>NC_080111.1:5210000-6410000 GCF_950005125.1 Chionomys nivalis | reverse complement strand
ACAACCTGTACAAATATCAAGACAAATTATCACCTCAAATTGCATTAATATGCATTGCCTTGTAATAACAACACAATAACATAGCACAATTTCACAGATTTGTGAAAGTAAAACCAACTAACATTGTCTATACAGAACTAAAAAAATGGTTTTATATTATCTTGTTCTTTTTGATGGTCTTAATACCTATAGAAGTACAATATGCCTTTTAGAAAGATATTGTACATCTTTTCTCAAGTGAATTATTGGTAAATATAAATTTAAACTGTATCATTAATATTTTATTGCTCTTGTTGCAAATGTAGAGATGGTAGATTCTTTTACTAATATAATTAACTAAAATTTTGCAAAAATCATGCAATAACAGCAAAAGAAATCTATATGATTTGTAATGATATAATGAATATGCACATGAATAAATAGTATGTGGCCAATCATGAAGCTTTGATGGTTCCAATGGTGTCTCATTTAATTTGGAGTAATAAGAGCTCTCTTTATTTTTACTTACAACTGCAAGTCACCAATTCAATTCTTCTTGGTGTATGTATTCCCATGATGTGGAATGTGCTTCTGTATATGTTGCTTTTATTGCTTGATGAGTAAAACTGTTTTGGCCAATGGCTTAGTAAAGTAAAGCCAGGTGGGAAATCCAAACAGAGATATATGGAGAGAAATAGGCAGAGTCAAGGGGACGGCATATAGCTGATGAAAAAGAGAGATACTGGAACCTTACCAGTTGGCCACAGCTTCATGGTGATACACATATTAATGGAAACAGAATATGCTTAAGCTATTGGCCAAGCAGTGTCGTAATTAGTACAGTTTCTGTGTGTTTATTCAGGTCTGGAGAGCTGGGCAAGGAATGAGCAGTCTCTGTTTACATTTCCAAACAAGGAAAGAGTTGTGAATATTGTATCGTTCATCTTTAACATAAGGAGCAATTGTTGTATATTGGGCAGTGGACAGTTATTCATGTCATCAAGTGCCAAGGCAGTAGGTGTAGCAAAGAGACTGAAATCAGCACATATTACAAGAATATAATTACAGTTACTTTAGTTAAACAGGATAAAATAAGTAGAATCTTTTTCATGAGTTTGCTTGAATTTTATTTTCATAAATTATTGAATAGGTCAGTATGTATTTACATAAGCAATGGTTATTTAATGGTCTATAATTGTATTTTTGTATATTATTAATTCTTTATATATACCTAAAGAACAAACTTCATTTGAAAACAAATTCTATGAATATGAGTTTGACTTAAGAATAATATTCTAGGACGCTATTTTTAAACTATGCTTTAAAGGAAGTATTCAAATAGCACAAAGAAGAGTTATAGAATTTGAAGCTCTGAAGCTACAGTGAATATTACATGAATCAGGAAACGTTTTTAGAAGCCTAAAGAAGTTCTCAGTGTAGGGCTGCACACTGTGGGACTGGGATAGCCTCCAGCAGACATCAAAGCAAGGGGTGAACACAAAGTTCCTGACCTGACGTCTGAAATGCAGACTTTATTGATCCTGAAGTGTGTGAGATGTGTGCCCTGTTAGACTTTTAGTATCAAGGGATCCATGCTAACAGAGCTAACCCCTTCAGACAAATTCTAATTCAGACAAATAAAAAAGACACATAAAAAATTTAGCCTTTGCCAATACATGCAAAATGTTTTTTAAACATTAACTTTAAAACATACATTTGTAATTAGTTCTTAATTTAATGAACATAAAAAATCAGGTGCATATTTAGTCAAGGGAATCCTCATGTATATGACAGCTCTATTTTTCCAATGAAAATATAAAAACTAATATCAAGGAGTATATACTATTCACATAATGACTCCATTTCATATAAAGCTATTAATTATTTTAAGATAAAAACATTTAAACATAAATTAATTTCTTCAAATTTAGTCTGCAAATAATACTGAATGAATTATATATTTAATAATATGAATGCAAAATAATAAAACAATAAAAGGGAACACTATATGTTAATTACAATGTTGCTCATAATGCATTCCTAAGTTAATAAATAATATGACTAATGGCAAACTTGATAGCAAATGCAATTGCAATTTATATGTATATACATATCGTGTGTGTGTGCAGTTGAAAAAACCAAATTTTATACTACAGTATCTATTGAATAGAAATACTAGTAGGCAATACTAAGTGTTGCACCTTTAAAGACTACATATTCAGTAATCATCAGATTCTCTGTAGTACCTTTTGAAATTTATTCATACACATACTCACTGAGTGTTCGTGTTTTTACATGGGCTCTGTAAACAACACTGAATGCCTCATTTCTTGACTAAAGCTTGTTTTATGTGCTTATGGTACTGAGGTAACATTTTTAATAAAATGCCTTTCTTCTCTCTATGTACCTACCTCCAGCTCTTTCGTTATTTTTATGATCTCATCTCTACATCTACTTCATCTCCCATCTCTGTCTTTCCATTCTGTGTGTTTACGAAAGTAGTTCATGTAATGTGACACAATGCCCTGTTTCTCTAGTGATGCAGATCCGATATGAGAGTCAAGCATTCTCTCAACTGAGCTGTATGATCAGCCTCATTGGTTTTCTTTGTTTGCTATAAGGATGCTATCATCTGGAATAACTACATTTAGTCTACAAAGCCTCTTACTATTTGCAGTGAATTTGGTTTTGTAACATTTTTTTCTCAGTTTTTATTCTCCTTCCTCCCTTCCTTCCTCCTTCTCTTTCTCACTCATTACCTCATTCCCCCTCACTCTTTTCTCATTCATTCATTCATTTTAATGTAGAAAAAGCCTTCCCTTTAAGTTCAGGAACAAGACAAGGTGTCTGCTCCCTCTGTTCTCCTGGGTTAATGCCATAGTCCTTAAATCTTTGCTAAAGAAATAATAGAAAAGAAGGAAATGAAATAAAGACATACAGAAAATGGAGTGAAAAGAGCCATATTTTCAAATGTGATAAGCATCTATAGAAAAGATATCCTACATACTCCAGAATCTTAGACTTGATAAATACTATGAATAAGCTGGCAAAATACAAAACCAGTACATAAAAATCAGTAGCCTTTTTATAGAGCAATAGCAAACATACTGAAAGTGAAATCAGGAAAATTATCCCAATTACAACACACACACGCACGCACACACACACGCATACACACACGCACACACGCGCACACACACACACGATGGAATAAATTTAATGAATGACATCTATGATGAAAACTTTAAGAAACTGAAGAATAAAGTTGAGGAAGACATCATAAAATGGAAAAACTTTCCAAGCTCAGGACTACGACTGTAAAAATAGTCATATTACCAAACCAACACACAGATCCAATAGAATCAAAATAAAACTTCAGGTCATTTTTTTCACAGAAATTCAAATAACATTGTCAAAATGTGTGGAAGTGCTGTGCACCGCGGCCAACGTCTGCGCTCTAAGCGCTAGAACCCAATTCGCCAGCTTCGGGCAAGGGGCTGGAGGTTGAGAATACACGCGCAGAGACAGACCGACACACGAACTTTCAAACACTGGTACCAAAAGCCGTCCTTTAATAGCACCATGGAGGCTTAAATACCCTGCAGTCAATGGCCAACAGGTGAAAATCCCATCCTCTGATCCTCTAAGCTAGGCACAGCTTCTAGTAACTTCAATTAGAAGGCTCTAGACAGGGAAGAGCAGCTGAAGGCCAGGACTCAATTGGTCCCAACATAGAAGCTCAAGGAAAAAAGAGATAGCAATCCCAAACAAACATTATATTTGAAAATGTCATATCAAACATGATTTCTAATTATAGTACAGTCGTAGTAATTAAAACAACCTATGACACAAAATCATGCGCATATATCAATGGAAGAGAAAAGATGAGACAACTATATTTCTACATAAATATGTAACTATAGCTACCTGACCTTTAATAAAGACACAAAAATATTCGTTGGAGAAATGACAGCATCTTCAATATAAAGTACTAAGAAATTATATTTCAACGCGAAAAAAAATTGAGCTAAATTGTTACTTCTCAGCACAAAATTCAACTCCAAATGGATCAAGGACCTCAACATAAGGCTTGATGCCTTAAAACTTCTATGGAAATAATACATGAGCACAAATAAGAACTCTCTAATTAAGACTCCAGTAGCTCATAAATTAAGATCAACAATTGATTGACTGGAACTCACATAATAAGCAGAACAAACAAAATTCTATACAGCAAAGAAAATATTAAACTGAATGGACATCCCAAAGCATGGGAGAAATTTCTCACCATAGCTTCATCGTTCAGAAATAAGTCGATAATCCAAAGAACTTAAACATTTAAACACCAAAAGAAACAAGATAAAAATCAATTTAGAGAATGTACTTATTATTGATCAGAAAGTTCTCAAGCATCATGGACGTGCAGAAAGGGGAGCTATCATATACTGCTGGTATGGATGTAAAAACTGCGACCACTCTGGATATCGGTCTGGATGTTTCTTAAAAGCTACAAATAGATCTACCATTGATCCATCTCCACCACTTTCAGGCAAGCATCCAAAGGCCTTATGTTGCATTACAGATATACTCACAACCATGTTCACTGGTTCTCTATTAACAAGTGTTAAGAAGTGCAATGAATCTAGGTGAGCGTGAATTAAACAATGGCTAATAAAAATGTACACTTACGTAATTGTCTACTGTTCAACTATGCAAAAAGAGGTGAAATCATGAAATTTGTAGGTAAATAGAGATAACTTCAAGTAGTAAAAAATGTAAGACAGGCCAAGACCAAAAGACGAACCATGCATGTTCTCTTACAGATGAGCTTCTAGTCTTTTGTGTGCTTTACCTGAAATACCTGTAGAAGCTGGGAAACTGTTAATGGGACTCTTGTGGCAGACAACATAGCAGACTAGACAACAGAATATGGGTGAAATTTAAGTAGATAGGAGAGGGTAGTAGAATAAAGATGGGGAAATGAGAACCAGGAGAGAGCTTGAGCAAAATGAAATGCATGTGCAGAAGGTATTTTGGAACCTATTATCTTGAAGTCCGGTAAAGCATGTATTAAGAAAGAGTAAAATACATATTGCATAAAATAACGTGGGGGAAATAAGTGTGCTAAAACTTTTTGGAGGGATGGGAGTAGCAACTTTGTGGAAATGAGAGTAAGGTGTTGGTTAAGCAAATTAAAGTGGGATGAAGAAACCGTCTGAAAGCCTGCCAGTGTGTAAGCTAAATAAAGGGTACCCTAAATTAGTGAACAATAATCCTCCTAGAGTAGAGGGGTTATTAAGTGAAGCTGTCAATACCAGACATGGGTTCCCTTTCTTGGTTATTGGCCTAGAATCTGCAGAGGTGCAGAAAATATAAAACCTCTTGCCAATGCTCATGGTTGCCTACCGTAATTAGATGATAAGATCATACTGTAGAAAATACCACAAACTTTAGTTGTAAGTGACAGAGAAGACAATCTTGAATTGACGAAGAATCGCTCGATTGCCATCCCTCATGATGCAAGGTATTAGGGAGACTGCTTCAGGAGAATAGATATTAGTTGCCTTGTGAAATGCTATACCCTGCATGCTGCAACACAGCCCTGCAAGGTGTGGTATATATACTCTTATAGTCATGGCAAAGCTGTTTATAGTGGCAACTGATTGCTTTATTGATGAATTTGAAGTCCATCCAATAGGAGAGTATTAGTCTGATGCTGTAAATATGACAAAAATCCTTTGCTGTAGATGTCATGAAGCCTTATGCGAGCTATTGATACTGCTTTTCTCGATGGCCATTGTTATCAAAACTGTTTTCTAATTATTTACCTTTCTGTACACGGTCTGTGGTGCTTCTACTCTTGATCACAGAAGCTACTTATTGCAGCTGGTTGGTTGTAGTTGATTCAGAGATATGAAAACATTAGCAGTTCTAAGAATAAATTTCTCCAAGTCCTCAGTCATAGATGCAGCATCTGTATCACCACCGCCCCTTACCAATTCTCTGGAACATCACAAAAGTGAGGGCAGAAAGAATGTAAGACCTGAAAGAGACGGGGTATTCTGTGAATTTTGTCCTCTGAATATGACATGATTGTACACAGGATAAAAGTGACATGTCAGAAACGCTGGCGAGAACTAAGGGAAGGAGAGTATTTACATCCACTGCTTCTGTAGCCACTTAAGGGAGTCAATACGGAGTTTTCTCCAAAAAATGTATGGGAATATTAATTCTAACTAACAGTGTTGTTACATGAGGCTCTTTTGTCTTTGAATTTGTGATTGTCCTGCTGTCTGAATCCCACTAACTCCCTGGGAGGTGAGCTGATAATCATTTTGAACCCATTGGATTTCTGAGAGATCAGCTGATAATTATTCTGAGTCCCTCTGGTTTTCTGGAAGGTTAGCTGGTAATCATCCTAAACCCCATTGGCTCTCTCAGTTGTCAGCTAATACATTAGTTCAGTTTGTATGTAAAGAGCCTTTGCTTCCTGCTTCTTTTAAGATCTCATCTTAATCCTTCTGAATTTTTAGAAATATATGCATTTAAAAAAATCCGTATTTATTTAACCTGAAGTTCACAAAATACGTAGATAATTTGTTTAGTTTTGAATTGAACTGGTGGATCTTGTGGTCATTATTTTTTTTAATTTTATTTTATTCTTTCCAAAACTTTTATCACATATAAATACAATCTCACATTTCTTTAAAGCACTAGATTTTCTTTCTTTTTTTTCTTTCTTTCTTTCTTTCTTTCTTCCTTTTTTTTTTACAGTTTAGGTTTATATGCTTTCTGCCAATTTTTAAATTAGCACATTTTTTCCATTTAAACTCTAATAATTCCCACTCCATATAATCTTTTTCAATAAAAGTATTTTATAATCCTCTAAGTTCCACTATTCCCATTTTAGTAGCTTTTATCTCTTTATTAATGGACTTAATTTTATTTTTTCTTATCACACATCATTTTCTTTCTCCATAAAGGATTTAAATACTAGAAATATGTTATAATGGCTATTGAAAAGTCTGCCATTTAAATTTTCAAATATGTATCTTTCTTTCTTGCTTTTTCTGCAGATTCTCATCTAGTTCAAAACTGGATCAAAACTCAGTATGTCATTGTAGATGACATTAAACTTAGCGTTTATTGTCTCTGCCTCCTGAATACTGGGATTACATGAATACTGTATACATTCATTCTCTATGTAGTGGTCGGCATTGATCTTAGGGCTTTAAAATGTGAGGGCCCTGTAGACTGAGCTTTATATACATCTTTACTTACTTCGTCTTTTAGGTTTCTTTTTTATATAATTATTTGATTGAAAATGGAATTTCTTATAATAAAATTGTATCAAGTGGTCTTTGCCTTTGGGGTTGTAATAGCTATTTGCTTATTTAAATGGTTATTGACTGATAAAGGACCATCTAAACTAAATTATGTCCTTTATTTGGTGGGTGGAAGAGAGTGTTTGATTCATTTTACAACTTAAAAAAGATACCAGGAAGGAACGGTGTTTAGTTTCTTGTCTAATCCAGTCTCTTCTTTTCTTTCTTTTCTCTTAGTTTATAGGCTTTACAAACATTTTCCTTTTCAATTTTTATTGGAAAAAATGTACAATACAATCTGACCATGTTTTTGTTCCCTCAACTCTGATATTCCCCCTACCTCCTCACCAATTCAACTCTACCCCCTTCTCAAGTTCCTTAGAAAACAGAAAGTACACAAAACATTGAAGGCAGAATTTTACAAAAGAAAAACATCCATAGAAGAAATCAAAAATGAAATGCATAAAACCACAAAATTGTAAATCATAATTTATAAGCAAGAACTGAGCAAGACAAAAAAGGTCCTCCATAGAAAAGCAATGTGAAAAAAGTGTACAAAAATAGCACTGAGTTTATTTTCTGTTGACTGTGTACTGTGGAAAGCCTGTGCCTGCTCCAAAGACTGTGTCATTCCTGTTTTGATAAAAAAAAAAATTGTTACTTTAGAGTCACCCACTCTTTGTCTCTCTTATTCATTCTGCTTCCCCTTCTACATAGTTCCCTGAGCCCTGAGGGTGGGAGTCTGTTAAAGACATCCCATTTAGGATTGAGTGCTCCAAAATTTTTCATTCTCTGAACATTATGCAGTTGTGGACCTCTGTGTGAGTTTCCATCTACCACTAAAGGAACTTTTTTTGATGAGAGCTGAATGAAGCACTAATATCAATATGCATCACCTCATTGCTATGTTCCTTTGGCATACCATAGAATTTAGTTATCCCCTAGCCCATGGTCTATCAAGTCTCATATTCTTGGCCATCAAGTCAATGTAAGACATGTCTTTTATCTCATGGAGAGGGCCTTAAATCCAAGCAGAGAGTGGTTGCTAGCTCCCCCAACTTTTGTGCCACTATTGCACAAACACATTTTGCACACCAGGTCATCATATAGACCACATATCTAACCTCCTGTCAGAACACAGTCCAGGAATGGAGTCATTTGAGGAGAATCTGCATGTTTGTGAGGACACGCTAAGAAAACTGTTACCTCAGTTTCTTCAAAACAGAATATTCTTGGAATGCGTTTTGTGTTCCTGCAGGTGTAGCAGATAGGACTGAGCTGACTTCAGATTACGCATGATTGCTTGGTGTGGTGATTCATAAGTATTTAAAGTATCATTTAACTGTCTCTATGGAAAACCATGTTTTTTACCTTGTGTGACTCATCATTGTGATTTACAGTTTAAACTCTTGAGAACTTTACTCATCTGACCTTCCTTACCCTCAGAGTGTAAATTGTCTCAGGTTAGTAATAAAGTTGGCTATTGCATGAAGTTTTAGTGGGACTCATTTATGGGCTCCTATTGCACGGGTCTCATCACCTTCAGAGCAGCGACACCTCCAAAAGATGCATGTGCCATTTCCATAAGCTCTTCGAGCTAGAATAGTGTTTCTGCCACGTTGAAGGGCTAAATAAGGCTACTAGAGCTTTATCTTTATTGGAGAAAAGCACTAAGATGAGGAGTTTCTTGTCAGTGAACATTCCTGAGCCGTGAGTCAGGTCAGTGCGCACAATATCTTACTAAGTCTAGTGCCTGTAGCACTGATTGACTTGAGGGGTTGTGCAAGAGGACAAAATAGTTTGAAGCTAACTAACTATTGTGAAATTAATATAATTTCAGTTCATGAATACATTCAGATTCTGTATTGTTAACAGCTGAATTTATGGAAAAAGGACATCATCCTATGAATTTTGCTGCTGGTCTGAATAAAGTTCCCAGAAGGAAGTTTGAACTGAAATTTCTGCAAGGCAGAGTGCCCAAGGAGTCCTTTGAGGGTTGTGGAGAGTTTGGAGAGTTGTAAGTGGAGAGGTAAAACTTTTGTGCATGTTTAACCCTTGATGATCACTTATTTTTCTTATTTGTATATATATATATATATATATATATATATGGATATTTGTTATATCCATATATTTGTATGTACACATACACACACACAACAGAAGTCAGTTAGAGAATCAAAATGGGAGACCAATTAAGGATATTGGGTCAAGTCTTACTTTAAGGTAAGTTTTAACTACATAGTGAGCACGCATTATAACCAATAATTTGTGATGGGGCAGAGAACAGCTGACTTCCCATCAGTGTGTCCTCATAGAAATGAATTATAGTTGGGGATAAAGGGCATTGTCAGAACAGGCATGAGTGGAATGTAATACAACGCATTGCTTAATATTCTGCAGGGGGTGAAGAAGTGCACTGAGAATCTCATTCCTGGTTGCAATCCAATTGATGGTATTGAATTCTAAAGCAAAGTGAATTCGATGCCTGGATGAGGAGAAACAAGCAAGAGTGGGCAGAGTGACTTTCTCTCCAAGGAGGTCATTTTCATGATAAATCTGCCATCCAAATGGAAGACTAGAGCAGGGAGGGACGGAGGGAGAGAGACTCCTCTCAGTTCAGTGCAAGAGACATTTAAATAATTCTAGGCAATTTCTCAGTCCATTTTGAAGAGGAAGTAAAATAAACACTAAAACTGCCAAGCACTGGATTTAGACTTTGGTGGTAGTGATTTTGTTTTATTTTCTGTAATTAAACTTGTTTACTCATTTTCTAGAATTTTGCAGCAGGTATAAAAGCAGTTTAGGAAAATTTAATTGTATCGAATAAACCTAGAAGGATGAGAATTGTTATTAAATGTCATTCATTTGTTTTATTTGCTTATTGTGATAGTCTCATCTATTTCCCAATTAGTCCCTGTTCTTTTTAGATAACAACTGATTTTTAACACCAAAGAGCCCCCGTGTATTTTATGATAGGTTTGGTAAAAGTGTCTGACCTAGCAGATAATTACACATTCCAAGACAATTTTATAGCCCTCTATTTCATAGCCCATGAAGTTCAATATTTTGTGAATTTTATAGTCCATGAAATAAGAGCTGGTATAGCAAGAAGTTAAAGCATTTAGGCTCCAAAATGAATGTTAATTCTCAGATGCATTATGCTATAGGCCAGTTGCCTAATGAGTTTTGGAGTAATGTCATTGCTGTATATTTAGAACAGGCTCCATCATACAAGCACATTTGTATTCAAGGAAATGTCTATGGCCAGAAACGTCTGTCAAAGGGCAGCATGCATTTTGATTGTCACGCTGATGGACCCCTGCCTTTGTGGCATTCACAGTTAACATTCGACCTTTATCACCCTGGTGAGAGTTGCCAGAAACCCTGAGCTGCTGCCACACAGACTCTTTCAAAAGGAAAGACAGTAAAAAGGCATGTAGTTAAGTCTGTAAAAACCACAAACATCATATTCCTAGAGGATGTTTTATGTTGAGTGGAGATTACCGGTCTCTTGTGTCCTGTGTTTGAGGGGTGGATATCTGCGGAATGTTGTCCTGACTTTAAGATCAAATCCAAGGTTTTGGAAGTCAGCTCACAGCTTAGAGAAGCATTCAGCATGTGTACCTTGAAACTTTAACTTCGTGATTGATTAAAACGAAATCTACGAAAACAACACTGTGGGGAAAATATATACATCCTAATCAACTGGAATAATTGTTTGTGATACAGGATTCACCTGAGAACTAAAACATGACGATCAAAAAGATTTCAGAAAGATCTGGAAAGATTTCAAAAAGATCTTCAAGAAGATGCTGGAAAGAAGGTACACAGGCAATGTACATATTCAAAGACAATACATTAGTAGCCATAGGCAAATGTAAATTAAAACAGCAATAACCCCCCCCCCACACACACACACATCTATGTAAAGAACAGCTAATTAATAATCAGTGTGTAAAGTTCTGGTGGGGAAGCAGATCTTAGATAATTTTCAAAGCCTGATTCACCATAGAACTCATTGAGAAATGTATTTTATTTCATTTTATTGTCAACATTTTCCTTCCACGTACGCTTATACACCACATGTTTTATTGTGTGTGGAGCCCAAAAGAGGGCATTCAGTCCCTTACAAGTGAAGCTAGCAGCGTTGTGAACCACCATATGGGGTGTGTCATTCCAACATTGCTTCCTCTGGAAATGGGGCCTGTGCTCTAAACCCATGAGAGACTCTAGCCTCCTTCTTTATTTTAGAGCCCCTATAGATTACTAAAAGTGTAAGAAAGTTCTGCTTTCTGAACAAAAGTGGGAACTTAAATTTTTCTAAATTACCCTAAAAGAGAGATTACTTGATAGGAGTAATTACTTTTGGCAAAATTCTATGTGCATCTAACCAAAGAATGGTTATGCCTTCAAATATGTCTTTTAAATAGTTATTTGAAAATATATAGAATTTTTTTTCAGTACATTAAAGAGCAAATGTTGGTGTGAATACCCTCCTTTTTTCATCGATTTTCACCCAGGTAGCATTACAAGGAATACATTAGCTAAGTAAAGATTAAAGAGTTATACAAATTTATTTATTTTCATAAATCTGTATGCATATATTTATACATATGTATGTGTGTGTCTACATATATATAGACCTCTTTTTTTTCCTTAAGCTTTTAATGGCTTATGTGGATCCGTGCCCCAGACAGTGAACACCATTTGTAAAACACAGACTTCTCATTTTATTATCTTTATTCCTTTAATACATGACAAGCTATATTCTTTTATATTACTTTTGCTGTCTTTTTAAGCTGCCAGACCCAAATAATCACACAGAAACTATATTAATTATACTGTTTTACCAATATCTCAGGTATACTTCTAGCTAGCTCTTACATCTTAAATTAATTAATTTCTATTAATTTATGTATCACCATGAAGCTGCGGCATACTGATAAGTTTCCAGCGTCTTTCTCCTTTGGCAACTACATGGCATATCTCTGACTCTGCCTTCCTTCTCCCTGCATTCAGTTTAGTTTTCCTTCCTCGTTCTGCCCTGCCATAGGCCAAAGCAGCTTCTTAATTTACCAATGGTAATAAAATATATTGACAGCATAGAGAGGGAAATCCCACAGCACTCTTCTTCTAATTGGTACAGATAGAGCCTGTCCCTTAGGTAGTAGTTGCTCTTCCTACAGGTGTAGGCAGGGCCATACCCTTGGTAGTCACTGAGGCAGCTTTGGAGGCTCCTCTCCAGGTGCGGTAGTCATATATGCAGTGGGTTGTGGGTTTGGGGTTTGTGGGTTGTGGGTTTGGGGTGACTGCTCTGGGATCTCTGGGGTTTGGGTGGGTGAGGATGGGCCGTGAGAAGTGCCTCCCCAGTTGGGAACCCAGACACTCACCTCTCCAGGGGCAGTCAATGCCAAGTCTCCACACTTCTTATTCTAGTAGACTCTCTCAATATTTATCTTTTGAAATCTTGTTAATAAAAATGAGAACAGGGGCACTAGTTTTGCCAACTACAACTCAGATCTTGAAAAGCTCAGAAACAGCACTGCACGTCCCCATAGTGACAATCTCTCTCCAATCCAACATTTGCACACACACAACCTTTCCACAGCTCCTTATTTTCCAGAATGTTTAGGCCTTATCATTTAAAATTCAGTTGTTTTCCAAGATTTCAGAAGATCTGTTGAAGAACAGTGCTGGCTCATATTAAGGACAGAACAATTCTATGTCCTTTTATTTTCTCTTTCAAGTACATCTAGGCTGGGAGCTATGGTACCCAAAAGCTATCAAGTAGAGCAGGAGCTGGGAACTGGACACTAGCTCAGGGCTAGGATCAAGGTAGCAACAGTCACGGGGATGTTCTTGGCTATTTGGTTTCCTATCTCCTTCTCCTTAAACATTTGAAGCTTGCTCTGCCCTTGAGTGTTTGACAGAAATTTAGGTTCAGGAACTAGTCCTTGGGGAAGAGCTTTTGACCTGGAACTTTCATTTTTCGTGGTGAAAATAGATTACATCTATTTCTCAATTTAGAGTAATCACTAAATGGTTCTACCATTACCACATCAGAGTGGGAAACATTATAGTAGCCCTGATAAGGGTCTGTTGAAGCCAATAAATGAAAACCTAGTCAAAGGAATGAATCCTCTCTCTGCATCCCCAGCAGAGATGCCAAAATTTCAAAGGAAACAAATCAGATGAGCTAATCCAGAGAGGCCTGCCAATCATATGACAGGGAAATACTCCCTAGGAAATCTCAATCTCCTATATGTTAAAGAGATGAAGGGATACTTATCACTTTAATAGAATGCTGTCATTTTCCTTTCCAGGATCCTACTTTCTATGTAATCTCTTATGGATTTCCTACCATGTGGCTGAATTTAGACTTGTGCTCTTTTCTGAGTTACTCAGAAAAATACAACTTTTCTTTTCCTTTCATCTTTTTCCTTCAAACACTGACCATAGCCTGTGTGTATCTTCTAGACACTCAGATTTTCTTACCCTTTATTTGAAGAGCCCTCCAATCACTCTTCTACCAACTTCTTTAAACAATCTCCAAACTCAAATTCATGACTTTCTCTCTGCATCTTCTATGTCTTCCTCCTTCCAGAGCCTGCTGAAATTTACATCTTGTGTGCCCTGGAAACTTTTCTTTTTAAGGCTAATAAAATTGTCAAGTCACGTTCTGTGTCTATTCTTAAATGATTTTATTAACCAGATAAGGTAACTTTGGAGGTGCCCTGGATTTCCAGTATGTCCCAGTGGAATACCCCAAAATTTCTGCTTGCACTAGGAAAGGGAACAGAAATGATGTCAATGTCTTTATAATCACAAATCCTACTTCCATTTACAATAATATGGTAATATATATGCTTTTTATATTGTTTTAAAGTAAGTGGAACATGTACATAAGACAAATCTGTTCTCAGAAGCAGTGAACCATGTATCCCACTTAAAATATGTGTATGCTATGCATAAATTAATCTTTATTCTCTGTGATATTCTGTTTGAATTCTTTAGCTCATCCTTACAATCCTACTGTCAATATTCAATTACTCATTTGGTATGGGAACATCTGTGAGAATAGTTATAGGCTTAAGAATGGATTCCTTCCTTCCTTTCTCCTGATTGGCTGTTCTCCAGTGGAACACACTTCTTGTAAACACTGTACATGACAGATTGGTGTATATGATATGTGGATAGGGACTGGACAATGATCAATCCATTTCAAATATTAACATAAATACAATAGTGCAACTCCCGGGTTGGAAATAGAAATTTGTCCCAAGACAAAGCTGTATTAATTCTGAAGCCTTAAGAAAGTTCTTAAAACAATGTAAAATATTTAGGTAGTAAAGTTAATTCTTATCCACTATCTTAAGAAGCCAAAGGATATTTCTAATTTTTCATCTGCTTTTAGGTGACTTGATGACTTGATTCTTTACAACTCTATCACTACCCCCCTTTATTTACATTTACCCAATACAACAGTTATGTTGTAATAGGAGCGGCGGGCTGCCTCCCCGGCACTCGGCCTCCTGCATGGCTAGCTTATGCCCCGAAATAATTACACGGAAACTGTATTCTTTTAAACACTGCCTGGCTCATTAGTTTCAGCCTCTTATTGGCTAGTTCTTACATATTGATCTAACCCATTTCCAATATTCTGTGTAGCACCACGAGCTGGCTTACCAGGGAGATCTTAACCTGCGTCTGTGTCTGGTGGGCGAATCATGGCGACTCACTGACTCAGCTTCTTTCTTCCAGCATTTTGTTTTGTCTACTCCGCCTACCTATTTTTTTTGTCCTATTAAAGGGGCCAAGGCAGTTTCTTTATTACTTAACCAATGAAACAACAGATAGAAAGATGACCCTCCTCCATCACAGTTAAAACAAAGTTTGACGAAATTGCATCCAGGTGGAAGTATTTGCTCCTCCGGACACGCCTGAAGCTTCGCACTCTCAGACAGTGCACTGTTTGTTTCCCTTTTGGGAGGGCTGGTACTGATTCCATGTATTTCTGCATCTGCACAAATGTCCTGGGATGGAGAATGAAACTGTTCACAGCAGCAGATACCTAGCCACACATCGGTTTGTACATTCCTCTGTGTATAGAAATGTGTGACTTCAAGTCTTAGCACATGATGCTGATACTCATGTACTACTTAGGGCCTTTAAGGAGCGAGAGAGAGCACTGATGAGCAGAACCATAATTTGTGGATAAAGAGTGATGTAAGAAAAACTAACACATAGATAGCATATAGAATGTATGCAAGGCACTGAATGCATGGAAGTCCAACTTGTTTTCCAATTTGATTTTTTGGGCTTAGAAACAGGAGTATGTGTGAGAGGTTCTTCACTGGAAGAGAGAGGCCCAATATAGTAGCTGGAGAGGTTAGAAACCGACCCCAACCAAGGTAAAGACTCTGAATGCTCTTCTCCTCCCCCACACCATTGCCCCTCCCTCTCGATACTGAAGAGCAGTCCAAATTCTCTGCCCTGCGGGAAGATGAAGGTCTTCTATCTATGTCCAGGAAGGTGAGCGTCTAAACAGGCTAAGCTCCCACAAAGCCAGTTTATGTATTAGGATCGAAACCTAGTGCCATTGTCCTTGGCTTCTCATCAAGGAGAAGAGGAGTGGGGATAGGGGGAGGGGAATGGGGGGAGGGGGCAATATTTGGGAGGAGGGGAGGGAAATGGGAAACGGGGAGCAGGTGGAAATTTTAATTAAAAAAGAATAAAAATAAATAAAAAGAAAAAAAGTAAAAAAAAAAGAAGTGATTACAAATGCAATGTTAGAGAGAGTTTTACTCTGTGTTTACTAGTCTTAATGCTTCAGCAAATAAATCTTACATTCATTTTGGTTTTGATGTTAAAAAAAAAAAGAAAAAGAAAAAAAAAAGACTCTGAATGCTGAAATTGTGAGAGTGCAGATCTTGAGACAGCTCCACAGGCACAACAATCTCTCTACACTGTTGCTGGCCAGTCTCCTCAACAGCACTCTCTAACCACCCCCCTTTGAAACTGGGGTGTTACCTTCTAGAAGCTCTCAAGTTTCCACTTTCTTAGACATGTGAGTTTTTTTTTTTTCATCTCCAGAGTCTCATTGACACTCATCCCTGATAGAAGGAATATTTAAATTTTCAGGAATTTGTCATGCAATGATTTTTCAGTTAAATGTGTATTATTTAATATTGTATTCTACAATGCAGGCTTCAGAGCAGAAGTCTTTTATATTTTGTGTATCGATAGTAGATAATTGAAGCATCATTTGTCAAAAAAGGCTACTTACTGTTTTCAGAAAGGTTCTTCTAGGAATGTGTTCTATTTGTGAATCATCTATTAAGTTCCAGAGTTCAGTTTTGAAATTGGCATCATAGTATATTGTTACATATATTTGTCCTATATTATCAGTGTTGCTTAAATGCTTTGTGTTCTTGACTGTTCATATGATGAAGCTGTCAGGACACCTTACCTGAAACTATAGTGTGATCCTACAACTAACAGCTGGTTATGAAGGATTATCTACATCAATTTAACCTAATTTTAGGAGTGTTACTTACTGATAGTTTTGTGAGTTTGAATCATAATTTTTTACAAAGTGAAAGATTTTAATACTTTTTCCTAGAGTAGTACCCAAAGAAAAATTTTCACAGTTTTTTGTGTGGATTAAAATATATATAAATACTCACTAAAATATAACGGAAAACAAAAACTAGCCATTCCTAATGTTTAAAGTTATGTAATAAGCAGATCTATGTATCATATAGTTCCAGGAAATAAAGTTGCTGTGATCTAAATGTTCACAGCAAAACTAATATTGAAAATTGTAGTTTTATTAAGAAGTGGATCTATTGAGGCAGTCATAAGGTTGCCATATTTCTCCAACCACGGGTGAGAGTAAAACCCTTATACAACAGACATGTAAAATCTCCATAATCCTTTTATTTCTCCTAACACTCATTTTTACCTTCCTTCAATCATGGCCATCTTGCAAGCACCAACACTTTCGGCACCTTAATGTTGACGTCCCAGATTTGAGAGGTATGGCTGTAAATATCTAGTGATTATAAATTACCTTAAAGGTTCTACAACAATGGTAATTAAAGACAGATAAGAGTCTAAGGAGGAAAGAATATCTTAGTGGCAAATATCTTGAATGAAATTGAATTGAAGCATATTTGCAGGGAAAGATTAGAGGGGCAATATGCCAATAATAGAAGTTGTGATAATAAACAAGAACAGATAGACAAGAAAACACTATCAACCAAACACGGGTCGTCTACTAGGTTATAGCTGTCATCACTGCCACCTCCCTGTTGTCATCTCATTAAGAATTGCAGCTCATACATTATCATTAATGACAAGCACACATTTAGAGCTATGTGGTCCACCTGAGGTGCAAATACTGAAACACACAATGTAGCACATTGCTCATTGAACTTATTTTCTGTTCTAAATTCTAGTTGCTACACCGCTCTATTTAATTATAATTTGTTGTATTTCACTATTTTTACTTCAAACTCAGATGCCTTCTTTTGATTGCTAATAACAGCAGCAAAAACTGAGTAATCAATGAAGTGTGATAGAGAACACTAAATTCACTAGCAAGACTAGTAAAAATCAGTGCCACAGGGTAACTCTTTTATTACTACAAACACTGTCATGAACTCAAATGCCCTGAAAGTCACAAAATTAATAATTATTTGAACTTAATGATAAGAACAAAATATTTGCCCAAGTTAGCATTATCTCTGCCACATCAATTTTGTCAAGTTTCCTAATAAATAAAATTAATTTAAAAGTAAAGAACATATTAATTGTAAAACATACTCAGAATGCATATTTTAAAGTCAGAGTTGTATGTGTGTGTTTCAAAACATTATTTGCAAAAGACATAATCAACAGAAAAATTTGTTCATATAAATTCGGTTTTAGAGATGATGTTTGATATGAGGTTTTTTATGTTAAGGTTTTAATCATTTATGGCCATTGTAATCAAATTTATATAAAATTAATTTTGAATTTATTTTTGAAGATAGAGTAAAATCATTTTGATTTCATATACACATAATTTTGTCAACGAAAATTAGCAACTCAGTTACTCAAATGAGGGTGAAGTAAGACCCACTATTTTCTCATTAAATCCTTGACAGATTGCTGCCATAGCAACAAACAGACCCACCGGGAGAAAGCATTCAAGTTTCTATTTCTACAGGTGACTCCCACTCCCACATCTATACTTTAGCCAATTTAATAACTAATTATTAGAACCAAAACAGATATTGTTAGACATTCACTGGAAAGGATTGTCTGCCAAACAGAATAAAGTTCTTAATTTGCATACAGCTCCTGTGTTGAGAGTCACTTACGTGGGGTAGAATGCTGGTGTTTGTCCCAGCAAATGGAATGATGATATTCCTGTTTGTTCTACTTTCCTTATTGCAGAACCATCTCTCTCTGATCTTTAAACTACAGGTAATTAGCTGGAGTGTGTCTGAGAAACATTTTATGAAGCCAGATCCTCACTGGGAACGTCGCTAAATTCGAGAATGTGTTCATAGCATGCATGATATTCTGTGTTTAATTTTCAAAATTACATAAATATTATATTCAGAAGACAGAGCTTTGATGGAACCACCTTTTGAAGTATCTTCTTAACTGATGAGCAAAGACAAAATATTTCTTTGAAGAAAAGTTTAGAGTTGGCTTTATACCATTGAAATCATCTGTTACCAATTAAAAGAAACCGGTACAAAATAACACATGTCAAGGACTCTTAATTAGAAATTTTATCCCTCGTTCCTGATCATCATATAGCCTAATGACACTAAGTAAATTCACATGTATGACAGCTAGTAATTAGTGTGGCTAGAACGACAAAGGAGAGTCATACTGTCACTCATGGCTCATGTTCTAGAAAAGAGTGCTGTCACATGTCGCTCAGAGAAGACATGACAAAGATGCTATTTCAGTTGGACCAGAGTCTCCCTTCTGTTATTCTAACTACCATGCCCCTCAATATTTGACATGGGTTGTTAAATGTTCTCTTAGTTATGATCTGTCACATGATTAACTTATGGTAATAGGATTAACACATGATAATGATTAATACATGAAAATGGGAAATGGACAGAAATGACAAATTTGGATGTGTGACATTTTATGTGGGATGATAGTTTCCCAAAGTATTCTTTTTTCCTGTGGATTCACTACAAACGTGTGCAGAGTCAACTTAACTTAGAACCAACACACAGGTTTGAGCAATCTTATTGTCTAACTGACCTTGGAATACAGTTGCCAGTTGTCATAGTTTATCCACAAATCCCCCAGACAGAGAAACTATTTTCTTCCTTATTTTAGTTTCTGTATTTTGAGACTTCTTTCTTATTTAAACTTGAGTTATACCATAAGCAACAGCAATAGCTTATTTTCTTTGGAGTCTTGTAATTTTCTCATATCTATAACAAGCTTTCTAAACCTTTTAAAAACTGTCACTGATGTAAATACTAACAATTGTAAATAACTGTATAATTATATTTGTATAATTTTATAATTGTAAACAGATAATTGTATCCTGAGTACTAGAAGACAGAAATGCATTAGTAAATAATAGTATATATTTATGAATAATAAATTAACTATTAAAATCATAAATAATAATGGTTTATAAAATACAAAGGATGAAAATAAACCTGAGGTTGAAAATCAGTGAAGAGTCCAAAGTAACAGGGAAACCATCCCTCAGTTCATATCTCTGCTAAATAGAATAGGATGGGCAATAAGAAATTACAGTATTTTTTAATTACTGGTTTAAAAAAAAAAAGGTTGAAGTTTTTGACCTACCTACTTATTTGCATTTGTATACCAAAGATAATCCTTACAAAATTTGAGTATGGGGAGAATATGTAGCTATTTATTCATTCTTTGGATGATGAAACATTAAGACACACTTGTGGAAAGATAAGTGTAAAGCATCCTCTGAAATTGGAGACAGCATGCAGCAGAGACCGAATTTTACATGTTCACTCTCTTGAACCAAATTACTGGATTATAGTTTTGCAATTTATATTACTTTTGCCATGCATTTTGATTGTATTATTTTCATATTTTTTATTTTCTAAAACTCAGTAATCAGCAAAAATTCAATTATTATCAAATGGCAAATATCTTTATAATTGAATCATTATCTGTGCATTAACAGTATCAAGAGAGATGCAAAGGAGACCTGCTACAGGGAAGTCTGCCATGGGTTTGGGCATGCACATCATGGGATTAGGAGCAAGATAGCTGCAGCTAAGTCTGCTGTGGGGGAAGGCACACATATCCTGGGGATTATATCTGAGCAACAAGGCAAAGCTGAAAATAATTAGAACTATATTTAAGATTCAATATCTCTCGCACAAAATTCACCTGATTTTGAGGAATGCAACCAGATGCTTCTTGTTATTTTTAAAGTCATGTTTATTCTAGAATACTTTCATTTCATTTAATTGTTACAAGAGAATTAGAAGAAAGTTGTCTCAGAATAACTATGTCCTACCATCTTCTTGATATTAAATTTCAGTGTCCATAGTTTTGTAGCATGGTGAGGTCTTCAGGGCTTACAGGTATTTATCTAACTTTCATTTTAATATATACACTAACTAAATTTAGTGAGATCAATTTCTAATTTAATGTATTTTCTGATTATTGCCATGCTGAATGACAATTTTAGTAGCAGGTTATGTGATTTCGTCTGTTCATCAATACTCTAACAAAACATTTCTTGATTTAGATCAATGAAAACTGCTTTCATCTTTGGTACTGTAGCTAGGGTAGTTTCAAAGTGTCTACTCAGGAACGTGTATTGTGAGCTTGATGTCCAGTGTAGTGATGTATAGATCTTTAGAAGATGTAGTGGGGGATGATTTGTGTAACAGGGTCTGGATCTTAGTAGTCCTCCAGACTTTAGCCCAACTGACTCCATGATGGAAGTGCCGTTAAGGCTGTAAAAGTCAGTCTGTAGACAGAACTGCTTGTCAAAACTAAAACAAAGACCTAATCCATCAAAGTCCATATCATTCTGAAAAAGTCTCTAAGTGTACTAACCTTGCTTTTTTGGGTTTCTGTAGTTCTGCTTCAGGCTAATTCTTTTTACTCACTGAAGTGTATAAATCCAGAACACCACTTTTGTGCTTATGAGAAAGGCTTGGGATCTTTGACACACACACTTGTATCACCAGCAGGCTATTAACACCTTCTAATGGCCTAATCCCGTGTCTGAGCAGTCTTCTCTGGTGGACACTATACATGATTAGGTGACTAGGGACACATCTTTGAAGAGATACAGTAGTTCTCAGGGGATTCTGAGTTAACTGTGAGGTTAGTTGTTGCTGAATCTCTCCTATTCTCTGTCTTTGCCATGAAATCTTTTTCTATTGGATGTATTCCTTGGTCACACCATGAGTCACAAGACCTTTCCTTGAGTCAAGGTGCTCTAAGGCTGGTGCTTTTCCCTCAGTCCTGCAAACTCAGGAACCCAATCCATCTCTTGTCTTTAAAATGTACTTAGCCTTAGGAATTCTGTTGTAGTAACACAGAGCATAGTAGGCATTTAATTCATATTTTCTACTATAATAAAGTGTCTCAGCTCAGTTTGTCCATAAATTTACTTTGGAAAACTTTGATTATATTTTTTCGATAATTTTAGGGATACATGCTTGTAAATTCTATGCAATGCCTTCATAAGGTAGGAAATGCAAACATATTCTTACTAGTTTTTCAAAGGCTGAAACTTTACGTTCCCACTTATCTTTGTGTATTTATACTCAATTTATCAAATATATTATCTTGTAATACTTTTCTATTTATTCTTATTTTAGAATATATGGTAAATATTCATTTCTTCTCCAAAGGCAGTGAATATTTCGTTGTGAAATTCTGATTTCTACTATAAATATTCTGATGACATATTAATTATTATTTATAGTCCATTAGTACGATTATGTAAATAATGAATATTTAACTTTTAAATCACACATTACACAATTTAAGCCAGGAATTTATATATATATATATATATATATATATATATATATATATATATAGTCATATGGCTGTATGTATGTATGTATACATAGTAGTTTGGATCACGTGCATAGATAGTACGATTATTTGTAGGCAAATACAATTCATTATTCTTGCCTAGATAGAAACTCACTTTCAATGTTTGATTCTGTCCTTCTAAGCCACTTCCCTTATGATTCAGGAAGAAGAAATGCAGATTCACCCTCTACGTTTACCCTAGGATTTCCTCTCTGGAGAGTACTATCGTCATCACACAAACGATCAGTTCGCAGAATCCAGTTCAAGCTTCTGAGGAGTCAACTGAAAAACTGGACCTGACTTCCATATTTTATGAGAATTTTTTATTGAAGCACTCTCTGAGATGCCGTATTTTGTGCCATTGATAGTCTACATCTCCTTTCGGACGTTCACGATAGGTATTCTAAAGTTTAAATGTCTTTTATAAATAGGGAGATTGCCCAGAAATTCATATAACACCGAGTCTAATCAATTGCTTCTGCTTAAATTCATAAGAAAAGATTTTGATTGTCAATACCTTGTGGCTCTCAGGACGAGGGCGATAAATGCTCAGTGAAGCTGGCTGCCGTGTTCCATACTGGCTACATATTGGAGTGGCCCGCAGCAGCTGAGAATCCACCTACAAGGGTTCAATCTCTGATGTTCTCACTATTCCTTTCTGAAGTGGCACCCACAGGATTGTCTTGATATGTACAAATTCAGTCCAGTCAATATCAGATCATTATTGAAAACCCAATATTCTTTATGTCCTTAACGTGGTTTCTCTGGTCAAGTGCAACAGATAGAAAATGACGCACAATAGCTTGTCTTGGGTACTTGTTTGAATTGGTCTTGAAGAAGTTTATAATACCATAGTTATTTTTCAAATAATAAGCTACAGACGGGAAAAGGCTTGTTTCCAGTCCTTGTAAACTTAAGAGGAAAATGTGTTGCTGTCGTTGTCGCACTCTAGATCAATAAATGAAAATAATATCTAACTACTTCTATTAATATTAATGGAGACATAGTCCATTAAATATTATAAATTTAATTATTTTGACTTCTACTTCTAAACTATATATTAGCAATAAATGCTGTTTCTCATCTGTAATTGTAATGTGGAGGCAGGTGACTTGCCGGGAATTCCTGTCTAGCCTGAGCTGTGTCAAGAAAAACAAGGTAAATATGAATTATAATCACATGAAGTTTGGAAAATTTTATGTTCTTTAATCATTCTAGAAAATTAAAATTCTATATTAGGCCAGTAATATTCTTCTCTACCTGAGTTCATTTCACAAAAATGTATGTTTTCAATGATTAAAATGTTTTCAAACAATATATAATTTCTTATGGCTAAACCAACTTCAGATACAGTGTCATTTATTTTAGTGATGATAAATAAGTTATGACTTTAATACCAAAAAGTATCATGGTGTTCATGGTATAACTATAGTAGCAACCAAGAAATTTTTCTGAAAGGATAATACACACACACACACACACACGAAACTATTGATGACTAAAGTATTTTGGAAAGATTCTGAGAGATGGTTATAACACTTGGCAGTTTATATTATTTTAAAATTTTAAAATTGTTTTTTAATAACTAATTAGTTAAAATTATTGTACCACCACTGGGCATTATTGTGTTGGTGCATTAGTTTTATAATTAATTTATTAAAAATACTTTCATGTATCTTGGATGCATTAGAGTATATGATATTATGTTTATATGGTACTGCTCAAGTTGTAACTTCATTTGTGAAAACGCTTATGTTTTACATATATATATATGTTGTAATGAACATCATAGTTGTACTAAAAGAAAGAAAGGAAGGAAGAAAAGAAGGAAGGAAGGAAGAGAAAGGGAGGGATGGAGGGAGGCAGGAAGGAAGAAAGAGGAAGGAAGAAGCAGAGGAAAGAAAGAAAGAAAGAAAGAAAGAAAGAAAGAAAGAAAGAAAGAAAGAAAGAAAGAAAGAAAGGGAAGTAAAAGCCGTGCTCTCCTCCTACATTTAAAAAGAGTGTTCCTTATTACAGAGGCAGATGAAGCGATGCCTGGCATTAGACTCTCTGAGGAACACTAACAGTAAGAAAAACACATTCATATTAAAGACATTTATATAATTTTCAGAGAACGGCAAGGTCTCTAAATACTTATTCTTTTTTGAGATACAGTAGATTTGTGACCATAAATTTTATTTACAACAGAGGCTGTCTTCTGTAACTTCTCGGCTTTACTATAAGTTCATGAACTTACAGTAATTTGATTCAAGCCCTTTAAGAACAAATTAATCACAATAGAATAAATAGAAAAAAATAAAGGGATTTTTTTTTTTTTCGGGAGCAGCAGCATCTGGTAGAGTACATTTTGGAAACAGATTTAAGTAGAATTGAATGCCACTCAAAATAAATTTTCCTATCTATACTCAGCATATCTCTTAAATCTATGATTTCAACTGATATAAAAAGTTCTATTTTAGAAGATTTGTAGGCGACAGAATGAATACATTTGAAGTGAGAAATAAAGTCACAAGATTAAAGTATAGTCATTCTTTTTAATTAATTAATTATTTATTTTAAAAGCCATCTTTTCTTATTTTTACATACCAATGCCACTGCCAGTTCCCACTCCCTCCTTTCTTCCCACTCCCCCCACCTCCTTGCCATCCCATCCCACATCCATTTGTCAGGGAGAGAGAGTAAGGTTTCCCATGGAGAGTCAACAAAGTGTAGCACATCACTTTGAGGTGGGACCAAGGCCTTCCTCACAATCGCTAGGCTGAGCAATGTATCCCTCCAAAGAGAATGGGCTTCAAAAAGCCTATGGGAGCAGTAGGGTTAAATCCTGGTCCCACTGCCATTCTTTCAATAAAGGAAATTTGTACATGCTATCTCATAAATGCAGTTGCATCACTAACTTAAGTAGTGGCAAAATATACATAAGAGAGTACAAAATTTAAATGGAACATTGGATTTACTTTTAGATAAAGCACTTTCATTTTTATGTAATTAAGGCACCCATCCATCAATTGACGTAATTTTCTGGAAATATTCCTTCGAAAAGGACCTAGTCCCTGACAGGGCATATTAATGGAATCTACTCACGCACAATTGGTTCATCTTCTGCTCCCGCCTCTCCTGAGCAGCTGAATGAATCTGTGTGTGTGTGAGTGGTCACATATATTCTAATTGTGTATTTTTATGCTTTACCAATTAAGCTCACACTATTACATGATTTTTATAGTTTCTACATTTTCCATTCAGTATATATTTTCATAAATATGACAGATACTATATATCTTCTTTGATGTAGAGATACAGTACAAAGAGTTAAGGCAGAAAGTGAATTTCCATTATCTAATATGTCTAGAGATTAAGTACATAGAAATAAAATTCTAAATCATCTAAGTTACTCAACATAAAGGCACATTAACCTGTGAATATAACAACTGCTTCCCTCAAAATGGGTATAAAAGTTATTTACTATAATAATAATAATATGTAACAGTATATTTCTGAACATTTGAAAAAATTGTAATAAAATTTAGCTAATTAAGTAATAGTTATGCTTTGACAATTCATGATATATATGATATATATCTCTGTATATGACTTAATGTGAGAAAAATTTTTTAATTTAATAGTGGTCTCGTTTTACAAGGATGTGTTTATCAAATAGGACAATACAAAAAATTATTAAATTTTGTAAGTGGGAATCTGTGGCTAATTTTGAGGAGTTTGGAGAGGGGAAACTGTGATTTTATATATATATATGTTATATATAAGTTATATATATGTATATATAACTTTCAAAAAAGTAAAAAAAATTACAAGAACAAAGCAAATCAAAATAAACTATATACTCCATTAAAATTTCAAGTAATTTGGACAAAATATGATTTATGTCAATATGAAATACTCTTACATAAATTATATGGAAAGATAAATTGCTTATTAAAACTACACTAGACTAACAGAAAGATAGAAGAGAACACACGAAGTATCTTAAGCAAGTACAGAATTCTTTAGCATGAAATGCAATTGCCTGGCAGCACTAAAAGTGTCTGCCTGAGTCAGAGATGAGACAATCTACGTATTTTTATAAGCCAAGATTCCAGACACTGGAAGACTAGATTAATGAATTCAAGTGGTTCATATGTGTTTATTTTTGTCTCCTTCCCTTTCGCTGCTTCCTGCTTTTTCAACTTGTTGGTTTAGTGGCTGCTCCAATGAATGCATCTTTTTGGACCTCTTTAGCACAAGGATGTGACAAAAACAAATGTATGCAAAAGATGCTATTTTGAGGAGAATAATAAACACTTAAAACAAATAAAATACTTAAACTTATCCAAAGCTGTTATTATAAAAAAACACATTATAGCTTCAATATACTTATTCATAATGCTATAATTTGACTTCTAAATTCACATCTTACATCGATCAACAGGGCATTTCTTTGTGATTTGAAAAATTATAATTTCCACTAACTCAGAAAATTGCCTCAAATCATTAGCCTAAATACCATTGTTGCATTGAAGTAATCTTTAAATATTTAGAAATCTTTAACATTATAGCAGAATTATATAAGGAAGTTTATTTTTCATTTTTGCAATCTTCACAATTTTCATTCAATATATCCTTTCCCATATTTCACGTTGAAGATCCTCTACACCTTATTACGCATGCAAATTGCAAGCTCATGCTCTTTGTCTTTCTCAAAAAAACAAAACTAAACAGAAACAAGCACCTTTCAGGTTGTGTCTCATGTGTAGGAGTAGATGAAGAACACAAAACAGACTCATGTTCTTTGAGTGTTTTATTTTATTTGGGTTTTGAGATAATTTCTCCTGTTCCATTGGGTGTTTCTGGGTGGTTTTGTTTTTTGGGTTTTTTTTTTGCTTGTTTTTGTTTAGATTTGTTTACTCCTGTAACATTTGTGCCATTATTACAAAATTATATCCTGAAGGTAAGCCACTGCTTTTGGTTGACACACCCATAGCTGAGCAACATTGATGAAAGAATCTTTAAAAGACTTTTGGGATTCCTGCAATTTGTATTAAAAACCAATAAGAGAACTATTGTGCACACTATTGCCAATTTGAAAAAAAAAAGAAATAGTCATTTAAAGTACTATCAAGATTTCAAACCTGAAATATTCAAGCTATTGTATTCTCTCGCTATTTTTAACTATATTTTGAATATTTATTTAACAGTTGGGGATAAAATAGTCCTATGTTTCAGGTGAAATTATATTTAAATAAGAGCAGAAATATTTTGATATTTGGTTTACATTTTATTGAGGTTTAGAAGCCTATATACTCAGGGAACAACAGTTCTGAGTAATATTTATATTGTGTATGTTTATCTTGATAGTCAGGACATCAGCAAGCAACAGATTTCAAATTCTGAATGCTGAACAAATATAAAAGTCATATATCAGCTTGGAGTATTGGCACATACTTTTAATCCCAGCACTTGGGAGGCTGAGGCAAGTCAATCTCTGTGAGTTCGAGGCCAGTCTGATCTACAAAAGCTACTTCCAGGACATGTTCCAAAGCTACACAGAGAAACCCTGTCAGGGAAAAGCAAGCAAACAAACAAAACGTCATATAATGATAAATTTTGAGAATGTTATTCTGGATTTTTCTACTAACACAGTAATAACTTTGTTATAAATTCAGAATTCCTTTGTTTCAAGAGAAAAAAAAAAACCAACTACTGCTATGTCCACCCGATTTCAGCAGCACCTTCAGAAAAATAAAATTTGTAAATTACTTTTTAATGTAGTTTCATCTTGTAATTGTGGGAACCAAGATCAACTTTGTTTAATGATATTCACTAGGGACAAGATAAATGTTCTTAGTTTATGATAATTATTCTGTGGAAAATTTAGCATTGCCCTAGAAAAATCTGTTGAGTAGACTCATATAGCTTAGAAAAGACTGCATCACAGCTCAGCCTGCTGTCCAGGGAGTGTAAAAAGGCAACATTGCCAGCTTCACCCGCTCTGACCATCACTGAAGATGGCAGTGATCATCGACACTGCCACCACATGGTGCCTGCCTGTTCTGGGCAAAATTTAGCTGGTTTTATCTTGAGTAGGTATTTATATCATTTGAATAGGTTATGTTCCATTTGGTCTTCATTTTCCTTCAGTTTGTTGGTGTCACTTTCATTTACACAAGACTGATTATTTCTCATCAAAATAACATAAAAATAGCTTTTTATAACAATGAAAGAGATGTAGTTAGACACATCGAAAATATGCATATGAATATTTTAACTCATTTTTGCAGGCATACTAGGAAGACTATCATTCTTCATCCAAAGTTATTTTTCCTTGGCTATTTTACTACCACTAGACTTTATTTGATAGGATTTTGTGACACTCTGTTTTTATAAGATCTGGAAGTTTAAAAATTCAATGAGTACACAAATTAAATATTTTAAGATATGTATGGGTACCTGTCACAGATCACAAATTCCTGTGTGTGTATATGGTTAACAGTACAGGTCATAGCATCATTTACTAAGTATGTTCATTTGATGCACAATTACACAGGGTCTTATGTAATGTAAATATATTCACATCACATCTCTTTAAATCCTGACCCCCCACCCTCCACCAAAACATCCTGAGGCCTGTTACCTAGCAAGGCCAGGATTCAAAACTCAGCACTAACAAGAGAAAAGTGTAGCTGTAATCACGTTGTGAACTAACTAGAATTCACATTGATACCGTTTCTGCTTTACAAGATACTCTTGATCAACAAATGTGGAGGGAGTGAGAGACAGATCAGCAATAACAGACACTACGAAATAAATTATAAGCAGATAATCAGGTATTTTAATGCCCAATATTGTATCATTTCACATTTTCTTGCTCAAAACCATGAGAAAAAGTACAACATACTTCAACTGATTGAATTGAATTGATGAATTGAATTGATTCAATTGATGTGTATTTAAGTTGATTTTGCCTCCTTCCCTACCCTTGCCTACTCTAAACAGCTAATTTTTAGGTTTCCGAGTTCGTTTTACTGGTTATAGCATAAAAAACCAAGGCAGAGGCAATGCACAAAATGTTCTGTGCATTACCAACTTACATGCATTTGTCGAATAAGAGTGGAAAACAGCGAATGTTTCTGATCACTATATTATGATGGCTCAAAGCCGACAAAACAAGAGATAGGGCCAGTGAATTGGCTGAATTAGTTGAAGGTGGTTGGACCTGAGTCCTGGGGACCTTCATGATGGAAAATAATAAATGACACCCTAGAGTTTTTCTTTATAGTTCCTTGACCTAAACACAAACACACACACACATACACACACTTTCACTTTTGACAAACCCATCCCCCATCACACATTGACATAAATAAAAATGCAATACATTTTTAAAGAGGAGCAGAGTAATAGAGGTATAAATTTTGATTTTATTATTAATAATTCCTTAGAGGGATAAAACCAGCATAATATCTATGTCATCACATCTACTAGCCATCATATCTGCAAACACATAAATTTGTTAAGAGAAGAGGTTCAAATAAATACAGATAATCTGTACTCCTCAGATATGGCGTCTGGAAATGCAGACCTAGAAAAAAACATTGGTCTCATAAAATCAAAAGCTGAGTACTAGGCAATAACCATTTGGTTCTAAGATAAAGACCTCCTGAGATTCCGGAGCTGTGATTTGTGCCTACCTGAGAAGGGAAGTTATCCATCTCTTTTCTCTTCCAGGCATGAGAGATTGAAATTATCTCCTTCCAAAACAATAAGGGTGGGTTTTTCTCACTTAGGCCCAGATTCAAGGCATACTTTTAGAAATCATGCTTTACCAGTTTTGTGGATGGCAGTTATCCCTATGATGTTCCTGAAAATACTGATCACACATTTGAGCCATTAAAATTTCAGATCTCCAGGGTGATAGCTAATAAATCACTCTAGCAACTTTTTGAGTACTTTATACCTTTAATCTTAGCATGGTGTAAAGAAGAGGGATTAAAGTTCAATTATTGGTTGAGCTCTACAAAATAAGCAATAGATAAATGCATAAAGTATTTTATTTTATTTAATTTAACCTTCTCTTTTAAGAACTTGAAAGCATATGCCCTTGGTCTTCACTATGCTTATACTTTTGTTGATCAGCAGATGTAGGTGACACTAAGAAGCCTATTAGTGAAAATTGTTTAATTGGCAATACACAATACCGTACAATATGATGGCACTATGAATTCTTCAAATTATTGAGCCAGGTAAGATTTAGGAAGCACAGTGCAAAACCTTAGTAGTATAATTTGGGCTAAAGATGCACTTGGAGAAACTATTGAACCAAGGAAGTTGTAGTCATCAAGCAATAAAAGAGAAAAGAAACAACAAAGAATGAGAATTCCTAGAATCAAAACCTTGGCACATTCCTAAATGGTAACAGAAATGATAGCATGTTCCTAAATGGTAAGAAAAATGGTATTTTTTCTAGGTACTGGAGAGGCAATGAGATGAATATTTTAGCAGATGTCCTGTCTGCACTTAATGCACACAGGTTGTCTGAACCTTGGAAATCTTCCAAAAATTTTAACATCAGGAAATTACAAATTAAATGTCAAAAATGCATGTCGGGCTGTTGTAGATATTATCATGTAACTTCTTCATCACAATATAAGACTTGTTCCCCCACAGGAATAATTTTAGCAAAATATAGCATAAAATCAATTTTTTGAAAACAGACCAATTGTGTTATGATCCTGCAAGCTTTTCTCTACCTGGGACAGCCCAGCCCTTCAGCATACAGCTGCTACAACATCTGCCTCGATATGGTCTGTGTTCACTGTCTCCTTCTGTGCTCCCTCTCCCCTGTGCTGTTTGACTGTTTACAGATCAGGACTCAGTATGAAATTAGAGCAATTTCTAGCATCCCTAATGTAGAAAACAAAGGTTTAATGCTTCAGTAACAAAACTCCTTGTGACTTTGGAGATCAAGCATTTATAGCACAGAAGTGTACTGATGTACAAGGGCATCTTGCAAACATGGACACCTATGTATTTTAAGAGCATTATAGACTTTCATTTGATAATGTTGTCTGACATTGCAAATGTGTTCCCTTAGCCCTTGGACTTCTCTTTCCAAATCCTTAAATGCCTCATCTTTTCTCTTATTTTACTTCCAAACATATAGAACTCTAAATGTACTTCATAGCTACATAGTTCACCTTTGTTTCCTATCTCTTCTGGTCCTTCTGATCTGATATGTCCTAATATTCTTCCTGTGTTAATTTATTTCAGGGGCCTAACCGTTACCAATAATTGACCCATTTTGTATTAGCTACAGGTGCAATTAATCACCCAAAGGTATATTATTTGAATGACAATTAGATGTGTGTCATTTTTAGGACTCAAAACACCTGATGAATCAAAAACAGTATTGATAATATAAAAAAAGGCAAAAGATGTTAAAACTAGCACCACTTAGAAAGAGTCTCAAGACTAAAAATACATTGTGTGTGTGGGTTAGATGTCATATTGGACAACTTCTTTCTTCCTTCTTCACAACCTTGTTTGAGAAAAGGACTCTCCTTGACCCTGGGATTCCTCTAGAAGAACAAAAAGTTAATCAAGCTCACTCTATGGAAGCGGTTATCAACCTGTGGGTCACAACACTCAAGGGAGACAGAACGACCCTTTCACAGAGGTTGCCCAAGACTACAAGGAAACACAGATATTTACATTACAATTCATAACAGAAGCAAAATTTTTAGTTAATAATTTGCACCGAATTTTGTAGTGGGGGTCACCACAGCAGGAGATGTATTAAAGGGTCACAGTGTTAGGATAGCTGAGAACCACTCCTCTATATATGTATATACACACACACATATACATACATATTTATATATATTCACACATATGTATATATGCACACATACATATATATTAAAATACATGTGTGTTCCATTATCCTGACCCACTGTTTTCAAATATTTTTCATGATTAATTTCAGTGAAAATTTTAAACTTTACCTACGTATCCCACATAGAAATTTTACTACCATTGAGATCCTGTATAACTGTTCGTGTGCTTTTGCTTATCAGTGTTTTTTATATCAATGAAATAAGATTATTTGTACCCGTGCTCCCAATTTACTCAGGAGATCTTGTCTTTTTCTACTTCCCATGTAAATTGAATCTATGTAGGTCTCTCTTAGGGCCCTCATTGTTGCCTAAGTTTTTGTGATTGTGATTTGTGGACTTTTTTTTTTTTTTTTGCTTTATGTTTAAAAACCACTTTAATACCTAAGTATAAATTGGAGGTCTCCATTTGCTGCCTCCTGTCTGATATTGGGGATCCTGCAGAAGAGGAGGAAGAAAGATTGTAGGAGTCAGGGGGCTGGAAGACATCAGAAGAATATGGCCCACTGAATCAACTAAGCAGAGTTCACAAGGGCTCACAGAGACTGAAGCAGCAAGCATGGAGCCTACACGGGTCTGTGTTAGGTGCTCTGTGTATATGCTATGGCTCTTAACTTGATGTTTTTTGTGGGACTCCTAATAGTGAGAACAGCTGTTTCTCCGACTTTTTTTGCCTCCTCTTTAGACTCTTCAGGCTCCCCTTGTCCAACCTCAATATGAAGGTTTTGCCTTCTTTTATTAAATCTTTTTTTTTTCTTTCCTACATGGCTGTCAACTTTTGGAGGTTTGTTCTTTCCTGAAGAGGAAACTGAGGGGGTGTAAATCTGGGCTGAGGAAGTTAGGGGGATCTGGAAGAAGTGGAGGTGAAGAACACTATGGTCAGAATGTATTATATGAGAGAATATGTTTTTAATTAAAAATTAGAAAATCTGTAGCTACGACGGCTACTATAGAATTTAGTTTATAATATTAAAGTCTTTTTAAGAGTAATTTCCAAGGGTTTAGTTTGGGAAACATTTGCACGTATTGCTAAAGTAGAAGATCATGAAGTGTATTCTCCTAAACCTAGAGAATCATTGAGGGAGAGAAAACAAAAGTAACAGTTTCCTGCCAATAATGCAGAACTGAGAAAAGGGGAAATTATTGTAAATAATAAAAGGATGTCACTCCTCTGTTGTGAAAGATGCTTTTCAGTTTAAAAAAAAAAGGTTCTGAGAATTTTTGACATCCATCTTACTCATTTCAATTCCACTAATTTAGTTTGCTAATAGCAATAAATCCATATTAATAAAAATCATCAAACAAGTGCATGACAGGTATTACCTATTAAGGAAAAAGTTAAGATCTTAGTTTAAAGCCTGCTCCCACATGGCACTTAAAGAAGCACAAGTGTTTTGGTGTATGATTGAAAGGTGCATTCTTCCTCAAGCAGAAGGCAAAACCCTATATCCAGTCATTATTAACCAGAAAGAAATGGAACACTTGTAATAACTCTTGCTGTTTGACTACCAGAAAGAAAAGCTGTGAGCACTGATGTTTATGGAAAAGAATACAAATTAATTTCCTTCACATTGAGATCCAGATAACAAGAAGCAAATACATCAGCTAGCTTCTCAAAGATATCCTGAAGTCTTTTTACGTTATCTTTGTATTCACTGATAAGTTCTACAATTTATTCTGGCAATTATCTGAAATACGTTTTTAGTTCAAGGCATAATTCTCTTCATAAATTATAAAACGTTAAAATATTTCATGGATAGAACTCAAAGTATAAATGAGATACTACAAAATATAAAACTGAGTATTAAAAGAACCTAGTGTTCCAGCCAACAAACACGACTAAGCAGGGCTCACAGAAAGTGAAGTGGCGGACAGAGCCTGCATGGGTTTTCACTAGGTCCTCCTCCTCTATGTTATAGTTGTTAGTTTGGTGTTCTCGTGGAAATCCTAAAAGTACGAGTGGGGGTGTCTCTGGCACTTTTGTCTGCTCGTGAAATCCTTTTCCTCAAACTGGGTTGTTTTGCTCAGCCCTGAGGGTTTGTGCCCAGTATTATTATAACTCCTTATGCCCTCTTTATTTGATATCCCTTTGAGGTCTACTCTTTTCTGGAGTGAAACAGAGGAGGAGCGATGGGAGATAAGGTGGCTGGGCAGTGTGAAGAAACTGCAGTTGGGCTGTAATCTATGATAGAAGACATTTTAAAAAGGATTAGATTAAAAAACAAACAAAGAAAACCCAAAACCCAATGTTCAATCTACCTAAATTTTACTTGAGTTTTAAATTTTCTTTTAGAAAATTAGAATATAATAAAAGTATAAAATAGAGAATAGAGATGTAGTAACTTCCTTGGAGGGATCAAAAAGATATTTTTGAGACTGGGGGTGGTCTCATTGCACTGGCTGGGCTGGAACTCTGTGTAAGAGAGGCTAGCCTCAAACTTGCATGATATCCTGTCTCTACTATCTTTGTATAGGATAATAGGTATACATCATATCACCCAACAGATACTTTCTTTTAAATGCTAAAAACCTGAAATTTTATGACCTAAAACATTTCTTCTGCTATAACATTTATAATTATTATCAAGACTTACTTTCATTCACAAAGACTTTTGCTGACATGTTCCAGTGGGATTGTGTGATAGCTCAGCTGATAAAAGGATTGCCACACAAGCATCTGGGCCAGAGTTTGATCCCTGCCATCCCTTCACACCATAGATGTGGTAGCCTGTGCTGTGCTGCCATTGCGAAAACAGATACAGAAGTTGCTCTGGACCTCATCATCCAAATATCCAAGACAAACCAGTCAGAGATAGGCTGAGGGACAGACTCTGTGTCCAACAATGTCATGAAAAGGGACGGAATGAAGAAAATATTCAGCACAGCCTCTATCTTTCACACCCAAACATACTCCAGTCATGGAACTGTTTCTATTCGGTACTGATTTAACTTCCTTGCTCTTTGCTACTTATCGGAACTGTCTTTTGATTCACTTGGAAATTTTTTAGGCTTATGATTGATGTATACCTAGTTGTTCTTTAATAAGATTTATTGTTTCATTCTTAGCTGCATTTATCAAAGGTGTAGAATTGTTCATTCAATCCTAAAAGTTGGAACCCTGGAATGACATCACACAGGCAGATTATGGGACATATTACCACAGAGAAGCCAGAAGAGGATCATTAGGTGCAAAATTAAAACTGACAGCAGAAAAAGAAAACTATGTAACTGACATCTGGATCATCTCGTGCATGGGCCACAAACAATATGCTACAAACAAGCTTTAGATTAATATGCCCATTATAGCTTCATCTTTTCTAAGCATTATTTAAGTAGTTCTACCAGAAACTGATAAGCATCAATGGATGGACTTTTTGAAGCTACCTATTGTTTCTTGATCCTCTGGCATCAGGCTGATATAGGTGTCCATCAAAGGGTCTAAATATTATTCCCCCATCGTCAACAGAAGTGGATGAGTTGCAATATTTTTTTTTGATTATAAACTGGAGTCTGTTTCAATGAATTATTTTCCCATGAATATTTGTTCTCCAAAACCTCCCAGTTTAGACTTTTGTTCCATTAGAAATACCAAAATTTCAATTTGAGCTCAAGTATAATTTAATTTTTAACTAAGAAAAAAATAGAGCAGTTTTGCCTAGTATTTAAGTTAATTGTGATGCCTGAACATTAACAGTGGTTCAGATCAAAGATGCATAAGTAGACAAATAAGACAGATGATGGGTGTTTAGATATACAAGTGATAAATGAGTAATAAAGGAATGGGATGTTTTGATAGTGGAAACAAACACAAAAGCCTTTATGGTTGCAAATCTGTATTAAAATTTTGCATGTGTTTGACCGTAAGTGCATATGTGATGGTGTGTGAGCATGTCTGGTGGTACTGTGTACACTTATGCACACATGTGTAGGTTAGAGACAGATGTCAGGTGTTTTCTGTGATCATACTATGCCATAGCCTTTAATTTAAAACATTTCGATTAAATTTAATTTTGACAGATTCACACACATATAAATTCATTCTAATTATTTTCTATTTATTATTTACCCTCTCTGATACTTCACACCTTTGTCAAATTTCTGTCTTTCCAAAAAAAACAAAAAAAAACAAACAAAAAAAAAACAAAAAAAAAATCCATTACCAAAGTTAATGTCTGTAAGTTTGGGGAGACATGGTCTCTCGCTGAACCTGGAGTTCATTGGTTCCCTGAAGGTAGCTGCCAGAGAACTCCAGAGATGCTTGTGTCTCCACCACCAACCGCTGGACATTAGCTCACAGGTGCTCACTGACATGCCCAATTTTCACATGATTTCACATGATTTCAGGGGATCGAAACTCTGGTCCTCACAATTGCATGACAAGGAATTTACTGACGGACCCTGTCCCTACCCCTATATTCTGAAAATTTAGTTTAACTCCGGAAATGACCCAGTTATATTTGTCTCTAACTATTGGGATGTTCTTTTACAACTTAAAGATGATTTCACCTTGTATTTCTAGCGCACTTGCTCTACCCCTAGAGTTCTAGGTTATTTGTCTTTTCTTAGTGACAAACTCGTTTATTTTTTATTAAGAAGACAAGTTATTATTGCTTTACTGTTAAATCCGTGACTTGTCCTATTAGTAAAGAGATCAGGTTTAATAAAGTGCAGGCTTTTTAAAGCTGGTCTGATAATTATGGAGAAATAAGTGCTTGAGGTAAATATAATTCCCTAGCTAAATTTAATGAATATGAGAAACATAAAACGCTTGAGGAAACCTCTTGTTGCAAAATCAACAGGTACGTAATATGTATGTACAGAGTCTATGTTGTAATCTATTCCCTGGCGGCAAATTAATTAAACTCAGGAGTCAAATGCGTTATTAGAATTGTGGATTCAATGAAATTAAAATTTTAAGTATTTTCTGACATTCTTAAATGTCAGGAGGCTTGGCAATAAAAATTTAAATAATAATGAATATACAAAATATTATAGAATCTACATGATGCAAGATAAACAAGGTGATCCTGGAGGTAGCAAAGTATCCCGCAAAATTTGAATGAATGACTTTTACATTTGCTTTGTCTGGGAGAAGTGGAAGTCAAGCTAAGCAATAAGAAATTTATTAAACTGAGCAGCTCCCTAGTAGTAATAGTCCCAATCCTTTTCTTTTTCTCATTTAAATTACAGCCTGTTGTTCATGTGATTGTGCATTGAATGTGCACGCTAACTTTTAGACCATCTCTTATTGGTGTCTGACTTGTTACTTTTCTGGAAGAATAAAAACTGTCACCAATTCTGAAATAGAGTATCCTCTGATTAATATTGTTTCTACATATTCTCCTAGGACAACTGAAGTAAATGTGGCGCAGAATTCCTGTATGACCAAGCATGGTTCATTTATTTCTGACTCTTATGACTAGAGGTGTGTCTGACATGGAGTTGCCACAAAGGCTCTAGAAATTTGCCGTACGTTGGGGTACAATTTTCACAGTTCTGTTTCTCTGTGGTTGGCAGGGAAAGCATGATCATTTTTTTATTTCTTTTCACACTTTAAAATCATTGCTATCTATGCTATCTTGGTGTCCATAAGAAACCAATGTTCTGTCAGATATAAATATTAACAAAATATACTCTTTGAGAAGGAAGAATATATATGAAAATAATTGCTCCTTGTGTGAATTTCCTAGACTTCCTGGAATTTCCGTTTTGGCTCAGCAAATAGGAAAAGGATTAAAGGCCACCAAGCTACATGTGAATACTTTTTTTTCTTACCAAAAACCTATATTTAAAAAGCTACTCTAGGATCACAAATGAGAGGGAGGGGGAATGGAGTGGGGGGAGGAGAAGAGGAGTGGGAATGGGGGTGAGGTGGGGGAGGGAGCAATATGTGGGAGGAGGGGGAGGGAAATGGGAAACAGGGAGCAGGTGGAAATTTTAATTAAAAAAGAATAAAAATAAATAAATAAAGCTAACAAAACTATGATGATTTAATAAACATACCTCATTTATTTTGATGACTCACTTATAGTTTTTGCAAACAAGTGAATCCACTGTCTTGCTCTGGACTTGAAAATGAGTAACACAGGACAAGATAGTATAATTTTCTCATTTCCCAACCACTCACACTGGAGAACTTTTCCTAAAGATCAAGAACATCCAGTGCTTTAGGAGACAGACGTTGTTGGAAGCTGGTACGTGGAGACTTGATCCTTCTCAGTTTCTTGATTGTGCAGAAACTCGATTCACAGAACTTATTTTGATCATGTTTCCCAGTCCCCCAATTCCTTGCAGGTCCTACCCACCTTCTTATCAATGTCATTTGATGTTCTTTCTGTCACTATACAAAGCAAATAAATCAAAAGACAAAACAAACAAAAATAAATAAACACAAGACACAAAGCCTACTAGAAAAGTAGAAATGAATATAAACAAGCAACTGACTAATGAGACAGAGATTGCTGAAATAAAGTGGAAGGGGAGAGAATGTCTATAAAAGTCCCCCAGAGCTCATTCTGTGTCTGCCGTATACTGCTGGAAACCGGGCCTTCCCTGAAGTGTTAAGCAGTGTACCCAGTGACACTGCATTGGAAGAAACTGATCTTTTTCTTTATCAGCAGGTATTTATTGCAAATAGCTAATTGGTTAGATGTGAGAGCTCTTGCTGCTTTCAGTGCTGGGACCCTGCCTGGCTCTGATTTGTGCAGAACTTATACATTCTGACACAATCTGTATGAATTCATATGTCCACTAGTTTTCCTGTGGTTGGAAGACAGTTTTCTTGGAGTCATCCAATATCTCTGGCTTTCATCTTTTTGCTTCCTTTCCTCATAGATCCCCGAGCCTTGAGTAGACGGTTTAATCAAGGCATCTCTTTTTAGGACTGAATGCACCAAAGACTCACACTCCCTGCATATTGTGTAGTTGTTCGTCTGTGCGTTGGTTCCCATCTATTGCAACAAGAAGTTTCTCTGATGATGGCTGAGTTAAACACCCATCTATGGATATATGAGAATGTTGTTGAAAGAATTTGTGGCTGTGCGTATTTGATTTTTATAATTTGTTTCTTCTGCCTTTTGATTTGTTTGCTTGTTTGATTTAATGATGCAGAAAGAACATCAAGTCATTTGTTGTGTTACCAAATAAGAATAGGTTTTCCTTTAAACCAATGACCTAGCAAGTCTCAGGTTTGTGGTTACTTCAGCAGTATCAGGAATAGGTTTTATGTCACAGAGTAGGCCTTATAATCAATAAAAATATGGTTTGTTACTCAATAGTGGTGAGGAGTCAAGTTAGCTAGCAGTTTGATTTTTGTTGTTGTTGTTGTTCAATAAGGTATGTAAGAATCATCAGTAATAGGGTCCTAGCATCATTTTGTCAAGAGTAACCAATAGACTCGGCAGTAGTCTTTGTTGTTTGGGACTTTTCATGGGGCTCTTTTGGCCAATGACTCATCAGATATAACCCATTCCTGGCAATGGAATTTTGCTTGGTAGGATAAGATCTCCAGTTGGGGCATTTTCTCCAATATTATCTTATGTGTTCATTTAGATTCCTTTCATACATGTATATATTTTAGGAAGATTCTACAGTAGTAGATGTCCATATGGTTTATAGTATAACCTTTACTGCTACTTGTCTCCTGTCCCCATACTGCCCCCATATGTTTTTCTCCCATCAACTCCCTAGTTAGTCCATTTTCCACTTCCCATTATATCTTTTAAATTTTTATTACTATTATTATTCATGTTAATATTATTTTTAATATCCCAACTTCAACTTCACCTCTCTTCTGTCCTTCTAGTCCTTCATGCTTTCCTTCCTCTCTGCCCCTCCCCAACTCCTCTGTTTCTACTGAAAGAATTTAGGCTTCCCATGGATATAGTCTGTTATGTCTGAACAGTCTCTTCTATTTCCCCTCCCGGGAGAGATTCCTTCCCTCACTTCAGATATGTTTTCTGAGCTAGAAATCCGTAGCTCAATTGTGCTTTGCAATTAAGCTAAGATAACATATGTTATTCCATTTTTTTTTTTACCACAGACAGGACTCTGACAGCATGGTAATGGACAGTGCTTATTATACTTTATGTTCTAAGTTTTGCTGTCAACAAAGGACTTCTCATAATTAACCAATAATGTAAACAGTTGAGCTAAAACAATCTCACTTTCAATATCTACAGGTTATACAACTACAATTTTTTATAATCTAACCACTATCCTCTTGCCTTAAAATTGAAAGAGCCCTTAATAAAACATGAAAAATAATATGAGCTAGAGTTGAAGCAGAAATTGAGAATAACTTATACATTCTGGATACAAGCTCTTTTACAATACAGTTCTGTTAATAAAATTTAGAAGAAAACTCAGCTTTTGAAATTTTCTTTTCTTAGGTTATGTATTTTCAATAAGGTTCTCTCATATTTCAGGACAGCTAGAGAGCCAAAGCTTTAAGCCACAAAAATCAGTAAACAGTACTAGACATAGTATACAATTGAAGGAATATTGTTGCATGCCATGAAATTTAAATATTTAGCATTTTCAGGTAAAGTGATATTTGTATTAGTTGATCTGGTTCATAGTTAGATTAATGTAAGTATACTGATAAGTTCTAAGTGGGATAAGGTAAGCAGTGACATTCAGGGGTTTAGTTGAACTGTTTTACATGTAGAGAATTAAACAGGAAGCTATTGACATTGTAAGTCAAAGGGATTTGTGTGTTTCTTAAATCATTTTATTTGGTTGCCATTTGTTACTCTTCTCCTTATGTCTTGTAGTATAAAGCTTTGAAGTTTTCTTACGTTTAATTAATGCCTGCTATTTTATAGGGGGTGGGGGTAGGGGTATGGGAAGGGGAGAGGGGGAGAGAGAAGGGAGAAAGGAAAGACTGGAGAGAGTTTGGGGGCGTGGGAGGGTAGAGATGGAGGAAGGGCGGCTACAGGAGCAGGGAAGAAGATATTTACATTAAGGGATCCATTTTAGGGTTGGCAAGAGACTTGGCCCTGGAGGGATCCCAGGTATCCACCGGGATGTCTCCAGCTAGGACCCTGAGAAGCAGAGTAGAGGGTGCCTGAACTGGCCTTGCCCCACTAACATACTGATGATTATCTCGAATATCACCATAGAATCTTTGTCCGGCGACGACGGATGGAGATAGAGACAGAGACTTTCATCAGAGTAACGGACTGAGCTCCCAAGGTCCAGTTGAAGAGCAGAAGGAGGGAGAAGATGAGCAAGGAAGTCAGGACCGCGAGGGGTTGGTCCACCCACGGAGACAGTGTGCCTGTTCTAATGGGAGCTCACCAAATCCAGCTGGACCAGGACTGAAGGAGCATGCGATCAAACCGGACTCTCTGAATGTAGCTGAAAATGGGAACTGACTGAGAAGCCATTTATAAAGGCACTGGGACTTTTTTCTACTGCATGTACTGGCTTTTTGGGACCCTAGTCTATTTGAATGCAAAGCTTCCTGGGCCTGGATGTAGGGGGGAGGGCCTTGGACATCCCACAGGGCAGGGTTCCCAGCCCTCTCTTAAGGAGGGAGGGGGAGAGTGAGTGGGGGAGCAGGAGGGGAATGGGAGGAGGGGAGGAAGTTTAAATTTTGAATGGAAAAAAATATATGTTTGAAATATGCAATATCAGATTTATATTTTCACACTTGTTAACTCTCCTTGACTGAAAACAGAATATAGAGTTCTGCCTACCTAAATTTTCACGGTTAGATCAGAAAATATAAACATGCCCCAAAGATTCAGCACATTTAAATTTGGTTTACATTTTGGAAACAACAAACAATGAAAAGGTATAAACATAAAATGAAATTTATTTCTCTATCTATAGACTTAAACTGTATGCACAATTCATACCACAAGTCAACTGGACTCTGGTGGATCCAGGGGATGATGAACATAAACTTTACTACCACAGAACAAGAATATATGTTCTTCCTTGTCTGCATATTCCTAATGATCTTATTCATGAATCTAGATATGTGCTAAAGCTTCAGTCCTATCCAATGAATAAAAGGTCAAATAGTGGAGAAAATTGACAATCAATTGTCTGCTTTGGTGAAATGACACTGTTGATTTTAGAATTTCTTTCTTCATCTTTCTATTATATGCATAGAGTTAGTGTGTAACATAACCAAGGCTTTGGGAAAAGATACATGGATTTTACCAGAAGAAAATATGATTCAATGAGAATATGCCATCCGTGCTCCTAATAGTCATTCTCATATACATTGGCATTCATAAGAATTTTTTAAAATTTGCTAAAATTCTGAATACTTATAATAGTAATTTTGTAATATTTATAGGTGGCAATTCTATAAACATATAAATAAATTTTATTAGTTATTTTGAGGTAAATATATAGATATATACAAATACACGTGTGCCTATATGTTTGCAGGCACACACACATATGCACACACAGCTCATCACTAATCTCTTTTAATAATTTCAAAGTATTGTACTATAAAAGTTTTAAATCAATTCAAATCTATTTTGGGATTCTTACTTGTGAAGGTCTCCTTTGCTTCCCAGAGCAGAAAATTCTTGGAGCAGTGACAACACAGGAAAACATATCTTTCCCACTGTACTTAAAATATAATTTTCTGAGAGGTGCAAAACATGAAAAACAAAAACCAAATATAAAATGAAAGCCTTAGAAAATTTTGGGCATAATCTCTACAGCTTGGTGACCAAAGAATACATTTTTTTAAAATTAATCAACAAAAGAAATACATAATGAACTTGCGGTCAAATGCCAACATGACATTATGTTTTGGCATTTTACCTTTAGAAAGTTACTAGTATTTTAAAATTATTAAATGTAAAACATCGAGTAAAATGATCTAAGTAACTCCTGCCCATCTCAAGCAGGTTTTTGATGACAATTCTTTGGTTGCCTGAAGGGCAGAATAAATCAAACATATACATATCAGTCAGTTTATGCTGAAGAATAAATTTTATGATATTAAAAATACCTTCTGTGGCAGGTCTAATAATAAGAACCTTGACTTTAAGTAGTAAAGACTTTTTGTTGTTGTTGAAACAGAAAATTCTTAAGATAAATAGGAGTATGCTTTCAGTTCAGTCCTTCAGGGTGTCCTAGATTTTTGGATATATCTTCCATCTTGGATGAAGTAAAAGATCTAGGTCCCAAAGCAATTAAAACCTTAGAAGTGTTAGTCAGTCATTCTAATAGTTGCTTCCAAACCATACATCATGTAAACAAAAGGAAAATACGGGTAGATAATCAAAGGTCAGATATTTAGCATTTGAGTTAATTTAGTAATTACGACAATGTAGAATCTAGGCATAGTGACTCAGACCTGTAATCTCATCACTGTAATGGGTAAGGCAGGAAGATTGTTGTGAGCTTTAAGATAGGCATGGAGATACAGCGAATTCCAAGCTAGTCTGGGCTAAAGAATGACCTCCTATCTTACATGAACAAAATCAGTCAAACAAACAAAAATCTATAATAAAGGGGGAAATTATACAAACTGAGAGATGTTTCTGTAATGGTCAACCAGAAACATTCCTGAAGGTAAGACAGAGAAAGAACAAGCACATATGTGAGAAAGTAATTAATGACAAAGAACTTGTTGATAGTGGCCAAGGTTATTCAATAGTAAAAAACACTGAAAAAAATACTTTGAACAGAAGTTATATAATCACTCTGTGTGTGTATCTATGCTGAGTATATATGTGTGTGTTTGTGATGTGTGTATGTGTGTGTTTATGTGTATGTGTGCATATTTTTGTGTATGTTTGTGATACGTATGTACGTTTATGTATGTGACGTATGTATGTTTATGCATGTGTGTCCTTATGTGTATATGCATAAGGCTATATGTTTATGTGTTTGTGTGTATGTGTGGTTGCACCGTGGTGAATGTAAGTCCCTTAGTACAAGAAGAGATTAGGAGAATCTCAAAATTGCAGCTTTAGCAAATGGAACCAGGTAAGCCACACCTGAAAAAAGTATTATAAAGATAAAATAAATTAATTAATATTAATTATCTATGTTAGTTATTTCCTGAGTATATTAGGCCAGAACTATTCATTCACACATCATAACCTTCAATATAAGTGAATATCATTGGAGTGGAAAATTCATACTTCGGAATGTGCTTATGTAACTGAATTTAAACGGAGAAAAATATACAATTGTGTCTTATACTTCAAAACTTTATTAAACATGCAAAAAGGAAATATGAGTGGAAGATGCGATTATATTGTTTTTGTAGTATCTTGTTGAGAACAAAATGATAAAGAGCCATGCATAGTCATTTCTTTATCATTACAAAGTATCTATTACACATTAACAATTCATTCTTTAGTCATAACAGCAGTGCTCCCGGTTGGAGTGATCAATTACTAATGATTTCACAATTTAAAATCTTTGAGCTTCCTCTAATTATCAAGAAAATGATTGCATCCTAATGACCCACCTCACAAAGTATGAACTGATGACAGTATTTTAGTGGAACAATATTTCAAAAGTTAATTTCTGATTAAATACTAATAACATAACTGGAAAAAGTTTAAACATAGTCGGACATAAACAACAACTCACAAATAAATTTCCAAAATTTTGCTTTAACAAATAGAAAATATAAGGTATCAAGCAAAACAACCATTTTGTTATCATGGGCATTTAAAAATATTTATTACTAATGCTGAAATTTGAAAGTTTTACTTTATGGTTATGATGTGAATGTAAACCTCATATGGAGCTCATGTGTTTGAGTAGTTTGTACCTACCTTGAGGCATTATTTGGGAACGCAGTAGTACAGTATGGCTAGAGGAAATCAGCCATTGGTCAGGCATCACAGTTTTCTAGATTTTATCATTTCTCTTCTTTCTTTACTCCCTAAATGATGATGATACATGACCATAAAAGACATGTAGTAAAACAAATAGGAAGCAGGAAGAAGGAAATTCCCCATATCATAATATAGCCAAAAGACTAATGAACACACAACAAAGAATGTGCTTCAATCTTTAAGAGATAAACCCCAAAGCCAGGCCATCAGAATACAGATAATTTCCCGACAGGAATGCTGAAATTCACAAAAATATGGAAAAGTATATCTCATATTTCGAGAAACAACTGATAACCAAGCTACTATGTATGGTATAGTTGATGGAAAACTAAAACCATTCCATGGTGAAAAGGAAACTAAAGAATTTATGACTTCAAAGTCACATAAGTAAGTAGAAAGTAGGGGTATCATTTTTTCTAATACTTGATAAAGTAGACAGACATCCAAAACAATCAACACAGAAGAGGAGAAAGAAGTGTTACTTCACACTGATTAAAAGAAAATTCATCAAGAGAAAATTATAATACTATATTGAAACAAATTATATAAAACAAATGCTAGTAGATAAAAGGTCACAAATAAACCCAGAGTAAGAGTGGCTGATTTCACTACCACATATTCACAAATAAACAGGTCCTGCACAAAATATATATATATATATATATATAAGAGGGAAATATATTTCGTGAAAACACATATCAGATAAACTTAAAGAAATCTACAGAAGATTAAACACCAATCTGCAGAGGGAATATTCTTCTCAGCAGTCCAGGCAACATTCTCTGAAGCCGAGAATTATAGCACAAACCAAGTTCCAAAAGTAGAGAAAAATTAAAATAACCTCTTGTATTCATTCTTTCTGCAATGAAATAAAGTTATCTACGTGCCTCAGGGAAACTGTTGTGGATTTTTTTTCTCTTTTAGCTGTTTTGGGGGCCTTCTACCTGGCTTCCAAATAAATCACAAATGGATTTATTCTTACTTATGAACACCCAACACGGCTTGTTTCTTGCCATCTTTTCTTAAATTATCCCGACTACCTTTTGCCTCTGGGCATTTATCTTTCTCTATTTCTGCATAACATTCTTTACTTCTTTCCTCTGTGGCTTGCTGTGTAGCTGGGTGGCTGCACCCTGATGTCCTCCTTCACTTTTTCTTTTGCCCTTCCTCTCCCTCAGTTCTATTTATCCTCTCTGCCTGCTCCACCTGTCCATTCTCCTGCCTCACTATTGGCCAATAAGCTCTCTGTTAGGACCATCAGAAATTCTGATCATGCAAAGAATTGCAACATTATGGAGTTAAACAAATACAAAATAAACACAAGCAGCACACCATAAAATAATATTTCCCAACCAAGAAAATTCATAAAGTCATGGAGGTTAAAAATTCAGAAAAATTTCCAAAAGGCAATGAGAACAAGCAGAGGTATATGTAAAAAAAGAATGAGAAAAAAATGAAGACAAGTGCTGGTAAGGATGTGGGGAATGGAGAACTTTTATTTTATCTGGTGAGGATGTGAACTGTAACCACCTGTGTAAGTTCACCCAAAAGCTATATATAGAATGGCTGTGTATCACAGGTGTGCCACAGTATATCCAGATTATATTCAAAGGGATCTGTACTCTATTACGGAAGTACTTAAATACTTGCTCAACCATTTAAATTGCCTCCCTGTTCATAATATCAATGTTTTATGTGGGAATTGGAATGCAAGAATATAGGTAGTATTGACAAAATTATGTTTTAAAATGTTATACATAAACTTTTCATTTCAAAAGATTATTTGTTTCATTGATTCTTTAATTTTTATTGATGTTATTGTCTGTTCATGTTTTATTGATTTCAATCCTGAGTTGATTATTTCTTGACATCTATTCCTTTTCAGTGTGATTTGTTTTTCTTTTTGTTATGGAGCTTTTAGCTGTGTGGTTAATTTACTAATATGACATCTCTGTTCCAACTTCCTTACTCTCATCAAAGCCACGCTCAGGCCTAGGCAATTCACAATTCTCTGATCCATCCACATTACATTTTATAGTTTTCCCACAGACAACTGATTTGCATTTCAACACTAATTTTGGTAAGTAGGCCAAAGTTTTATCTTATCCCAATCCAGAGCGTCCGGTTTGAACATTTTTATACATGCCTGGGAACCAGAAATAAGGTCAAACTGTTCCAACTGTTGCTCAAAATTCTTATCTCTCAATATTGCTGCTAAAATGAAGAGATGGAATTGCTATGGAGGAAGACAATTTTGCCCAGATGAAAAATTCCTTGTTACTGCATATCTGTTGGTGCTTCCAGGAGATTTGCTGAAAGCCTGGTAAACTGTTTTAATATTAGCAGATGTCAAATCAGATATTAAGCCTAAGAAATTGATAAATTTGTGCTTAACTTTGAATTCCTCTAGCAGTAAGTAATTTTGCCAAAATGTAGCCATATGTGAATTCCCAAGTCAATCGTGGGAAATAAGTAATGATATGTAAAGTATGGAAAATTGAGAATGAACAAATCTTCTTGATTTGTTATTCACACATGTTATTAATGTGTTCTATTTAAAGATTTTAGTGTTTACACATACTCTTGGCATTGATGCAACGAACTGGTACCTCTCTAAAACTGAAGAGCAAAGAAAAAAATGAGTGCTAACCACAGTTTGTCTGATTCGATGAGAAATATTTTGTGTGGTTGGCGGCTCACTGAGGTTTATCATACTCTTAGAGCCATTTTTGGCACTGGAATATAAGAAATTTCTTTATGAAGGTGACAGAAAGAAGAGGGAGTCACAAGGAAAGACGCTCTCATGATAATGGCTCCTGGGTTCTAGTGATAGACTGGATGCATTGACCCATCAACACCTGTGGAGTAATTGATCCTCAGACTAAAGACCTACTTTACCAACTAGATGTCAGAGCTTGAATCTCTCTACTTTTAAATGAGGTGGACTCGGAATAGTTTATGCCATGTGCAGAGGCTGTTTTTTCACGTACAGGGTTAATAAAACCTGAACACAGAAACAGTGATAGGGTAGATCTACATTTTATGTAGTAGGAAGCCATTTTCCAGATAATTCAACCTACAGTGACAGGTGGTTTTAAAGTTTTTGTCTTTAGTTTCTTCAATCTCAGATTTCTCAAAATCTGTTTTCAACCAATTTCCCCACGCCGCAATTTTTACTTCTGTGTGAAGACTGGGTTCTAAAGTACACACTTTGAGTCCTAGACCGTCAGCAACAGTTCCAACTCTACTTAACTATCAGCGTGAAGGGGAAGGAGATTACATGAGGAGCCAGTGTAACAATTCAAACACCACTTAAGTTGACAGTGAACATGAAAGAATCTGTTCATAAAGACATTATTTCAATGTTGCACACCATGACACTTTTAACGACAGCTACCATCTTATTTAGTTCCCTTATGTTGAATTCGAAAAGAAGGCAAAGTAAAATGCTTCATGAATTAGTGTAAATATTTAAATCCAGGTGAGTAAGATGGAATATTCTTTTGTAATTGAAAGTTTGAATATGAGAGATTGCAAGTGAAATTTTCGAAAACATATTTTTAAAAACAGTTTTAAGATAATGTCATTAAAATAACCCTGCTGTTTGATAGCCTTTTTCGTATAAACATCTCTCTTTAATATATTTTATTTGTCAAATAGACACCATTACAATGGATGAGTAGATTCTTGCAATTGTGTTCTTTTAAATCAACTGTTATTTGTCTTCTTTTCTTTTTTCCTTTGAACTGGTTTCAATGACCACTACTATTCACCATACTATAGTAAATGTAGAAATTACTGACTTTTTCAAAGGCCATTTTGTCCTAGATTTGTGAATAATAATATTTAAAGTTATTTACTTTCAAATTGAAACAGATAATACATAAAAAGTAATACAACTTAATCCTTAAACAAATATTAAGTTATGTTTATTTTGTACATACTATTAAATGCTAGCAAATTATTTAATTGAAAAAATGTTTTACAATTTTTAGTGTCAATTATTAATGACTGTTACATAAAATAATCTTAAAGGAGGATGATATGATTATAATTTATCACCAGATTTTTTTGTATTTAATAGTAAAATATATTCATGGTTTTATCTTAATTTGTTAGTGTAATTATTTTAAAAATTAGATCTTCTACATTTAATTAATCTGCTTTTCCACATCCAAAAATTTAACATCTTGAGAAACCATTGTCTATTTTATTTTTAAGATGCTTTTATTTCCCAGTGCATAACTAACTTTATTAATTATTATGAAGTTTTCTTAACAAATTTCTTGTAAAGCTAGAAGGGCAATTAGTGTTTCCTAATTATCAGATGAGATATGCTAGAAGTTGAGTAATAACATTCAAAATAGTAGATATATGAGTCTTGCAATATTCAGTAGGAGTGATGTATACAGCTTGATTATCAGATTAATATTATCAGTGTGAAAAATCATTTGACAGAAAGTTCGCATGATATTTTCAGAAACACAGAGCTCTAGGGATCTTTCTGCGTAGAGATAGATCTGGAAAGTGACAAAATAATTACAATGTTCCCAACAACTGTGGATTAATTAGTGAGGGATACCTCATGAATCAAAATGCATTGCTATTTGCATATACATATAAAAATGTTATTTATAGGCATATTCAGTATACATTTTTATCTTCATATACTTTAAATTTTCAAATAAATATTCTTACATATTTCCCCAATTAACCATTCATTTCTCAAACTCCTCTTATACCAACCCATGTTCTATTTTCCTTTGGTATTATAACACAAAGAAATATGTACATAAGTATATAAAATCAAACCTCTGAGTTTGTTTAGTCCTATATGTGTGTGTGTGACTTCAGTGCTGACCACTTGGTATTGGATAACTGTAGTGGCATTTCAATTATATTTTAATAAATAAAGACTGACTGAAGATCTGAGAGTAAAACAGTCCCACTGCTCAGCCCTATAGACCAGGTTATGATAACACACACCTTTAAGACCAGTAGCCATAATGACACACACTTTTATTCCCAGGGGTCACACTAGCTGCCATAGAAACAGGGTAATGCACGCCTTTAATCACGGTGGTGCACTATTTTAATCTCAGCCCTGGAGAGGATTATATAAAACAGGAGGAAACAGCTCCAACACATGTCTCATTCTAAGATTCTTAGAGACAAGATCGCCATTTCGATCCAAGGTTGAGGTAAGAGCCAATGGCTGACTATTTTCCTTTTCAGATCTTCAGGTTGAACCCCAATTTCTGACCCTGAGTTTTTACTACTTGTGCTTCAGATAACGAATTGAGAAGTTCATCCCTGAAAGATATTAATGGTCTGATCTCTACAACTCTTTATTTTCCAATAGATCTTTGTGTAAGGGCAGAGTCCCATGATATTTTGTCCTTCCATGTTAGACTATTAGTGTTGTCCTTCTTCATGTCTTATTTAGGCATCTATATTCTTGAGGTATCATGGGAATAGCTTCAGTGTCTTTCCTAGGAGACGCAATCTCACCTCTTGCTCACAGGCTTCCTGGTCCTCTGTTTCTGACAGTAAATCAAAGATGTTTCTTGTCCCATTTATGCTGTAGTTGTGTTGTAAATGTATACACTGGGACTTGTTATGCCAAAATCACAGAGTCTCCCCAAACCAACAAAGAGACTGAGTCCTGTATGTAAAAGCAAGAACCTTTATTTTTACTCAAGTTCAAACTCGGACTCTCCAACACATTGGCATGATCAGAAAGCTTCGAGATCACTTGGGGCAATGTTTTTTATAATAGTAAATATTGGGTGAGGAATTCCCAAGGTTTAAGACCCCTGGCTGGCTGACATCTGTGTAAGGATGTTCCATTGAATAGTGGATGGGTGTGTGTTGGGCTAAGAGACATCAGGTGATGTCTACAATCTACAATGTCTACAATCGTTGGGGTGTTAGGAACTTCCTTTGGATGGTCTGTTCCTGGGTGGTACCTCGGGGATTTCAGTTTGTGGGTTTTTTTTGGAACCAGGTGTTGCCTTAGGGTAAACTGAAACTGAGGACTCTGTTGAGTTTTTCATGACTAGATCCTATAGACCTAAGCAAACACCATCATTATTCTTGGTATATTAACACGTTGTGGTTTTCTGTAACCATCTTCATATGCTACAAAGAAAAGTTTCTTTGATGAGTGGAGAGATTTAATTACACTTACTGGAGAGTACATGCAGAGGTGTCTAGAATGCAGGTCAGAATTATACTGCTTTAATAAAGTCTGTTCTCCTCTAAGATCCACAATCCTACTAGCCACAGGTAGTTGACTAGGTTTGTATTTCCAGGCACCATTTGTCTCCTGTTGAGCAGGCCTTGATTCTAATTAGACAGCTGTTGGTTATCACAAGTTGTGAGTGCCACTGTCTTAGTTAAGGTTTCTAGGGCTGTGAAGAGAAACCACGACCATGCCAATACTTATGAAGGAAAACACTTAATTGGAGTGGTTTGCGTACAGTTTCAGAGGTTCAGTCCATTATTATCAGGGCAGGAGCACTGTGGTATGTGGGCAGACACAGTGCTGGCTACAACCTGATAAGAAGACGGTGGAAAATGAACTGATTGTCACACTTAGTAAAGCCTGAGCAAAGGTGGCCTTAAATCCCATCCCCACAATGGAACACTTTCTCAAACAAGGCCATACCTACTCAACAAAGCCATAAATTCTACCAATGTAACTCTCTACGAGCTTATGGGGGTCAATTACATTCAAACTACCACATTCCACTCTCTGGCCCTCATAAGCTTTTAAAAATATTATAATGCAAAATGCATTTAGTCCAACTTCAAATCCCCATAGTCTGTTAGAGTCTCAACAATGTTTAAAAGTTAAAAGTGTCTTCCAAGAGTTATGCAGTCTCTAACTGTAATTTCTATGAAATCAAAATAGAGCGCATCCTTGTTAGTACTTGGGCATCTATACTGGCCTGCCCTTGGGTTCTGACAGGCTGTGTCCTCAGCTGCAGCCGCTAAGAGCATCGCGTGTGTACTATGTTCCCTTTTAAATGGGCTCTGGCCACCTCCCATCTCTCTCTCTCTCTCTCTCTCTCTCTCTCTCTCTCTCTGCCTGTCTCAAACTCACAGGAGCCAGCATCTGGCTTCCAAATTCTTGGATTAAAGTTATGCATCCCTACACCCTGTTCTAAGCTTTTTCACACGGATAATATCTAGCTTGCTCTGAGGTCACCACTCCCCTTATTGCATTTCTTTTCTGTTTATCTCCTGGAACACAGGATTTAACTCCATCCACTTCCTGGTGTTCTTTTCCTCCTCAAGGCTTACATTAAGGTTACCCTGCTCAGGTTACTCCTTGTCAAAAAAAAAAAAAAAAAAACTTTAGTAGAATTACCATTAATAATGACAGGTCAGAGTCTATATTAGGCTGATATTTAGATCTCCTCTGCTGAAAGAACTAATCCAAAACTCTTTACTTTAGCCCCAGAAAAAACTGTTTGCACAAGAGAAAAAACCAGCCACCTTACCAAAATGTCACAAGAAAGATCTTCAAATTCTTCTCTGAAATCACTTGGATGAGTCAATGACATTTCAGATAACACCTGTGTCCTCCAAGCCCCTGCTACTATGGCTTATTATGGTTAAAGCATTCCACTGCTTTCATAACCCAAAGTACTAAAGTCCAAATTCCTCTAAACAAAAAGAAGGTTGGACCAACCACAGTAATAGCCCAATCCCTGGTACCAACTTCTGTCTTAGGGTTTCTATCGCTGTGAAGACACACGTGACCATGGCAACGCTTATAAAGGAAAACGTTTAATTGAGGCGGCTTGATTAGTTTCAGAGGTACAGTCCATTATCATCAGGGCAAAGAGCAGGGAGCAGACAGACCTTGTGCTGGCTACACCTCAATCAGAAGGTAACAGGATGACGGTCACAATGAATGAAACACGAGCAAGGAAGACCCCCAAACCTGCCCCCACAAAGGCATGCTTCCTCCAAAGCGGGCCATACCTACATCAACAGAGTCACACCACCTAACAGCGCCTCTCTATATAAGTTTATGGGAGCCAATTATATTCTAACTACCAGAGGCATTATTAGACACTTAGGGGTATTGCATCATACTGGCGGTCGTGATAGTGGCAGGCTGGCATCCCAGCTGGGTAAGATTATTGGTTTAAGAATTTGAGAACAGTCTAGGCGGTGGTGGCGCACGCCTTTAATCCCAGCACTCGGGAGGCAGAGGCAGGCGGATCTCTGGGAGTTCGAGGCCAGCCTGGTCTACAAGAGCTAGTTCCAGGACAGGAACCAAAAGCTACGGAGAAACCCTGTCTCGAAAAATCAAAAAGAAAAAAAAAAAAGAATTTGAAAACAGCTGCATTTCTAGTTAAATCATTTAATAAAAACAATAGGTATAGAAAACACTATTAAATATTCATGAGCTATGTAGGTTTTCAGAAACAAGATGTGTTTGTGCACTCTCTAGCTGTTAATTATCTGTCACTTAACAAATTCTGAATAACATAAGAACTGAGTAAATTTGGTTTGATAAGTTTGATATATTACTGAGATTAGAATGCCAAAGTATTTTTACAGATATTCTAATGCTGTAACCTGTATGCTTCACTGTTTAAAAGTTCAAAGCCCTTACTATGAATAACTATTATATAATATCCTTGAAAATTCTGGAGAGCCTTCCTCTCCCTTATAAGAGATCCTGGCCACACACAGAAGCCATGCCCTGAGGCGGGTACCCAAAAAGCTATCTGCAGAAAGGAGTTCCCACATTATTTTGGAGGCAGTTCTGAGAGAGCAATTGAGGGAAGTGAGTGAGGATGTGAAATCCTTCAGAGCATCTCCTCTTCTTCCCTCCCCATTGCAAACTGAACCAAATTTGAGTAGGAAGGCCTCAATTATTTCATTATCACAGAGATAATCTATATCAAGGTAGAATGAGAAGGTTTTATAGATAAAGCATCGCATTTTATCATTTTATCCACTAGACTATGTTAGTGCGACTAACTAAAAAAAAAAATGAGCATATGGACATGTCATTCCTTGCAAGTCTGTATGCATAGGGTTATTGAGGACCGTTTCCACAAATTATACTCCTGAATGAAGAAGAAATACATTACATAGGAATTTTAGGTTTTGCTATACTCATGGTTATAAAGGTCATCTATTAAACTTGTCATCAGATTACAGCAATTATTTAAAACCTTATTTGTTACAGAGTTTACTCTTTTTAAATTACCCCCCTATCTCTTCTGTGCATTGCATAACCTCTGTTGATCTTTATTCAAGCCTGATAGTTTTACATTTAAGTGGAGCCCCTCTGGTTTATGCTTTATTTTAATTCTTTTACTTAAGTTGAAAATCTCAGTTTTAAGTTTATAACCATGCACATTATCTGGCTGGTAAAAACATTATGAACACACTTATCCATTTCGTTGACAGTTTTTTTGTTCTTTCAATCTATTTTAATTGATCTCTCAGCCACAGTTTCTAGGATTTTCTACGAAATGTGACACCTGGGTGATATTTCAGTCTCTTTTGATTTCCACTCTGTTCCTTCCTACTAAACAGCTCACAGTTTCCTGACACTTTTTCATCAGTACCTCTCACTCTAAGTGAAGTGAAAAAAACAATCCTAATATAACAATTCCCGTCACCATCATTTTATTATTTATTTGTTTGTTTATTTGTTTTTTTTCAGATAGTGTTGAATTGTTTCCAATACAGCAATTCCTGGATGTGAAAATTTAAAGTGCTTTGGACTTGAAGACGTAAATGATACAAGAGTAGTTTTAGCTGTGACTACTGACTGCTTCTCTCTGCCCATATTCAGTTTTTGGTAAATCTTCAAGAATTTTTGCTTGTTATGGTGGTGTTTTCAAAAACCTTTAGAGCAGTGAGGCTAATTTAATTACAAATGAGCTTCTTTATAGATACGTCATACAATTTCAGTGTTTAAGGTGGGTGATCCCCCTTAATTGTCTTTCCCTGATTTTCGATTCTGGTATAGATTGTAAACACAGCAAAGCTCCATAAATCTCTTTTATTCCTTTCCCCTTGGACACATTATCTCCTTGGGGAAGAACTTCTGTAACAAACTAATGACATGTTTCAGATAAAACAACCTCCTCTGAAAACAACTCTCCCCCCTTTTTGTAGTTTTCTGACCTCTATGCGAGTACCCTCAAACATGGCTCCATAGCTCCCTTTGACTCACAGACTTTTTTCTCAGTGACTGACCCTAGAGGAGAGCTACAGGCAGATTCTACTAGCCTCTGGTCACTGTGGCCTATTTCCTACTGAAAGCTTTTACCCAACAAGCACCCAAGAAGAGAATGGCAGGGTTAAAGTATATCCCTGAATCAATATTAGCATATTTCTCAATCCCGGAGTGTACATAAAGGTGGAAGGACCGACTTCACAAAGTTGATCTATGATTTCTATATATGCACAAAGAATCCCCATACCACACACACATACACACACACACACATGCACACATGCACTCATAGACTTGAGAGATTAACAATAAATAATTTGTCTTATACCTACAAAAAGTGTAGCACTCGCCCATCACAGAGGGAATTTCTAATTGCAACAAATAGTACCTATTGCAGAAAACCACAAACAACCAAAATGCAGAGTTGCATACTCCAGTCTTACTGGGTATATCTAAAAATCAACTCTAGCGCCTTAGATTCAAGGGTCATTGCAGAAAAATAGGCAGAAAGATTGTAACTTTCCTGTGAAAATGTGTCTCCTAGCAGTGTCAGAAACTAAACTTGTACAGTCTCACCAACATGACCACCTAAGCACTGACTGAACAAGGACAACAGAAATAGTCATATTAATATTTATGGGGGGGGGAGTTCCAGAAGGTCTCAATTTAACACAAAGAACTACAGACACCTAAGGCATGACAAAAGTTAGGCAAATAGTCTTCTCCACATAAAAGAACAAAATCTAGTTATCCAATAGCGTATAAGAAGCCCTGGAAACACATACTATTAAAATTAAACAGACTCGACAGGTCATATTTAGGAATATATGTAAGAGTTACATACATATGAGCGTCTGTGTTTGGCTGTAGATGTGTGTACCCATAATTAAAGTAAAAAGAGCTCATTAATTTGAAAGTGTGAATGGAAGGCTGTGTGGGAAGGTCCATGGGAATAGCTAGTACATGCCAGTGAACTCCTTAATGGAGAAAGTCAAGAAAGGGAATTAAATCATCAGGGAATTCTAGAGGGGAAGGTTAGTGTGCTGTGCTACATTTTTCACATGGTAGATAAAATGCTAAGAGTTTTATTTTCAGTAAAATTATGAATAGGGCACAGATTGTCTAAACCAGCACGTACTTCTTTTCTCCCAGAATACACAGAGAATACCAGGTAACCAGGCAATCTAGTAAACAGTCAGGGAGAAGCTGATAGCTCTTGATCAGATAACGTATATACCAGATTCTGCAGTTTCTATTTTCTAGGTCTGGAGTTTAGACTAACTGCTCTAAGCGAAGAGACCCAGACCTCTAAATTATAGGTCCTAGGGTATGCTGATATCAACCCTTCTGATCGTGGGTGTTGTGGGTCTTTCTCTAGAGTGCAGTTAATTTTCCCTTCTGCTGTCCTTGAGAGTAAAACAGCTGTAAATTTCCTGAACTAAAGCATCTGTAAACCGAGGTGAATGTGAGCATAAGGAGTTAAGAATCTTTTGAGAGGAGTAAAACCAGAGCTGCGGCTTGGGCAACTAGTAATTCTTTGTCCTTGGAGATCTGTGAATATCTTGAACGGGATGGCTAAATACTGACCAAATGCCAGCTGATAAAGATAATTGGAGGAAGGCAGATCTCTGCCCTTACCTAAGAGAGTGGAGCAAGGACTGGCAGTGGGAAACTTGTTTCATGAAACTGTTTTGAACTGTGGGAATGAATTCCCCAATATGTCACAGAAAGGGAGTTAACTACAGTGAAAAAAAAAATCTACAGCAAAGGATAGTCACCTTATTTACAAAGCAATAATGCCAAAAATCCTTGCTGTTAGTTTAGCCTTTACCAGGTCCCTTGGTTCTGATAAGTCGCTCGTGAAAAGATGGCTGAGCAATTACTGTATAATGTTGCAACTTGTAGCAATTTATGCAGCTATTTCTAAGAGAGATTGTTTTATAGCAGTTTCTGATGTTTGGAACTCTTACAATCATTCCAGCCCCTCTTATGTACAAAGTTGCTGAAGACACAACATATTAAGGACATAGGACTAGGATGACTTGAGCTGCATCGCCCATGAAAACCTCTTTCCAAAGGTCTAGCTCCCATGGTTCCAGAAAGTACTATGCAAAACTTCCAAGAGAACGTTTGGGTAGTTATCAAACAGTTCTACCCAGCTGCAACCCTTTTGAAAATCAGCAATTGCCAGGAAGGGAAGATATACATGAATAGAGATGGAATAAGTGGTCCTTAACAGGTCAGTGACAAACAGAGACATGTTGATCGTTCTTACAGCCCAGACACCAAGAAGCAAATCATCCTGGTACTGCAAGTAAGCCAGGTTTTGAGAGCTCGTAAAATCATGAAAAGAATCTACTACTACTACCACATTGCTAGACCAACATAAACCCTAACCACGTTCTTAATGTGTATTCTTATGCTCACATATCCGTACAGTTACCATTCCTCTAAAAGAAGCCCGTCTTTTTTTGCATAAAGTGGAGACCATAACAGAAAACCACAAAGAGACACAATGCAGAGGTAAGGTCATATGATTATGTTGACCCCAGCCACAAAGGATACATCAATGTCAAGACTCATGGAATATTTGGGTTAGCCATAATAATTTTCATTTTGTCTTCACAAAATCCATCCTTTTCCTTTTATTGAAAATCATTTTTCTCATGTAATATATCCTGATTATGGTTTTCTATCCCTCTATTCCTCCCAGTTCCTCTCATCGTCCACTCCATCAGGATCTAACCCCTTTCCATCTATTGTTTGAAAACAAACAGACTTCTAAAAATAATAATAGAATTAAATAAATAAAATCAAGCACAAACTAACACACTGGAATACTTAAGGGAAAAGTTGATCAAGAAGACACTACTATCCTAAGCATATAGTTACCAAATTCTGGTGCACTGACTTGCATAAGTTTTTTTTTTTTAAAGCTGTGCTACTACATTTAAGGAGAAAGATCAACATCAACAGATTAATAAGGGATTTCTTTTTTGTTTTATTTTTGTTATTTATTTTATTTTTCCATTCAAATATTTACACTTCCTTCCCTCCTCCCAATCCCCTCCCGTTCCTGCACTCCTCCTCCTCCCTGGCCCTCACTGCTTGAGAGAGGGCAGGGAACCCTGCCATGTGGGAAGTCCAAGGACCTCCCCCCTACATCCAGGCCTAGGAAGCTGTGCATCCATATAGACTAGGGTCCCAAAAAGCCAGAACATGCCATAAAAACAAGTCCCAATGCCTTTATCCATGGCTTCTCAGTCAGCCCCCATAATAAGTGATTTCTACAGCCATAGATACGTCATCTGGACTGAAATATAAACTGAACTTAAACAGATCCATAGCAAATAATAAGATTTAAAAAGATTTAAGTTAAAATATTTCAACTTTAAAAAAAATTGATGGGTCAGAGGGATTCATACAGAATTTGACAAGATTTTCAATTCAAAGATCTGCATCAAATCTTTGTTAAATATAAAAAGAAAAGAAAAACAAAAAAAGAAACACTCCCAAACTTCTTCTTCTTTTTTTTTTTTTTTTTTGGTTTTTCGAGACAGGGTTTCTCTGTGGCTTTGGAGCCTGTCCTGGAACTAGCTCTTGTAGACCAGGCTGGTCCCGAACTCACAGAGATCCGCCTACCTCTGCCTCCCAAGTGCTGGGATTAAAGGCGTGCGCCACCACCGCCCGGCGAATCCCCAAACTTCTTATCCAAAGACAGTATCACTCTAATAGTCAAACTAGGTAAAGACACAACAAAAAGGAAAACCACAGACAAATATCCCTGATGATGATCATAGACTCAAAAATGTTCAATGAAATGCTTACAAACAGAATACAAGTACATATAGAAAAGAATATGCACCATAATCAAAATGTCTTTATCTTTATCCTATGAGAAGTTTCAATATATTTAGGAAAATGAAGGTGTTAAAGGACATAGATAGACTTGGAGAAAAAAAATAAAACTTGATCACCTTAATAGATTCAGAAGAGCCTTTACAAAATCCAGCATAGTTTCATGATAAAAGTCCAAGAAAATATTATCCTAGATAGAACATACTTCAACATAATAACACACACACATACACACACACACACACACGGAGAGAGAGAGAGAGAGAGAGAGAGAGAGAGAGAGAGAGAGAGAGAGAGAGAGAGAGAGAAAGAGAGAGAAACTGACAGTCAACATTATTGTGGTGGATTGATTAAGAATGGCCTCCATTTTGCTGTGTATTTGAATGCTACAGAGTGTCTCTATTTGTTGTAGTAGGTGTGAACTTGTTAGAGGAAGTTTGTCTTTGGGGGTGGTAGGCTTTAAGGTTAGAAATGCCCAAGACAAGTCCAGTGGCGGTCTCTTAATGTTGCCTGTGGATCTAACTATAAAACTATAAGTTACATCTCCAATACTACATCTGCCTTCATATAACTGTGCAATAACAATGGACTAAATCTCTGAAACTGTAAGCCAGTCCAAAGTAAATGATTTAAATGTTTTTGCGTGGGTTTTTTTTTGTTTTTATGAGCGTTTCCTTGGTAAATGTGTCTCTTCATGGTAATAGAACTCTAAGACAGAAGTTGGTACCAGGGAGTAGGAACTGATGTGGCAGGATGGACCATGCTGTTTGTGGGCAGAATGTGGATTTTGGGATGTTGAATTAGAAAAGCAGTTAAATGCTTTAAGTGAAGCTTAACAGAATATAGGGGTCACTCCACCAGGAAAAGATCTAAGCCCTGCTAAGGTGCTTGCCACAGGTGGAGAATATACAGGATGGGGAATAGTAAACACCAGCTAAGGCCAATGCAAATAGGAAAAGAAGTAGTCAAGCTGTCTCTATTTCTAGATGTTATTATTCATAATACATGCCAAAGTTTCCACCAGAAAACTACTAGAAACAACAACAACAAAATTCTTCAAAGAGGCAGGGTAGAAAAAAAAACATACTTAAGTCAATCTCTTTTCTATATAAATAAGAACAAACAAACAAAGAAAAAGATCATGGGCATACTGTTTCAGCAATATCATAAACAATGTCTTGGAATAAACTGAGTCTTGTGTTGGAAAGATGTCTCTAGTAAAAACTTGGAGTCTCTTAAGACAGAGATTGAGAAGGAGACTAGAAACTTAATAGATACCTCATGTTCATGAACTGGTAGAATTGATTTTGAGAAAATGATCATCCCGCCAATAGCATATATATATAGCAATACCAGTCAGAATAACTATAACTTTCCTCTTTGAAATAGACTAAAAAATTATATAACTCACACTGAATCAGAAAAGACCCTGCATCATCATGCAGAACAGAGAAAAATAACAACAACAGCCACAATAACAACAACAACAATAATAATAAATAACAGCTATAGTAATAAAACAACATGTTCCTGGCACAAAATAGACATGTAAACTACTGAAACAATAATCAAAAATTAAAACATACTTGCTAGTAATTTCAGCCAACTTATATTTGATAAAGAAGCAGAAATCATACTCCGGATAACTCTGAGGATACAGTTATGGCACATGTATGTTTGAAGTTGTAAACAGCTCTCTATTTGGAGTTAAAACCTACTCAACAACAGGTAGCATGGTACTAGAAACCTAGCTAAGTATTTGGTTATAGTGAATACATGACTATTGAAAAAAAATCTACAGCCATGACCTATTAAAGCAGGATAAACCCTAACAATAACCAAAATGAATATTTGTGGGTACAACTCCCAATGGATGCATCTACAACATACTTCTGCACCTGGCTCAGGAACTATTGTGGAAGATGTGGCAAAAAAAAATTGTAAAAGCCAGAGGATAAAGGAGTTTTTTTGTGAGATGTTGAGCATTGTCTTAAGTCTAATTAGATAGTTGCTGGTTACTACCATGATATGAATGCCGTTATTTTGCCTTTGTGATATCTGCCAGTTTAGACATTGTTGTGGCTCCTAGACATTAAATTTGGGTAGGGCTATTGGTTGCTTTTCTTCCTTGACAATTTTCAGAATATACTCTGTATTTTCAAAACTGCATTATTAAAGAGAATGTGTTATAGATAATAGAGTTAGAAAAATATGAATTGGTAATTTGTCGTTGAACTTATAAAATCATAGATAAAATGGAAATATTTATAATATGCTGATGTAAATACGATGTGTATATGTCTTAATAACATTATATAATTTGTATTTTAAATTTATAACTCTTGCTGCAAGTAAACAGCTGAATTGAGAGGCTCAACCAGAAAGATGTAAAACACCTAAGTTTTTGTTGAATTCCTAGTAAAAGGAGATAAATGATAAAGGCACAATGAGTCGTGTACTTCTATGAGTATTAAATGATACTATAATTATAATGCGTTTTAATCTGTCTAATTTTTCTCTTCATCAAAGGCAAAAAGCAATGTGATAAAAGCACCTTAGGGAAGAAGATGCTTACTTGACTTCGACTTCTTGATCATATCATCACATAGTAAAACTGAGGAAAGAATCATGGAGGAACACAGCTCATGGGCTAGTTTTCTGGCTTGTTCGGTCTAGTGCTCAGATGACTTCTTTATACAACCCTGGATCACCTTTCTGGAGATGAATCCAACCATGGGGGATTGAGTCCTCCTGCATTAATTAATAATGAAGTCATTTTCCTATACACATGTTCAAAAATCAGCCTCATCTAGCTACTGATTAAATGCCAGAGGAGCAGCAGATAATAATTGAAGTTTGAGGTGGCAGCCACTAAGAAGCAACTGTCTGATGGGTGAATCTTGTGTAGGTAAGACCATGGAGCTATAGAACCCAGAATGTCTTTTGCTTCTGCTGACCCTTTCTTTGCTTTACTGTAATATTTCTCTGGTATCAAGCATGATGTGAGTGGATGTGAAGATATCTCCACTGCCTATAATATAGTGTATTCATCTCTTGGAAACATCATGTTGTAATTTGATTTGTAGGTTGTCAAGAAGATGACACCTCCCTATGATGTGCTGTCTAAACTGATAATAATAATGATAGCCTATGCAGAGTTTTGATGAATAAAAACAAATACAAGGATATGTTTTCCAGAAAGGGCCTGTGAGTTTCACCGAAGGAGCTTCATAGATTGTAGCTCAAGACAATGATTGAAAATTGAGTCCCAGTAGCCTAGCTAGTTTAAATCCCTTAACATTAATGATGGGAGATGTATTCACAGGTTTTAGAGTGCATCACAGCTGAAACAAAGTTTTGAAAATAGCAAAGCTAGACAAAGATGTTTTGTTGAACATTTTTGAGATGAAAAACCCAAGAAGACAATCTCAAGTAATAGAAAGGCACATAGTTGAGAGTGGACCTTGTTAAGGTCGGGAACAAAAACAAATCAGCCCAATTTTCATTGGCTGATGTACCTTTCTTGCTAGGATTGGCTGATGACTGAAAGTGATAATTATTTCCTTATATCCATTAATTCCCCCAGTCTCCTGATATAAAATCATAAACTATGAATGAGTGTATATGTACCCTAAAGATTTAAAGTAGAGCTGACTGATTCTTTTTCTTACATTAAAAGTTTAGGTTTGTGATTCCTTTAAGATTCCATATAATTTTCCCTTTCAAGATAAGTAATAAGGTAATTGGCCCTTTCTTTGTAACCACAAAATGCAGCCTGCCAAGAAAAACCCAAAATGAAAAGAATACCTTGCTTGTCTGCACAGTTATTCTATAACAAGCTGCTTGGGTTTGAATGTATGTGGGTGCTTGGGACAATTTGTTTTTCACCTGTAATATGTAAAATGCTTAATCACATAAGGGAGATGAAAAACATGTTTTCACTTCTATGTATTATAATAATTCTCTTAAAATAGACCATAATTGCATTGTAATTCTTATATTTCCTCAAAAACTTTGTTGGAGTATATAAGCTGTGGAAAAAAGCATAAAGAATGAACATAGAACGAACAGAGAACAGATAAGGAATCCAGCAAGAGACCGTGTGAGTGTCATTTTCCTTAACCCCCTCAGATACAAAAATTTGAGCTTACTTGGATTCCATGGATTGCTTTCAAAGCCCTTTGCTGCTGGAGGCTGGTCCAAAGACAACAGTAAGTTATCTCCTTGATGGAGGCTTATTTTTCAGTTGGTCTAAGCTATGTCAACTTAACAAAACTGATTATGACAGAAACTGTGATACTTTGTACAAAGTTGGGTAGGAAGAAAAAAGGGCTGCAAAAATCCAATGAGGTTAAAAGACACATAAAAAGATTATAAGAAAAATGTAAACAAATCAATATTTTAGAGTATTATTTTAAAGTCAAGGGACTAGATGAATTGAACAAAATAATTAAAATTATATGTAAAATATACTACCATGAATACAAATTTGACTAAGAACATCAAGTAATGCCAAAAGAGTGACCAGCAAAATGAAACTGCTTTCTTATGAATTTTAAATGCAACTCTGCTGTTAAATAGAACCAGTGCCATAATATTTAAGCATGTATAATTTATACAGTAATATAATCTGACTTGCTTTGCTATTCTGCTTTCTTGGATAAAGAAATATTTCTTCTAAATTACATCAGAACATTAATGACTTATTTTTCTTTCTTTAACTTCCCTGTGTGTAAATTTAAATTCACATCAGGGATATGTACAACAATCATGGCAACACATTTATTGAGATAAAATGTCCCAGATGGAATTATGCTTTTATATATTGAAACTAGATTTTTTTCATACAATATATTTTGATTATAATTCCTCTTAGCATATTCTACCCAGATCCCCCCGACTGCATCTTTCACTCAAACTCACACCCTTGTTTGCTTTCTCTCATTAGAAAAGAGTCATATAATAAAATATAAAGACAATAAATCATAAAATAAATTAAGAGTAGGACAAAACAAATAAATGAGCAGAAATAAAGAACCAAAGGAAAAGCACACACACACAAAAATAAAACCATAGATGCAAAGATTTACACATTTCTACACACAAAATTGTCATGATACAAAATGAAAAAAAAATGATATATATGCAAAAGACTTGTAGGTTAAAGAAGAGGAATTTGTAATGATTCTGCATTTCCTCCTTTCTAAAATATAGTGAAAGTGTTTGGAGAATCAAACCCACCCATTTTTATTCAACAAGTTTAATTGTTAATTCCTTATATCCTCTAAATACAACTTATACATGCTAATAGCAAATGCAAATTCTTTGTCAGCACATATCACTTTAGGTACACTAAGTTAAACTATCTCACAGTTTTCTAACAAACAGTTAATTCTAAAAGGTTTTATTTAGTATTGGAATTTGCAGACGTGTTTAACATTTAGAACCTTTGTATCCACGCTGTAATTCTGGTTGAATGGAAACCAGGTGAAGCCAGTGATACTTTACTAGCTCCTACGGATTGCATTTTCTTCTAACAAAACCGAGGTGGTTACAGTTTAAGTTGTTCAGTAAAGAAAGTCAGCAAGAAACCAGTAAGAACATGAGCTATTTTGGTATAAATATATCACCCAGCTGGGAAAATAACTCACCGTGCCATTTCCCTTTAGTTTGTTTAAAATGATTTCATTCGAAGAAAGCCAGTGGCAATGAAATTAACAAATGCAAATAACCTTAATGAATCGAAAATTTACGTTTTTAAAAACCATTTCTAGTGTGTTTATGTCAAAATTACTTTGGAAATAAGTAATATATTTCTTTAATAGTTTTAAGAATTTTATGATGAAATATTTGTAGCTGACATTTTCAAATCAGGAATATGTACTCCAATTAATATAATAACATATTTATTTTAAATGTGCATAAGTTTGTTTTATTATTTCAATATTGTTATGATATTTATGAGAATCTTTATGACTTTTCAGTTCAACATTCTAATAAGTTTGAAAAATAGTGAATTATTTTTAATTTGCATTGTGTTTATGCTATTCTGACAAAGAAATGAAATTAGCATCATCTTCTTTGTTATGTTCAAATACTTGGGATAAAGTTATATACCACTATGTTACAGAAGCAGTATTATTCCCAAGACCAAGCATCTTATATTTAGTACAGTAATTATCCTTACATTTGCAAATACCTTCAATCTTTGAAAATATGCTCAAAATCATTAGTTTTTTTTTATTAAAAATAGATTCTTCTTTCATATAGTATATCCTGACCGCAGATTTTCTGCTCCTCCACACCTCATAGAGACCTCTCCCCACCTCCCTGTTTCCTTAGGTCCACTCTGCTACATTCCCTTTTCAGAAGAGAGAAGGGTTCCAAAACACAACAATCAAAAACTTCCTATCAGCTAGACAACTGGACAAAGCACCTATTTATGAGTCTTGTTTGGTCTATCTTAGGTCTCTGGAATATCCAGTTTCCAGATCAGAAAAATTAACTTTTAATATTTTGAAAATATTTTATACATCTTTCAGATAAAATTCTTGCCGTTCTTCTATTTTCATGCAGATTCTTTTTTTTTTCCAGATTTCAAGTGTCTTGCAACTTTCACTTTTGCCTTCTTGTTAAATTTTCTTCTCTTTGTTGGAGTTATCATCTAATTCTTGTACTTCATTTTCCAGTTCAGATAATCTTTCAACTCTTTGGTCCATTGAGGAGGCGTTTCAAAAAACCATGTTTTCTGACATACCGCATTTTATGTTTTAGTACATCACTTCTTAAAACTTCACTATTTATATTTCTTTGTATAAATCCTCTTCACGCATTTTGAAAATTTCTTTTAGTTGTTGATGTTTTCTTGGGATTCACTCAAGAGTTTTACTTCCTTAATTAGCAGAAATCTCTTTGAACTGTTGCTCAGCATCTTCTGCTCCCATCTTCGTGCATGTATTTCACTTTGAATTGTGCGATCTTTGGACCAGCACCATGACTACTGGAAGAATGCCCTACCCTGCTTTATCACTGGGTCAGTGTGTGCTCCACATTGTCTTTATGTATTTTCAAAGTTAATTTTTTTACTTTTCATTCGTATAGAAATAAATTTTCAAAATTACAGAGATATTTACTTTATTTAAATAGACATCAATAGCGACCTGGTTTGTTTGTTCGATGTGTGATTTACGATTTCAAAGTAATTTAAGATTTAATTTCAAAAGCAATTATGTAGCAAAGGGTACCGTGTAAATTTTGGATAAGAGGCATTCACTGGTATTATAATCATTAGTATTAGCAATATATAGCTTTAGACATCAAAGCTGCTATTGTCCAACTCTTGGGCATGTAAAAGAGATGCTTCCAAGTTCTTAGAATATGCTGTACATTTCTGAAAAATAAAATTGAAGCCAACGAGAAAATATTTTTTATATTTTATTACTATACAAAGTTAGTCCATGAAAATACCTGAATTTTACAATGTAATGTAGGGGAGACCCAGCCAATCACCTTGCTAGCAGGGGGCGGGGTCCCCCGAGGATATTTTTTACTTATAAAGATTGCAGGTGTGCTCCCAGCCGCCTTCTGCTTTCTTGTTCTCCGCTGGAACTTCGGTTCTGTGAGTCTTTCCCTAATTAAAGCTGAATATTTTATTATAATTTCCGTCTTCCGTTCATTTACGCAGCGACAATGTAAAATATGGGTAAATAAAATAATTGACTTTTTATATAGAGTAATTTGTGGTACTTTGGTTTTCTCACAGAATAAATCTATTGCTTATATAGATTCCTCAGTATTGGAATGACTGTTTTTGCCTTTCTGCAATAATATTTTAGAAATTAGTAAACATCTTTTACAGCACCCAAAGTTATTTTTGACCTGATCAAAACATGCCTCAATATAAATATAAAAAATAAAAATCGATATGTCATTATATACAGTTTATTCCAAATCTGGGGTCGTAATAGTCAACATATATTGGACATTTGAGGTCACCTCTGGACCCTTTGTTAAGAAAATGCCTTTATCCATGCCTAAGGAAGTGTCCACAGAAATGAAAGATTAAATATTTTTACTAGGCCTTTGGTATCTGTGGTGATTTGAGGAACGGGAATACAGTGTCTTTTTTGCTAAACTATTGGCTGAAGTACATTAACTATGTGTTTCACATTGTAGTTTACTAGGAGTTGTCTCCAGAGCATCCTGTCACATTGTTTCTTAGACTGTTAACATTTTTCCTTACCCGAGAACATTTTAGAAATATGCGAAGCATTTTCATGACATGTACTGAACATAGTCCAAATAATTAGATATCCATGACAGGCAGAGAAAAACAATATAAATTGCCAACTGCTACCATAGCAAAGAATATATGCTCTAGGTGAACAGCATATAGTTCAGCAAAGAAGCATTTTTGCCTGGAACTGTGAAAAGCTCCATGGGGATGCTTTAAAGAGGGAAAATAAGTGAAAATGGCATTTGCTACAGGGAAAAGTTGAGTTGCCTGACACTTTGCAGAGTGTACTTAATCATACCTTCCATTTCCCTACCAACAGATGAGGATGAATATGTATAGTAACTGCAATTATGAGACACTTTCTGTGGGAGATTTTCTTAAGCTAAAATGTAATCCAGAATTTTTTTTTTTTGTAATTGCACCATTCGAGTTCATGTTTTTAAATATCTAGACTGCTTGAATGGTGTATTATGTAGAAGTGAAGCTGAGGACATACTTTGATGCATCATTATGTGAATATTTCAGCTGTCCAAAATTATTTATTGTGGAGAACAATGCATACTTATGTTGTGTTGATCAAATATATTTTACCTCCATTGATTTGGTTTTATTTCTAGACTCATATATTCCCTTGGTCTAGTGGTCTTGAGTTCAGATACTATAAGCTATCTTCCATGCCAATTTTCCCTAGTTTCCACATTGTATAATATATTTCTTGACATGTTTTATTTATAAATATGTATGCATTTATTAATACACATATGCATGCAGTAGCAATTGCTGCAAAAGAGGTAATAGTTTTCAAAGAGATTCAGGATGGATCTATGGGAAGGTTTGGCTGAAAAAATGAAAAAGAAAAATATTATAATTTAAAAAAATCACAAAAATAAATAGCAATAAATAAAAATTATGCTAAAAGTACAATAAAATTATAAGAAATCATCTAACTTATTCTATATAACAAAATTTTGTTATTTATTTTTACACTAATGGAGCCATTATATGCAGATATAAACACATTATATACCATCACTGTGGCCAACCATGATCACCACAAACTATTGGAGATGCACACGTGACTATCACAATACTGAACATTGATAGATATGGTTTCTCTTTTCAAGCTCAAAATGCTAATGTTTCAAGTAAAGATATGTATACTGAGGAGAAGAAAATTAGTATTCTATTGTAGATAAACAGCATTTTGTATCACTTTCAGAAGATACTTTTTCTCCTTTAAATATTAGCTTGAATTTAGAAGATTAAAGACTATTACTGTACACATAGAAGACTTTGGTTTGGAGATGACTTTAATATGAATTAGTCAATACTACAACACTGTAAACTCGATATGTCATCATTAATATTAGATAGGAAGGATAAGATTAGTTATGTATTCCTGTGCTGGTTCATTTCTAAAGCTAATAAGGTATACCCTCATGGTAATTTCAAATTCCTACTTGTATAAATAGTTTTAAACCTATCATGGCATTATATTTATGTATATTCAGTATCTTTAGCACTTTGTGCTTATTTAGTTTTCCGAAGTGGCCTTTGAGTATGAAATCATTTGACATTTGCTCAACTGACCCACTGAAGCAGAAAGGATGATTTAGCTAACGTTTTAATGATTTTATTAAAAAAATGGCACTTCATATTAGAACATCACAACTTTTGAATTAGTACTGAAGCATATTGACTAATAGTATTGATTAATTCCTCAACATTTTTGAATATCTCAATGTATCTCTTTGTTATTAGCAAAACAAGCAAACAAGTTTTGAGAAGCAGAATATATGTCTGGGGATCTCAGAGATCGCAAAGCGACTCTACTATTAATATTTTGTAAATGAACGCAGTATCATCTGTGTCTCTTTAAGGTAGATCAATGCAGGTCTCAGACCTCAGCAGAGAAGCTTCTGTGAGTTGGAGATGGCAACGAACAAAGAAAATCACAATTGGTAAAAGAGAATGAGTTTCCATGGCATGCTCAGCCAGAACTGCGACATCTACATCACACCTCATACCCAAGGCTCAGGGACAATCACAGACAATGGAGTAGAAAGTTTCTGAGAGCCAAACTTCCAGAGAACTGAAGAAAAACATTCCGTTTGTACACATCTGGACTGCTGCCCTTGTGAACTCATTCCAGCTGAGGCTGTCTCCACAAGGGATGAATAAAAAAAAGCCAGTGAGTATCCCAGCATTGAAAGGGAAAGGGCTCACCAGTTTTCGCTGCTCATGGAAAGTTATGGATACTTATGTAACTGAGGGACAGAGAGTCCTTTTTTCTTTATTGATGCCTTTCCTAGTTGGTCAACCATTTTCTAATGTATGGCTCCACACAGAGAAACAAGTGGCTTGTTAAATTAAAGAATAGAAGAAGATATTCAGGTGGGGACTAAAGAGGTGAGGGACTTAAGGGACTGAGTTTGACAAATGTGACTAAAACAGTATATTTAATTCTCTAAGACTTAATAAAATATTTATTAAAATGTTGGTGAATTAATGTGATATGTCAAAAATATAAACACCGCCCAAATTTATCTTATGCATTGATCAAATCAGTTTTAAGAGAAATTAATATAACATTTATAGTAACCCCTTAATATTCACAATGAAAGAAGAGCAGTTAAGCCCCTGAAGTTTGAAACTTTTATAATGTTTTAATTCTTCTTCAAAAATATATTTTTTATATTTTTGCTAATTCAATTTTGTCTTCTAATTTCATAGCTTTGTTGTTTTTTTAATCCTTGTGCATTTTAAAAACCATTATTGTCAAGCTAAACTGCACAATTATAAATTCCATTACAGTTAGATTATTTAAGTGGAAGATACTGAATAACATCATCATAGAGACAGTCGGTAGCTATAGCGACAAGTGAAGTCATATTTACATTTTCACACTTAGAAATCACGTCATGTCTAACAAATCATAAAATTTACTTCTCTGCTGTAGTTTCCAAAATGCACCACAAGAAAAAAACAAGGAAAGTAAAAGAAAAGGACAGCGTGGCTGTAATGGTTCATCTTTAATCCAAGCACTTGGGAGGCAGAGATAGGCAGATCTGTGTAAATTGAGGCTAGCCTGGTCTACAGAGGGAGTTCTGGGACAGGCTTGTCTTGAAAAGCCAAAGACAAAACAAAATGAAAACACACATACGCACATGCACACAGGCACACACATACACACACACACATGCACATTCGGGGTCTCACTATCATCTCTCTCTTCTCTGTCTTTGCTTGCCTCTATCCATCAGATCATTAGGTAGGTCCAGGTCCTGGGGACTGTACTCCTATCATTAGTTTTGTGGGCAGACACCTTAACCTGCGTCATCACCTCAGTCAAATTCATCCCTGTTTATTAAAATAATGTATATGCTTGGTTGCTTATTACCTCAGAGTGTAGTGGTACATTTTCCTTCAAGATCTTTTAGGGAAAATATAAACTTGCAAAGTAAATAATGTAAAGTAGATATTCTTGTACATGTATAAATATATTATTACTATGCTTAATTTATTATGACTTAACAACACATTCAATGATATGCAGAAGCATATCCTTGTAAAATTTGAAAATCAAGCTTTAGCACAGCATCACCTGATTTGTTAGGGTCATATCAGATATATGAAGTGATAGCCGTAATGATAATCATATATTTCAGGGAGCTAATGTGAAAGTCTTGCACTTAATTTTTCTAACATGGAAAATTCCATAGCAAAATCACTGTTATCAAAACATTAATCAACGCTTCTCTATTTTCTTTTGAATGATCACACAGAATGCATTTAGAGTCAGATATAAAGTACACACGCAAGCACAAACAATTCCTTTTTTTTCTCCGGTGCTCATGATTTGTAATTAGAGAACTTCTCCATGCTTGATCACCCACATTATTTACCCGTTATGTGTGGAAAGCTCTCCAAAAAGAGGAGTATCCCAAGAGAAGTTATTTTATGCTGCTACTGAATGATGATTTATCACTGTTTAGAAGTTGAATCCCACAAGCATTTCAGGAGATATATTCACCTAGGAAAACAGATTTTGTCTACTGCTATGATGCTACCTAGAAAAACACATATATCCCCTAAGACATTAAAACTCTAATTAATATTGCTTCTAAACATTAACAGCATTAAATGAATAAATAGATTTTTATTCAAATGATGTTGCTTATCTTCGCCTAATTTCTGCACAATGGATTTATCTGAATTGTTGAAATTTCTGTTGAATTCTAAACCAATGTATGCCTTTGAACCAAAGCACTTTAGACTTGAAAAGATTTGGAGATAATGTCATTTGTTTCCAAAGTTTACTCAGGAGAATTAGTTAGGAAGGTTAAAATGTCTTTTCTTTCCATGATAATTTAACATATCAGAAACAAAATCAGAAATTAGTGCTTTCAGTTTTGATTTTATAGATACTTAGACAAGATTTTGTGCTAATTTTAGAAAGCATAAATATCTTAACTAAAATGTACAGGGAAATAATATTAACTTAAAAGAGTCACAGAATTGATAACCTATTTTGAGTACATGCAAAACAGTCTCAACACACACATATGTTATTATTTCATATTCATAAATATGGATATATGTGTGAGTTTGTATATATTGGCATCATAATGCTCAAATCAGTAATGGGAAATATAAAGAAATTGAGCATGATAAATAAGGTAACCACAAATGTATGCTAAAATGTGACTTCTGATCAAATTTTAAAGTCATTAAGTCGTTCATTGATATATTAACTAAAGTAGCAAATCAGCAGAAATTACTTTTTATTTTCTATGGGTGTTTTCTGTTCCCTCCTAACACAAAAGTACAAGGTAGACAGAAATTGAGTCCTACAAATTGGTCCCTCAGGCAAAATCTCTCTCACACTGCAACTGTTCTTAGACCACATATACTCAAGGATGAACGACAGCAGAAATATGGAGAAAAGATCCCAGATAGTATGGCCTAAATATATCATTTATCATTTGGATTGCCAAGAACACTACTAGGAACCGTAATGTGATGGTAAATAAGGTCACTGGAGAATTAAGTGTATAGAGAATAATGTAGCCATGACCCTCAATTAATTCATACGTTGTTAAATACCCATGACTAGATAATTATAAAGCTCTCTTAGACTGGACAAGAAACTATGTGCCTCTATCCATGAGAACAGCAGTGCACACTTGAAACACCCTTCAGCCCTAGCCACACTCTAATACTCAGCTCCACAATTTCTAACTTTTTAAATTTAATATGGAATGGGAGCAATATGAAATGTTACTGACAAAGAATGGACAATTTTAAAAGAAGAAACCAAGTGTGACTTAAAATTTCTCTCTGTAATCCCACTCAGCCCTTCCCCTTAGCTTCTCCAATCAGTAACTCCCTTTAATGAAATAATTTTGGGGAAACACAAGTCTAGCCATTTAGATCCTATAAAACCCAAAAACTTCTGGCTTGACTTCACCATGACCTATAATACAGACCTGCAAAACCACTTACCTTCTGTCTTTCAGTTGTGTTTAAGGGATAAAACCTGAAGGTACTTAGTGTAAAGATCATTTGGTGCCTCTGACGCACTAAGGGAACTCTAAAACTTGCTGTATGATGGAGAACAGTACTTTGTAGACACAACTTCAGCTCTGCATGTCATTTATGCAGCACATATGCTATTACTGATCGCATTACCTTGTAGCATTTTCTGTTCCCAGGAGATGATGCTTCACTTACTACTAAGTAGCATTAAAGCTACTCAGAGTAAGTCATGCATTTCCATTTCCGCTAATAGTTCTATTGTAAGACTCTTTAACTACATTTGCATTAGTAATGTATGACAAATTGTGAGTTTCCTATAAAGTTATATTGGATGGTTGTCATATAGTATTTAGCAGGAAGAAACACTGAATATTTTATAAGTACATATGATGACATCATAAATTATGATTCAAGATTTAAAAACATGTATAAAATTTATTTTTTTAAAAAAGTCTTTAAAATACATACACAACTTATTTTTAGTTTAGATGACTTAGTGAACATCAAGTGAACACAAAACATTGAGAATTTAATTGCTTTGAACATAACATATATGGAATGTGGTCACGTTTTGCATAGTAAACAATAAAATGCTTTTATAATTTAAGGACGCATAAAAATTGTTATCACTGTATGGAAGCATATTGCACCATTTGTTCATGTGCAAAACCACTGACTGATTTAGAAAATGCATTTATATATTAGTGCATGGACTCCTGATAGAACATAGGGCATTTCATTATGTTGGATTAAATTAATTATTTCATTTTTTTCAGACAATATCACATGAGATTCTTTTAATTACTCTGAATTTTTCATGTTTTTCACATATTCACTCATTTTTAATAGTATCATGCATATTTTCCGATTGTGTGCATGTCTTTTTTTCTTCGAGTTCACATGAATTAAAAAAACCACTTAGTCTTCATAATTATCTATCCAGCATTACAGGACCATTACCACAGTAAAGAAATTCCACAAGTCATAAAAATATGTGCAGGGCTGGTGAAGTAGGTCACAGAAAATGGAGAGAACTGACTTTCACAAGTTGTCCTGTGCCCTCCACACATGCTGTGATACTTACATTAACATGTATGTGTACAAACATACAATAGCTAAAAATAGTAAAACCATTTATAATGGGGAATTGAGCTCTAAAATTTCTATGTATGAATATATTTATTAAGTCCTTATTTGATTGCATGCTTACATATAAGATCCATTATTTTCTATCGTTTAAATTTGTTAAACTTTCCACATATCATAAAAGTGCTTTAAATATTTTGAAACATTCTATAAAACACAGATGTATTTCCTTAAGTATTTTTGATTTGGGAAAATCATAAGTAATTCCTGAATTGTGGAGTAGATATTAATTTAGAGTAGTCAGGAGACATAGATTAAAGCAAGAATAATCTCTTTCAAGGATAGTATGCCAACACACACACACACACACACATATATATGCATATACATACACATGCATACATATAGGTAGTATGTGTGTGTATGATAAAGAGAAAGACAGACAGAGAGAGAGAGAGAGAGAGAGAGAGAGAGAGAGAGAGAGAGAGAGAGAGAGAGAATTTTAAGCAAGGCCAAGGGGTTTTGGGTTTTTTTTTGTTTGTTTGTTTGTTTGTTTTTTTGCTCTTTTGAGACAGGGTATATATCTGTAGCTTTGGAGCCTGTCCTGGAACTAACTCTTGTAGTCCAGGCTGGCCTCAAACTCACAGAGATCCTTCTGCCTCTGCCTTCTGAATGCTAGGGTTAAAGTGTCTGGCAATATTTTTTTTTTCAATCATCCACATTTTTTTCGAGAATTTCTATTGCCTGAGTTTTGCTGATTAGGATGGTATGGATTTCTGTAGAACCCTAGAGATCCCTTCTCTGTGCATCACCCCGGCTTTAGGATTGCAATTGCATTCTAGATAATCATAACACAGATACTGAGGTCAACATTAATAAATGGGACTTCCTGAGATTGAGAAGCTTCTGTAAAACAAAGGACATTGTCAAACAAAGCAAAATAAAAAAGGGCACTCTACAAAATGGGAAAAGATCTTCACCAAACCCACATCATACAGAGAACTGATCTCTAAGACATACCAAGAACTCTAGAAACTAGACATCAAAATACCAAAGAATCCAATTTGAAATAGGGAACAGATATCAACAGAGGAATTTCAAATTGCCAAAAGACACTTAAGAAATTGTTCATCATCCTTAGCCATCGGGAAAATTCAAATCAAAATACTTCTGAGATACATTCTTACACCTGTCAGAATGAGCAATATCAAAAACACTGACGACAGCTTATGGTAGACAGAATGTGGAGTAACACATCTATATTACTGGTGGAATTGCACAGTTGTACAGCTGCTGTGGAAATCAATCTACTTTAAGACCCAGTGAAAAGGCGTGTTTTTGGCTGTGGTGGGGCAGTAGGAAGCTTTGTGAAGTAGTTGAGGGAGGGGAGATTAATTTCAGAAAATACTACATTAAAATCTACTCAAAATTTAAAAAGTAAAAAAAAATCAATGCATTGTAGATGCCAGAAAATCTATATGCATGTGCTCATATGTATACATACATAGACATGCTTAGAAAATTGCATATTATGGGTTTGAAGTTACTATAAAACTACCACCATCACTTAAATAGTGTTACTATTTTGAGTGTAGAATATACTGGGAAAACCCCACATTTAGTATTTTTTTTTTTTGTTTTTTTTTTTTTTTTTTTGAGACAGGGTTTTTCTGTGGCTTTGGAGCCTGTCCTGGAACTCACTCTGTAGACCAGGCTGGTCTCGAACTCACAGAGATCCGCTTGCCTCTGCCTTCTGAGTGCTGGAATTAAAGGCGTGTGCCACCATCGCCCGGCTCACATTTAGTATTTTAAGGGTAAGCATGTACTGAAAAAAACTAAAGAAATATCATAATATATCTAGGATTGACTGATTTTTAAAGTAGAAGGGAAGCTTATTCAATAGAGAAAAAAAGTCTTTTCCAAAATTCATGCTGGATCAAGTAGCTTTCCACATGTAGAAAAATGGAGGAGCCTTATACTGTATATGTTTTTAGAGTCTTAGATATGACACCAAAGCAAGGTCAACACTACAGAAAGGATATGAAGTGGACTGTAAAAGGCTGAGTGTTTATTTCATATAACACTATCAAAAATGAAGATAACATAAGTATAAATAAATCATCCACCCGATAACAGACTAGTTTTCAAAAGTCTCCAATGGTATAATAATATAAAAGCAAACTACTTCACTCATAATTAAAGGTCTTTAGATTTTGCTAAGATATAAAAGGATCCACATGTTTATGAAGAAATCCAACATAATGACCTCTCATGAACAGTCTATGAAAAGCACAGAGTGCACATCACGTTCAATATGGTTACGTGGGAAGGAGACCAGGTAGATATGGGAAGAGTTGCAGGAGGAGAGTAAATATGATCAAAATACTTCGAATAGAACTCCCAATGAACTAATAAAAAAATAACAAGAATGGGATAACAAGCACCACAAAGTAAGAAATATTGATAATAAGAAGAGAGATTAAAACTTAAAGGTCATAAATAGATTGGCATGTCAAATGCTACAGATATGTTAGATAGAACAGTGACTATCCCAGTAATTGAAACAGAGTCATAATTGACTCAGACAGTAATTCTTCATCTAAGATTATGTCAGGTGGATTGCAAACTTTCAGGATGGTCTGCTGTGGGACAATAGTCTGTACCCTGTCAATTGTATTTTAATAAAATGCTGATTGGCCAGTAGTCAGGAAGGAAGCAGATGGAGGAGGGTGACCAGGCAGGAAGTAGAGGTGGGGAAATGAGAATTATGGGAAGAGGGGAGTTTCAGTCTGCAGTCATCACCAAGACAGAAAGGAAACCAGACACAGAGCAAGCAAGATGTGACTACCTTGTTGAAAAGGGTACCAAGCTAACATAGACAAGAATTATGGACTAATATAAGTTATAAGAGTTAATAAGAAGCCTGAGCTATGAGGACAATCAGTTTATAATTAATGTAGATCTCCATGTATTTCTTTGGGACTGAATGACTGTGGGACCAGGCGGGACAGAAACCTCAGCCAACAATGGTCCAGGGCTATGACATCTATACCTGCAGTATATGCTACCCCAAGGGCATACATTATGAAAATACTAATAATCATCACCCAGAATTAACTGACCAATGAAGAAATCATGAAAACTGTTACATGAAGAAAGACCTTGAAAATTTGGTAATAACATAAATCAAAATGACAGAATCCATACATCATAATTCTATTTATACAAAATTTGCAAAATAGGTGAAAAGACTCCTTAATACTCTGTGTTCTAATTTAAATGATGAAGATAGTCAGAAATACAAAATTATCCTAATCTTGTAATACCCCTTCATAAAACATTAGTTTTACCAATATAATAAGCTAATATTCCTCCTGAATTTTCTACAGTTTAATTTTATATTTTCCACCAAATTTATATTTTATTTTAATATTTTTTCTGTAAATTGTTGGATTTTCTTTCACCTTGACATCTTATTTCTTTTAGTTTGTACATGTTTGAAGAGTTGGAACCTTTATTATTTTATTTCCCATTAGTTATTTCAGCTATTTTAACTTAACTATAAATTACTTTATTTGTTATCCATTTGTATATGTGATTTCTTTTCTTAAATTTAAATCATGAGTTCTTATAATTCTTCACATAGTGAATTGAATTTAAAATGGAATATTGGGATAAACTCTGCATTTAAATATTTGATAAAGTGAATCAGCAGTCTTAAAAGTAAGCTATAAAAATCATAGCATTCAACTAAAAAATCACAGAGTAAAAAATGTGAAAAGACGTTATGTTTCTTGAAATCTAAATATACTACTTACATGAATATAGACATAGATTTGAGGGAAGCAGGCACAGATGGAGGCTAGAATATGCCTCAATATTAACATCCTGTGCTCTTTGCACTTTCCTCAGAGTGCATTCACTTAACATATCAATTAATCTGCTTTTCTCATTTAAAATCTACTTAGATTTATGGCACTATCAAGCAGAGTGGGCATTCAGTGAACCACAGAATCATCCTTCTTCAATTATTGTATTATGAAAACATACATTATACTTCACTATAATTTCTTGAAGGGTTTCTCTTTCATTGTCTGTGCTTTAGTCAAGGGCTAGCAATTTGTCACTAGAGAAGAGTGTTTCTAAACTATCAAATAGTGTTCTCCTTCCTGGAGGAATTTATATATCCATGGCTGTGACTATTTACACTATTTCTTCCCCTTGATCTTCCCACCTCCAATACCTACCATGGTCTCTGCATTCCCTTTCAAGTTCATGACATCTTTTTCTTTCATCACAGTCACACCTCACACATTGTTGATTATTTTGTGTTGGTAATGTGTTTATGTCTTTCAAGAGACTACTTGAAATTATGTAACCTATGAGAAGTTTGTCTCATTCTCCCTCTTTCAATAGCCACTAATTTTCTATTGCTCCTTCCCTAGAGTTAGGGCCTTGTTAGATTTTCCATACCCCAAAAGACATGTTGATCCTTAAATTTTCTTAGAAAATAGCATCTGATTTTATTTTCATTTTCCTAAATCACAGTCACATTGGTCATTGATTCTTGCTTAATTGTCTAAATTTGATTGTCACACAAATTTGTTCTTAACATACTATGGCATACAAGTGATATGATAGTATAAATAAGTAAACCTGAAAAATTCCTTCAGGGAATTCCTATTGCTGATAAATACCTTTACCTGTGTGGCTGAATACAAGCTTATCTCAAAAATAATCGGCAGTTCTCTTAGATACAAATGGTAAAAGGGTTGAGAAAGAAATCAGTGAAACAACATGCTTCAGAGTAGCCACAAAAAATATCAAATATCTTGGGGTAATTCCCAAAAGAAATGAAAGACTTATATTACAAGGAATTCAAGTCTTTGAAAAAAGGAATTGGAGATGATCAGAATTTGGAAATATCTCCCATGCTTATGGATCAGTAGGATTAACATAGTAAAAATGAATTCAGAGCAATTCCTATCAAAAATCTAACACATTTATTTACAGATCTTGACTAATATTCAACTCCATATGGAAAAACAAAAATAGCTAGAATAGCTAAAACAACTCGGTACGGTAAAAGACACACTTTTTTTGTCACTCAATAGAAAACTAACAGACTTTTAAAGAAGGACAACAAAATAAAAATTACATAAGATAAAAACAAAAATAAACCTGTCAAATTTTTACAAGACAAACAAAAAGAAGGAAAAGAGCCCAAGAAAAGGCATAGAATCAGAGGCACAGTTGTTCTCATGGTCACAAATTCCATAGAAACACTAATCTGGACCATAATAAATACGCAGAGAACTTGGTGAAGTCCCATGCAAACCCTGTTTATGCTACCACAATTCCTGTGTGTTCATACAGGCTTTGACCATATGGATTTATAGGGCCTTGTATTACCTTTGGGTCATCACTTCTCATTTGGACATTAGAGTCATTTTCAACGTTGAAAATGTTACTATAAAAAATTATAACTTTAATATATTCTAGCTAAATTTGATGCAATTTTGAAAGTTAAAATCTTCTACATGCATGTGATTTATACACCATGATATTACAGAACTATGCATGATTTTTATCAAGTTTATCTGATTCTTGTACGTAGATATTTCTCTTATGTTATCTAATTACTTGGATATGATACACCATTTATTAGCCTGTAAAAGCTGATATCAGGTTAAGTTTGATTAGAAAGTCTATATTTTAAAAAATATTAGTAGATTTACCTTATTATTTGTTCATTATGTTATTTTTGTCTGATCATGAGTCAGGGAATCATCTGGCTTCTTACAGATGAAAATAGAACACAAATGTCAATTTTGTGAGTGTGAATTAGTATCAAGCTGTTGCCTGAAGGACAACTGAATTATTACTAGAAATTATTTGTGGGTAAAAAATAACTTGTTCTTTGAGTAAATGACTTAACATAATAGTTTAACCTGAACACAATGTTCAAAATTATTGATTAGAATATATATAATGATACAAATGAATAATAAAAGAAAGTAATTTTAATTACTCATCAGATCAGTACTAGTTAACCTCTGATATTTAAACCTATATCAAGATATGGGTGTTTAACTTAAATGTGGATAACCTCCTTACAAAGTAGATTTTTAAAAATTTACCAACAGTTGACCTACATATTACCTGGAAACTTAATTATTCATCTCTTTTCATGTAACGGAATTATTAAGAAATTAATAATGAAGTTGCTTCAGTGTCATGGTGTGGCTAGTCACTCAGCAAAGATGCCTGAGGAAAGCCAGACCCAGGACCAACCAATGGAGGATGAAGAGGTCGATACTTTTGCCTTTAAGCAGAAATTGGCCAGTTGATGTCCTTGATCATCAACACATTCGATTCAAACAAAGAGATTTTCTGAGGGAGCTCATTTCAACTTTATCAGATGCTCTGGACAAGATCAGATACAAGATTCTGACAAATCCTAGTAAACTGGACTCTGGGATGTAGTTGCACACTAATCTTATTCCCAAAAAACAAAACCAAACCCTTACCATTGTGGATACTGGAATTGTTATGAACAAGGCTGACTTGATAAATATCTTGGTACTATTGCCAAGTCTGGCACCAAAACCTCCATGGAGGCTTTGCAGGCTGGTGAAGGTATTTCTATGATTGGCCAGTTTGGTGTTGGCCAATTTGCATATTTGGTTGTTGAGAAAGTGACAGCGATTCCGAACATAAGGATGATGAGCAGGATGCCTGGAAATCCTCAGCAGGGGGATCATTCCCAGTGAGCACGGACACAGGAGAGCCACTGGGTCATGGAATCAACACCCGAAAGAAGACCATACTCACTTAGAATGCTGTGTTCCTTCTCAATTTGCTTCTCGAATAAATAGTAACATAAAAGTCACTTATAATATGACCTTTATAATATTGCGCAGAGGTCTAGAAACATGGTACATCAGTTAAGCATTTTTGATACTATTCATCATCCAAATGCTGTCACTGAGACTTCTTAAGAAAGGAAAAGTCTATTCTAGCAGACAGGGCAGTACAATCCCATAATATGTGAAGTCCTCTAAGCTACTAAAGTACAAGTAAATTTGGAGTATATAATGTAACAAGCTGTATTCTACAAAAAGCCAAATCAAACACAAATAGGTAATTCTATAAGATAAAGAATATTATTATTATTATTTGTTTCTTTTTTGAGACAAGATTGTCTGAGAAACAGATATGGCTATCCTGTAACTCACTCTGTACAGCAGATTGGCATCGAACTCATAGAGATCCAATCTTCCTCTGCCTCTTGAGTGCTGGGATTAAAGGCTTATACCACCATAGCTAACAGATAAAGTAGATTTTGTGCCAAATACTATAAAATAAATAAATGTTACATAAGTGCAAAGGGATCTGTTTAACAAAATAAAATTAACAATAATAAGTATGCTATATTTATTTATTTATTTGAGAATTTAATTAGAAGTTTCCTAACCAGGCTCTCCTTTCCCTCCCTACTCAATACTTTGGTATACAATTCTTAAAACCATGAAATGATGATTACATAGTATAAAATAGTTTTAGTGTTAACAATAACGTTTCAGAAAGAAGAAAATGGCATCAGGCTACAGAATTTTTTCTCAGCAATTTTTTTCTTATGCTCACCTTACCTCCAAAATGCAAAGCAATGGAAATAATTAAATACTTGGAATTTTCCCAGATAGATATTTTTTTTCTGAACAAAACAAACATTCAATTATAACTTAAACTATTGTTCATAAACTCATGCTAATGATGAGATATGCAAAAATGCTGAATTAACAGTTGCAATTTTGCTACTAGATCACTAGAGGGTATACAGTTCTTTCAGGAAAGGTTTGTAACAATAAGTTTGTTTCCAATAACAATGCTAAGATATATGTACTTATGTTTATTTGTCAAAAATTGGTAAACACATACAACATATATCAAATATTCTTAAACTTTCTGCTGTTATGCTGTAAAATTATAATTTCATATTCAATAAATGTTAACCATCTTGCTTACTTTCAGCTTTTAATTTATCCCTATGTTTATGGTGGTATATAGGGAATGCAAAGGTGTTTATTAGTTAACCTTAGATTTATCTTCTTTTTCAATTATCACAGGATATTTTTACTCCAATATTGAGTACTGCTATCCTAGTTGATAATGTTACAATTTTAGAAAGTAATTTGTGATTATCTTAATAGTCCATTCTACATGTATAAGAACATATAGATTAATATTATAAGTTTATGAGAAATATCTGGTTACTTAATATTTCTTGGAAGTGTAACAATCAAAAACAAAGGAAAAATTTTACAGGCAACACTGAAAATTATCATTACCTTAATAAATTAGTACAATATATATACAGTCTCAGCAGGATATACTTATGGTTGTAGAACATTGTTATCCTTAATTAATAACTCCAGGGTATTATTAACTACCAAAACTGCCTTAAACATTAGAGGAATAACAGCATATAAGTTAATATAAATAGAAATTAGATACTGAAATTTAAGTGCTACATGACATTTTGTAGTTTATTTTTAAGAAATCTAAGGTAATTTTATCCATAAAGCAGATTTGTTTGACTGTACTTAGTTTTTTATTCATTAATATAACTTTTCTCTACTGAATTCAGTCAATTTTTGATGGTTATTCAAGACTGAATTCCTCAATCTTGGATTTAAAAATAAAGACGCTCTAGTCATATCAAAACAAAGGACTTTAGGAAACTATAACTTATGTGTTGAAGCAACAAGTGACCAGGTAGAAAAGCTGGTCTTAGCCGGGCAGTGGTGGCGCACGCCTTTAATCCCAGCACTTGGGAGGCAGAGGCAGGCGGATCTCTGTGAGTTCGAGACCAGCCTGGTCTACAAGAGCTAGTTCCAGGACAGGCTCCAAAACCACAGAGAAACCCTGTCTCGAAAAACCAAAAAAAAAAAAAAAAAAAAAAAAAAAGAAAAAAAAAAGAAAAGCTGGTCTTGAAGAAAGGTACCAGAGTTGCTGGCATGGATTTTCTATTCATTGCATGTGCAATCAACATAATTCTGCAGGAACTTCTAATATAGATTGTCCATGGGTACAGACAAATTGAACTTTCTCCAGGAAATATACTATACAAAGAATAATCTTACAGAAAATTGATTTTTATCAATGGATTCTCAGTCAGCCCCCATTGTCAGCCAGATTCAGAGAATCTCTTAAGGAGAGAGGTGGAGGGGGGAGGGGGAGTAGGAGAGTGGGAGGGGAATGAGATGGAAAGGGGAGGAGGGGAGGAAGTGTAAATTTTTGAATGGAAAGAAATAAATAAAAAAAATTGATTTTTCACAAAACATCCCTTTGCATAGAAGTAGCGATAAGAAACCATTTCTGTACTTGGTTTACCATGGGGAATAGGATGCTATGCAACGAAAGCAGCAGAAAAATATTCTTCTGTTCCTACAACTTCAGGATCTGTGAAGACAAGTGCTAGTCTTCTCCATTTCGCCAAGATACTTTTGTCAGATGATACCAAGTCTTCACTCAAATTCTGACAGTAAAGATAACCATAGAGTTTTTCTTCCAGGTTTTGCCTACCATTATTCTGTATATATTCATGCCACTTTGATATCAGTAAGTTCTAGCATTCTGATGAGCTGCTATTTTCCTATTAACACTAAAGTTATTGAAAAACCAGGGGTGTGTAAGATAGTACACAATTTACTCTGTCATTTTGAGAAGGAACAGCAAAGTCTGCCTTAATTAAATAATAAGAACAATAAATATTAAGAATCATGGACCATCAAGCTACAATTGAATTTCTATTTGTAAACTCATTTTAGTGATCCTATGAAACTCGAAGGGGTTGAGCTATTGCTCCAGTCTCATAGCAATGTGAGTCACCCATTCACATCTTCCTCTATAGAGCCATCAGGACCCAACATCACTAAGCTTATACTTTTCCCATGAAAGCAAAACAAATTATTGACCTCCTTTTACTGTTTTAAGATATCCAAATGACAACAGGTGAGATATATGTGTCTGTCACATTATAGCAGCAAAGTTAATATTCAATATGTCTTTTTTCTAGGAAGCTGTCATTGGGGTCACTGTGGAAAGTCTCCTCCCTGAACTGCAGGAGAACTGCCTGATAAAAAGGTAAGGGTTGGCAAGAGAAATCAGGGGCTTTAGGTACTGGCCCTAAAGCATGATGACTTGAATTCCATCTTGCCCTAACACACACATGGTAGGATACCAGCACCTACTCCTGGTGGTTTTCCTCTGACCTCCATTCCTGCATCCTTTGAGAAGTGGGTAACACTGTCTGCGCACGCCTTTAATCCCAGTACTCAGAAGGCAGAGGCAGGTGGATCTTTGTAAGTCTGAGGCCAGCCTGGTTTACAAGAGCTAGTTCCAGGACAGACTCCAAAGCTACAGAGAAACCCTGTCTCAAACAAACAAACAAACAAACCTGTAAATATTAGACATATCACATATTTTTGTAAACTAATAGGTTGTTCCCCATGTGATTCTAGATCCCTCCAGGAGGTCTTTCATTACAAGCACTGTAATGTAGAAACGTGTACTATTATTTATTGTTTGAATGTTTTTCAATGACTTTGCTTCCTTGCCTATAGACTATTGATCATAATAGTAGCAGGTAAAATAATGCTTAAAGCAAAATGTTGCCAATGGTGAGCATCCTCAAATATCTACTCTTATTCCTTTATTTCAACATGGTGAAAATTACTTGAAATTGGTCTTATAAAAATCTATGCTTAATGATTTACTATAGAAAATAATGTTTACCATGCTATGTGTTGTTGTGTTAGCACAAAGAAAAAAGACATGAATGAAAAACAAATAACTAATTGCTTTGGGTCTATATTCTAAAATAAAATATTACCATTTATATTTTTGCAATGCTGAATTTTGGTGTACTGATAAATTACAAAAATTCATTCATTTGATAAGTATAAACACAAATAGAGATTCTTTTCTTTGACATATTCTATTTTATTGATTAGTTCAATACCCTAAATCCTAATTTCTTATTCGTATAAAATCAAGCTCTTCTGAGTTATGAAGTTAAAAATATACACACCAAAAAGAAAACACTGAATTTAGTATTTGAAAAGAATCAATTTCTATTTTTTTCACTTTGAAGATAAGATGAATGAATATACCATGTGCAGTATTTACACTATGTGAGGTTCATTTGGATGCTTCGCATTAAAGACAATGATTAAATATTCCATCTATCTCTCTGCTTGTCCAATGTATATATGTATATACGTGCATGCATGTGCCTCTCTATACACAAAGAATTTAAGAGAAAGCATATTGCTACATTTTATAATCAAAACAAGTAACTGTAGAATATTTAAACATTCCTACACAGCATTTACTCCTCAACACTGGAATGCAAGTTTTAAGTTCATTATACCAATTGCTATTCAAACTTTTTTCAAGATTTTATTTTGCTACCCAATTATTTAGTAAGAACTTTTAAAAAACCTAATAAAATAGCTAGCAAATGACTATTTTGCTTTGTTGTGATGAATTATAACCACCCATTGGTAACAATCTTCTGTTAATATGATATTTAATCCAACCTGTGGTTACTCTTTGAGCTGATTTTGTGGTTGATTTTTGCCCTGGGAAAAAATCTTCCTGAACATATTGCTAATTTTCCAGTGCTAATTATCTTGAAAAGAACAAAGAAACCAAAGAAACGTGATGGTCTTCTGCAAACCTGAAATCACCCTGCTCTTTACATTTGTGGCTTAATAGCTCAGCTATGGAGTGCTTTGGGCTTCAACATGTGAAAAAGAGAGGCGTTTGGAAGATTATATTAAGTGTTATGTATATTCGTAAACAAACAAAACCCATGAAGCATCTGTTCTAGACTTAATGATAACTTTTCTCAGATGATCCTTAGAATCCCTGCATCCCTGCCTTGTTGGCACATGGAACACCATTTTCCCTACAGCCCCTTTTGAAAGACACAGGTTTACTGCATGACAAATTTTTACTGGGAATGCATGTGCATTACTATTGGCCTATAATGTAAAGATTTCACTGAATTCTTTCCTATTTTCCTTTCCTAATTTATGCTGGGTGAACAACATGTGAATGATTAGATTTATTTCTTTTTACTTCTTATTTTTCCTTTGTAAGGAAAACATCAGACAAGGAACTCATCAATAGATGCAAAAGTATTTTATTTTAGTGACTTACTTTTACCAATTTTTTTATACTTAAAACAAATTTTAAATTTGGAGGATGGGAAGAATATGATCAACATATGTAAATTTAAAATTTGTTTTAAGTATAAAAAGTTTCATCCTAATGGAAAAAAAAATTTTCCCTCTCCTAGCTGATACAAGTGACAGTTCAAAATTGTTATTCAGTCACTTGTTATTAACTCATTTGTAAAATATAAGAAAATATAATATAAAATAAAGATTATCACATTGAAGTTGGACAAGTCAAACCAATAGAAGGAAGAGAGCAGATTAAAAGACACAAGAATCCGGGATACATTCATTTGCACACTCAGGAATCCTATAAACACGCTAGACTTGAAGCCATAATGTATATTCAGAGGACCTGGAAAAGACCTGTGCAGGCCATAGAATGCTGCTGTCAGTCCCTACGAGCTTTGATCATGCTAATGTAGAGGGCCTGGTTTTCTGATTGTCCTCCATTCCTTCTGGGTCTTATATTATTTCTGCCTTCTTTTTCAAAGGGTTTCCTGAATTCTATGGGTAGGATGGTACTTGATGGGGATGTTCCATTTAGGGCTGAGTATTCCGAGGTCTTTCATTTTCTGCATAATGTCTGGCTGGGTATCTCTATATTTACTCCTATTTGCTTCAGGGGGAAGCTTCTCTGATGATGGATGAACAATGCAATGATCCATGAATATAACAGAATATGATTAGGTATCATTTTATCACTACATTCTATTTTCTTTTTCTTTTCTTTTTTCTTTTTTAGATAAGTAGTATTTGTTTTTACTCTAAATGCCTAGACTATCTTGTCTCAGGTTCTTGGCCAGTCAAGAAGTATTGGCTAGGGGTTCCATCTCATGGAGTTAGTTTTAAGTCAAATTGGATATTGGTTGGTTACTCCCATAAACTTGGCCCCACTTACCATATGTTGCAGGCAGTAAGTTATTATAGATAAGGGATTTTATCTGACTTGTTATTTATGCTACTCTGTTTAGAGCATGTAGAGTATATTTCTGTACCAAGAATTCTGGAAGATAGTAGTGAAAATTCTAACCATTTTAAAACTAGAACTTCATTATCTATTATGTTTCCTTCCATTTAAAAATTGCCACCTTGGACCATATGAAAAATAAAACTACTGAGCCATTTATATAAATTGAGCACAATGCCAAATAATATAGCACCTTGCTTCCAGGTTATTTTCAAACTTAACTGCTCAATGTTATGCTGTTACTGTCATGAGATTTTTGAAACTATAGGTATTTTCTTAAAAGTATAAAACACTATTGAGGGATCCTGTGTATTTTTGCCTGAAAATGAAAAATGTTTAAGAAGCAACATGATTTCATTTCTGAAACACAATGAGAATTTTCCTCCCAACATTAATCCAAACAAAGGATTAGATAAGAAAATGTGTCAAAACATCTGTAGTCATAGATATTGGTGAAGAATACATGGAGGTCAATTTATATTTTAAATGTTTCTCTACAATTGATTTTCTTGAAAACACGGGGTTGGTTTTGTCTTCCAGATCAAATGAAATAATAATATCAATACATAATTGCCCTAGCCATTTGTGATGCAGAGATAGTTAGTGATGGTTACAAGCTATGACCATGAACATAGATGATCATGAACTTGTTAGTAAGTTCACAAATGGAGCTTTTGATAAGGAACTATAAATGAATCATGTATCAGGCTGAGGGCTGTGATGATCTGAGTGGCCTGTGCTGTTACCAGGGCCATGGTATGCTTCAGTCTTGAGCTAATGCTGAGGACCCTGCCTTGATCTGTGGTCCTGCTGCACTTGGGGTCTGTGTTCACCACCATTGTCCATGTTATCCCAGATGGCCATTGGAACTATGCCTGTGGAAATCTGATGGCCATGCTAAGCTGGTAACACCCTTCACTGGCTCTATAAGACCTGCCTTACTCCCTGTTTGCCATGAAGCAGAAAAGCTGGCTCCACCCCTCATGGAGAGCTGGGCTCACACTCACAATAGATGGTTCCACCCTTTACTGTAGGCTGGTTCTTTTTTTTTTTTAATTTTATTTATTTTTTTATTTTTTTTATTTTTTTTAATTAAAATATCCACCTGCTCCCCGTTTCCCATTTCCCTCCCCTCCTCCCAAATATTGCCCCCTCCCCCCACTTCCCTCCCCCTATCCCCACTCCTCTTCTCCTCCCCCCACTCCATTCCCCCTCCCTCTTGATACTGAAGAGCAGTCCAAATTCCCTGCCCTGCGGGAAGACCAAGGTCCTTCTATCTACGTCCAGAAAGGTGAGCGTCCAAACCGGCTAAGCTCCCACAAAGCCAGTTCATGTATTAGGATTGAAACCTAGTGCCATTGTCCTTGGCTTCTCATCAGTCTTGGGCAACTAAGGAGAGGGAACCTGAAATGACCCTATCCTATACTGATGAATATCTTGCATATCACCTTAGAACCTTCATCTGGCGATGGATCGAGGTAGAGACAGAGTCTCAATTTGGAGCAACGGTCTGAGCTCTTAAGGTCCAAATGAGGAGCAGAAGGAGGGAGAACATGAGCAAAAAATCAGGACCACGAGGGATGCACCCACCCACTGTGACAGTGGAACTGATTTATTGGGAGCCCACCAAGGCCAGCTGGTCTGGGACTGAATAAGCATGGGTTGATTCCGGACTCTCTGTAGGCTGGTTCTTATACATGGGCTTAGAAGAGCTGACTCTGTTCCTCACCTGAGGGGAGACATTTCCAAAGGCCAGGACTGACCAAATCAACCACCATCCAGACCCCTATCTAGGGCTTTGAGTTGGTACACTACAACATCTACTCGATCTGTAAACTACTGGAATACATGAAGGGCCTGGTACTATAGAATCATAGCTACAGAATCTCTGTGTCTCAGGAAAACAGCAGCATGTCCAAGAGGAGTTTTGGTGAGGGTCCTATATTGATGGTGTACGAGAAGCCAGAGGCCTTGAACCCAACCAACAACTCATTGCAAGGAACATTTGTGAGCAGTGCTGAGTGGACCAAGTGATCTACTCCCTGATATACCACAGCTTCCAGTGCTGCTGAGGTGCTGGAGAGGCAGCCAAGAAAGAGGAGTGAAGCGTTTTTTTTTAATTAATATTTTAAAATTTTTATTTTGAGAAGGACTTTATGTGAGTGAGGGGCAGTTTTGAGGGACTGGGAAATGAGCAGGACTAGAGTACATGATGTAAAAACTCAAATAATCAATAAAATATTATGCTAAAGAAAATCATGCAGTAATTTCATAGAAAATTATTTTTACACTGCAACTTCTGAGAGGAAGGCGATTTTTAGACATATAGTAATGTGTGACAAACTTAATTAGCTGAAGGAATGTCAAACCATTAAGTAATCTTAAAATTTATGTTTATCTAAATGTCACTGTGTTACAAGTAATTCAAATTATAAATATTGTGTTTTGTTTCATATGTTTCAGTGACATATTTACAGATGTAATATACAATCAAGGCAAAAGTAATGAAAAAATGACATATTTTGTCAAAATTCAAAACTGAATGAGACATAAGGTGTAGCGTCTATGTTTCTAAATAGCTTAGATGAAATTAGAATTAAAACTACTTAATATATATATGTTAGTTTTAGATGACTGATTCACCATAAATGCATTTTCCCAAACATTAGATTTTACATACACATGCCTGGCCTCATGACTTTACTTATGGCCACTGAGTTTTGCCAGAAGAGTCTATAACCCCTTTCTTGTAACGTGGGTTATGGATATAAACCCAGACCCAGGCTGCTGCAAGGCCATGGACCCAGACAGGGTCTAGACATCACCATACGCTCATGTAGCAGTTGTAAGCTGCTCATATCAGACCATTACTTTCCACCATTGCATTTCCAGTTCTGCCTCTCTTCCTAGCGCACAAACGTTCGACTTTTCTTTCTCTCCCATATCTCCATCACCTCCTTGGTCATTACAGCTGCACCCACCTCAATCACAAGAGACTGGAGACCCTCGTTCTCTGTGCTACAGGGAACAGGCCCTCTGAGGTGTCTTTCAGGCACGACCCGGACCGTGTGTGCACAGAGGGGGGAGGGGGGATGTTGGTGTCTCTCAGAATTTATTCTATTCTTGATTTGTAGGACAGAGTCCCGAAATGTTTCCTCTGGGGAAACAGCACAGATGTTTTCAGAGACGTGTTTTTGGGAAGCTTCAGAGGGCAAACTATTCCCTAGATGTCCTAGGCCCTGAAAGAAAGTCATGCTATCAAAATTGTGACTCTCTGTTTCAAGTTCACAAACACCACATGTGTCTGATCTTTCATCGGCTGTCACCTCACCCTCTGATCCAGATGGGGACAGGAATGAAATGTATATATTTTCAAATCTCATGCTTTATATAATTATAATTGGGCTTCCTCCAGCAATAATACAGTTGGACTTCTTCACCTCAAAGTTCCTTAACCCTAACAATATCTGCAAAATTTTGATTGCCATGTAAGGAGTTCACGAACTGTTTGAATTAGGAACTGGAAATATTTGAAGGGCATGTGATGATTCTCTCTACACATGAAACGACATGAAGGAAATTCCCAGCAGAGCCCTGCTTCATTTTACAATGGGCACAAGTAGAGAAAACACATTGTTAATATGTTGTTGCTGTGCAAATCCATGTCCTCAACAACTAACGACAGCTGTGAGGTCAACGGCATGAATGTGTTTGTGAGTGCCTCTGTATGCCTAGTAATTCACTATCGTATGAACTACCTCAAATATCAATCAAATTCTCCTAAATGCCTATTTCGATGTCACTAGGTAACCTGGGACTACATTCATTGTGGAGACCTAATATCCATTCTTCTGCTTTCTGATACTTAGAGCAAAAACGATGACTTGCTTAGTGGCTTAGACATGAATCTTTTTTTTTTAAGTTGTCCTAATTGTTAACCTCTTAATAAGAATGTCTAAGAGTACTTTATTGAAAATATTTTTTTTGTACAAAGGTTCAGATTATGGTTCTAATGTGCCAGCTCCTCCCCACTCCATAGCCAACCAAACCTACAACCTTTATTGTGCTCTTTCTCTCTCTCAATAGAGAACAAACAGCAATCAAAGAAAAGAATAATAGTAAAATAAGAGAAAATAGAAAACAAGCAAATTTGAACAAAACAAAACATTCAAATGGAAAACAAACTAAAGGAGTTAACGTGAAAGCTGGAGACCACATATAGATAGACAGGAAGACACAAACATTGGAAGGCACAGAAATCTCCTAAAATCACAAAACTGGAAACCACAATATACAATAACCTGTTGAGTGAGAAATAAAAGGAAGAAAAGATGCCCAGACAAGGCATTATGAGAAAACAAACAAACAAACAAACAAACAAACAAACAAAAGCCTGGCCTTAAAATTGATGTGTGTGTTCAGTGAGACCCCATTAGAGAAAACAAACTTCTCACTGTCAGTGGATATCAACTGGAGATAGCCCCTAAGTTAGGGATGTGGGCTTGTGTCCTTTGTACGCTCAGCACTGGGACCACATGAAGCCCCACTTGTCTGTATAGATCCTGTCTAGGCTGCCACAGTCTCGGTGAGTTCAAATGTGCATCTGTCCTGCTGCCTTTAGAAGACCTTGCTTTTTTGGAGTTCTCCCTTCTTTCTAGGTCTTATAATCTTTCTGCCCCATCATCTGCAGGAGCACTGAGGGATTTGATGGAGACACTGGAATTCTAGTTTTCCAAAGTGTTTCAGTCTCTTCACATTGTCAAGTTCTATAACTATTCACATCTACTCCAGGAGGAAGCTTCTCTGATGGTTGAGTAAGATATCTATCTATTGAATACAAAAGAATTTCATTAGGAGTCATTTCATTGGTATGTTCCTTTAGCAAAACAGAAATATTCGTTCTTTCTCTAGGTCACTATTCTATCCAGTCTCAAGTGTGTGGCCACCTAAGCAATGCCAGGGATGGATTTGATCTCACAAAGTGGGCCTTCAATATAATCAGATATAGGTTGGTTAGTCCCACAGGCTTTGTGCATCTATTGGATTAGGGTGTCTCGCATGCCAGTAACCATTGTATATCTAAGGGTGTCTTCTGGGTTGGTCCTTACTTTTCTCCTTTGGCAGTGTGCAAAGCACCTTCCAGTACCACAAACTCTAGGATATAGGGTTGTTGGTTCTATGTAGGCACCTGTGTGACTTCTCTATATCAAATGAGCTGTGTAGGTATTGGCTCTAGCAATAGGGTCTTACAATTACTTTACAGAAAGTTAGCAATATCCTTGGGAATAGCATAAGTCATTTGGGAGTTCTGATGGGGCCTCTTTGGTTAAACACTTTTATGGTTGTATTCTATTCCTATAACTAGAAATTTCATTGGTACCAGAGAAATCCAGTCAGGGTTCTCTTCCCCCATAAGTTGATGTTTTCATTTAGATCACTTTCATACATATAAACATTTTAGGATGTTTCTACTGCATTTGCTTTTCATACAATCCCTTAAATTATTGAGCATAGTTTTAGCTGTTTTTCTCATAATCTGTCCCTCCCACCCCATCTCCCTATTCTCTGCTCCTTTTCTAATACTCCACATCAACTCGTTCTTATGTATTCTATCTCTGCTTCTTAAGATTATCCAATCCTCCCTCAAGTCCTTTATTCCACATCTAACCTTTATGGTTATATGGATTGTAACCTGCTGAACAAAGATTTAGCAGCTAATATCCTCATATACTAATTAATTCTTAACATTGTATCTTTTGCTCATGGGCATCAGTGTGACTATTTATGTATTTCCCTTTGTGCACTGCTACTTAGAGTGCTAAGCACCTTTTGTCTTGTGTCACAAAGATGCCAAGCAGCTCAAATTTCAGTGCTACTGCTGCAAGCCTTCTGGAATCTTATCACAAGGAACAGTGCAGCCTGGGAATTCACACCTGAGACCACTGCTGCTCAGAACTTTTAGAAGCTTTGCACTGGCAACTTGATATGTTATGGACAACCCGCCTTCATTTGGACTTAATTGTTTCCCTTCTACTTTTAACATTTAACCTGTGGTGTTTTCTATCTCATCTATTATTTTGGGAAAAAAGATTAAATTTGATTACCTGATGCCCTCCTTAATTTTCTTATCTATGACGCACTATTTTGAATTATCTCTTTGTCCATACAACCTGGAATAAGGATTGGCCTACACACTCAATATGATTATGTTGTTGACATCTTTCTAATGTGTTTGTATATTGTTCAATAGATTCTGAAATATTTGTATCAACTGTTATTAATTTCCTGTGCCCTGATGTGTCCTGTGTCCACTTTTGAATTAAGCAAAGGTTAGACATTCCATGAATACTTTGAAAGAGTGAATAAATTATCACTAAATAGTAAAAGAAACTTGAAAGTTATTCCTTTTAATTAGTTATATCTGAGTAAACCTAAATTTTATTTAAATCATATTGAAACAGCTTTATCAGCATCATTTTGGCATTAGCTTCGATATTTCTACATATAAAAGTGAATAATTGTGATAATATGATAAGAATTTGATGCATTTGAGAAATTAATTACCTAGTATATATTTCAACTATAAGAAGACGGAATAAATTCTACCTAAGGATTTCTTCCTAGGATATATTGATTTATGGAGATAGGTTTTAAGTTGCTGTATATAAGGGTACTAAGGAAAGGAGGTATTGCCTTTATTGTTTAATTTAATAGTTATCACCTCCTCGAAGGTTCAGTCTCTAAACCCAGTTAAATTGTTACCTTTATACAATTATTTTTTTTAAATTAACGTATAAGTGATATGTTTCATTATGAAATTTTCTCACACATTTCATCCCCCCTTTGTCCACAGTAGCTACCCTTCTGCTTTAACATATTACACACAGTAAAGGTTATATCCAATAACTTGGATACACATATTTTACCATTTAAATAAATTTGGAAAAGCAAATAAGGATGGAGATGGGCTTTCTTTCTATCCTATCATCTCCATATTGCTTTTGGAGTAAGGAGAATGAACTGAGATCAAATCTTTAAAGTTCAGTTTACGGATACAGACAGACTAAGTGGTCAAAGGTGTTGATCTGAGGGACCTCAGGAAGCAAGGCTGGGATTAAAGGAGATACTAGTCCAAAAGAGTCAGAAAGACGTGGGTCTGAGCCCGTGCCTAGCACAACTGCCAGCAGCAACTGCAGCACACGGGCAGGGAGAGGCTGTACTGTATCCAACAAGCTGGAAGGCAGAGGCTCAAGCTACTCTCTTCAGTGTGAATTAGGAAATGCTAATGCCAGATGAAATCTACTGGGGCACCGAAAAGCATCTAGAGGGAACCCTGGCCTCAAATGCATTGTGGTAGAGCGAAGGTAATGGCACATACAATAGATGAAGAGAATTCCAATGCACTTGATGTGTTCAGATGACAATTTTATAGTTGGTGTCCTTGGAGAACTGGGTTTCTATGGGTTTAGTATGAATAAATGCATGTGACAAAAATGAAGTTTCTAACTAGCATCATGTTTTCTGAGATGGATACTTTCATGTGTGCTGTTTACTATCACTTTAATTCAGAGTGGATTATATTTCATTTAAATTATCAATATGACTATAACAAGGGATAATGAAAATTTTACTTAATTTATCCTGGATTTCTTAGAAAACGTGTTAATCAATTTCAAAAAATTTTTATTCTTTAAGAAAATTTTAAAATTTTGAGCTTCAAGTATATTTCAAGTTAAAAAGCAAATTATTCTAAACAAACTGAAAAAGTATAAATTAGAATTAAATAACAAATAAATATAAGAGTAAAATAAAAATAACATAAAATAATTTTTAAAATTTTATTTATTTTTGTTTTATATGTTCCATAGTTTTGACTGCATATATATGGGTGTGTGTGTGTGTGTGTGTGTGTGTGTGTGCGTGCAATGTATAGTGCCTTCAGGAAGCAGAAAAGAACATTAGATTCACTGAAACTGGAAATATAAACAGTTGCAAACCAACATGTGGGTTATGGAAAATAAATCTGGGAACTCTGAAAGACCACTTAGTGCTCTTAACCACTTATGAGCCAACTCTCTGCCCCTTAACAATTCTTTATACATAAAAAAGAATATGACTAAACTAGCCTTGCCCTGTGGTGAGAATGATGAATATCTTAAATATCGCCATAGGACCTTCATCCAGCAACTGAAGGAAACAGAGACAGAGAAAGGACTGAGCTCCCAAAGTCCAGTTGAAGAGTGGGAGCAGTGAGAATATGAGCAAAGAGGTCAAGACCATAATGGGGACACCCCCTGAAACCGTCTATCTGAGCTAATGGGAGCTCACCAACTCCAGCTGGACAGGAAAGAAAACAGCATAGGTACAAACAGTCCCTCTGAATGTGGGTGACAGTTGTATGGCTGGGGCAGACTGAGGGCCACTGGCAGTGGCACCCGGATTTATCCCTACTGCATGTACTGGCTTTTTCAGAACCTATTCTTTTTGGATGGAACCTTGCTCAGCCTAAATATAGTAGAGAGGGACTTGGACCATCCCCAAAGCAATGTGCCTTACCCTCTCTGAGGATTGGATGAGGGATGGGGGGGGGCTAGGTTGAGTAAAAGGGAGGAGTGGAGTGAGTGAGAACTGGAATTGGTATGTAAATAAAAATGATTTTCTTTTTTAAATAAATTAATTAATAAAAAAGAATAGGTCTCTCCTTTCTCTCTCTCTCTCTCCCTCCCTCCCTTTCTCCCTCCCTCCCTCCCTCCCTCTCTCTCTCTCTCTCTCACACACACACACACACACGTAAAAGAATAGGGATAAGAATAACTTGACTATGAATTAGACAAAATAAAACATAGAAGTCAATCTCAATAATCTATACTTGCTTCTTATTTCATCTTCCCAAAATTGTGCCCAGAACCGAAATAATCACACAGAAAACATATTATTTAAATAACTGGTTGACCCATTAGCTCTAGCTTCTTATTGGCTAACTCCTACATCTTAATTTAACCCATTTCTATACATCACCATGAGTTCATGGCCTTCCAGCAAAGTTTTGGCACATCTACCTCTGGCCGTGGATCCACGGCGTCTCCTGACACTGCCTTCTTCCTCCCAGAATTCAGTTCCATTTTCCCTGCCTACATAAGTTCTGCCCTATCAATAGGCCAAGGCAGTTTCTTTATTCATTAATGGAAATCACAGCACACAGAGGGAACTCCCACACCAAATGCATATGTAATCCCCTTTCTGCTCCAAGAGTAGAAAGAGACAAGGGGTTTGGAAAATGTCTAGAAACAAGTCTAATGAGTATAAAATAAAAGGCTGAAGAGGAAGGGAATTCAAGCTGTTGAAAATGAGGTTCTTTTTACTGGGATGCTAGTAATGACTACAAAGGATTTCTTGTGTGTTGGAGGTAAAATGACCAGCCAAAAGACACTTTCTTTTAAAGGGTTAAGGTTACTTGTGCTACTACTTTGTGTATTACTTTATATAGCCTTTTTGTTGTATTGCATTATTTTCAGCATTTAAATATGTGTAAAGGCTTTAGAAATAGCCTGTTCCAACTGACATTTAAGAACCCCTTAAAACCCGTGTACACACCATTGTTCTGTTAGAAGTCATGCACACTGAATTGGTTAGCGATCCTTTTAGAGGCACTATTCAGAAGCATTAACACATCAAAAGCAGAACTGCACCTATTCAGAGAGTGAAGTATCTTTATGAAACTATTCATGCTACAAATTTCTTAATACACAGAAGGCTGTAAGAGTCTGGCTGAGAACAATATGTCAGTAACTCCAATTGCCTGAAAAATAGGTATCTGATTTGGCTTAATTCTGAACAAGGTCAGTTTGGTACATTCTTCAATAAAAGATTAAAATCTAAGACAGACATCTGAGAGGCAAAGCATGTAAACAAGCCAAGGAGATTTGAATCGGAGTAAATTCATGATTAATAGACATGAAGGAAGCAGGTTCCTGTGTGATGTGTTGAGTTATGCATCCAGAAACAATGGGCAGCCTACTCAGAAATTGGAGACTAGCAGTGAGGTCACAAAGGTTTTATACAACGAGTGAGAACTCAAATGGATTTCTACCTTTGAAAATGAAAATTCTGCCAGCATTCATTCAAGACAGAAGACAAAGAGGGCTTTTTATAAATCTCATGTTATTAAAAGGGAAGCTTTAGGAAATATTTTCCAAATGGCAATATATCCTAAGGGTAGTCACTACAAATGATAGACTTGACCTATGAGATGACTTTAATGAGTATCATATTTATACTAATTTTATTAACGTGATTAATATAAGGGAAGAGCCATGTGATATTAGTTTTAAGACTAAAACAAATGATTGGAAATCTTGAATAATAGGATATTAGTTACTTCTATAACTCTTGAGGCTTTCGTGTCAACACATTGAAACATTTAATAACTCCGGTGTTTGTATTCCATCTTGCCTCTGAGAAGCTGGCACTACCTGAAGCCCTCTGCACACTTTCAAATGTCAGGTCACTAGGTGTGATGGTTCAGCTTTTTTTTATGCATTTACTCTTCCCTGCTAAATGCCAGTCTTCCTCTTGGGGCCTTTCTACCTTAAAGGATGGCTGTCTCTATCTTTGAAGTTCTCTGTCTCCAAATTAGCTAGCTCTTCCAAAAACACCTGCTGTCATATCAGCTAGCTGTTAGCTCCTCGAGGTCTCTGCCAACCTCTCAAACCTGGAGTAACTTGCCTCTCGTTTAGGAACAGTGTTAGCCAAGACCCAGTTCATGAATCATTGTTGCCATTCACCTGCTTTCAAAATAATCTGTACATATTTTAAGATTTTACTCTTCAAATCCATTTTTGTCTGACTTCGTGCCTTTAATAAAATGTGAAGGTATAGATATAGAAAGGGAGTGGAGAGGAGCAAGCCATGCAGAGGGCATGACCTCTGGCCAGCGAGGTTGAGAACATGGTGTGCATCTCTGTGTTCTCACATGAACATGGTGTTCTCACAGCAGCAGCAGCAGCTGGTCAGAACCGTCCCTGCAGGATAATTGCCTACAAGTTTTAGAGCAAGCGTTTCAGGGCTCAATTCTCTGCCTTTCGTGGAGAGATGAAAAATATCACTTAATTGCTTTCTTCTGGGCATAGATTATGATTTACCAAATAAGAAATGTGACCGAGAACTCAGCAGTACTCATCAATTTTTTTTTCTCTGTACGTGTCCCGAAGGAATTCTTTTTGAGAAAGCCCTTCAAGGATGGATTGGGATAACTTTGTCAATGGCATGTTCAGACTTTCCCATGCATTCACAGGGCTGCGTCTCGGTTTTAGAACATTTCTTTTTGAGTGGTCCCATAATGAAACCTAGAGGTTGTATGTCAAAAAGAGAATGCAAATTGTTATGATGATTGCACAGGCTTTTTAGGATGCAGGCACTTTGTTAGAGTACATATATAGGAAAAAGGTCTGGTGCCTTGTGCCACCAACCTGTCTACGGTCTCAGTCTCATGGAAGTCTCACCACAAGCGTGACTTGCCAATCACGGCAATCATGCCAATCAGGAAAGACAAATGCTAAGATTCACTTGCATTTTTTCCTGAGGATCTCATAGTTCACTTGCCTTTAAGTTTGCTGAGAGTCCCATAATTTTGGGTAAAGAGATTTTGCTACCTAGGGTTAAATGTGTATTTCGTGTTTGAGAATGAGTTTTACAGTAAAGACTGAAGAAAGCATTTTTTTTTTTAAGCAGGAAAATGGATTTAGGTTGATTGTAGAACTTCCCTGTGTTAGCATGTTGCTCAATTCTGTCAGCCTTCAAAAAGATAAGCTGAAATAACACATTCTCACAGAAAATGAAAATTGTCTAAATGCATGAAGAAGCTTTTAATAATTCTTTATTTTTGAATTTAAGGAAAATGATTGATAAATGGGATGTTGAAAGAGATATGTGAGTTTATCATTAAACTGTCTTTTAATTGTGAGCTGTTAATAACAATATATCTGAAACATGATGTTTCATTAAGATCAGAAAGGGTTTTCTCACAGTTACAGAGGCTGAGAAGATTTGCCTGAATGTGTCATTGGAGGGACTGGACAGAGACTCATTGTGCTGTGTTCTTGCAGATGAAACAAATTCATTCCTAATCCCCAAGTCAGGCAATTTACAACCACCTACAACAGCTCCATGGTATCCAGCGCTCTCTCTCTCTCTCTCTCTCTCTCTCTCTCTCTCTCTCTCTCTCTCTCTCTCTGTCTGTCTCTGTCTCTCTTTCTCTCTCTGTCTCTCTCTTTCTCTCTCTGTCTCTGTCTCTCTCTCTCTCTCACACACACACACTTTAAAATAAAATAAATATAAAATGTTACTTTATACTTGGTTTTTGAGGATTGTCTCCTCTTGGTGCAATGAAACTTCTTTAAAATATGAAATAATTCAGAGAACTAGTTGCATAGACTTCTAGAAGTCTGATCTTAGGGATTTAAATCTCTCACACACACTTTATGTCTTGATCAACTCAGACAGCCACATCTCATCCTGTTAAAACAACTAATTTTCAGAAGTGATACTTTCAAACTTTGTCTTGTTAAAAGGAAAAGGCCTATTGAATATATACGTAGAGAACCGAATAAAGTCTATGATAGTTTATGACAATTACTTGTCACACTAACTGGATATGCCACATATCACTAAAATGATTTAATGTGAAAGAGAAATTTAATTCAGCAAATCAGAATAACTAAACAATGAATGTGTTGTTCCCTGGCTAATTTTACACGATACTTTCAAAACATTTATTGTTGCTTTGAAGATAAAGGTGTTTCAAAAAGGCCTGGAGAAGTGTTTTGGCACTTAAGAGAACATACTGCTTTTAAGTCTCTGTGGCTTAGTTTTCCTGCTTTCACAACGTAGGTTCCACATGTTTGCATCATGCTAGAAAACCAATTTTTTAAAATCATTCATGTAACACCTTCAGCATTGGTTCTGCTGTGATAATTTTCAAAGTAAAGCATTTACAGTATTTACAAATGCTAATGAACGGAGCCACTACTACAGATTCTAATATTTTAGTGAATTTATAAATTAACAATCTATTTCTTAAATGCCAAATTCTAATCATTGATTTCCTATTAAAAATATAAAACACTTTAAAGTGAGATTCACTGAAACATGCAGGTAGAGCATAGCCTTCTCCAAAGCATTATGATAACTGTTTCAGTAAAGGAAATGTACAGTGAGTCAAATCACAATATCTGGCACCAGAAATTGTTACAAAAGCTAAGAGTAAGAGGTTTGAATTAGGGTCTTATTTTATAAAGAGCTTACTTCTGAATAACTGTAGCAGTTTCATTTTTATAGTTAATACAATCTTATACATATTTTGTGTGTGTAATTTGAGTGTTTCTTAATCCACTTATGAAACCATGGTCCAATCACAGTAGAGTTATTGGTAAGTAGCTTTTATTGAGGAATAACTGTACTATTCAAGGAAATACATGAATAACTTAAAAGTCTTAAAGCATATGACATAATTTGCTGATATTCACTATTAATCATGACATAATATGAACTCAAGTAGTTCTAAAATAGTAAATATGTTAAAATTCTCACCTCGTGATGGCAACTTCTCCAGATTTATATTAGTTTCAACTTTTAGAGTTTAAGTGAAATGTTTTCTTGACATAAAATTTTCTCTTTGATATGTCTAACAACTCTGTGCATACGAATGCAATAAAAGCAGGCATTTAAGTTCTGTTACTATCTGAGCTATATCAAACTTTCTTATTAAGTAAATAATAAAACTATGATAAAAATTAGAATTTCAAAATGTGGATGTGGCTGGGCGGTGGTGGCGCACGCCTTTAATCCCAGCACTCGGGAGGCAGAGGCAGGCGGATCTCTGTGAGTTCGAGACCAGCCTGGTCTACAAGAGCTAGTTCCAGGACAGGCTCCAAAACCACAGAGAAACCCTGTCTCGAAAAAAAAAAAGTGTGGATGTGTTACAAATTGAAAAATAACTAGGTGACTTTTTGAATCTGAACATTATTTCCACAGTCTTACTATAATTTAGTCAATATCTTTTCCTTTCAGATTCTTATATTTTCTTTGTTATTCTCTATCATTTTTTTTCTATTTCTATTCTTTTGCTTTCTCATGTAATTGTCATTTCTTCACATAAATATCATGAAACTGAGATTTCAAAGCAGACTTCAAAAAATACTTCTTACATACAATCAATTATTAGGCTTGTATCTTGTTCTTCCAATAAAGTAGCCAAACAAAAACAATTTAAAATACAAAGGGTTTGTTTTGGTTCACAGTCCATGGGTATTTTCCGTTATCAGAGAGAAGAATTTGGGACAATAAGATATTGAGCTATTGACATTTAAATGGCAGGGTGACGAGTGTTGGTGCTTGGGAACTGTGGAAGCGATGATCCCCAGAGTTTCATGGCTCTTATCACCTCTATTAATCCAATGCAAACAATAGCTTACAAGTGTGTTCAGCTAATCAAATACAGATAGTCCCTTAATTCTAAATCTGTTACACGAACGATTGAGATTTCTCATCACAGTTTGCTTATGTAAAATTTGTATCTGATTGGCTTTACTTTAAGTGAGAATACATTCATAGATATACTTTTCGAGGAATCAAAATCAATTCGCTCCATGTATGGAAACCTAATAATTTACTTTCAGTATGTATCCATTTTAGTACAATAATACCTCTAAAATGGTGTAATCAGTAGTACAAATATGTAGAGTTCTTTATTTAGTACAAAGGAGAAATAAGATCAAATTAGAATATGGAACTTTGTTGAAGAGAGGGAGAAAGGACAGAGTGAGCCAGGAGGACGGGGTTGTCAGAGGCGAACCACAGAAATTAATTGAATGAAAATTTTTAATTAAGAAAAAACAGTTAACTTTGGCAGTAGAAACATATATGAAAATGTTCTATTTATTTTATAAGGAATAAGAAAGAAAAGGTCATCATCTTTGTGATGTTTTGTCAATAGTATAATTCAAGACAATCCTAAATTCACATCTAGGAAGCATATATGCTGCCCGCACCGCGCCCCCGTGTCTGCGCTCTATGCACCCAGTTCGCGAGCTTCGGGCAAGGGGGCTGGAGGTTAAAATACACAAACACACACAGACAGAGAGACAGCGACACGGGTCATCCTTGAATTCCCCAAGAATGCCCCCTTTATTGTGTTCAGGGGCGGATTATATAGAGATAGCCACGCCCCAGCCAAACCCACCAGAAACCACTCTCCTGCCATCAGGAACTCCTGAAGGTCTCGTGCTCAGAGCAGCTGTAGGCACTCAGATCAGGCGATTACAAGAAATTCAGGATCTGGGATCTCACTGCTCCCAACACATATACTGTTTAATTCTCCAAGTAATTCAAATGAAAGTGTCTCAAAGAAAAGACAGTATCTAAGGATACATACAGGAGAAGTGATAGTGAACCCATGACAAAATTAACATGTTACAGAATAACTCTTTAGACAAAATAAACAAGTGAAAAAGCTGGTAAAGTTTCAACAAAATCTGAACCATTTCTTCAGCTCCACTTTATTGTTTTAAAAACTGTAGCACATTTTTGTAAATTTCATTACAAGTGTGAGATGAAGATAATGTGTTATTGTACACGGACTGTGATTTTTATTGTAAGTATAAACTTATTTCAAAATAATATGTTAAAATAATGGGGCTGGTAAGATTGTTCAGTGGACAAATTGCTTTCTCTGTGAGTATAAGATCTGAGTTCTGAACCCCATTTAAAAGTACAGAATCCATTTAAATGCCTGGCATGGCAATGCCCATATATACAACGTACTCTGGGAAGGAAGAGTTAGAGACATACCTAACGGTGTTTACACGGGCAATATATTCAAATAATTGAGCTCAAGGTACAATGAGAGACATGTCTCAAAAAACAATATAGTGACCAAAAAAGGAAGACACTCAACACTGCCGTCTGGTGTCTCCCTGAATTCTTATGCCTGTCCATATATATTCAAGTACATGTTCATATGTACAAACAAGTATATTCACCATAATGTATACATCCACATATACAATAAATAATATTAGTTATAGTTAGTTTTTACTTTTGGACATGTCTTCATATTTCAGGCTAAAGAATTCATCTTTGGAGTCTTTTCCCTTTCTTCTCCAGCTCTTCAAACTTTTGTAATTTTTATGGTCTTTCTTACCTTTTATAGGTAGAGAAATTATAGGGTATTAACAGAGTAGGATAGGTGCATTTAGCATGTCAAAACTCATTTTAACTATTATATTAAATATGGGAATCAGAAATTGATACTCTGGTGTAATTTGAATAAAGTTATATTAATACCTTTAAGGATTTGATGGAAATATATTAATTCTCATGTTATAGAATCTTAGTATAGAAATGGATGAAACAATATTAAATTGTGTGAAAATAAAATTTCCTCCCAGTTCTCAAATAAAATTTTTGTGATCAGTAATCTAATAACTAATCTCTAAAGTCTTGTAGCATATACTTGCTATTGGTATAATACACTAAGATATATTATTAATTCTTAATATTAATACAAAATACATTATATGCTGAGGATATAGCACATAACACTTTCTGAAAGAGCCTTATTAAAAGTGATAGACTAAAATATGATTGGCAATGAGGCTCATTTCAAACATTATTAGCTATGTAAATACAGTTGCAAAAATGTCTTGATAATTCTTATGTAAAGAAGATGTATATTAATAATGTAGCTAATGATTTATGCATATGTAACATGCTATTATTGCAATTCAATCACGTTATATGTAATATGACATGAATTCATAAGCAACATTGATTGAATAAATATGTTCCCTAAGGTCAATGTCTCCAAGATGTCCTGTAGTCCCAGGACTGATTGATATAATACAATTATTACAAGTTGGGAACTAGGAAGTTAAATTTTTGGAACAATTGCCTTTTAATGGATATTTGAACAGTGCTTCTCTTTCTTTTATGTTCTGGATGATCTGAGGTTGGTAACTTCCTTAGCTTTAGACTCCCAAGTTGTACTGCTCACCACAGATCCAAAGTATAGGGCACAGATAATCACAAATTGAAACCATAACTTTTCAAATTTGTTTTATTCATTTTATGAATCAACCACAGTTCCCCCTCTCACCTCTCCTTCTGTTCCCCGACTTCTGCTGCTCCCCAACTCATCCACCATCCACTCCTCCAAGAGTTTAAGGCTTCCCATGGGGGGTCAACAAAGCCTGCTAAGTCGAAGCAGGACCAAGCACTTCCCCTTTCATCGAATCTGAATAATGCATTGCACCATAGGGAATCATCTCCAAAAAGCCAGTTCATACACTAGGGGCAGATCATGGTTACCCTGTCAGGGGCCCCATAAACAGACCAAGCTATTCAACTGTCACCCACATGCAGAAGGCCTCGTTCATTAGCAGGAAAGCACCATAACTGTCTATCTAGAGTTGTTCTGAGTAAACTGGGGGTGTGGGGGTAGATGGGTAGGGATGGGGGAATGAGAACATGAGGGAAGAAAATGAGGCAGTTGGGGGAAGGATGGAGTGAGAACGCAATGAAAGAGGTATCTTGATAGAAAGAGCCATTATGGGTTCAAGATGAAACCTGGTGTAGGAAAATTCCCAGGAATCCACAAAGATGAGCCCACCTAAGACTCCTAGCAATAGTAGAGAGGGTGCCTGAACTGGTCATCCCCTGTAATCAGAATGGTGAATGCCCTAACTGTCATCATAGACCCTTCATCCAGTAACTGATGGAAGCAGATGCAAAGATCCATAGTCAAGCACAAGTCAGAACTCTTGGAATCCAGTCAAAGAGAGGGAGGAAGAATTATATGAAACAATAATTTAAAAAAACAAACAGAACAAATAAATACAATTTCCTTTATGTCCCAAAAGCAACCAAACATAATGAGTTATGTAATCAAATACATAACTTATTCTGTCATTGAATGCTTATCACCATAAGACTCCTGGGGTTATCTTTGCAAACAAGCTGTTGTAACAGTCTTTGTTTACGGAAGTATAATAAGATAAAAAGGGAACATGGAAATTCACTGGAATTGGCTAGTGGAAGGCAGATTTGGATCTGCTTAACTATGCAGTTAATAATATAATCATTCTGGGATAACCTGTAGGTAAATGTTTGTTTAGAATTTAATGGTCTTTCACAAGAGCTCTTTTATGTTTTTTTCATATTTGTTTTTGTTTTGTTTTAAGCACATGTCAAGCAAGTTCCCCTCCTTCCAATTCTCCCAGTTTCTTTCCTCCCCCAATATGACTCCTTCTCCCCTTCTCTTCAGAAAAGGGCAGGTCTCCCAAGGACATCCATGAACACAGCATAACAAGATACAATAAAGTAGACCAAAGCTTCATATCGAGGCTCAAAGAGGAAGCTCATAGGAGGAAAAGCTTCCCAAGTGCATACAAAGAATCAGAGACTTTCCCATTCCTATTTTTAGGATTTTTTTTATCATATACATTCCTTTTTGTCAATCGTTCCCAGATCTTCCTGGAGAATGTTGCTTCTTGCGAGGCATCCACCATTCTGACTTTTACATTCTCTTCTGCATAGATGCCTGAACTTTGAGGGGAGGGGTTAGGTGAAGATGTTCCAGTTGGGCTTGAACACTCTAAAGCCTCTCACAGTCTGCATATTGCTCATTTATAGGTGTCATTGTTAACTGTAAACACCTACTGAAAGATGTTTTCCTCTTGAAGGCTGAGGGAAAATTGTTTTATGTAGATGTATCCATCATGACTGGATTCTGTAATTCTGCATTCTATTTAGATTTCTAATACAGGGCATGATTTCCCTCTTGTTAGTCAAGACTTAAGACCAATTAGAGATGTGTGGGTTACTGTCAAGGTATGCCTGTCCTACTGCATTCTTAGAGGCATTTGGCATGTTAGTCATTGCTGTGCTTTTTAGGCATCTTAGTTGGTTCACACTGGTAATTGTCCCCACAATTCTATAGGAGTTTGCATGACAATAAAAACTCTTCTGTCTAAGATTCAGGGAACATTATGGAACAGGGCTCTGAAAGATTTTTTAAGAGTCAGAAGACCAGGGAATTTTCTGTGAGATTGTGTCTCATAGTAACATTAGAAACTTCACTGAAAAAGCCTCACCAACGTGAGTGATAAGTAGTGAGCTAAACATGATTGGCGCTGATGGTCATGCCAACATGATGTGGAAAATCCTATGTGTCTGAAATCTGCACAAGGCACATAGGAAACACTGAGAGTAGAAATAGTCTTCCCAAGGGAGCAGCGTATCAATCATTTATCCAATATCAAATAGTAAGAGCTGAAACTTGACATAAAAGTAACACTATATATTATTATGCATATGAGTGCATATATGTATGCATGCAAAAAGAGTTAATGAAAAAGTGGTCAAGGACCCAAAAAGAAAGTAAGAAAGTATATGGAAAGGTTTGGAGGGAAGAAAAGGAAGAGGGATGGCAAAATAAAATTATGACTTCAACAATTAAAAAGCTTAATAAGTTATAAATGCTAATAGCAGAGAATACTACTCTACAGAACTTATACAATTTAAGTGGTTGAACATTATGGCATGTAAAATAAAGTAAATAAAGGTTGTGGCTTACTGGGAAAGATTCAGCATGTCTGACCTGGCAGCTTCATGGCGGCACTCTCCCGCTATCTGATTCCTTCCTCCCAGAATTCAATTCTGTCTTCTCTGCCTACTTACGTTCTGCCCTATCAGGCCAAGCAGTTTCTTCATTGATTAGCCAATGAAAGCAACACATAAACAGAAGGACATGCTACACCATTTCCCCTTTGCGGGTTAAACAAAACGAGGGCTTTAACATAGTAAAATTACATATGACAGGTACCAAGCAAGAATTACAGTCACAATATTAGGAACTATTTTATCTTTTATCGAAATAATGGAATGGAAAACTATAATTATAACTATCTATCTATTCTTCAACTTCATCAAAGACTCCAGAAGGATATAATATTACCTAAGTAAATAAGAAATAAGCAACTTCCAAAACTCCATAATTTACAGAGACATCTTGCTGCCTGTACAGTCACCCAAGTTCTTTTGTACCACTGGGGCATCCATCTTCAGCCTACAAGCCCATAGTATCCAGCAGATTTTTTCATGAAGCAGAAAATTTTAAAGCCAGTTCAGTTATTTTCTTCTGTATCCTACAGTATGTCTTGCAGACACTTTCATGAATCAGGAATCCCGAAGGATCATCTCACCTTTAGGCAAGTTCAGCAGCCCTCTCTCTGCGGGCTCGCCATGTCCAGATTATTATCAATCTTGATCAATATCTTTATGTTTTTTTATTCTTACATGTATTTGTAAATACCTCAACATATCAGTTCTGATCAAATATTCAAGTCCATTGTCATGTGGTAAGGTGCATCATGTGTTTATAATACCAAGTATGTGATAACCTAGGAGATAATATCTAATCTAGAACAATTTTACTGAGCTTTCATTGTTATACTGCAATCATGATTTCTTTTCATAGAAGCATTAGTATTTATTTATGTAATTCAAGACAATAAAATTATAGTTCAAAATTTCAACTGATACTATCAAAATTAATGCAAGTAATATGTGTTTTTATTATGAAATATAAAGTTACAAAATAAGTATTACTTTTCATTTAACTGATACACAGAAATGCTTTATTCCAGTCTACAACAGATACTCTTTCCTGTACAGCTTATAAAATGCATATAATATTTTTAATATAAGCATAATTTTTTCTTCTGAATTTTGTGAATTTCAGATTTGATAATAGGGACAAAAAGGTTGAATTACAGTATATATTTATTGTTTCTATGGGCAACAGGACAATCTTTTTTCATTCATTATTAAAATAATCACTATAATTTAAGTAATGCTCCATAAGCCATTTTGATTCCTCTTCAAAAGTCAATGTGCAATTCACTGTTTTGGAAATCTTGAACATATCTGTCTTATGTGACTATCTAACTCATAACGAAGCTGCAATGAACAGATTTCATCTGACTATTGAATAATTTGAGTCATTTACAGATCTTGTCTATTAAGGGCTACCTTCAATTCACAAGTAGATTAGTTACATTTTGTTTTTACTGTGATAAAACAAGAACAACTATAAAATATGATCAAAGTACCTTGTAGGAGGGCTAGATTATCTTGGACTTACAGTTTGGAGAGATAAGTGTCCTTTAATATCAAGTTGGGTAATGGTTACAGCAGGGAGAGACAGAGACTAGAGCAGCAGTTGCATGCTCATATATACATTCTCAATTAGGAATCAGATAGTATGTTAGAAATGACACAAGGCCTTTGAAGTCTCAGAGAACATTCCCGATGACATAGTTCCTCTAACAAAGCCACATAACCTAATTGTCTACAAGAAGCCACACTAACTAGAGGCCAAGCAGTCACATATCTGAGCCTAAGGGAGCCATTTTTCATTTGAACAAGTCTTATGGAACTGGGTTGAATGACTTTTGTGAGGTCATTAGAATTCAATGTTTTGACAATTTTTTTCATGAGCTGAATAGTTAGAACAATTACTTATAAAGTATTCTCTATATATATCTTGCACTGTTTCCTAGGGATGTAAATATTATTGCAATTAGTATCCCACAGTCTCTGAAAGAAAAAGCTAATATGAATATTACAGTTCAACCCTCTAACTGCATAGGTCGCAGGAAGGCTCCTGTCAGTCACAGGAAATATGGTTATATGATTGATACTAACTATTATGCAGAAGGTTTTTTTTTCCCCTAATTTTCACAAGTAATTAACTGGTAAATGAAGAGAAACAGCAGTGGAAGCTAATCCACTAATGGACAACAATATGTCAACCTTCTGGGAATAATTGGAAAAAACAGTTCTTATGAGAATGGTCAGGGTCCTTATGGTTGACAATGAACCTAAAGAGAAAGGCAATAAAGCAAAATGCGAGCCATCATCAATTTAAGTGAAGTGTAAAGCCAAAAGGCTTCCTCCTAAACACATGAAAATGCTCCTTCTTAGATAAATCGTAATTACAGACTCGGGATTCATCCCAGAAATTTACGGTAACAGAAGAAAAGAACCACCATGATTGACTTAAAAGATAAGTCTGATAGTTACTGTAGGAAGCAATAATTGGGAAACACTTTCAACTTGATTTACGGAATAGAAATCTCTCAATTAAAGCCTTGGAGAATCTTGACATATCCACTCCCTAATGTTCTGCATTCATATATGCAGTGTGACCCAGGCTGCTGCAGTCCAAACGCCAGGGAAATAGTCCCTTACTTGGGAAACGGTAATAATAGCCACCAAAATTTGCCTGTACTTTTCTTCTTATTCGATAAAATTACTACAGTGGTTATTTCAAGTCTTTACTCAAGAGCTAAGAAGGATGCTTTCTACAGAGACGTGAATATTGCGAAACATTTAGGAATATTAGGTTCCCTAAATCAAAACCTGTAGTTTAAAAGTGGGCTAATTATCATACGTCACAACTTTTCTTATATATAGTATTTAAAATTTTGTAAATAACTTGGAAGTGCGGGTTATTAATTAAGGGACACACATTATAGTATAAACAACAGACAGCAGTGAATGCCTAAACTTATTGAAATAGAATTCTAATATTTAAATGAGAGCTACTGGGAAAATAGAGCTAGTGTCTTCAGAAATGATCAGCATATTCAGAATACTGTGAAATTACATGCCATCTGTATCTGTATGAGAGTTCATTATGGTATTTGCCAAAGAGATAATGAATGTGTAAGAGACAACAATGCAAAAACCTTGGGAGAATTGAGTGGTATCGTTTTGGGAAGACAAGGATAAGAAACTATTAAAGAATTGACTTTCCAAGCAGTAAATAAAATATCATGACCCTAAAAACATCCATTCAACAAATTTTAGTCATCAATTAAAAAGAAGACAATAACTCTGGTAATGAAAATCACAGTGAATATAGATGGCCTGTATTATAAAGCAAGTAATGAAGATAATACAGGGGAGACAAGTGTGACTGGACAAATGGCTCAGTGCTTCAGTTCAAGAACAGCTCCTGGAGAGGACCTGGGTACTAATCCCAGTACTGTAGGAGCAGAGAACTGCTTGTTGGTTCCCGCTGCCCAGAACAGAAATAATCACACAGAAACTGTATTAATTAAATCACTGCTTGGCCCATTAGTTCTAGCTTCGTACTGACTAACTCTTACATATTAATTTAACCCATTTCTATTAATCTGTGTATCACTACTTGGCTGTAGCTTACCAACTAAATTTCTGGCGTTTGTCTCTGGCATGGCTACATGGCTTCTCCCCGACTCCACCTCCTTTTTACCCTGCATTCCGTTTAGATTTCCACATCTAGGTTTGTTCTCCTATAGCTCTGCTATAGGCCCAAAGGACTTCCTTTATTAACCAATGATATTTACAGCATACAGAGGAGAATCCCACATCACAGTACTCTTGTGGCCACTCACAACTGTCTGAAATTCCGGTTCCAGGAGAACCAACACCCTCTTTCTGGATTCTGTAGGAATCTGGTGTGATGTGGGTTTCCCCTCTGGCATGTTGTGAATACCAGCATGTGTACAAAGGAGCAGTATAAATGGTCTGTTACCAGGATATGAAATTCAATAAAAAAAAGTTCTTGGGAGCCAAAGATACAAAAATCCTTACAATTTCATAGGTATTCCAAGCCTTAGCAAGTAGAAGGCCATCCTGAAATAAATAGCAGAACTCTGTCTTAAACAAAACTAACTAAAAAGAAAATATAAACATGGCAGAGAAGGTGGATTAGCAGTAAATATTTGAGCATATTTTATGAGCATACTCAAAGAATACAGGGAAAATGGGCATAAAGAAAAATGAATAGATTTGTAAAATTTAATTTCCGTATCTAAGCATTAAAACAAAACCTAACATAAAGAATATGGACAGAGGTTAATCTCGATAAAAGAATAATGCTGATGATAAAGCTCAGATGGTATTAAATGAAAATCTCAGTGCCAGGTGTGTGATGACTTCATTTGAGTTGCAGGTGACTCAATCCTCACTGGCCCACAAAATAATAATTATTGCTGGTATTCTCGGTTGTCCTCCAGAACTAAATGGTAACACCCAATTGTTAAAACACTTGGCATTATGCTTATGAAATCACAGCATTTGTGATCATCTGCACAAGGGTGCTGAAAGGCCATATCTCTCTTTAGGGAGCCATTAGCAGTAAATGAATAATATAAAAGGTAGAATCATTTTCTTTAGTGGTACAGCCACTAGTTAGTTCTTTTTGCTTCAGTAAATAACCACCACCCCATGCTCATGAGCAGCCCTCAATCTGCATCTGTCCATCCTTCTCTCATGCACACTAGAACACACACACGCACACACACACACACACACACACACAGAGAGAGAGAGAGAGAGAGAGAGAGAGAGAGCTGGAAAGGAGGTGGCAGATCCACTTGACTTGGCAGAAGGGGGAGAAGTTGGAAGTGGGCAGAGCTTGTCTTTCAAAGGGACAAGGGACCCACTTGACAGACCAGGTCAGCAGATTAAAACAATCCCAATATCTTTCTTATAATAAAAAGGTAGGGAGTTAGGCATAGTAGGTTGAGGGAATGGGGATGGCACATTTTCAAGACTGCTTTCGGCTTATTTGTGGGTGTTGAAGTTTTTCTTAGCATGGGGCTGAGAAAGCTGGGTGGTCACATCCTGGGGTAGCTGGTCACTTTACTCCTGTCCAGGGTTTGTGGTATGTAACTTTCTAGGGTCTCTTGGACCTGGCAAGGTGTTGGCAAACAGAGTACAAAGTTAAGTTTAGGAAGGAAAAAAAATTCAGGAGTAGAGAACCAAAAGGGGTGTATCTGACCGGTTTAAGATGAATCCTTCCATTTGGCTCCCTGGAACTCACAAGAAATTTTTGATTTTTTAAAACATAAGTTTTAGACATATACATTGTATAAACGGCAGCATATTTATTCAGAATGACTGTGACAGATATTTTTGTCCAATGAAAAGTATAGAAATTTAATAACATGCATTTGTCCTCACACCTTTATAACTTGCAAGTATACAGCTTAATTACTTGCATTTGTATATCTTAAAACACTTTTTATATGAACATGTTAAGAAGTTGTAAGAGGAATTTAGAGACAAAACATAAATTTACCATAGGCAAGAATTACCTCAGAAAAGATGGTGACTTGGTTACCTTGGTGGGGAAGTCATCTGACCTGCCCTTAATCAAAATGGCAGCAGTCACCTTTGTATGGAGAAAACATGTTTTCAGAGCTATGGTGACAATTGTAAACAGATACAAATAATAAGAGAGACATAGATACCAAATAGAACATACATTTAAAACAGAATTACATCTGTGTGTCCACACCATTTACACATTTTTTCATACATGAAATAGACAGGAAAATTACATAGTACCACCAGTTGCCTCACACCTGCTGACTTGGGAAGCCAAGTCTGGGAGTGTAACAGGTCCCTCGGATACAGTCAGTTTTGCTGGATATTGTGGAACCAGCAGCTGTAGTGGTGGCAGAGACAGAATAGGAAGTCAGAAATAGGAGTGAGAAAAAGAGCACTTGCAGGTGGGTGGGGGCGGGGCTAGCCAGTGAAAGGAAAGGCAGACAGGTGTGAGATGCTGGTGGAACACCAGCAGTGCAGAGCATGGCTGGATAGAAGCTTTTCCATCTGCCTGTTTGCTGGGAGAAACTAGAAAGCTCCTACTTTAGGTTTTTATGTAAGGGTACGTAGGTCATTTGTTAGTGCAAAGGTGGGTAAGGTTAGAAATTTGTAAGTAAGGCATAGGTTTTAGAATTTGTAAAAGACACCTCTAGGGGAGGTTGGACAGATAGTTTTAGGTCTATTTCCCAAGGCAAGCGTGTGAGAAAGACGAGGACCCAATGGCTTTTAAATATGAACATCTTCAAAATGATCTGAGGGTAGAGGGATAGATCAAACCAATTCAAGAACCTTTGGTAGAGAAACTGGGGGTCAGATAGGACCACTTCAAGTGACCCAGGAGAGGACAAAGGTCCAAGCAGCAAGGCACTAAATCCCAGTCCTTAGTTGTGGGGAATAACCAGGGATGAATGGTAGCGAAAGCTGACTTGGAGAAGACATTACCATTTGCAGTGATGAAGCAAGCACAGGATGTTGGAAAGTAAACCACGTCCAAGGTCTCTACATGTCCTCGGTTGGCCTACCCGTGGGCAGGAGGGAATGTGGAGAGAGCCTGGCCAAGTCATGCACCAATGTTATCATTTATAATGCTGGTGACCAGAGGCCTTGGCGGGACACCTTGCGTGTGGGAGACTGAGGCCGGTAAGAGACAGACAGACATGCCATACAGAGAGACCTGGGATAAAGAGTTTATTTAGTGGGTTATGGAGGGGGAAGGGAAGGGAAAGGGGGAATGGGAGGGGTATAAGAGAGAGAAGTAGAAATTGCCCCTCCAGAAGGACAGGCAGAGAGAGGGAGAGAACTAGAGAGGAGGTAGGAGTATGCTTGCTTTAGTGGAATTGGGTAGGGGGTTGTTAGGAGTGGGCAGAGCTTGTCTCTTAAAGGGACAGGGTACCCAGGTGGAAGACCAGGCCAGCAGATTACAGCAATGACTGAAGTGGGCTATTGAACTAACTAATCATAGGTCTGTTAGTTTAATGTTTTGTCAAATGTATGTTTTTTGTTTTCTTTTGCATGGAAAAGTTATAGGAAAAATCTATGGGCATAAAATGACTTCTTCAAAGATTTACATACACAGATACATTTGTATCTTTTAATCTTGCACTGATGTTTCATTTTTTTGTAAAGGAACAGTCTGTTTTGTAGGGATGGCTTCAAACCATTTGTATTTACAAGTTGGTGGAGGTAGAAAATTAAGTACTTGCAATGGTCTGGTGTGCGTACAGTTGCTGTTGTGTTTTCTTGTTTTGATATTTTGAATTTGTTGGTGTGAAGGGACTACATACCACTCAGGCCAACTTCTTTTTTAAAATTAAAATTTTTACAATGATTTCTAAAGAAATGGAAAAAGGAAAGGATAAAGGAAGTGTCTGTTTAAAAAAGCCACAAACATATAAAATTTAAAAAAATTAAATCCGCGGCACGCGAGTTATGAGTGTGAGAATGTGACAGCAGCATCGTTGGAATGACGTAAGGCCCTCCACCTCTCAGCAGCTGAAGCTTGTGTACCTTGATGAACAAGCCTTCGCAGGAAGCGGTAGGTAGAAAAAACAGAATTTCCCAGTAACATCAAAATGAATTGTCAAGGCTTCTCATGAGAAATGCAAGAGGTTATGTCAAAAGAACTGAAATGAGTTGCCATATAGAAGAATAAACTATAATAAACAAGCAAACAAACAGAAAATCTCAACATATCTCTTATTGGTATCAGAAACATGAGGTATATTAATTTGATGAATCAAGCTGCTTTTAAACAGTAATTTTGCAGACTGCACTTTCTTGATTTTCATGCTAAAAAGCAAATACTAGTGTATGGATTTCAATTCAGTATTTTGTTTAATTATAGAAGCTAAATATATGTATAGATATATTTATAATTTTTTTATAAATTAATATACTCACGTTATTATACAGATGAAAATTTATGCACACTAATCAATCTAAATAATAGAAAGTTTTTATTCTTATATTCGAGTATGCTGCTTTACAGATTATTTTATATTCACTAGATATGCAATTTCAATGTGAAGATATCTACAGCATTATCTCCTTACTGACCCTACTTATTAAAACAATAAAAAATTAAAACATATTTTCTCAATGCTTCAACATTAAATGCAAGTAATACATTTATGGTTATAGCTGGAAACAGATGCTCAACATATGCCTCTGACTTTGATATAATTTTTATCATTATCAATTAAGAACTTACAGGCTGAGTGTAATAGGTACACGTCAGAAGTCATGAATCTTAAAATGTAGCAAATGCAGCAAGGGGAGATTTAAGTTGTGATGTAGGTGACATGTTCGCTTGGCATTTTAATATTGACAAAATATGTTAAGTGATTATGTCAATAATATTAAAACATAATCCATGTTTTTCTAGATTGTTTCTAACTTAATTTTTGAGAACTCTAAATTTATTTTGTAGCCAAATCTCAATAGTCATTGTGCCTATATGATTGTATATATAAATAGATAACACACACACACAAGCATTCTTCACCAATTCAATATATACAAACAAAAATTATAGTAAAGATAAGAGTGGCTAAAATATTTTCATTATAGTTATGAAACTGTGGTTAGATATCCCCAGAGGAATACAGAATAGAGGGTATTTGGGAAGACCAGTTCATCACATGGAAGATACTTGTATTAATTACTATAATAAATATTCATCTATAAACAATTATACCATAATTTTTATGTTAAATTTAAAATAGTGAACTATTATATTAAAATTTGCATCATTAAAAACCCTATTGCATAAATAATCAGTGTTTTCCTTCAATTTTTTTCAGTGCTTAATTGCTGTCATGAATGCTTAATGAAAGTTGATCCTGTACTTCTGGTAATTTGTTCTGTAGGGTTAGCTCCAGATGTTAGACAGGGAAATAATGAGTAAGTTTTTGATCTAATAAAATTTTGCTTGAGAAAAAAGTTTTCATAGACATAAATACAAAACCTAGAAAGAAAGATGTAGTTATTTTTGACAGTTCTTTATTTACTAAAATACATGTTGAGATCACTTTCAAGTGGCTAATACGAAGAAATCCATTTGAGAAGTCCTGAAGGGTAGGAGTTCATACAGGAGGAGAGTCGAATTTAACACAGGAGTTTAGCCCATGTGTTTTCAAGCAAGATGAATTTGAAATGAGTTATTAGTATAGTCACCCAAAGCTTCATGAAATGTGGCCACATGAGAAAGAAAGAATTCCACTTGTAAAGTTCTAGAAGTATCCAAACCAAGCAGATATGTACAGATGATGTTGTCTCTGAGATTCACAAGGAGACAGGGCTTACAGAACTGAAGAAATTTTGTAAGTTCAGCTTTATTAGCTTGAGGTGGCAATTAGATTGCTGAAGATAAAATAAATCCAAGGAATGAAGTGTATGTGTGTGTGTGTGTATACCCTCTTTTAGAAAAGACTTTTTTTCTTTGAAAAGAACTCACTGGAAAAATTTGATTTGCTAATCAGTAGTTCCATTAAATAGTCATTATCTGACTCCCAGTAGCTACAGTAAGATGGGAGGTACAATGGATACAAATATACAAATGAAACCTTTTTTTTTTTTTTTTTTTTTTTTTTTTTGGTTTTTCGAGACAGGGTTTCTCTGTGGTTTTGGAGCCTGTCCTGGAACTAGCTCTTGTAGACCAGGCTGGTCTCGAACTCACAGAGATCTACAAATGAAATCTTGAGAGACACAGTTTTCAAGACACAGCTCAACAATTAATTATTCTCACAGAGTACTTGAGGTGTTCACCAAAGCAATCTAATGAACAACTAAGACACGTAAGATGCACATCTTAAAAGCAGAGATATAATCCAAACAACACTTCCCTAGTACAGACTAGAAAGCTCAGACTTTAAGTCAAACAGTAATTCCCTTCTTATAACACAGAAAACTTATTGCTTAAGTCTCCATTGCCTTGACAAAAGGAATTCATTAAAGGAATATGGTTATGATTTAATTACTTGAAATACAAATATTACAGTTATGAATTGAAATTAAAATGTAGATAATTTAATAGAAATTCGTATTCTTTGTTTTTGTAAATTTGAAAGAGATGAATGGGACATGGTTTAAAGAAAGGGTGAAGGATCTCTTCAAATATTAACTATACTTTCACTAATACAAGCAATTAGAAGAACCTAAGTGAATGCAATGTTTCATCCATTGGCAAGAAATGGAATTTCATGAATAGTTGTGTAAAATGGCCTTAGAATTTAAACTGACAAACACAAAACTATATCTGAAACTAATTGGCGAAAGTGTTTCGTTATATATTAAGCAAATCTCAGAATCAATAGTTAGAAAAGTATGGGAAGAAGAAATTAAAGTGCTACATTGTGTATATAAAATGCATGCTTATCAAAATGATTTGGAAAACCTTAATCCATATTTCAATATTTCATGATTTTGATCAAAATTCTGAATTTTACTATCTCTTTGAGAATTAAAAAAAAACTTTGTTCTGTAATTTACTCATGTACATATATGTCTCCCATACTCTTCCCAGATCCACCCTTCTTCTTCTTACATGCAACACTTTTCAACTTATTTCTAGATCTAGGTTTTGACAAAATATAACTTGTAGAACCAGATGCAAGCACAAAAGAAAAACAGTGGTCAATGCTCTTCATCTGCCATCAGAGACAATATTCCTTATTTCTTGAGGTTAGTGTAAAACTGAATCAGAAAGCCTATGCACATGTCAAATGAGTGACTGACAAAGAGAGAGTATATAATAAATATTGCATTTATATTGTATTTATGTTCATTTTTAAGGATCATATTACTATTCATTTGGCAATTGTTAACTTGACAGACATTCTATTGGCCTCCAGTAAGGTAGTTCCAGGTCAGATTCAGCAAGGTTAGAAGCAATTTGTAAAACAAAATAAAAAAGGCTCTTTACTGAGTCTTTTTCAGTCTTTTGGAAAGGAGACATGATGGAGGAGAAATATGTCTCCATAAAACTTATTCCCAGAAGGAGAGGATGGCAAGGTTGCACCTGAGTCAGCAGGAAGGCTTCTCTAAAATGTCAGAGAAGCAGTCACACAGAGAAAAGAATAAAAGCCACATCGCATCACACAGCCTGTGATTATTACTGAATCAATCTCCAAACTCTCCAAAAGGTACGCAGTGCACTTGTCCACACACATCCTCTGTCTATCTAATCTATCTGGTTATCTCAGTACAGACAGGGACTGAATAAGTGACTGCTTGAAGAAGTGAATGAATTAAATAAAAAGAAAATCAATATGCACATGAGTAGAACACAGAACAATGCATTCCTTGACCTAATGCAGTCTGAACATTAATGAATTTTTATTTCCCTTTCTTTCTGGAAAAACAAAAAATGCTTTTTAAGATTAATATTTTTAATTTTTGCTTCATAAATTTTATGCAAATATACATGTGTGAAACAATCCCCACTCTCAAACCACTCAGGTCACGTGAGTATATCCCTCTTGCAACTTGATGTTTTTATTTTTTAATTATTTATAATATTCAAAAATTATTTAATATAAAATTATTCAATAAATGCATTTGTTAATATTTCTATTGTTGTGATAAAACATCATGACCAAAAAAACTATGGGAAGAAAACATTTATTAATTTTTCATTACCAGGTAGTAATACATATCTGAAGGTAATCAAAGTAGGAACATGGATGTAATCAGTCTTATGGTCTCCTGCCAGCCAGCTCCCAAATAATGGCACAGAGACTTCTTATTAATTGTGAAAACTTGGCCTATAGCTTAGGCTCGTTCCTAACTAGCTCTTATAACTTAGATTAATGCACACTTTTATTAATCTACGTTCGACCACATGACTTTCAACTCTGTCTCATTCTGTGTGCCCCACATGTTCTGTGTCTGGCGCGTTTCTCTGCCTCTTTTCTTCTCAGAGTCCTTTCTGTGCCTAGAAATCCTGTCTGTAACTGTTGCCCAGCAACTTAGTTCTTTATTAAATCAATCACAGCCATGTATCATCACACTGTGTACAAATACCTCACACCACTTGAATACAGGAACTGATGCAGAGGCCACGGAGGAGGGCTGTTTACAGGCTTGCTCCCCGTGGGTTGTCCACTCTATTTGATGTTGATTCATTTGTTTGTTGGGGCTTGTGTTTCATTTTGTAATTTTAAGACATTTCATTTATCTTTGAGATTATACTATAATTACATTTCTCCATTCCCATTTTCTGCCTCCAGGCTCTTCCATACCCCCAACTTATGCTTTCTCACAGTAACCTGGACCACCAGCTGAGAGCTGGAACCCTGCACAATGGGTGTGTCCTCCCACTTCAATTGTTAGTCACATCAATCATTAGTTAAGAAAAATGCTCCACAGTCTTGCCCACAGTCCAATGTTATGGAGACATATTTTTAGTCTTGGCTTCTCTTCCTTAATATGTCTATCTTTATGTCAAGATACCAAAAACAAACCATCACAATTGATACCTTGTCAGTGTGTCTAACAAACACATAACTACTCACCTGTTCAAGTATAACGTGTCCTTTCCTGTCCATCACCACATCCCATAGTAATATCACAATACAAATCATTCTGAACTTTTAAAAAGTTCCATAGTGTTTTCAAACTAAAACACTTTAAAATTTCAGTCTTCTTAAATAAAACATCTAAAAAACACTTCCAAAGTTTAAATCCCCGCTAAAATATTCAAGGACTTCTTAAAAGTCCCAGTCTCTCAATGACAGGCAAATGTAAAATCAGAAAATGAAGTAGGTAATTTGTTGTTTCCAGAAGGAAGACCCAGAGAAGAACACTGTAATATAAAATCAAGATAAAACCTCACAGTGTAAAGAGCTTAGGGCTTTATGCCTGAGACTCACTAATAATCTTCTGGGTTTCAAAGGGTCTGGGCCACTGGTTCTGTTTTATGTGCAATTTGTCTCATAGGGTCAGGTCAGCTCAACTTCTAGGGTGCTTCTGCCCTTGACTGCTGGCTCACAGAATTGGCATCTCCAAAATGTGTAGATCTCCACTGCCCCCATGTTACACGTTCATCTATAGCCACTTGTACCTATTTTCAGAGACTATAGAGCTACTTCATTGTACTGAGCTTCAACTTCTCTCCATGAACTTAAATGCTAGGAGTTTTATCGCTAATGAAACTGCCTCTTTCCCAGGGGCCTCTTCTAGCCCTTCACAGTGCCAAGCCTCAGCTGATCTCCATAATCCCTTCATTCCTTCAAAACAGGTATCACATGGGTGACTTTTTTTTCTAATAGCAAGTTCATTTTCCTGAGAAAGTATAGACTTAAGCTCCTCAGGATCACAGTTTCTTTGTGCTAATTATGAAGAGACACTTCCTAAAAGATTTGCCCTCAGTGATACAGGTTTCCTCCTAACCACAACAGATTTCTTGTAACCAGTGTCAGTTTGCTTAGTAAAAACTGAGGTTTTACTTCTCCTTTTCTTAATTCAAAATGTTAAACACCGTTAGTCTTTCAAACTTATCGAGCCAGGCCATGATAATCTGTACAGATCTCAGAATTATGTTCTAAGTTCCCGCAATAGATAAGAACAAACAATGCCTTTTCCATCCCAAAGTTAAAATGTCACAGAATCCTTCTCAAAACACTTTGCCAGTTATAACAAAGCAATACTGAATGTTCTAGTCACCATTTCTGCCTTTGTTAACATTTCTCTTGCTGTGGTCAAACATAACCAAAAGCAACTGGGGGAAAGATCATTCTTTTGTGTATCTTCAGACCATCACTGAAGGAAGGGAGGCAGAAACCTGGAGGCAAAGGCCATGGAGTAATATTATTAATTTACTTTCTCCGCAAGCCTTGCTCAACCTGCTTTCTTTTAGTACCCAGGACCACCAACTGAGTGGGTTTAACTTCCCCCAATGAACTAAACGCTCAGAAATCATTAATTAAGCTCTGCACAGACTTTCCCACAGGTCAATCTTTTGGAGGCATTTTCTTGATTGTGATTATATCTTCTCAGATACAACTGTATTTGAATCAAGTCAACAAAAACAAATCAACATGTTATATTCATTGTTTTAAAATGTTGCTATCTGTACCCCATGTATGTTTATAACTATAAGTAGAAACACATCTGTAAATTTCCTAATTGTATCTTAATTTTAATCTAAAGCTGTTTATCTTAATTTTGAAATAAGAATTTTCAGTCTCAAAAACTCAAAATTAATGAATATGATGAGCTACTCTATGAGACCTATGTGCATTATTTTATCTTGTAATTCCATAAACCTTAGCTTTTAATATAAAACAAAATCAGTGATGTAAAAATATGTTTCTCTTTATAGTCTGTATTTCCTTATAATAATTTCTTTTGGAAGCCATAATTGTCAGGTTACAGTGTTCGGGATTAAACATATAGTTAAATTCAAAATTTGCTGTTTATTTTTTTACCAAAATATAATATAAATAAGATCTATTTATTTATTTATTTAAATGAGATTTTTAATGAAAATTATTGCACTATATAATAACATTCAATAACTAAGAAAATAATTCATGCTACATGACTATTTAGCTCAGAAAGAAAAAACAGGAAAATAAACCTCTATGAATATTACTGAAAAAGAAATCTTTGCTGTGTCGTGATACTTAATGGAAGTTGAGGCACATACACACATGAATATACATACACACATACATGAATACACACACACATGAATATACATACACACATACATGAATACACATACACACATGAATACACTTTTCAAATGAAGTGTATTGACCATTTAATTGTCCACAAGTGCAAAGTTAAATCATGCAAACAATATAGTCTCATGCAAATAAAAATTTAGACACCAGTCATTTAGCCAAAGGTTTATTGATTTGAATATTTCAACATCCTTTATTAAACCTTATACCCATATGCAAGTTTCCAGATCCTGTCCTGACAGATTCCCATGAAATCTTTATGGGTGTGTCTGCTCTGCATATTTCTGTTAAAGGAATCTTAAATATACGATCTTTGTGACTTAGCATAATGTTTTCAAGATTCTCCCAAAATACAACATGTTCTAGAACGTTTTACTTATTGCAAATAATATGCGATGTTGTGGATATAACACATTTTATTTCTTCACTTGAATGTAGATAGGCATGAAGGTTATTTCCATTTTGTAAATGAGATGTAATTCAGCTGTGAATAAGATTTTGAGTGAAAATGTACTTTCATTCTTCTCTGGTGCATAATGAAGTGTGGAACGAAGTCATATGGTAGGGCTACATCAGACAATACAAAGACCTAAGATTTCCTTCTAACTTGTTGAACATTTTATCCTTACCACACCACATGGAAGAGAACTAAACTCTCCACATATTTGAAAAGTTGTCCTCATGTCTTCCTGTATTCGGTCTTTTAGTTGATTTAAATGACATCGCTGTGTAGTTTATGTCTGCAATTTATTCCTGATCACTGAAGGTGAACATGCTTCCTGTAACTCCCTAACCACTTTTGTAACCTTTTTTGGGGGGAAATCTATTTACACATTTTTCCTTCTTTAAGTCTGATTTGGTGACTTTTATGTTGGATTGCAAGAATTCCCTATGAAAGCCATTAGTCAGGAGAAATTCTCATAAATAAATATTAGAGCTTACAACATAGTAGAAATTTAAGGAAAAAGTAACTGAAACATTGCTTACAATTAAGGCTATCATTAACCCTGATAGCATTAAGAATAAAAATTGTATGTATATTGATTGGATTTACGTCTCATTTTCTAAAATGAAACTTATATCTAGCACCCTTGTTGGATGTAGCTAGTCAGGCTACAGTAGCTCCTACAGAAAGCCTGTTATTGTTATTATTCTCCATGGATATGCCATTAAACTGATTCTTAATGACTTGTCCTTATGCCGATAGATTAATACATACCTCAATACTCACTCTAGAATATTCTATTTTTAGAAAGGTATGATTAGCTTACAGAACCTCCAATTGTCAAGTTGCAGAAAATGTGGAATACCCTGCCCCAATAGGGACATGAGTATCACAACATCTTTTCTCAAGGCGCAGGAGTCACTGCAGAAAAGTGGAACACTTGAAAGAGATTGACCTGGTGCATAATTACACAAAAATAGCATTTCCCAGATTCAAAAATATAGTTACAGATATGAATTCACAATGGTTTTGACAACATACTTATGATGTCTACAAACCCAAACCAGACAAAAGCCTAAAATGACCCCAGATGTTTGACACTAAGTACGACTTCTAACTGGGAAACCAGTGGCAATTGAAAGCAAATAGGGATCAGTATAGTTGTTTTCTTTAAAGATGTGAGGTGTTATGTAGAACATGTGCCAGTTGAAAAACACTATCTAAGCATGTATGGGCAGCACAAATGAATTCTATAGCCTAAATGTCTGTATATACATGTATGTGTATTTATAAGTATATATTAACTTGTTTGAATAATTAGTAAAAAAGAGGCTACAAATTTTTAAAAAAGAGGAAGAAAGAGTATATAGGGGTCTTTGGAAGGAGGAAAGATATGATGTAATTACATTCTAATCTGAAGAAATAATTTTCAAAGGAAGAACAGAAAGAATGAAGAGGAGCTGGTAAGCATGTTTTGTGGAGAAGAAGGGTAGGTAGAACTTGGGAGAACTGAGGTGAATGAAAATGATAAAAATACATTGTATAAAACTTCTAAAGAACCTTAAATATTTAAAAAAGAAAATTCCCACAGATGTGAAATGAATTTTGATCATACCCACCACTTTCTTCTATCTCTCTGTATTCCCTGTAGTGTAAACAGGTCAAAACCATAGTTGTGGATCATAGGGACAGGGAGATAATGTATTAGTAATTGCTGGTAAGCAGTCCTATCGTCAGCTTTTCTTCTAGGCTTTATGCATATGGTCGTGGTTTAGTGCCACTGTCAACACTGTTCCGTTAAGCTCTTACTGCACTGATTAGCTGTGAGTTCTCAGACATAATGGGGCATCTATTACAATAGTGATTATTTTAAAATGTGTTTCTGTGGGATGGATAATGCCTCTAATTGCCACTATCATTTACATGAAAGAAAATTTACACGAAATATTTGGATAACTAGAATGTATCCTGGAGCAATGAAGTGACATAGGGGAGATATAAGAGCGCATATTATTAATGAAATGACTATAAAAGGTAGCAGAGCAGACTGGTGATTTTGTTGATTAATGTATTTTCACATGAGAAATGATTATCTAAGTTGGGCATACTTGCTCATTATCTGTAATCCCAGTACTTGAGTTTTGGTTGAGGTAGGTGATTTTATAATGAGTTCCAGGTATCCTTGGCTGCATTATTCGATTTTGCTTCAAAAAACAAAGTCAGAAAAGAAAAAGTAAAAGAAAAATGGAACACAAAGTTCTGCCTTAAGCTTAGCAAACCGAGATAGTTTCTAAAAATTTCAATTTATTTGAAATAGTGTGTTAAGAACTACACAAAAGGATAGAAGAAATTTAATATCAGCATTTCCAAAACAGCAACATAAATATATAATTAGTTATTTGAACAATTATACAGTACAATGATTGCAGAAAAAATTATCCTGTTGGAAAAATTGACTATTTCTGATTAGAACAGAATAATTCAATTATATAAGATTCTGAATCTTACAGGGGATTTCCAGCATTTAAATTGAATGTAATTTACTAATATAGTCCATAATAATTCATTTTACTGTTACAGTATTACAGATTAATTTATTTTCAATAAAATATTTTATAGATAAATATAGTTTCTAAATGCATATCAAAACTACCATTTAGAAGATGTGAATAAAATAAACAATGAAATTTCGTATGTTATAGGAGAGTATAAACTTCAACATGTAGCCATATATCATATGATAGTTTCTCAACAAAATCTGCACAATTTACATAATCCTAAATTCTTAAATACATTTTCTAGAAAACATTCAGTTCTATAAAATTCATTAAATTTAACATCATAGCAATTCTGTGTTATATCATATATGAATCTGGATGACAGTTCCTCAGAAGCTTGAAACACTTTAAAGAGAAGTACAATTTAAAATGCAATTATGATAACATATCGAATATTTCTGAAAATATATTCATATTGCATACATAGAATACTTTTGTTTTAATTATGTGTCACATCAATTACATACCAAGAGAATTTTTAAGTAAGTCATTCCCTAGATTGCTATGGAGAAGAATATGGCTTGTGGAGAAAAAAATATTAAAAATATGTAGACAAATATTTTATTACATGTACATCTAAGTTATAAGGTTTTTTAAGAAAAAATGTTAAATTATTTAATAAGAACATATAAAAATAATAATGTTTGTTGTGTTCTCTCTAAATTGTGAAATTTCTATAATGTGTGAAATAATGAAATATGGTGCTTATGCATAACACTGTGGGCAAGCAAATATAATTTAATGTGGAAATATCTTTATTTACATAGAAACCTAGGAACACTACTGTCTACAACATAGTCCTCAAATTTCTTATAATTTCCTAGGACTAATAATAATGAACATTCATGGTAATTCATATCATTTGCATCACTAGACAAAATGGCACTGTTAAAAATGATAATAACTAATGCATTGGACTTTTGTCGGCAGAACAAATATATAAGACCACTAAAAGATGAGCGATTTATCCGATTCAGCTCACGGGCTCAGTGATCATGCATCTCTATTACTGTGAGTCTGGGCTAAGATAGAAACCTCACAGTGGCAGATGTATGAGATGGAGGAGGTTGCTCACTTCATTAAAAACTGAAGTAAAGGAAAAAGAGTAACGATACCCTATACCCTTCAAAAGCATGGCGAGCACTTACCTTCAACAGCATCAAATTTTGCATCTACCAATTCAATTCTTTTTTTTCCTTTTTTTAAAATGTGTTTTATAAAATTCATTTTACATTTCAACCACAGTTCTCGCTCCCCACCACCTCTCACTCAGCCCACCCTCTATCCACTCTTTCTTCTGTCATGTGGAGTCAACAAAGTCTGGGACATTAGGCTGAGGCAGGATCAGGCTGCTCCCATCTGCCTTAAGCTGAGTATGACATCTTTCCACAGCAAATGCACCCCAACAAGCTAGTTCATTCACCAGGCAGATGGCTCAGCAATTGAGAGTACTCTTCCAGAGGTGCTGAGTTCAATTCCCAGCAACCACGTTGTGACTCACAACCATCCATAATGAGATATGGTGCCCTCTTCTGGCCTGCAAGAACACATGCACGCAGAACACTATATAATAAGTGAATAAATCTTTAAAATATCATTTTTTATAGGAGATAGATTTCTCATTTATTTATTTATTTATTTATTTATTTATTTTTATTTTCGAGACAGGGTTTCTCCGTAGCTTTTTTGGTTCCTGTCCAGGAACTAGCTTTTTTTTTGTAGACCAGGTTGGCCTCGAACTCTCAGAGATCCGCCTGCCTGTTAATATTTAATGTAAAGCACTATAAAATAGTTTCCAAGCTAAACTGCTTGATTTACATATAAATACTTTCTACTTCCTTGGTTTTGAAATTTTCCCTTTATTCTTTGTATGTGTAAGTAACGTTTAGAGAATTGCAAGTTGTGCGCATGACTGTGATTCATTTGATATATTAAAATTTGTTGACAATTCCTTGTTTATTATCAGACATGACTCATAAGATTAAGATCCCCTAAACATGGGAAATGAAGTCAAAACAAAATTGATAACTGTAAAACCTGGCAACCATTTAAAGAATGATTTGACCATTTTAAAGATATTTTATGACGATATCAGTCAGTATTTTCGGAGCTAAACATTCCATGCAATTGTATGAATAAATATCAACTATTAAAAATAGTTATCTTAATATTTGCTTCAAATTAGTTATAACACATTAAAAATTCCATAATGTCATTTCCAGACGTACTGTCAGATAAAAGTATTTTGATAATTTATGTATTTATTTATTCTTTCATACAATACATCCCTACAGCAGTTTCTCCTGCCTCCAATCTTCAAAACTCCCTTTTCCCCTAAAAATCAAAAAATCAAACTAAGGCCCTAAACTACTATGATGGCCAAGAATCTGAAAATCCGTAAGTCAAAGACCTATACATATAAAACAAAAAAATAAATATATAGACGTGTGTGTATGTATATTACTCATACATATGGAATCATTTGATTTTAAACTATGAAGAAAAGCCAATTTTAAAGTATATTCTTCTATATATGCTTTAATTTGAGGTCTAAAGTAATCTTTGAACATCAATACCCTGTTACCAAATGCTCTTACCCAGCTTCCTGGGTTTGCATTGTGTTACACTATTAATGTGACACCTTTATTCTCATTAATACATTACTATTGATAAATCTTTTTAACTGAGATCCATTTGGATTATGTGGCAGGGTTTTTTTTATGTTGCTCAATTTGTCCTTAAATGTGATTCATTTTTTAACTCATGTTCCTAAATGCATGAGATATTAACCATACTGTATACAACTTTAAAATCCATTCAGTATTGTGTGTCTTCTCGCCCATTGAGATCCCGTCCAGAGAACACGCTAAATTAATTGTCATATCTCCTTATGTTCCTCTGAACTATGACAGATTCCATATTTTATTTACTTTGAATCACTTCGATAGCTTGAAGGACTGATTTTTCCATACAATACCCTTTGGCTTCAGTTTTTCTGATGCTTTTCTCACAGAGAGAATTTGAGAAATTCTCAAAGGGAAAGAGCTTCAAGTAAAATGCTTGAGATCTGTTTGTAAAGTTTTTCTATGTTTGTAACCAAATTTTCAATGTATATGTCCTCCTCGAGTATCAAAAGACAAATACTCGTATTAATTCCTTGCATTGCCTTTTCTTTTATCAATGATTGAATCTGAGCAAGGTGCAGCTTGTCGTCTAGTTTTCTGGCTAACGCGTACTTATTTGTTGGTTACTGTGAGCGATCTGTTTCCTGCAATATCTTCATGGGTGCTTTCAGGCTTCGTTTCAGGCGAGGTGTGGAACTTAGAGAATTCCTGCATCCGTGCACAATAAACATGAACCCATTTCTTTGTCTTATTTGACTGTTGGGGTTGGAAGAATGAAGACCAGGTGTGTCCGGTCCTCTCTTTATGAACGAACACTGCTATTTTTTTTTTCAGCTATATGAAAACCTCAGCATTTTGTGATGGATACTGACAGAAATTAAAAGATTTTCAAACGAAGAAATATAGTGGAAGAAAATGATTTTACAATGAGTGAAAGGGATGCTGCCCAGGAGGAGAGAGGAGAATCTGTCCTTGGTTTCCCTCTCATAGAATTTCCGACACTTAAAGACCTTTCCTTCAAAATTGCTTTAGCAGAGTCTAGAATGTGTGACATAACACATGTCCGGGCAAGGTCACACATGAGAGGACGCTTCAAGAAGGATTAGGCTACTGGGGAATACAGATTTTAATATCAACAGGTTCAAGCTGCTGACAGAGTGGACATACTTGCTAAGAAAAGTGATCCCACGGGAAAAGTGTGTTTCTGAAATTGATACTCGATCTGACTGCTGGGCGTACTGGGAAAAGTGTGAGAGAGACACTTACAGTGTCTGTCCAAACTTAGATTTTACTTGATTTTCACTTAATCTCTGTTAAAAAAAAACTAAAACAGAAATAACTTCATAGAAACTGGTTGTCTTTTGTTTATAAAGGTATTTCTTTTTCAGCTAACAAGAATACCTGAATATATTGGTTGAGATGTTCTGTGAACAGAACCAAAGTCTAACTAGGATTTTTTTTTAATACAATATTAACTGCAATGTCATGTCCAATAATAGTGTCAGTGTCTCCATTACAAGGAAAAGACAAGGACAAAATATATTAATTATTGCTCCATCTGTTGTGGTTAGTTCCTAAAAGCAAGTGATATCATGTCTCATGATACATTTTTCAGAGTGCTTGAGGATGTTTCTAATAGCGAGGAAAGACTCTACTCCAGGCAGTAGAAATGAGAGCCTCCAGTCACCGGGAATTAGTGATAATACTAGGTTTCAGGTGAGGATATTGATGAACTCGCAAAAGGAATAAAGACACTTTCAGCATTTGTGGGAGGATATTTAACAAGTTCTCTTTGACTCATTATTGTTTAACAGTTAAATATATTTCTTTTTTCTCTTCACAACTTGCAAAAGGACAAAAAAAAGCTGAAAGAACATAATAACTTACAAATATACGTTTAAAAAGTTAAGCAGTATATATATATGTATGCATGTGTATATATATATGTGTGTGTGTGTGTGTGTGTATGTTTATGCAATTACTAAACAGATTTCCTAAAACATTTGTTGATACAGGTATGTATACATGCATGCTTATTTATAAACACATACATACATAGTGTAGACATACATTTAAATATTTGAAAAACACTATTTAGAATAAAATGTCACTGCAGCTAAGAATATATAATGTTATCATATGGATTAAATGTCACTGCAGCTAAGAGTATATAATGTTATCATATGGGTTAAAGCACCAAATATTTCAGGATATTATTTTAATCCTTATGAGATCTATACCAAAAGACAAACACAAGTAACAAAATCCTTGAGTTTTCTGGTATATATTCGTTCACATAGACGGCAACATTAAAAATGAAATCATTGAAAGTCTCCATGATTCAAAGTGCCTGCCTAGAGCATTCTTTTTATGCTTGCTATAGTCAGAAACTGGAAGACTCTTAATGTATGGCTTACTGACTTTAGCTATAAATTCTGTATAGACAAAACTATTAGTTTAATTTATCACCTATAATAAATATGACAGAAATGTGTTTTCCTCCTAAATATGACTCATTTCTAAAGTGCGATTTCTCCACTCCTACTGTCATTCTTTTGATGAGTCTGTACTAGAAATGAGAAACGCAAACTCTGCTGTGTACTGCGGACACTGCAGCCATAAACTAGTGTGGTCAGTAGTGTCCGCTTGCTTCTCTTCAAGGCGTATCACGTATGTCTGCAGAAAATTATGGAAAGGGATTTCATTCAATTTCATATTCTGTATTTTCTCCATATCTTTTTGAAGCCACTGACTCTCAACCGCATTGAACCTTTGCCTCTGTAATTATCAACTACGCGATTGAAGCTGATGCTATTTGAAAGCACTTTAGATGTAAGTACAGAGTAGTGACATATGGAAGTTCTTTCCAAATTACCAATAAATTTCCAAATTTTCTTCAAGGTATTTATATATTGTTTTCTATAAATTGTTGTAAAATTTGCCAAGAGCTTTAAAAATAAAATCCAGCTTCATTCTGAAATGTTGCGTTGAGCTTGTTGTTTGGTTTTCATTCATTTTCGTATTGCTGGAATTTCCCTGTGCATTGGTTTTCTGATTCTTATGGTAATATCTTAATTGAGGGGAAATGGACTCATAGTATCATTGACATGTTCTATTTACTACTTCATTGTATGTTCTCCTCTTCACAGTTATGTTACTGGAGGCCTTGTCTGAACTAACGAGATGGTAAAAGAAAGGAGAATCCTTGGCACCTGTTTAAGTCTCCTTGTGGTCTTAAGCATATGCACTTGATAAGAATGGTGTTGGTCCAGGAAGCACATTGTCATTTTTAGCCTGGAGTTTGTTCTTTCTAGCAACCCATTCATAATGACTCCCTAATCTTTGACTACAACATACAAAACTGTCCAAAGAATTGTTCTTCATTAAGCCACTGGATGTTCTATTAGATTTTTCAAACTAAGGCAGTGAAATATGAGGCCTGATAGATGCAATTGGAATATTTCAAATATAATTTCGTATTAAGTTTATGAGTGGATTTAAAGAAAATCAATTTACTCAAAGGAATATTAGGACTTAGAAGCTTGTTTGTTGAATACTGTTTATGTGGGAAAGGCTTGAAGCTTGTGTTCTGGTCCCCAGAAACTATGTTAATTTAAGGTGGATGTGACAACTGGCCTGTAATTTCGGCACCAGGAAGGTGACAGGATATTACTGAAGAAATTGATTAGGAAGCTCCATCATATCAAACAGCTCTGGGGTTAATGAAAAGACTGCTTCAAGCCACAGGGTGGAGAAGGATTGAGGAAAATCTGACACCAGCTTTATAATTTTACAAGTGCGAGCATATGTGGGCAAACATCAGCACACACAGGTGTACCCACATAAATGTGAACGTACATGTATCTGTGCATGTGCACAACACAATACACTCAGGAAAAAAGAAAAGAAAAATTGCATCTTCTAGTTTGCATAATAACAATAAAGCCGGGCGGTGGTGGCGCACGCCTTTAATCCCAGCACTCGGGAGGCAGAGGCAGGTGGATCTTTGTGAGTTCGAGGCCAGCCTGGTCTACAAGAGCTAGTTCCAGGACACGAACCAAAAGCTACGGAGAAACCCTGTCTCGAAAAATTAAAAAAAAAAAAAATAACAATAAAAATCCAAAGACTGTCTTGCTACTAGCCTGTCTTGTCTGGCACACAACCTGTTCTTAGAAATGCGCATAGACAATATCATTATTCTTGTCCTGTCTCATTAAGTATGGTTTATTTTCATCAGCCATCACTGAGTTACTGGAAATGAAGAAAAGGTCCTTTAAGCTATAATTCTGACAATGTTTATGACAAGAACTCTTCAGTGTAAACAGTCTCACTTTCAGGTCAAGACAGATTTTTTTTTTTAAAAAAAGCATGTTCTTCATAAACTTTTCCAATATGGGACTTCGAATATGTATGTCTACATTCCACGGTCATCAGTGGGCACAGCTGTCCTGGTGAGCAGCTGATCAGGCTGGAAGACATCCAGCAGCCTCCCACCAGTCTGTCAAGTCTTTTCCCTCCCCTGTTTATCCAACATGCCCTTCAAACATCTGGTTTCTACTTCATAGTTACATCTGCTTCAGTAAATGATGGAATGTGAAATGGAATAAAGTCAAAAGGAACTTATTCATCCTCAAGCTATCCTACATATTACTTCAAATGACAAGAATAAGGTTCTTTGACTCACAGATTGTGTCAGAGTAAATCTCGAAAATCCAAGCCTTTCTTTGGTTATGATGTTCACCTGTCCATCTATCACAACATCTGGCCCACTTTTTGATTCTATTGTTTTTGGAATTGTTGTTATTGTGTGGTGTTATTCTGTGTGCTTTTATGGTTATAACAATATCTTCATCATAGGATTGGATACAAAAAAATGACAAAGAGGTTCACATAGATTAGTTACTAAATATCTGGGTAACTCAGCCATTCTGCTTGGCTTGGTTTTGAGACCTCAGAAATAATAAAATAACTTTATTATGCTAAGCCTGTGAATGTTGAAAGCATTCCAAGCTAAAAATGGCAACCAAAATGAATGTAAACTTCATTTAGGTATGCTGTTTATGTAGACAGCAGGACTATGGGTCTTATTTGGTCTCTCACATTTATTCTCGGATATCAGCAAATGCCATCAGAACCATGGTAATTTGTTATTTCAGTAAATATATAAAAAAGCCTGTTTATTTTCTTGTCCTCCCCCCCAGTATTCCCTGATATTATGAAAAGGCATATACATGAATGTCATTTTTTTTAGTAATGAAATTAAGTATCACTAAAGTGTTTATATGTGCATAAAGGGTATACAATGAAACTTTTTATTTTACTTAATTAAAATATTCTAATGAAATAAAATTATAAGATCATTGTTTGAATGATTACAGTGAGACTTCTAAGAATCAATATTACAATCATTTATAACACTCTGAAAGAAAAGGCCTATGTCACGAAACTGGGATGCTTCTGCACCAATTGCCATGAAAGAGTCGTGCACATAAGCAGAAGATGCACTCAAGCCCTTCTTGAAGAAAACTACCCCCTTTTTGTCGGTCAGCTCCTTGAAAGACTATACAGTCTTCCTTTAAAAATCTTAAATGTGTGTCTCATGAACTGGGGAGACTGATTATACACAGCTACCGTTCTACAATTCGGGCAATCTGTTGTCACTGAAACCACTTTTTCCTTCTTCGTAGACCATGGTCTCCTTGCATTCCATACCATGTCAGGTGCACTTTTGATAGGTTTGCTGTGTATCTGTAGTGCACACGACCAGTGACACAGATTGCCCACAGTGTACCACTGTCATTGTGATTGATTTATTTTTCCTAGTACATATTCACAGGCAATTATTGAATGAATAAATAATCCAATAAGATAATCAACATTAGAGTTGGTAGTTTAGCTTATTTTTTGTCTATATAGGTAAACATTATATTTATTTTTGAAGTAAAACATTATTATCTAAATTTAAAATGCACAAATATTCATAAAAGGAAATTCAAAATATTCTATTATGTATGAATGTATTGATCTTACATGATGGTTTAAATATAAAAATATAGCCTGGAAACTTCAAATTTTTATTAAACTGATAATTATTTTACTAGGGCATTATTGTTAGGAAACACTATTTTTCATATTTCTCCATTATTTATATGCCAAATTCCATTGTATGAAAGAAAAGAGACTTCAATAGCAATCAGACCATAGAGTCTGTTATATTTTCAGCAGCATACATTGGTGCCTATCTAGCTCATCAGAAATATATAAATATTCTTATAAATATATAAATATTTATATATTTCTGAAGAACTATATATATGTATATATATATATATATACATATATATAGTGTATGTGTGTATCCAGCTTTTTCTCAGTAGGAATTTCTGACTTCTCATAAAAAATAAGGTATTTATATGTGTGTGGACTTATGTCTGTGCCTTCAATTCGATGACATTGATCAATGTTTTTGTTTTTATGCTAATACCATGAGGTTTTTTATTACTATAGCTCTGTAGCACAAGTTGAAATAGGGAATGATACGACCGCCAGCATTTTTTTATTGCTCAGGATTGTTTTAGTTATACTGGGTTTTGTTTATGCATATGGACCTGAAAATTATCCTTTCAAATTCTGTGAAGAATTGCTTTGAAATTTTGATGGGGATAGCATTGAATCTGTAGATTGCTTTTGGCAGGATGCTCATTTTTACTATGTTAATCCTACTGACTGATGAACATGGGAGATCTTTATCAATAAAATTTGCTTCATATATAAAATTAAAATATACATTTTGATTTGAACTTTAAATGTGTCTAATATTTTCACAAATGGGCAACATAAAGAAAGTAGTCTTAAATACCTGAAAATTTAAAAGACCATTCTGATTTTTAAATTTCACTATATGTAATTTAAGATGACAAATCTATAAACTAACATCTTCTAAATGATGTATCTGTTTTATTTATATTGAATAGGAATATGTGGTCCAAGTAAAATGAGATCACACACTTTGGCAATATCTACTTTGGAAAATTTCATCTCGCCAAACTCATTTCCTAATGTTAGATCCCTTTCTAAATGCCAAGACTTAAAAGCAACAAGAACGTATAGTTTTCAAAAGAATGCCAAAATGCTACTGTGGGTGGATGCACTTAAATTTTATTAGGATGGCAAATTACTTATTGGGATTTTACTGTGTGGTTGAATGACTCCTAATAAAGTGGATTTATTTGTCTCTCAAATATTAACACTTGGTATGTCATTTTGGCAAGTTCAGCTATATGACACAGTTTATTTCTTCATGAAAGGCATTGGCTCCACAATACTTCATTAAATTATGACTCATAGAATTGAAGTATTGTGGAGCCAATGATTTCATTAAAAGTTATGCCCACAATAAAACAAAAGCAACTTTATATTTAATAACAATAGGAAACACGCTAAAGACTGAATCATATTGTTTTACTTTTGACACCAACCACTACCTCTAATCTTGACAATCACTCAGGTTCACTAGCTATTCTGATTAAATTATGTCCAATTTAAAAATATATTTCTATGGATTTTTCTCTTGGCTATAGATACAAAATAATATCTAAAGGACAGTTTTCAATTTTCTCAGTTTTAAACGCAACTACTAAATCTCTCACCACATGTTTTCAAAATAATGGTTAAAGTATCATATATAGGATACCATTAATTATTAATGGAACTAATGTATTTTAAATATCAGAATCAATTGAAATGTAATGTTGTGAAAGACCAACGAACCACAAGAGTGTCTGAAACTGGCTGGAGGAATCTTCTCCACAGCAGCTCCTTCCTGGAGCTAATGCTAACTCTAGGAAGCAATTAACATTAAAATGTCTGAAAAAATGTTAAAGAGGCAATGCATCATGTCTGTAGGAAAGAAACAGTCTTCAAAGATGCTTGGTAGGATGCAAACATTAGCTGGAGGGATTTCAAAATAACCATGGGTTTCATAAACAGAGTTTTCACATGCATAAAAGACGCTTCCAAACTGAGTTGAAAATACACAACATATTGTGCAGTTCCTTGGAAACAATAATAGGATACAACTTTAAATCTAGTAAAAAGTAGTTCTGATTTGAAGACATTATGCTTAAGAACATGTTCATGAGTAACACGCCAGCCTAAATACATTTCAGCAATCACCCCAAGATTCTTTTAAATTGGTAGGTCAAGAACTTTTCTGAAATTTTTATTAATATTTTATAAACCATTTTAGTTCATGATTTATAAATATATAAATTTATAAAATGATTTATAAATCATTTTAGAAACATAAACATAACAAAATGACATTAAGCTTCCACATCTTAAAAATAAGAAAGAAATGTAGAAATATATAGATTCTCTGGCATATTTTCATATTGCCCAAAGCCAATAGTCAATACTTTATATTCTGCTGATTATAAATTGAATTTCTGCACTCGATAAGCAATTAGCGTTGCTCAATTAAATAATTAAATGCCATTGCTATTATTAAATCATTAGAAACAACCTGACCAAGCTGTGCTCATAATTTTGCTTCAGAAATACTAACATGTTCTTTCCTACATTGCACAATTCAGAAACATTGTAACACTAATTGCATAATATCTGTATAAGTGTACCTGGCATATAGACACTGCAATCTAGGAAACATTTTGATCGATTTATCACGTTCATTCCTACTGCCTCGCGTTCATAGCACTGAAAGGGGTTATGCATGCAACTAAAGACAAAAAGCAACCACTAATCTCACCTATCTGTGAGTCATAGGAGCAATAGTTATAATAATGACCAGACTAAAAGGTATTTCCTGGAACAATAGTGGTACTTATGATAAGGGAGTAACAAACCACTCTCTGATCAGTTGATAAACCCACTCTAGATGACATATCGCAATCCTAACAGTGTTTCAGAATATTGAACAATTTGTAAAGATGTATTTCTGTTAATGGTGTAATAAAAAGCTGAATAGCCAAAGACACTGAGGATAGCTGGGATGTCTGGAGAGAGAGAGGAAGAGGAGGAGGAATCGAGAAGTGAAACGTATGTCAGTAGGGTGCCACAGAGGAAATTGGGCCATACATGACTAAAGGCAAAGATTAATATAAGCAGGTTAATTTACATTATAAAAGCTTGTAGGACAAACTAAGCTAAGGCCAAGCTTTCATTATTAATAATATGTCTCTGTGTTGTCGTTTGTGAACTGAAGACCCAAAGAAAAGTCTGTCCATGTCTGGCATACAACATGGGGTTCTAATACACAAACAAAGGACCTAGGAATGTTATGAAAGGTTCTTGACAAGGAGCTGCAGACATGAGGGGGGAAATCAAGAAAGACTACAGGACAGGTGACATATATACTGATCCCTTGACGTAGGTACAGCACTGAGACTGGATGAAACATGATAAATCTTATTGGCTGCAAATTCCCCATGGTTGAATCTTATTGGCTGCAAATTCCCCGTGGTTGAATATTACAAGTTATTCTTTCATATGACATAGATAGAAACCACATCCAGAATAACGTCTTCAAAGCTGTTGGCTGAGATGTCCCAGCCTCATAGGCTGTCTAGCCAAGACTTCAGATAAGCCTTACCCTTTCCCATCAGAGAGATTAAACAGAGTGATATACCCAGCTCTCCCACGGGCAGACCATTATCTCAATTTTCTGAAGGCTCCCTAAGGATATCACCATCCCCTAGACAACAGGAACTAACTTTAAGAAAATGACTCTACATTTCCAAAAGGTAGAGTCTCGGGTGGCTTTTGGTTAGTCAATAGATTACAGATATGTATCGTCTTTTCCGGGGGGCGATTACAAGTTTCTGGTCATAATGAGGGAGGAAACACAAGAGAGGATTCAGGTAAGGATCTCTGTCTGAAAATAAAAGGGAGTTATGGAAAGGGTAGGATAAAAGGATAGATTATTGGATCTACTTTAAACTAAAAATTAACTATTAATCTCAAATATTTTACATTGGCATGATTTTTTTTTTTTTTTTGGGTTTTTTGAGACAGGGTTTCTCTGTGGTTTTGGAGCCTGTCCTGGAACTAGCTCTTGTAGATCAGGCTGGTCTCGAACTCACAGAGATCCGCCTGCCTCTGCCTCCCAAGTGCTGGGATTAAAGGCGTGCGCCACCACCGCCCGGCTGGCATGATTTTTTGTGTTAATAAAAATTTAAGATATTTTGTTAAAACATACTATATATATATATTTCTACTCTTGCTTAAGATGTTTCTGTATATAGATACAAATTTAAGGTCATTTTTGTTAGAGTATATATATATACACACATACATACGCAGGCACTCACATACGCGCGCACACACACACACACAAACACACACACATGCACACATGCAACCACACACAGGGAAACATATATGAAAATATGCATGCAAAGCAAATTAAATCAGCCTTAATAAATACCTCAGTATTACTAATGCATTACTTGGATATCCACTGTAACTAAGAAATGGGAAGAAAAAGCGAATTTCCATCCACTTTTTGGATAACGACTACATAAAACAAAAATTAGAATGGAACATTGCTCATACATTAAAATGAATTAAATTCTAACGCACAAGACATCTCAAGACATCTTGGGTATAATGAGAGCCTTATTTTAAGCGAAATAAGTCAGAGATAGAAAAACAAGTTTCCTTGGATTCTTAAAAAGTTGACACAGAAATTAGCAGGATTGCGTGGGTAGTGCTATAGGTTACAGAGTAACTTGGGAGTAGGATGCAGAGGGATTCATCACCAGATATTTAGAGTTAGATAGAAGAAAGAAGTTCTTTGGTGTTTCTTTCTATTTAGTTAACAACTGCCCAAGTCCAAATACAGCACTGACAATGTAGGTGTCTGCCACAAGAAGCACAAAGCAGGTTTATATTGATATTTAGCATGGGAAGGGAAGAGGTAAAGGGTGAATAGCTACATATAGACTTAAAAATATTATAATTTAATGGGTATGAGACATAGTCATCACCTTTAATGATTTATTGGGTGATTGATTTCTCTCTGTGTGAGGTTGAGTACATATGGAAGACCTGAATGCAGATGTCAGTGGAGGGCAGCAGAGGCCAGCTCCACTCATTCTGAGCTTACCAGCAGCTGTGAGGTGCTGGGAATAATTGCACCCTAACGCTCTTCAAATGGAGCAAGTGTGCTTAACTACTGGGCCATCTCTTCACCCTCATATTACACATCTTGATTGTGAGGCTCTACAAAGGTATAATATGCCAGATCTCACAAAAGTACAATTTAAATACACATACGCACGCACACACACACACACACACACACACACACAAACACCATGCAGTGATGATACATAAATAAAACATAGGAATGCAGCAAGACTTGCAAAAGACCTTTTAGGAAGTCTCTCAAAAGTAGAAGAAGATTTTAAAAAATGTTTTATTTGAACTTTGAATGGAAAAAAACAAATTTAAAAGAACTCATCAGCCAGATACAAACTAGGCAGAGGGTAGGCTGACCATAGATAACAAAAATAGGAATAATGTCGAGTTTGTGACTCTAATGGTTTATTCTGTTACAGTATCATCTGTGAAGGTTGATGATGGGGATTCATATTTTTTATTGTGAAGAGAAATCTTGGACAGACAATAAATAAAATGAGAAAGAACACTTAATTTGTATTTTTAATTAAACTAGATATGATACATATGTGTATATGTATAAGTATTCCTCTTTATTCATGTAAATGTTTTTGTATGTATAGGCTAAATTTTGGCCCTCTTCACAGCTGTTTCCCCCTCACAATCCCTTATTCTCAGAGAAATCATTATTCTCTCCAAAAAAAATATCACGTGCATATCGCTTTGTGAGTTCTTTCTGACTTGTTATATAGAGAATATTTTTAAATTTAGTTTGTGTGATGATATCTATAGTTTCTTTTTATTCACAGATAAACAGACAGTCATCTAAATCTCTGTTACTCTCCTGCTGTGAGGCTAGGATCCTTTTCCATTTGTGGATTTAACTAATTACCTTGAACATATTTGCTTTGCCCTCTGTCTCCTCCCCCATTAGGCTTTGCTGGCCTTTCTTGGTAATTATAAAATAAACGGCCTTAAATTAATCACAGTAATGTTTTCCCCAACATATATTTCATTTTAAGGAAGATTACATCCTCTTTATAGAGGATTGTATTTTTTTTTCACCCCAAATGATTTTTTTTTTAGCCATCTAGGATAGTAATAATAAAATGTTAGGTTGCTTTGCTATTACCTCTTTTCCACACAAAACCTGCATTACCTTGAAGTTCCCTTTAAACACCATTTCTGTTTGTTCGTCTAGTGATAAAGGTGTATAATTTTTGAATTATAGTAATTTGAAGACCATATTCACTGACTTCAAGTTCTGGTTTAATAGAACCTGTAATAAGACAGAACTTGTAAGGACAAATAGAATGGGACTTATTCTCAGTATTTTTTAAGGTAAAAAAGGGAGGAAAAAGAAATGAGATAGGTCTGCATAGGAAATTCAGTGAATTTAATGTGCATTTGGTTCAATGCAGTGCATGCAAAATCCGATCAGACATTTGTGTAAGAAATTTACTTTTAACCAAGTTAATAAGTAGAAAGAAAGACAGGCTGCTAAAAGAATAATTTCACTTTTTGCTCCGAATAACTGCTATATCATAATGATGAAAGATTTCGTGTATATGTAAGACAAAGCTGAGTTATAATGAGGTTATTCATTCTCCCCAGACTAGAAGATAAATGAAGTATAAGTAATGGCTCCCAATTTGGAGTTCCTTTTTCACACTGACAGTACAGGCTTTGCTAAACTAGGATATATCTTTTAGTGTCTTCATGTGTTTTTCAATCATTAGAAATGAATTTATCAGGGTTGAGGGAAAAGGAAGCATGGATTTCTGTTTATTTTCTGTAGCAGCCACATTTTTAAGAGACCCTGTAGCTTAAATCTTTCTGGGAAAAAAGAGTATACACAATAAATAAAATAAGAAAGATACTCATTAGCATGTAACCCTCTTGTTGGAATTAAATCAAAAAGTATATACATACAAGCAAAGCATATAGCAGCAATTAGTGAGAAAAGATGCCACAGTTTCGAAGCAGAGTTGGGAGGCATATTTGGGAAGTCTTGGACAGAGTGGTTATATTATGATCTCAAATTTTTCAATGTAATGTTAAAAATATAAGAAAGCAACTTCAAAATGATATATAAGGAGTTTTAAACAAAAACAATATTAAAGTACAGTAATTTAATATGCATTCAGTTCAATGCAGCGCAAACAGTGTAAAAACAGACTGGGCAATCAAATGGAGATCTGAATGTGTTCCACTTAGATATCTTGTGTTTGGAACAATTTCATGTTGTAACACATATATATTCTATTCGGCCCCATTTAAGCATGTTTCCAATGTCTGCACTCTAACTGCAATGTAAATGTCATTTTGCATTCCAAATTAATTTACCAGTATGGTTGTAGTAACAAGTGAATATTTGGAAGGAAATTTAATTGTGACCGTAGTTTTAACACTATTAGTAAAGATAATTTGAGAAATATTGAACTTGAATTGCTCTTCATGGTTTCATCATTTTTTTTTTTATTTTATAATAAAAGTTGAACTATACTGAAGACATTCCAGGAAGCACTGTTGGAAGCTATTTGGTACATACTAACCAGACTCGTGGTTATCAGCAAGCTGAAGCAGGTGACTTTTCTAATATCTAATACTGAGGGACAATGTTTCACTACTCTCTCATTTTTACTTATAATATATGTTCCCTTTAAAAGTTTATGTATTTTCATAACAAGGGAATCAAACATCAATTTAAAGGGATGGCCCAGGTGATCCAACATCTCTGAATACTTCTGTTGCAATTTCCTCAGAATTCTACATCCTGAACAGCTTCATGGCTGCTTGGTGAGATGGTCCAGCCTCACAAACCACTTCAGCTAAGCCTTCACCATTATCCTAAATTTTCTAAGAATCCCTCAACAATTTTAGCACCCTTAGAAAACAGGAGGCAGTCTAAAAAAAACAATGCTCACATCCTGAAAAGATGTGTTATTGATGATTGTCATCATTTAAAAGGATTTGGTTACAAGTTGATAATGGCCAGGAAAAAAGTTAAACGAAGGAATTAAATTCAAAGATCATTTTCTAAAGTTTAACATTGGGATATTATATAGAAATTATGAGATAAAAGGATAGATTATTTAATCAACTTTGACCCCCCCAAAACAACTGTTAATCTCAAAATATTTGATATTGGTAAGGATTTTAGTTTATTGATACAAATTTGAAGGTATTTTTGCTATACTATATGTGTGTTTCTATTCTTTCTTGGGGTATTATGCCGCTACAACTCATGTATAAAATGTAATATATAATTAATATAGTTAATAGTTGCTTATTTATAATAATCAAACTTGTCATATTAGGTATGTTTTCAAGATTGAAAAGATATATTTAGATAAATGGTCTTCAAACACATCAAAGACCTGTAGAATATGGTATTTAAACTATTTTAATAACTTAAGGTTGCAGGACAATGACACATGTCTACTTCTGGCAGGCATAAATATATTTCATATACGATGATGGGCATCAAAGAAATTCTATATGGAGTTTTTCTTTATGACAAAAGCTAATCATCTAGGCAAAAATCTTCCCTTTCCATATTTTCTGACAGTATACTCACCAAACTGGACCAGCACTCTGTGAAAAAATACAACTACAAAACTTTGCCAAAACAAGATAGATAAACAGTCCTTCAAAATAATCTGCTTCTCCCAAAAGTTTGTCAGATGTGGTAGGCCTGTAGGTCAAAGATGGATACCCCAATATTGCAGAAAATTTTTGAGTGACTATCCTTGCAGCCAGATAGATGCACATGTCTTTAGCCAACATTACACCCTTCTAGGATCTTTGATGGAGTTAAAGTCTAAATAAATAAACTTAAACTTTTCCTTAATTATTATAAAAAATAAATTAGGTATAAAACTTCTGACTCACAAAGATAAGATATATAATAGAATACTTTCTCTAAATTTGTCTAGGCTAAATAAACTGGATATTGTAACTGTAATTCTTACTTGACAATTGTTTTTGTTGTATGCGATATTACTATTTTAAAGTTAAAGCATTTCTTTTTATTTAGACAAAAAAGGGAGAAAATGCTGTGGGCTAATCCTTCTGTACACAGTGGAAAATGTGTTGCTCTCATAGTTAATAAAAGCTAATAATAAAGTCAATAATTAGACAGTATTTTCAGGGCAGAGAGAAGGCTGGGAAGAATAAGGGTGAAGTCTGAAGAGATGGCATGAATGCAGAGTGAGGATGTGTGGGAGGTATGTACATGGCATAAAGAAGCCTCGGGGCAGCACACAGATTAACAAAAATGGGCTAATTTAAATTATAAAAGCTAGTTGAAAAATGAGCCTAAGATATTAACTAAGTATTTATAGTTAATAAGTCTCTGAGTGGTTATTTGTGAGTAACTGCAGGGACACAGAGAAACTCGGCCTACAGATAAATTCTCGTCCTTTGTGTTGTTTAATTTGTGTGGATTTTAACATAGAAAGACTGTATGGTTTTTTTTTTATTACAAACAACACTTTCTTGTTATTTAATACAATTTCTTATGTATATATTTTATAATGAAGAAAATGATATCATATATTTTAGTTTGACCTTAAATTGTATTGTATATATGGTTTCATATAGTACTATTTCTCTTTCTTGAGATTATTTGTGCTACATAAAATGAAAACAAAATTCTTTGCAGAAACTTTTTTTTTTTTTTTTTTTTGGTTTTTTGAGACAGGGTTTCTCTGTGGTTTTGGAGCCTGTCCTGGAACTAGCTCTTGTAGACCAGGCTGGTCTCGAACTCACAGAGATCCTCCTGCCTCTGCCTCCCGAGTGCTGGGATTAAGGTGTGTGCCACCACCACCCGGCCTCTTTGCAGAAACTTAAGTGACACATATACATAACTAGAATTTACCCCAAAACAATTTGTTTCTATAGTCTTAGCTACATGTAGGTAATTGCATAAAGTCTATGTTTTTCTTCCATTCTAATAGTTTATTGTTTATTAAATTATTGTTATTCAGCAAGGAATCCACAAATTTAATTCTTAGTAATTAACATCCATATCGATGTACTATGTGGGTTACTTTCTCACTATGCCTGCTATCAGCTTCATAAAGCACTTTGCATCTATTGTTAATCATTGTCTTCTAACTATGATAAAAGATGTACAAATATATTTGATTGTTACAGATTAATATTATGGGTTTATTCCATGTATAGAAACATCTGAATTATTGAGTAATATTTACATACTAGGAAAAACCTTAGCTGTTAAAGGTAACTGCTTCTTATCACAGAAAGAAAACAGGATATCAAGAAATCCAGTCAAAAGAAATTCTAATATACTTTTCCAATACCAATACACTCTTTGTGTTTTGCTTATTGCACAAACTTTTCTAACATGAGAAACAAAATAATACTATTGCATCCAATTGTTGTAACTCTAAATGCTAGAATGTAACCATATACATGATGAAATTTAAGGCAGTTAAAAATAGGCGAAATATGTTTAAGGTTCTTCAATGAATTAGCAGCAGAGTTTTGCAATTGAGCCCAAGACCTTGCAGCACCTTCTAATTGTCTTTGCCCAGATCACTGTGATCTCTTCACCGTGTGATGCTGAATTGATCATATGATTTTCTTTGATCTTCTGTGTTTCACAGATGTCAGGCAAGCAGCAGCTGGAAAAACTTTTCGGTGATTTTTTTTTTTTTTAATTTTTCTTCCAGTGTAGCAAAGCCTTCTAGACTAGAGTCAACTCTGTATTACAGTACACTGAAGATGTACAGTTGAATTGTTCTAGCACCACTACGGTGGGCGACTGAAATAGGTACATGGACTACATGATCAGTAGTCACACAAGTGAGCTCCTCATGGAGTGTTAAAAGTCCTAGGTTGTCATAACTCAGGTGCAAGGAAGACCCAAGCTTGATATTATCTATGTTTGATGTATCGTCTAGAGACTTTTAACATTTAAAGATTAGTTTTAAGGAACATTTATAGAAATGAAGATTTATGTGTAAATATATAAAAGGAGATGCTGCAACTAAACTCCATCTACTCTAATTGGGGGTCCTTCAAAATTTGAATGAAAGCTCGTTAAGAACCAATTGCAAATGTTCCTGTTTAAAATGGAATCTTCCACGTAAAGCAAACCTGCAATATGCTCTGAAGGATGAGAGCAGCTGCTTAGTGATGGGTGTAGATCTTGTGCAATGGTGAGGATTTCGCCCCTTCAGAAACGTTGTCAGTGGAAATACCTGCTAATAACAGCTGACAAATTACCTGCCACCAGAATGCTAGTTTCCTATTGACAACCTGTGAAAACCAAACATATGGTACCTAGGCATTGTCTTAATTGCCTTATAGGGGCTGTTTCTCTTTGATATGAAGGCAAGTCTATTTTAGTGAAGTTTGGTTAAGTTTTATTCAATATTTTTTGCCATAATTGTTTAAATATGGCTTTCTAAGATGCAGAAAGATATCAGGAAAACATTGAATAAACAAACTCAACTCTGACAATGAAGTGTAAACCAATTACATTACCACAATGGTCTGTGTGAAGGACGCTGGAAAAGAGTTGCTTTAAGTGGTTGTATTATTCTTGCCATTCCCACTTGGAGCTTAGGTTTCACTAGTGCTCAGTGCAACACCACAAGTTTTCACACAGCAGTTTCGTGGGAGACCAGGATTGAGAGAATGTTGTCTACTATTTTGTAACCACAGAGTATCAAATGTCACACAGTATGGTCAAGATATGACACTTTTAACGCATCAACATTTGATCTTTGGCATGGAATGTTATGTGAACACACAGAGGGACTGTGAATAACCATGGCATCTTGTTAGGGATGAAATCTGTTTTGGAATAAAAGATGGCTGCAGCTAAATTATTCAGTTTTCTCAGAAGTATGCATGTTAACTCATTGTGAAAGTTAAAATTAAAGCTAAATTTTGCCTCTACATAGTCTAAAAAACGACTTGGCAGATAAGCCAAGACATAAGTATAATGCATATATGTGTGTGTTTTTATCAAAACATTTATGTGTGGAGTTAGAAATACTTAATTCTATCCACATTATTAAGAAACATAATAATATATTAAACGTAGATCTTAAGAGATTATATTTGTAAAATAGCAATGATAAAAGTATATACTCAAAGTAAAACAACTTAAATTCATTTTCAATACATTACGTTCACATACATATTGGAAACACAAAACGATGTTATGATTTTAATATAATATGTAATAACCAAATTTATTAGTGAATCTGTCAATAATTGTAACTATTTCACATTGACTTGTGATGGGAAAATTCACTTGATGAATGATATTGAAAAGTAAATTACTGACTTATTAGCAATATTAATGATAATGAATGACAGGTGTAACAAATACCAAACATTGCCCCTATCAAACTGAAATTTGAGTCCTTTCTGGTTGGCACCACCTGTCATTTTGTATGACTTGCCAACTCTGATAACTACCTGTCTGCTCTCTGAGTCTGTAATTTCAATAAGAGTGTTACAAATAAGCATAACCAGTATGTGCCTTCCTGCATTGGGCTGATTGTGCTTAGAATATCCCCTAATATAATTTATTTAAAATTCATTAATCATTAGATATTGTGAGAATATCAGATGTCATTGTATGATAAACATACAATATTATATAGGTATTACCAGAATATATATCCAAATATTCCCATCAAGCAAAGGATCAAATTAAAACACCACGCTCAGTTTAATTAAAAAAAAAAACAGAGAAATATATGACTTAAGGCTAGTGAGACCATGCAGGTGATATTACCCCTGCCACCAACATGATGTTGGTCATTTAAATGAAACCACCCATAGTTACAGAGGAGGTGTCATTACTTGAAAGGATTAGGATCTATGACCTTTTTGGAGAAAATAAAAAGGGGGTTAACTTTAAAGTTTCAGAAGATCAGGCCAAGTCCAATTTTAGATCTTTTAGCTACCTCTCCAGAACCACATCTGCCTTCATGCCAGCCTGCCTCCTGCCATGATGAAATTGGTCTAAACGTCTGAACTGTAAGCTTGTCTGAATTAAATGCTTTCATTTATAAGAGTTGGTGGTCATGGTGTCTCTTTACAGTGATAGAGATCCTAACTAAGACACAAGGGCAGTAAATTCAATCTCTGGGACACATGCGGTGGAACAAAGTACCAGTTTCCTGTGATTGTCCTCTGGCTTCTCCACTAGCACCATGTGTGTTTTGCTCATTCAAGAAAATCAATATTTGAAAACTATTTACCTTTAATTGAAAAAATATGTAAGTTAATGAAATAAGGATGGATTTTGGATGTTATATCTATCACCCTTCCTAACGTCTAAGAACAATTTCAACATAGTGATACATATTCAATAGTATATATTGAATAGTCTATAATACACATGTGCACCAGATGTGTGCAGTACCCAGGATGGACAGAAGAGTGTGTCGGATCCTCTGAAACTGGAGTTTGGCTAGTTGTAAATCTTTATGTGACTGCTTAGAGCCAAATGCAGGTCCTCTCCAGGAGTGGAAAGTGTTCTTAGCTCCTAAACTTCTCTCAAGTACCAAGACAAATCAGTCTTCAATTAGTCTTCGAGTATCTCTCCACCTGCTCGGTAGCTTTCCTAGTTCACAAAGCTGCTCTGTAAGATAATATTCAATAATCTTATCCATTACTGATCCCTTGATGCTACAACACGAACGTTCCAGACCAAAGGTACCCATGGGTAATTAGCGGCAAGACAGTTATGATTGTACTCAACTGGTTTCTTAATTGTTATTCTATTTGAATGCTGCTTCATGAAGTGAAGTCTTAGCTCATACTGCAAACTTGTTCAAAACAATGACTGTAGATATCACGAAAAGAATGTTCTACTGATATTTTACTTCCTATTAAATGCTTATGTTTATGTGTTTATATGAAGTTTACTTTCACCTTCGTTTGCAGAGGGCAATATTAATGAAAAGAATCATAATACATCAAACTCCCAAGAATCAGTGACAAATCAGTGATCAAAACTAAATAGGATGAAAGAATTACAGCAAGGATCAAGGGCCAAAATTGAAAAGAAAGGGCATAGATTGTAAGAACTTCAGAATTGCATGGAGTCCTATGAAATGCTCTCTTCAGGATATCGCATGGTAGTTACAATCATCAACACCCGACAGCTGTGACTAGATGAATAGAACATGCAAAAAAAAATCATATGGCATCAAAGCAGGCATGGAAAAAAGGGGGAGATTGTCAGTCTGTACAGGGATAAGCAAGGGTAATGTAGTTTGAATATGATGACAATATACTCTCTAAATACAAGAAGTCATCAAAAATATTTATGAAAAAATTAAAGCACAAAGCAAACTGAGATATCAAAAGCATGGAAGATGAAAATATAGGAAAGAAGAGGGAGGGAGAAAAACAAAGAAATGAATGAACAAAAGAAAGGGCCAGAGTTTTATGTGCATTTCTATCATCAGAATGTTGTGCTGTCTTAGTATTCTGTTTATCAAAATGCATAAAACATCCAATCTAAAGAGATAGGGATGTCTGTGCAAGGATTGTATCTGTAGCAAGTAGCTATATATAAAAATAAGTTTAAGGACTAAAGTATAATGTATTTCTGAAGATACTGTCAGCTTGAAAAATAACAGTATAAGGAATAGAGCAAGAACTGAACTGGAAACTTCCTTGTGGAGAATACTGCTTGTTGTGTTAGTTGTTATGTAAGTTGTAAAGGGTCAAGGAAGACAACAAATTGTCACCATTTCCATTTGTAAAACCTGTGAACTGCAACCATAACCAGCCTGACAAGAAATCACCAATGTGGCAAAACAGGAATTCTTAGATTTGGAGAAATGAACAGCTGTCAAATTGTACTTAGGTTCAACTCATAAGGTGGGTATTCATTCCTGGTACTATGAACCTAGCCAACTCTATGTGGTCGGAAATGGCATAGTCTCTAGTGGAGAATCTTCTATGGTTATTTCTTGAAATCAGGACTTTTGACATATATCCTACTTTTATTCACAGGTAAGGGCCATTCTTACCTCTCTTTGAATAGGCTCTTTGCAGCAATAGAGACTATTACAGAAATTCATGATTGACCATAATGCAGAGAATAAGTGACCACGGATGCAAAGCTCCATTTGGTGCATCTCTCAGACAACACTCATACCTAAGCATCATGACAAAAGCAGTGCAGGAAGGTTATAAGAGCTCTACATCTGGGTACATTCTGTAAGAGAATACCTTATAGACATGGCAGCAAGGGTTTTCACATGAAATCTCATCATTAACTTTGCCTAAATGGGATCTACAAAATAGCCCCATCAGTGGACATACCAATGTGAGTGGTAGAAATTTCATAAGGCCCCACCCTGAGAAGTGCTATAGGCAATCATGAGATACTGAGAGTGAGCCTCTGTTTACTCCAGGAAAAAGTCTCTTGATCAGCCAATCCCAAACGGTCAGTCATAGACACATACATATATGGCAAACTCTGAATGAAAGCTGTATGTATACATGTTAACATATATATATGTTTAGAAAATTTGGAGGGAACTTGGAGGAGTTGGAAGGAAGAATGAATGTGTAGAAATTATGAACATATAGTATTAATGTGTGAAGTTTTCAAAACGAGGCTTTATATCACATATCATAAAATTAATTAAATATAACCAAAATTATAAATATAAAGGCAATCATAAAAGTCCTGGGAGTTAAAATCAGTACCAAGAACACAAGCCAGTTAATTCAAATTAGACAAAAATTAGATTCAAATTAGAACTGTTTCAACACACACATACACATGTATATCTTGAATCACTAATATTGAGGAGATGATAAATACAAGTATGGTTTAAAATTCTCTCTGTGTTAGAATTACTCAATTCAGATAAACTAAATGCATTTGTGATGTAAACAGCACAGCATTATATACCAGGAAAGTGCTGTAGGAAGTCCTTCAGCCGATAGCCTTTAAGTTACCAGTCCTTATGGGTGTGGCCTCTTCTGCATAAATGTCGATGTAAAGAGCATGCTACCTCTCTCTTCTGACTGCTGGATTCGATTGCTGTTCCCCTTTGAACAGAGGACTGTGATCGTGAGTCTACCCGTAAATAAACCTTCATTATACTCAATTCTCAGCTAGTGGGGGATTTCTTTTTATTGTTCATCTTTAGGAAACTGGTGTAGAAAATTAATAACTAACTTGTAGGATGTGGATGTGTATTCTTTCAAAGATTAGCTTAACACCTAGTAGATATTAAGAGAAGTAAACTTTAAAGGGCACAAGTCAGACCATATATATATATATATATATATATATATATATATATATATATGTATGATTACCAAAAGACATCCATTTTCAAGAATAATTTAAAGAAGCTAACTCTGTGAGAAGGACAATTAAGCTATTGCATTCTTACAAGTGAGTTTTCAAGGTTAATAGTAGAGTTCAGGTAGAGAGGGGTGCAACAAGTCTGGAAAGACCCAATGAACCATAAAACTATAATTGCAAAGAACCACCTGCACCTCATCACTTCAAGGAACTTCTGAGAACTCTGAGGCAAAAGTCATCTATGCTGGGAGTTTGTTATACTAACATACAAACTGAAGTTTCCCTGTTTTGTTTTTCCTGTGCTTAAAATAAATTGAAAATGTTTGGGAGGTTTTTATTCTGTATTTCTTTATATTTAGTCTAGCCAGAGTCCCTAGGTCGCTGTGAGTCCTTTAGGGTCATGGAACAGTACATTTGCAGAAAACAACCTAAAATGAACTTGAGGAAGGCATCCTGGTGAACTTTGTTTTGCTGAAAAAGTCAAGGGAGATTGGAGATGGAACCATGCACTCCACACTGCTTCCTGAATATGCTCTGTGTCTATTCTTGGCTTAGTGTAGTGCCACAGGCAGGGTCACTGTGCTACATCTCATGGGTGTCTAGAGGTTTTAACAGATGTGGCTCAGTGTTTCATCTATTAAGAATGGCCTCGGCTACATTGAAGGAATAAAATCCTTTCATAAATATCACTACTTAAAAACTGAAAGTGAGAACTTTGTCACCTTTCTTTCAAGGTAACTACCCATTATTCTCCCCTGAGGCTCCTGAAAATCTCAACCTTAGCTGTGAGGAGCACAGAACACAGCATCCTTTAACATCTGTGCCAGCTGTTGCTTCATTTGAGGATCATTTGGCTTCTGAACAGATAAAAACGGTATCTTTTAATAGTGGTGATTTGGACCTTGAATATCACTTTTAAACTAAAATATTCTTATTTAGTTGTTATATATTAAGACTTAATAGATGATATTAATTGATAGGCTCCAATTACTAGCAGTGTTATTAGCACAATAAAATAAAAATCTTGCAAAGTATACCTCATTAGTTCAGTGCCTTTGATTCATACCAGGCAGCAAATTTCATACATTTAAATGTGCTATCTCCCAGGATATCACATTTTCTCAGTTTGTCATGATTGAGTTTACAGTATGCCTGCCAATATATATCATTTTCTGTGATCTCCTTGTAGGTGTTTTACTACAGATGAAACGTTTAACTTGGAACAACAAAAAATGATTATTCTCTGAATATCAGAATGTATTTCTCAAGTTAATGTCTTCTAAATGCTCATTTTCCAGTAAAATATTTAAATATGAATGAATAATTATAATATTTTTATTGTTTAATATTATAAACGCATGACTTCACTGTAACTTTTTTTGTCTCTACATAAAGGCACCTGTGATGGTTTGGAAATTGTTCTTATTGCATTCACCATTGATTGGTAGATCATAAAATTGTGCAATTGAGTGAGGCATTTAATGCTTTTATTCCCAGAAGAACTAAGAAAGAGGCAGCCAAATATCTATGACGTTGAGACAAGCCTAGCTGACTTACTGAGATCTAGGTCAGCAAAAACTACATAGTGAGACTTTGTCTCATTAAAAAACTAGAATTTCAAAAAGTTTGTCAAGTCACACACTGTATTTCCATTAATGGGAATGCATCCTTGGATGCGTTTTTGTGTTGAGTATGTGCACACATGTATATGTATCCCATTGTGTGCGTGTGGAGACCAGATGTCATCATCAGAGTTCAGGGATTTTCTATCTCTTTTGGCACTATTTCAGGGATTTCCTATCTCTTTTGGCATAATTCCCCCCTTGTTTTCGAATGTAGGGCTTGGTTCCTTTATTGAATCCGATGTTCAACAATTGGCTGGGCAATATGGCTAGGAAGAATTACGAATACTTCTGCTGTCTTATACCAGTACTGAAATCACGAGGGAATGTCACCAGGTCTGAATTTTTATGTATATGCTGGGAATCAAAATCAAAGTCCTTGCAAATTTACCCACTGAGTCTCATCCTAAAGATTGACGCTTAAGAGATATCCCACACTAGCTTAAAACTGAGAATAATAGAGGGTTATTTATTTTGGGGTAGACTCACAAATCAATATTCTCTGCTGTAACAGAGAACAGCAACCAAATCCCACAGCCAGAAAAGAGGCCAGATGAGCACTTTACAAAGTAAGTGGGCAGGTAAATTAAAGGCTACTGGATGTAGGAATTCCTACAGCACCTCCCTCTTTTGTTTAAATAAGAGAGATCTAAGCTTAATACAAAATTATATGCAATAAGAACAAATATATCAAGCAAGAAAAATGAAAATGTGATAAGTGTTTTAATAATTATCCTATACTAATGAGTTTAAGTCTTGTATAATAAATAACTTGGCCAAGGCATGAGAGTAAAGTAACTACAACTATCTTGTCTTTAACCCCATTAAAGATTAGAGATGGGAAATAATATTACTTGAGAAAGCAGGAAGTGCAATCAAGCAACTTCCAAAAATGTACAACAAATGACAGAGACAACACGCTACCTGGGCAATTACTCAAAGTTTCATTTGCAACATTGAAGCAACCAACTTTGGCCAAGTGTAACTGACGAACCATTTTCAGAGGCAAGAGATTTTTCAGAAGTGTCTCGTTCTGTCTTGGCAAGATTGAACAGTCTTTTTCGTTATGTCATGTTTATCCATTTCAGGATACCATACACCTTGTCAGTGTTTGAGGCATGGGCAGTTCCTTGCCCAACAGCCAATTGAGTCAGGAAGAAAACAAACTCCGAGTGGAGTGTCTTCGGTGCTCAACATTCTCTCGGGAATAGATTGGTGCTGCCAGGAGCAATCGTGTCTCACGTCAATAGAACCCTAAGTTATTCAAATGCCATTTTCTACAGCTCTTTGAAGATGCAAGGCATGTGGACATGAATTCCTAGTGATTGATGTGATAATGATCTACATGATCTTCATATAATTTGATTTTTCCTCTTACATTTGAAATCAGGACATTGTCGACATTTTCAAAGTACAGAGAAATACCAATGCCATGTATCCATCTGTGAAGGTGTTGTATTTCCTTCAGTTTCTATTCACTGACCTCTAAAGTGAATAGAATTATATATATAACAAATTCTATATATAATAAATTATAGAAATTATAAGTTTATATATATATATAATAAATTTGGGTAATTAAAATATCAAATATTCTAATGAGGAAAATATTAAATACCATGCAAGATTTTATAGGTTCTTTAAATTGTGTTATAAAATACAATTAAATACTAAATAGACATTTTAAAATAAAATAAACAACCAGGAAAAATTTCCCAAGTTTCTGCTAAGGCTCAACATTGTTGTGAAAGGAATTAAGAAATATGAAGCATAGTGAATGTAAACGAGTAGCAGGACACGAATGAGAGGAAATTGATGCAGAGGCAGGAATATTATAGATGCTCTGTAAGAGAAGCCAGTGAAGTGTGTAAAAGTGATGAGGGAATTAATGAAGACAACTCTCAGGATAGAATTCCTAAAATATTCTCATAGCCATCATCAGTCATCAGAATGCAGTGATAAATGTGAAAAGGCAAAAAACTTCAGCATTATTAAAGTCAAACTGCGGAAGCAGCAGAAATAATAGGAAAAATAGAAAATATTGAGTTGAGGCTGATAATAATAGAGATATAGCCTACAGCATCATAAGACTAATCAAAATTAATATCTGGCTGGTCTTCAGACATCAAGAGATCCAAAGGATTATGAAAAGTGCCTCAAGTGGCAACGAAGATCAGGTCATTTGTAGCCACGGATATACCCTAACAGATCTGCCCAGTGGTGAGAGTGGAATGTTGAAGTCTCCCATTATTAGTGTGCAGGGTTCAATGTGTTATTTTAGCTTTAGTAGTGCTCCTTTTACATATGTGGATGCCCTTGTATTGGGGGCATAAATGTTCAGTACTGAGCATCCTTACTCTTGATGGATTTTTTCGGTGACTAATAGGAAATGTCCTTCTTTGTCTTTTTTTTTTTATTGATTTTTGTTTGAAGTCTATTTTGCCAGATATTAGGATAGCTACACCATCTTGTTTCTTAGGTCCATTTGATTGGAAAAAATTTCCCAACCCTTTCCTGTGAGGTGATAGCTGTCTTTGAGGTTAAGATGTATTTCCTGCATGCAGCAGAAGGATGAATTCTCTTTTTGTATCCAATCTGTTAGCCTTTGTTTTTTAAAGGTGATTTGATCCCATTGATATTAAGAGATATTAATGACCAGTGACTGCTAGTTTATGTTATTTTAGTTTACATTGTTGGAGATGTGTGTGTGTGTGTGTGTTTTTCTCTTCTTTGCGATTTTCTCCTGTGAGATCATATCTTGTCTGTGTTTTGCTGAATGTAGCTGAATTATTTGGATTGGAGTTTTCCTGCTAGTACTTTGTGTAGGGTTGGGCTTGTGACTGGATATTAGATAAATCTGGTTCTGCCGTGGAACATCTTGTTTTCTACATCAATGGTGATTGAAAACTTTACTGGGCATAGTAGTCTAGGCTGGCATCTGTAGTTTTTAAATGTCTGCATAATGCTTGACAAGGATTTCTGGCTTTTGTTGTTTTTCAGTGAGAAGTCAGGTGTAATTCTGATAGATCTGCCTTCATATGTTACTTGGTCTTTTCCTTTGCAGCTTATAATATTCTTTCTTTATTCTGTATGTTTAATATTTTGATTACCTTACCCATCAGAGAAATGCAAATCAAAACAACTCTGAGATTCCATCTCAAACCTGTCAAAATGACCAAGATCAAAAATACCGATGACAACTTATGCTGGAAAGGATGTGGGATAAAGAAAACGTTCCTCCATTGCTGGAAGGAGTGAAAACTGGTACAGCCATTTTGGAAATCAGTATGGCGATTTCTCAGAAAATTAGGAAACAACTTACCTCAAGACCCAGCAATACCACTTTTGGGTATATAACGAAAGGATGCTCAATTGTACCACAAGGACATGTCAAGTATGTTCACAGCAACATTTTTTGTCATAGCCAGAAACTGGAAACAACCCAAATGTTCCTTGATCAAAGAATGGATAAGAAAAATGTGGTACATTTACACAATGGACTACTACACAGCGAGAAAAAGTGACATCTTAAAAGTTGCAAGCAAACAGATGGATCTAGAATACATCATATCGAGTGTGGTGAGCCAGAAAGACAAATATAATATGTTCTCAGTCATTAATGGCTTTTAGATAGAAAGCAAAGAAAAACCTGCCTACATTTCACAACCCTAGAGAACCTAGACAACAAAGAGGATCCTAAGAGCGACATACATGGATCTAATCCACACTGGAAGTAGAACAAAACAAGATCTTCTGAGTAAATTGGGAGCCTGGGGATTATGGAAGAGGGTAGAAAAGGAGGAGGGATTCAGGGACTGAAGCACAGAAAAACAGATCAATGAAAACAATAAGAAAATCTTACATAAGAATAGAGGTTATTCAATATGTTCAGAGGTATACAATAAGGTTATAATTAGGAAAAGCTTATGGGCCTGATTGTGGGCCTCATGTTTACTTTTAAATAGATGTATTAGGGGGGCTGGAGAGATGTCTCAGAGGTTAAGAGCACTGACTGCTCTTCCAGAGGTCCTGAGTTCAATTCCCAGCAACCACATTGTGGCTCACAGCCATCTACAATGAGATCTGGTGCCCTCTTCTGGCAAGCATACATGGAAGGAATGTTGTATACATAATAAATAAATAATTTTAAAAAAATAGATGAATTAGAAAATGAGACAACACCAATAAGTAGTTTTGATACATAAACATATCATCGAACAGAACAACAGCCATTGCTTATCTTTTTGCACCTTGTCCTACCTTTCTCTCTCTGAATTTCCCAGAGAATATCAAATCTAAATGTAAATGGTTACTGAGTAAATGATAATACATTGAGCTCAGAGAAGTCTTTGATTTGAGTTTTACTAAGGTGCTAAAGGTAATGAAATTATTTTGAATACATGGGAAAAGACTCACAACTACACAAGTCTTCATGCCTAGGATGTCTAGAGAAAGGTTTGTAGCTTCCATAAATATAATAATGAGTGTAATTTATTTTTTCTTTGTTTTTCTTTGTTTTTATTTTTATTTTTCCATTCAATTATTTACACTTCCTTCCCTCCTCCCAATCCTCTCCCGCTCCCCCACACCCCCTCTTCCCTCTCCCACCTTGCTTGAGAGAGGGCAGGGAACCCTGCCCTGTGGGAAGTCCAAGGCCCTCCCCCCTACATCCAGGCCTAGGGAGCTGTGCATCCATATAGACTAGGGTCCCAAAAAGCCAGTACATGCTGTAAAAACAAGTCCCAGTGCCTTTAACAATGGCTTCTCAGTCAGCCCCCATTGTCAGCCACATTCAGAGAGTCCGGTTTGATCACATGCTCCTTCAGACCTGGTCCAGCTGGATTTGGTGAGCTCCCATTAGAACAGACACTGCCTCAGTTGGTGGACCAAACCCTCGTGGTCCTGACTTCCTTCCTCATCTCCCTCCTTCTGCCTTTCAACTGGACCTTGGGAGCTCAGTCTGTTGCTGTGATGAAAGTCTCTGTCTCTATCTCCATCCGTCGCCAAAGATTCTATGGTGATATTCGAGATAATCATCAGCGTGATAGTGGGGCAAGGACAGTTCAGGCGCCCTCTCCTCTGCTGCCCAAGGACCTAGATGGGGAAATCCCCGTGGACGCCTGGGAACCCCTCTAGAGCCAAGTCTCTTGCCAATCCTAAAACGGATTCCTTAATGTAGCTATCTTCTTCCTTGCTCCTATATCCACCCTTCCTCCATCTCCACCCTCCCATTCCCCCAAGCTCTTGCCAGTCATTTTTTTCTCCCTTCCCTCTCTCCCTCTTCCCTTCCCCCAACCTCACCCCCACCCCTGCCCCACGCCAATGCTCACAGCTTTTGCCCTACAATCTTATAGCCTTTGCTAGAGAGGATGTGGAGTAAGGGGAACACTCACCCATTGCTGGTAGGAATACAAACTTGTGCAACCACTTTGGAAATCGGTGTGGAGGCTTTTCAGGAAATTCAGAATCAACCTACCTCAGGATCCAGTAATACCACTCTTGGGAATATACCCAAGAGATGCCCAATCATACTACAAAAGCATTTATTCAACTATGTTCATAGCAGCACTATTTGTAATAGCCATAACCTGGAAACAACGTAGATGCCCCTCAGTGGAAGAATGGATGAAGAAAGTGTGGAATATATACACATTAGAGTTCTACTCAACAGTAAAAAACAATGACATCTTGAATTTTGCATGCAAATGAATAGAAATAGAAAAAAACTATCCTGAGTGAGATAACCCAGGCCTAAGAAGATGAATATGGTATGTACTCACTCATTTGTGGACTCTAGCCATAAACCAAGGTCATTAAACCTATAGTTCACAAGCCCAGAGAAGCCAGATAACAAGGTGAACCCAAAGAAAAACGTATATAGATCTTCCTGGAAATTGGAAGCAAACTAGATTTTTTACTTCTACAAGAAACATAAAAATGAAACCAAAATCATTTGAAATTGTAGTATTTGCAAAGATGTTTCAATATGTATATTAAACCATATGCCTTACATAAGATAAGCATATGTGATTTATTTTTCATTTACTTATGTTGATCCTCAATCCCTTCCTCGTATAGGCTCAGTATCTCGGTTCTCTAAAACTGACTTTTAATTCTTGTTTATGATATTACAATCCTACTTTAAATTTTCCCTTAATCTTTTGATGCCTTGTAAGTATAAGTAAATGTTGACACAGACATCACAATAATATCAAAAGCTTAGTCTGCAAATACTTTCTCCACTAAGTTTTAGAATAATGTTACCATGTAAGTATTTACTGTAATCGGTGTTTTCCAAATGAAAAAAATCACCTATATAGAGTAAAACAAACCACATTCAGTTAGGAATATGAAGGCTACAGATGTATAAGTCAAATAAAATGTTAATGACCAGAATCTATATTATAATTGCCATTTTATAATGCCCTTTCAGGATCCTTACCAAGTAGAATATGAAATCTCCAACCTCCTCTGGTGCTATATATTCAAAGTCATATCTTAGGAAAATACTTTAATTGAGTTTATATTATATTGGGTTAATTAACTGTGTTTTAAGAATGAGAAGGGTATTGCTTTTTTGTTAGAAGGAGTAAAAATTGCTAATGGGGCTAAATAAAATATTTATGGAGTTTTTATTAAAGTGTCTCATTTAATTGTCTTCACTGCCTTAACTAATTTTGTCTCTGGGAAATTACACTGTAAATTATAGTTATTTTTGGTAGCTCTTAAGTAAGACTTTGTAATCAATGGAAATTTCATGCTGGAATAAATAAGCACGTGGTTCTCCATTTATTTCAAGTGTTTCTGAAACAGGGTTTAACTTTCAGCTTCAGGATGACAACATAAAGTGAACTGGTTCTCAATTCAAATATATGCACACACATAAATATAAATATAAACATATAAATATATATGTGTATGTATGTATATATGCATATATATCATTCAATTAGCAGAAGGAGTTCCAATAGCACCTCCCTCTATTCTCTAAATAAGAGAGTTCTAAGCCTAATACAAAACTATATATAATAAGAACAAAAATCAAATATTGTCCAGGGAAAATAAGAGACAAAAACATTTATAAAAATTAGAATTACAACCAGCATGGACAACATTAAGCAAGAAATATATGCTAAATGTTTAAGTGGTTATCCTATATTAAAGAGTCTGAGTCTTATATTAAAATGGCTTGGCTAAATCATGAGAGGAAAGTGTATATGGCTATCTAGTCTAGTCATGGAGGATAGAATATAGTCAGGCTGGAAGAGATATATAGAGAGAGAGTGGGCAGAGTCAGAGAGACGTCATGTAGCTGTCCATTCATCGGGGACATACATTTGGGTTCCTTCCAAACCTTTAGTGTTGTGAAAATAATGTGAGATCTTGTCAAAAAATACTTTCCTGCCTTTGTGTATCTACATGGATGTAGGTTATATAAAAGCTCTAATTTCAGCTTTCTTCAGGAAATTATTTTCTTTTTTCCTCATTAGTATTTATTATTTTTTTTAAATGCAGTTACTTTGCCTCAGGTATTTACAATAGATAATAATTATTCTAAAATTTTATAATATATTTAACTATTTTTCAATATTTTTTAATTTATGTAGAAACATTATTATCTTAAAATATATATCCTAAAATTTATTTAGTTTATTCTTGCCAAAACCTCATTTTCACAGACACTCAGGTCAATTATTAATAGATAGGACCTCAAGAAACTGAAAAACTTCTGTAAGGAAAAGTGCACCATTCTTCAAGCAAAGAGGCAGCCTTCAGAACAGGAAAAGCTTTTTTCTAATTTCACTTCCAATAGGAGATTAGTATCCAAAATATATAAAGAACTCAAAAAAACTTGACATTGAAAAAAATAATCCAGTAAAAATGGGGTTCAAATCTAAACAGAAAAATTTCAATAGAGTTATCTCAAACTGAGATAACTGAGAAACACTTAAATGTTCAACATCCTTAGAATGCCTAAGATGAGTAACACATGTGCCAGCTCATGCTAATGAGAATGTAGAGTAAGTGAGGAACTCATCCATTGTTGGTGTGATTGCAACCACTGCAGAGTGTTCAGCCACTATGGATATCTGTATGGATTTTCCTCAGAAGATGAAAATTACTTAACCTCAAGACTCACCTATACCATTCTTGGGCGCCTACCTAAATGATGCTTCATTCTACAATAAGGGCACTTGCTGAGTCATGTAAATTGTTGCTCACTCTATTTATAATTGCCAGAAATTACAAACAATCTAGTTGTTCCTCAATGAAATAATAGATAAAGAAAATGTGATGGAGTTACACAATGAATCAGTGAAGGATGTGCAGGACCAAGATGAATCTGTACCAGGGACTTGGCATATGTATTATATCTTTCAGAGTAGTAATTTTATGGGGCTCCCAGATATATGAACAAGTGGCTCTCTGATTTCTGGGCCTTCTTCTGAGTCTTTTTCTAATATTGGGAGGAAAGAAGATGATCAGAGAGAGGGGAAACTGTAATAATCACATATTGTATGCTAGTAAACTTATTCACAATAAGGTAGATTAGCAGTTTTTCTTTGTTTGTTTGTTTTTTTGTTTTTCAAGACAGGGTTTCTCTGTGGTTTTGGAACCTGTCCTGGAACTAGGTCTTGTAGACCAGGCTGGTCTCGAACTCACAGAGATCCGCCTGCCTCTGCCTCCTGGGTGCTGGGATTAAAGGCGTGTGCCACCACCACCCGGCTTAGATTAGCAGTTTTTATAACATTCCACTGACTAAACTCACTTGCAGTTGTCTGGTATATTTATTTATACTGATGAATTATATTTGGAATAGGTCCATGTTCTATCTATTCTTAAACAAATAACCCTATTATAATTGCTTTCACTTCATTTTGCTGAAAATATGTATTTATGTTTAATATGAACCCACTATTACAATTTCTACACCATAATATATAAATAAATCGGCTTTTAGTATTTTCTGGCAAGAACCTTGCAATGTGATGGCATATTATTCCTTGGGGCACTCATTTTAGAAAGCTATCTTTAGTATTGTAAAAAGGCTAAAAAGCTACAATGTTAGCTAACTGTTTGTTTCCTGGGCTGGCTACATCTATCACTTAATCACATAAATGAATAAGTCTTCTGATGAATTCAATCCGGAAACTCCTGCCACTCTGACCGTGGCAGCTGGAAAAGAAAAAAGATTTTTCAGGTATGCCTTATCAAATTGTACATTTTTTAAGCAAAAATGGATTGTACAGTACATTGATCTACAAAATAACTGGATATATTTGATATGAGAGTCATTAATGGGAAATTGTACTCATTTTTGTTATGAAAATTGTATATGACTAAACTCAAAAAATGAAATATGTTTTTACAATTTGTTATTGGCAGAAAATTGATAGCTATGTAATTATAACATCTCAACAAATTCCATTTCATATTGTTTTCTGATGATGCTTGTAGTGGTGCAATTAAAAACTAATTAGTTATTAACCTCAAATTGCTTACTAACAGACTACTAGCTTATACCAAATAGGAAAAAAACATGAACTTCAACAGATAGCGCTGAAATTCATAGCAGAGGTACCCAACTTTACCCTCATCTGTATACCACATGTATCCACCCTGTATTTGAAAAGCATCCTCATTTATTACTTTCTTTTTTTTTCTGAAAACTACAAAATCTCAACAAAATTGTTATTCTGTTAAATCTGTACTCTAGTATCATGATCACAAACAATTGTCTCTTTATATAATATCTGCTATCCCCTGTGTAGGGAAAGTTTATATATATATATATATATATATATATATATATATATTTATATATATATATATATATATATATAAACTTTGGGAAGGATCCAAACTTAAACAATGATGGAATCTGAAAACCCAGTATTTCAAGTCTAATAGGTATAAAAAAATAAGCAGAAGAACAATTATCAGGACTCATGAATAAAGCAGAGGATCTAGCTATAAGAAGCAAAGGATATTTTAAAAATTAAAATCACAAGAAAGAAACAGTAAATGTGATTCACCATGAAAAGAGGAAAACTCAAGCTATAAAAATGGAAAAGGAAGAATCACAAGTTAGTGGCTTATACATTTATAGTTTAAATAAGAATTTCCCATCTGAGCTGACAACGCTATCCCCAGAAGCCATAAGCTAACAAAACCCAACATCAGGTCTGAGAATTCCATTTTTAGTTGCTGGGCAGTTTTGTCCAAGAGATCACCAAGCTTAGTTCTGTTGCGTTTAGTACCTCCTAGTGATTGAAGTTAAATCCTTATTTCTTTAGGTACCATTCATTTCAAACCCAGAATCTACAGGCCTTTTGTCACTGAATTCTTTGGAAAGCAGTTTGATTGCTAGTGACTTGTCTTAAAACTATGATAACACAGATCTGAACAGGTTTAATTCTAGATGTTTCAGACATAGACCAAATGGTCCCACTTAAGACTCTTTACTGTGCTTCCACTTTGACCCTTACAACTTTATATCTGGTCTGAGCAAAGCTAAAAAATTATTTCCACCAGCATGAGCTCTGAAAACAGATAAACTAATTCCTAATAGTTTATCTGTTTTCGAATTAGAAGGTGGCATTTTGTAGTGAAGACTCTCTGAATTCTTTCAAGTACTTTCTGGTTCATATCACTTCACAGGAATCCTATCGCAGAAACTCCACAATCCCGTACTTCTTGTATCTCTGTCTGTTTTCCATTTTACTTCATGGGGATTGCTGATCATTTTAAAGAATGTGTTCTGTGACTTTCAATTATTGAAACCACCTTCATGTTCAAAGCCAAGATGACTGGACAGATTTCCACTTCTGCTCCCATGTTTCATAAATTATGATGCAATCCTTAATCTCATCCAATGTCCACTAATTGTTATATTAGGCAACTCTCTAATTGATCATAGGAAGAGTGCAAAACATAATATTTTGTAGTAGTTTGAACAACTGATCCTAACACATATTATATACTTAAAAATGTAATGCCAAACCAACATATAATAGTTTTCTATTTTCTTCTGTATCAAACTAATGATTATGAAGTCATTTCTCAATTTAAGCCATTAATCCTTTAAATAAGTAAGAGCTTATCAGTGAAATCTACTATTTTTTTGTTTTACCTTGCTTTTGTTTGTGTGTTTGTAGTATGTACATTTAGTAAGAATAACAGTGTTTATCATGGAAATGCTACTCAAAATGACTCCGAGTCAAAATACCAGTCAGAATAGCTAAAATCAAAAACATCAATGATAGCTTATGCTGGAAAGGCTATGGAGTAAGGAAAACACTCCTCCATTGCTGGTGTGAATGCAAACTTGTACAATCACTCAGGAAATCAGTATAGTCATTCCTCAGAAAAAGTGGTAATCAACCTACCTCAGGACCTGGCAATACCACTGTTGGACATATACCCAAAGGATATTCAATTATATCACATGGACATTTGTTCAGCTTTGTATATAGTAGCCTTATTTGTATTATCCAGACCTGAAAAGAACCTAGATGCTCCTCAACTGAAGAATGGATAAAGAAAATGTGGCACATTTATATAATGGAGTACTATTCAGCAATAAAAATCAATGCCATCTTGAATTTGCATGCAAATATATGGAACTAGAAAAAAAAATCCTTAGTGAGGCAACCAACACCCAGAAAAATGAACATGGTATGTATTCACTTATAAGTGGATACTAACTATAAAGCAAAGGATAATGAGCCTATAGTCCACAACCCTAGAGAAGCTAAGTAACAAGGTCAACCCTAAGAAAACATACATAGATCCACCTGGAAAGGGGAATAGAGAGGATTTCATGAAAAACTGGGAACACGGGAGTAGGGGGGGAGAGAGGGAATAAGAAAGAGGAGGGGAGAAGTGGAGGAGGGAGGAGAACTTGAGGAAATGGGATAGTCAAGACGGAGAAAGGATTGAGTTGAGAGCAAGGAAAGAGATATTTTGATTGAGTGATCCAATATGGGGCTAGCAAGAAACCTGACACTAGAGAAATTCCCAGGAATCCACAAAGATGACACAAGCTAAGATCCTAAACAATGGGTGAGAGGTTGCCGGGAATGACCTTTCCCTGTAGTCACATTGATGAATATCTCTAATGTCACCATAGAACCTACATCCAACAACTGATGAAAACAGAGACAGAGACCCAGAGTGCAGCACTGGCCTGAGCTCCCAATGTCCAGTTGAAACGTAAAAGGAGTGAGAATATCAGCAGAGAGGTCAAGACCATGATGGGTTCATCCACTGGAACAGTTTACCTGAGCTAATTGGAGCTCACCAACTCCAGCCAGACAGGAAAGGAACCAGCCTAGGACCAAACTAGACCCTCTGAATGTGGGTGACAATTGTATGGCTGGGGCAGACTATAGGGCCACTGGCAGTGGCATCAGGATTTATCCCTACTGCTTGTACTGAATTTTTGGAAACCCATTCTCTTTGGATGGATACCTTGCTCCACCTAGATATAGTAGGAAGGGTCTTGTACCTTCCCCCAAAGCAATATGCCTTACCCTCTCTGAGGAGTAGATGGGGTGGGTTGGAGAAGGTGGAGTGGATAGAAGGGGAATGCATGGGAACTAGGATTGTTATGTAAAATTTAAAAAGATTGTTTTCTTTAAAAAAAATAAAAATGAATAAAAGTACATTCAATTATTTTATACAATACTCTAAAACTCTGATGGTTTAATACGTCCTGAACCGATATAATAGTCATACATATATTAAAATTAATAATCATTTAAATTGTACATTTACGAAGTTTAAAAACTCATATAATATTTATGTAAATTAGAGTTTGGAAACAGTAAAACACTATTTAGCTTATATTTCTAAGTAAGGAGTTGAGTTTATATCTTAGATTATCTTTATTAATTAAGTTAGAATCTCAGCTAAAAAACAGATAGTGAAAGAGTTGTTAGTGCTCACTTGCTAATGAACAGGGATTTCAAGTTTTCAAAAATTCACAGTCTACAAACACTTTAATAATGAGAATCTATCCCAAAAAGAAACTATTACAAGGCTGGATAATCCCTCTATAATGAGGCTGGACAATCCTTGTATAATGGGACTGTCCATGGATTCTATGGTTGACAAATCCCTCCATTGTTGGGGAATATTGTTTACTAATGTATGTTGCGTTTTTTTCCTACTGATTTTGTTAACAATTCAAGGATGCGTTTGATTAAATAAAATTAGCCTGCAAGTAGGAGAATGAGTCAGCAAGAAGTTGACAGGAAGTGGTAAGGAGGAACCATGAGTAGCAAGGGTTTTTAAGTGGGGGCAAAGGATCACTTTGGGTTGTTTGGAGAATGCCAGCAAAGGAAGAAGGTTGGCTACTTGCTATTTAGCCTCCTCGAGGGAGCAGAATTCTACTTCAAACATTAAATTTTGAGTTCTTTAGATTTACATAAAGTTTCCCTTCGTAGCTTTGAAAGATCGGTTGCCTGAGGGAAGAGAATCCACTCAGGCTGTGTCCCTTGCAGACAAAGCCATTGCTTAAGGGATAGCTACTGTAGATAATAAAAGGCATATAATCACACTCCATACGGATATTATCCACAGAATTCATGGCTAGACAACCCGCCCATAAGGAGAATGTCCACAAAGTCCGGAGCTGACAATCCCTGTATAATGAGGCAGTCCACAGAATGCATCAGCGTTTGCAGCAGACACCACACACAGACATTGGAAGAGAAACTAATGCAGAACTTGACAATCCCTACACAAAGGGACTGTCCACACAGTCCATGGCTGGACAATCTCTGCATAAGAAGGCTTTCCAAAGAGTCTAGAAGCTTTCTCATCAGACACTGAACATAAATAAGGGGGTTCTATTAGAAGTAAGATTCCTTACTTGTAATTCCTCTTCCTCCACTAAAACAGGTCACAGTCAGTCCAGAAGCCCTGTAGGGCAGAAAATCAAAACAAATGTGTCATGCCTATTTTGTTTAAATTAAAGTCTACTCAAGAATTGGGAAACCATGCCTGATACTGGCCACCTCACCTAATTCCTGGGGTAGTGAGGTCTTGGACCTTAGAAAAAATGGTAACACAATCTCTTCACTATGTAAACATAATGCCTCATGGCATTTCAAATGTTATCTTTATACACACAGGTAAGAGTAGCTACTTGATCTCAACAAATATGCTTTTCTTACAGTACTTAAAGTTTAGTAGAGAAAATAATAACTGGATACATGGAAGAAATCTATAAACAGTGAGGAGCCGAGAACAGATAGATAATCCACATTACACATATTAGATTTATGGATCACAGAACAGGAAGGAAGTGGAAGGAAAAAGGATTGTTAGTGCCAGAATATTAGGATGTCTGCTCTGAAACAGTCTCTTGTAGAAGTGGGTGCATAAACAAGACCACAATATCAATAAATATGTTAATAGGGAATGAGGAAAATTTAAACAGATCCCATTCTCTGGAAACAGAACTGCAAGCAATCATTTTCTGCTGGGAGAAGAATAATTAAAATGTTACAGAGAAGAGCCTACTACTCAGTTATACAATGCACAGTGGTCAGCTCTGAAACCGTAGACATCCAAACAACAAAAAGTTACTCATAGCTCACATCACTAAAACCTTTTCTTGCCTTTCAATTAGAACAGATTTAAGAACATTTATGATTTGACAAAGTGTGTGTTTATTGTTGATTTCCACACTATAATTACGGTAATGACCTGTTAATGGTTGAAACTGCTTTAGTTCATTATAAGATGTCAGCAATTAGAAAAAAGATTAAAACTTGTCTAAGAGAAGTTTGACATTATCAGTGAGTTCTTGGAGTTGGCATGCTTAATAAGACAAATTTAGATTTTGATATAGCTGAAAACGCTAAAAAAAACACCCTAGACCAATTCAAAAGGACATTCCCATCCATGGCGATCCCCCCTCCTTTAATTAGGAGATACTGTAGCCATAGAATTATAAGCAGCATGAAGCATTATCTGCATGCTTATCATTATTTAATTGCTGATGAACTCTCATGACAGAAATTTGGCTCAGAGACACAGCCCAGAGGTATACTTTTCTTTAACCCTTTTCTTACAGGGATTGGCAGTCAGAGATGGGTAAGATCTTTTTTACCCTAGGCATCTAAGACAAGGGCATGCATGATTAGAATGCATGTACTGAAGATGGGTATGTCTGGAAAAGAGGGAAAATAACCCCCAAGGCAGTCACAATCATCTGTCCTGTAGCAGAATCACAGGTTTTATTAAATGTAATAAAAAGGGAGGAATTGTCAGGGCACAGATGTGAGCCCCGTTCCACCTTGTCTAGATGTCAGAGAGTTTAAGCTTATTGTTGCTCTATAACAGGTGTGACTTCAAACAAGAGATTCTAGCCTAAGGTGTGGCTAATTAGTATTTTGAGTGTTGAAGAAGATCTGCTCCACCTGGACCAAAAGTTGGAGAATTTAAATCTATAAGAATATAAGCATGTGGAGGAATAAACAAGGCAGAGATGTAGGGGGATATGATATAGAGATGATAGAAAGAATGAGTAGGTTATTCAGTCTACGTTAGTCCAAAAACAAGTCTTAATCTCAAAATATTTTACATTGGTATAGATTTTGGTTTATTTACACAAATTTCAAATTATTTTTGGTATACTATGTGTATGTTTTTACTCTTTTTTGGTGTCGTGTGCTTATGTAACTCATTAAAAATATAATGTGCAGTTAAGAAATATAGCTTAATAGTCATCGATATTAATCAAACTTGTAATCATATTAGTTATGTTTTCAAGTTTATAAAGATATATTTACATAAGTATGTGTTCATCAAACACTTCAAATACTTATTGAATATGGCATTTAATATATTTAAAGACTTAATGCTTTTCATGACAGTGAGACTCATCTGTTCTTGACAGCACCAATTTACTTCAAAAGCAGATGATGGGCATCAAAGAACTGCTGTAAGGAATTTGCTTTCTTTATGGCATTAACCATTTGGGCAAGAAACTGTTCTTTTGTCAATAGATGACAGTATACTGTCCAAACCGGACCAGTAAGATGTAAAACAAAAAGTGATTTTTATTGAATATAAATCTTTGTGTGGTTATTTGGGAACTGGTTTGTGGGAAAGAAAGTGTGCCTACAAGTAATGTTAAAATAAAAATGTATGATACACTCAACCAATTAGGTTTGATCTCTTCATAAGGAAATAGAAATAAGAAATTAAGAAATACATTTCACTGAAACTACAAAGAAAAACTGGATAAGGAATGCACACACACAAAAAAAGAGGTAGTATGAGGACCGAGTTTAAAAAGAGTCATCTGAACACTACCTACACTTTGGAAGAGGGGTTAAATGCAAATTGAAGTCAAAGGTCTTATGAAAAATCCAATATGCAGGCACTTTACCTTGGAATTCTGCATTCTAAAAAATGCAAGAAGATCAATGTCTCCATTTAAGCAAATCAGGACATGGGGTTTCTGATGGCAACTTTCATAGGCTAATGCATAAGTTTATTTGATCTTCATGATCAAAGTCTAATCCTCAAAAGTTTTCAATTTATGGTCATAGAATTACAGTTATTGGATAAATCTAACAGGCTTTCCTTTCCAGCACTTAGGACATTAAGGTAGGGATATCAAGAGTGCAAGGTTCTTCTTTGCTATATAGTAACTAGAAGCTGAACCTGTTGTCCATGGACATTACTTTAATCCTGAAATATTAAAATAATAAAATATATTTTAAATGAAAGAATAAATATTAAAACTTCCTATAAATACTATGCACTGATTGAGTGCACCAATGGAGCTTCACATTGGTATTAACGGGAAAAAAAAAGAGCACATTGTTAAGTAAATATTTAAGCAGGGAGAGGTATGATCAAAAGGGATACAGAGCTAGAATTGATCACAATTATAGGCAATCAAGTAATGTTGACAGTGAGAGAAATAGGGTTCCCAAACAGAGAGCACACCAGCAGATTATGCAATGCCAAATTATCAGCCCTGAAAGCATATATATGCAAGTACTGTTAGGATTGTGCAGTGTGGATGCAATTAGAAACACATATTAATAGGTAATAGGGCCGGGCAGTGGTGGCGCACGCCTTTAATCCCAGCACTTGGGAAGCAGAGGCAGGCGGATCTCTATGAGTTCGAGACCAGCCTGGTCTACAAGAGCTAGTTCCAGGACAGGCTCCAAAACCACAGAGAAACCCTGTCTCGAAAAAACCAAAAAAAAAAAAAAATAGGTAATAGGTAACTATAACCTGTTATATGTATTTTACATCATAAGAATTAAAACGAATCAATATTCTTATAGAAAATGCTTTGTCAAGACAAAAATTATACTCTTTGAGTTTTATAAATATTGATAATTCTTACTAATTCCTTACAAAAAGGTTTACCTTGCATTAGAAAGGTATTAAAATTATCATGTTATGTTGAACCATATTTTCCATGCAAATCAAACTCACACAGGAAACAGTTTTCATAAAACATTTATTCCATATAAAAGATTTAAATAGTACTTTGATTAATCCAGACCAAATTGTGTCATGCTTCCGGACCACTTCAAGGCTGTGGTTATCCCATTGGACTCAGAACTTGCTGATGAACTAACCCTGAATTTATGGTCCCATTATAAATATGTTAGTTAAATTTCATACTCTGAATTCCCAATCTATTTCCAATTAGAAATCACATTTTTTTCACTTCTTCCAATTCTGTAACTAGAAACTAGAGCTGGCATAAATTTTCTGTATATATTTCCCTTGGAATTTTGTTTCAGTGTAGTTTGACATTTGAATGTATTGCTTCTTTGTACTTAAGGCATGCCACTTTCTAACAAATTGTGGCAACTGGTACAACTGGACCTTTCAGAAAATATAAAATATGACATGTTGCTTATATTCTTTAATTTTGTAATCATAATTCATCATAAAGGAAGAAAACTCAAGGGTAACTTCCAGGGCATTTTAGGGTTCAAGGAGCAATTTCCCAACATGAAAGCAGATGTTTATGCTAATGAAAATGGAGTTAGGAATTGGCACAATTTCCTATTCTGTTTTATTTTTTCACTTTTAATCTTTACAGCTGGCTATGTGGAGGGAGCAGCAGATGGATGAATATATATTTAGACAGTCTTTACGATCATCTCATGAAAGTTTTGTTCTCTAAACACAACTTTAATATTTTCTAGAAATTTCAGTTATAACATTATTTCATTTTTCTAAAATGCTTTAGATTAAATGAACAGTATAACAGACATTGAAGAATTTTAGTTGTAAACTGAATACTCATGACATATCTTTATAACCACAGAATAATATATCTCTCAATATTCACCAGAAAATATTTTATTTGCTGTAAGGATTAACACAGAACCTTTAACTGGCCAATGTATTGATAATAAAAACACAAAATACTTATCTACAAATAGAACAAATAAACCAACCCACCTCCTCCCTTTTAAGGTTCTGAGATTATTGCAGAAAAGGAGAGAGAAAAATTTAAGAGTCTGAAATAAAACAGTGACTCATGTACATAGTATGTCAGCTGCATATAAAAATTCACAGCCCTTGTAACATGGACAAGACGTAACTAAAGCCATACTAGACCATATTCCAGCAAGGAACAGAGTGGGCATAAAATCTTGACCTTTGCCATAGAGCTATTGGTAATGGTTAGCTATAAAAGGGAAAACCATTTTTCTCTAATAGTGTATCCTATGGTAAAAATGACTATGTTCCAGTGAAAGGCCAAACATCCAATGATATTTGAGCAGCACAGGTTGATCTTGAAGAAGAAAAATAGCCAAAAATGGTTAAATAGGAAAATATTTACATCTAAAAAGACTTGAGGGAGAAGGGGTGAATATAATTTAAAAAAACATTTTAGGAAATTATCAAAAACTAATACTAAATATAATAACTTGTACATTATAAATATATATATGTGATGATCTATATGAATGAAATTTCTATTGTAAATTATTATTTCATAATTTATTTTTCTGGTTCTGAAAGAAGAGTATTCTTTTTCAGGGCTGTGAAAAAGTCTCATTCAGTAAAGCCCATGCTGTTCAATCATGAAGATCTGGACTGCTGATAGCCAGCTCCCAAGTTGAATTTGCTTTGGTGGTGGGTATCTAAAACCCTAGCACTAAAAGGATAGGAACAATCGGATCTCTAGAGATCACTTGTTAGGCAGTCTACAAAATGTGGTAGCTCCAGGTCAATTAGAGATTGAGTAAAAGACCCTTGACATTAACTCTGTCTTCCAGAAGGACAAATGCTAGACACACAAAAATGTAGTATAGAAACATACATAGTCTATGATAATACTTATAACATTTTGAAAATATGAAATTAGAGTAAAATATTACAAGAATTTAAACACTGGGGCTGGAAAAATGGCTCAGAGGTTGAGAGCACTGTCTGCTCTTCCAAAGGTCCTGAGTTCAATTCCCAGCAACCACATGGTGGCTCACAACCATCTGTGATGAGGTCTGGTGCCCTCTACTGGCCTGCAGGCATACACACAGACAGAATAAAAGAATTTAAACACTGGTAAAGTAACAACCTTGGTATAGAGACTGAAGAGAGCCAAAGTTTTCTTGTCTTTTTTGTATATGTGAGTGATTGCACGACAAATTTTATCATGTCCTTAAAGACATGAACTTAAGATGATTGGTTTGTTAATGCAATAAATATTATTTAAATGTATACGAAAATATTCATGTAGGTTTGATAACTAATTAATTTAACTTTCATTCTTTTAGGTGTGGAAGATAAGAAATAACAGGCAAGAAATAAGTTCAGGTACTTATAAGAACAATATAATAAAAAGAAGGAATATCATTTGGTCGATGTGGTCAAAGATATTTTCTTTGAAAAGATGCAGCCTGGACAGAAATATGGAAAAAGCAGGATAGTAACCATGGTAGAGCACGTGGAGAAATTACCTCTGAAGTGATGAGACTGCATGTGGAAAGGATCTTTGCTGATGGATGGCTACCAGAACAGCTTTGAGGAGAACACTGGGCCCACATGAGGTTAAACAAGGTGTGAGAAAGGTGAGCTTGGCTGATACCCAAATCAAGACAAGTGTCATATGGATCATGTGAAGGACTGAGTTTACTCAGAGTTATATTAACCACAAAAGTAAAGAAATAATTTTTAAACACTTAGGGAGTCTGTGACAAAATACAAATTTGCGATGATGGTATTTAGAAGGTGTTGTGGAATATAACTTAACTATGTAAAGATGTGTTGTATTTGTTTTACCTTGCCTTGCCTAAGGTACCTGATTGGCCTAATAAAAGGCTGAACAGCCAATAGCTAGGCAGCACAGGGGCTGGCAAGCAGAGAGAATAAGTAGTAGGCATGCAGGCTGAAGAGAAAATGAGGGAGAAAAAAATATGCCAGGGACCTGCCATTCAGACACAGAGGAAGCAGAAAAGCAGGACATACAGAATGAGAGAAAGGTAAAAAGCCCAGAGACAACAGATAGATGAAGAGAAACAGGAGAATTTAAGTTTAAAAAAAATTCTAGCTAGAAACAAGCCTAAACTAAGGCTCAGTGTTCTTAACTAATAATAAGTCTCCATGTCATGATCTGGGCGTTATTGGTACACTAAAGCCAGCTACAGAAGAGAGTATGGAACAAAAGGATGTAGCAGATGAATTTTGAAAATAATTTCAAAGTTGAAAATTCAGAAGTTCTTGTGAACCAATAAAAAGATCATCTATTAATTTTTTGTACAACTAAAAGAATGAAATTAAAATAAAAAATGAATCAGAATACATTTGATTGACTAGTGTTTTTTCTTAAATTTATGTCTACAACCAAGTTCAAAATATAAAAAGGTTTGAAAAGAAATACCCTGTATTAGTTTTTGCCAATTTGAAACAAATACAAGCATATTTCTGAAGAAGAAATTTCAATGTAAAAATCTGCATCATCAGATTATCCAGTGCACAAGTTGATGGAGTATATATTCTTCGTCAGAGATTAACATGAAATGATCCTATCCACTGTGGCAATGCTACCCCTGAGCAGGTTATCCCTAGGTGATATAAGAACAACTTGAACAGCCATAGAGCTAGCCAGTAAGGCCGTCAGTTCCTGCCTCCAGGTTCTTACCATGACTGAGTTCTTACATTGGCTCCCCCTAGTGACAGACTGAAAAGCATGAGATAAAATAAACCGTTTCTTCTCCAAAAGTGTGGTGGTTAGTTTTGAATCACAACAACAAAACAAAACAAAACTAACAAACAAACAAAAAAAAGTAACAACAGAAGAGTACCTTATAGAGACTTCAGAAAAAGTTGGATAAGAGATATTATTGAATTAAGAAGGGTAATAAATCTAATGATAAGGGAACTAAAAAAGACAGCATAGGAAAAAGATACTTAGAAGAGCAGGTAGTGTAAAGAAAGAGGTAAAGAAAGCCAGGAAACAAGAAAAACTGTGCACGCCTAGCACATGTAAAGCTCGGGTTCCACTTCAGTTCTGGGGTTTTCCGACCCCAGTTATGGGGACGATAACTAATTATTAAAAAAAGATATTCAGAAAGACAATAAAGACATAGTTCATGTAGCTGCTGAGATAGAAAAAGATGTTCTTTGAATCCCTAACTTTCTTGAATTTTAATGAGGTGATCCTAAAAAAAGAATAGATGCAGATGAAGAAAAGAAAATAGGAGCTTACCCAAACTCAATTACTAAAATTTTGAAATGAACTGCATGTTTTCCATCAAACTAGGAGCAATTGGTGATGGAGTTCTATGGTTCAAAGTAAACGTGAGTTAAATTTAATTATTTGTCAATCACTAGTGAATAATTGTTTTTTGCAAGTTGCCAGTGAAGTAAAACACCAACTGAATGAGTATAATTGTGTACAAAATTGACAGAAGTGTTGATCAGTGGAAGAGTCTGACATTTAAAATTTAAAGATCAGATGAAGCCCATAAGCCAAGCAGAGAGGAAAATAAGCCAACTGAAGAAGGTTCAGGCAGAAGCCTCTTGCCATTGTCAACAAGTTTGGATGTATGATGGGAATTACTCATTGATTTTTTTTGAACTGGAGATCACTGTTGACCTTTGTGCCAACTATGTTCATGGAGCATGGGCAGGCCACATTTTCATTGATTTGGATTCCAAAGAAAATGAGTAACCGTTATTTAAGTTTGAGTTTTAAAGTTTGACAACCTTGAGAGTTTATGTGAAAGTGGTAATTAGGGGGATACAGGCTTGAATCTTTATTTTTAGGATCATAGAAATTAAAAAAAAAATAGACACCTGATTTGTAATTTATATTGACTTGAAAGTTTATACTGCAACATCACTTGTATTTTGTTCATTCTTATGAATAAAAAAATGGAAATAAATGCTAGTAATTGCATGCTGACTGTATTGAAGTTAAAATCAACAAAATCTGTCAGAAGATAAACAATAAAAAGAAACATAAGCTAATAAATAAAAGAGATACATTCTTATGACAGCTAATTTATCTCAATTTTAATTAACCCATAGAATTTTAAACATTCTTTAGAGTAGTGTAACTATGGGTCAAACACAAATATTCTCAATTATATCAACTTTTGCCTTATTTTAACCATTTATTAAAATCATTTTTCTCTTCTTGCATATGTCTATTTATGCATTTGCATAGGAATACCCAAGAGTGATGTGAGAATTGTTCCCCCATCACCTTTCTGCCCTATACACCAAGTTAGGGTCTTTCAATAAAACCCAGAACTCATATGCATGATGTGAATGGTTTGATAGCAAGTACGGGCCAGGTATAGTCTAAGGCCACCTTCTCAAGCACAAGGTGTCTACTCAGGTACTGAGAATGAACCCTAGTCTTCTTTTTGATTTATAAAATAAACAGTGAATGTTGTCCTTACTTAGATTTATGACAATTAAAAGCAAAAAATTCATATGCTACACTTTTTGTGTTAAGAACTCAATGTCTTTTTAAAATGTCTTTTATTATAAAAGTAAAAAATATGATGCATCAGGAGCTTACAGATTAGTACTATGTAAAACAAAATGCTCTCGAGAAACACGTTATTGCTAGTTTTATTTGATTAATTTTCTGTGTACTTTATATACATGTTTATTAGCTTTTCATGTTTTATTTTCCTTCATTTATATTCAAATCACCTAAAGTCATATTTGTTTGGAAATTAAATTGCAGGTTTCCTAAGAAGATAATTTTGTTGGCTTATACCATTTACAAGTAAAAAGCTGTAATGTAGTATCTTAATTATGCAGTGACTTTAAAAATAGGCAAGGAACAAAAAATGTAATAATGTAAATGTTATTCTCAGGAAATTTAGTCCAGAATTACAAGAAATTTTATTGAAAGAATAAATAAAAGACAAGCAATGGAAAGATGATGTTTTTCATAAGCAGAAAACTAAAGGAGAAAATGGACCTGCATAACTGTGGTTTAGGTAAAATATAAACCATTATTATAGTAAGAACAGTGATTTAATTTAGGGAAAACTGAAGACTCTAGTATGGAGATTCTTTGATAACTTTTTTCCTGAAGAAATTATACCCTTCTTGTTCTTTGCACTTAAGTAGCAAGAAATACAAAATATGTTTCACCTCTAGTAACCAAGATACTACACCCCTAAATATTTTCCATGACCCCTTTCTCCCATAAGCCTCTCACATTTTTGTCAGATTATCATCCACTGATAATACAAGATACAAGATATTTATTTAAACAATTTTCCCTTTTGAATTCTTTATTTATTAGTAAAATTCAGAAGACATGTTCAGAAAGAGATAAGACTGGAAAAACTCTCCTTGGAGTTGCAATCTGATATTGACTGTGAAATTTCTAGATGCTTAGGAATCTTTTAATTAATTATAAATTGCTATCATAAGACCGTAAGTCATAGAAGAGATTTTTGGGACTTACAGTTCCAAAGTTTTAGAGTCTGTGATCATCAATGCAGAAAGCATGGCAACAAACAGGTAGGCAAGTTAATAACACCAAATCTCATAAATCCTGTAGTTTAATTTGATACTACATATTCACTATTCTTTTCCTCTATAATTTTAATAGGCTGTTAAACTTATTTAGTGACAATTTTAATAGAATATTTGTGGTACTTTGAATAGAAAAGGCCCCCATAGACTCATATGGTTGAATGCTTAGTCCTTATGAAGTGGCAGTAATGAAAGGTATAGACATTTGACATAGGTGTGACTTTGTTGGGAGAAGTATATCACGGTCAAAGCAGACTTTGAGGACTCATATATGCTCAAGCCACGCCCAGTGAACAGTCTCTGTCTTCTGCCCACAGATCAAGATGTAGAATTCTCAGCTACCCCTCCAACACCATGTTTTTCAATATGTCATCATGTTTCTTATCATGAAGATAACAGACCAAACTATTGAACTGTTCAACAGCCCAAATTAATTGTTTTCCTTCTTAAGAGTAGGAATGGTAATGGTATCTTCTCACATGACAGAAACTGAAACTGAATAATGATTTTAATCTCAAAGTGTTGTTTATTTTTCTTTTCATAATACTTCGATCTTTTAGTTATAAATTTAAGCATATTCATAGGATTTTAAAGTACTTGCATGCTAAGGTTACCCTCTCTTCTTATCTCTGCTTCAGTTTTAATATTCTCTTTTCCAGAGTGAAGAAGGAATGTTAATGCTTTTGTTTATATTTAAATTTATTTAAAAGAATAATGGCAACAATAACTCATAATAATTGCTTCAATTCTGCTATTAAATGGATACTGGATCTGTTGTCTTCTCTTTGAAACAACAAGTTTTTGAAGAAATATTTAGTTATATAAAAATACACACCATCAAGATAATGTAACTCCTAGTGTTAGCCTTGATCACAGGACTTAAGTTCATTTCATTGGCTTCTCCACCGTAGAGTTACTTGCTTTCCCCTTTCCAGATTATGTTCATTGAAAGGAATGTGTTCTAGGCTATGAACTTCCATGTTGTGAGTTTTTCTGTATCTTCTTGATGAAAGAAGATGTATATATGAATTATTCTTAACTGCTCTGTTTTTATAGAGTCATCAGATAGTGGCACTACTTTAGAAGGTTTAGGAGGTATGACCTCATTAGAATAGGTGGGGCATTGTTAGGATTCAAGCCCAGTATTGCTCTTCTCTTGCTGTCTGCAGATCCAGATATAGAAGACCAAACTACTTTTCCAGAACCATGCTTGCTTGTCTGCAATGCTCCTCGCCATGATGATAATGGACCAAACTTCTGAAGTGGCAAGCAAACCGCAATGAAATTATTGCTTTTATGAGTTGCTTAGATCATGTTGTTTCTTCGCAGCAATAGAACACTTGTGACAAAGACAGAATTTGGTACCATGGACTTGGGTATTGGTGTAATAGATCCAACTCTGCTTTTGTCTTTTGGGTTATCTGTTCAAGTGACAAATATGGAAAATTTAAAACATAGCAGAAATGAACATATAGGAATACTGGTGCACAATGAAAACCCATCTATGTCTAATTATAGATATAGATTAAGATGAAGAATCTCAAATCAAAGACATAAGACAGAATTTTAACAACATAATTGAAGAAAACTTCCCCAAACTAAGGAAGACACACATATACATTCAAGAAACACACAAAACACAAAATATACAAGACTAGAAAATAAAATCCCCATAACATTTATTTAAAAATAGGTATACAAAAGGGCAGCAAATAAGAGTTTTAAGATACAGAGGAAAAACTCTCAAGTGACATATAAAGTAAAAGCCATCAAAATAATAGCTGACTTCCCAAATGAAACATTACAAGCCAGAAGAGCATGGAACAATGCCTTCAGTGTCCATAAAAGCAATTATTACTAGCCTAGATGAACATACCAACACAACTATACACCATAATTAAAGAGCAAGAAAAGTTTTCCATGATATAAATAAAGTAACCAGATGGAAATGAGTAAAACAGAGGGACTGAAAAGAAATACTAAGTCATATAATAAAACAAAAAGTACCACCGAGAGTACAGAACCCATTATTAAAACACAATCACCACAATTAATATACAAATTACAATGGTTTTTATTCTCCCATAAAAGAATACAGGGTGATGACTATATTCAGAAATAAAATTTACCTGCTGTCTACCAAAAACATTTTAGCTTTAAAAATAAACACTATATTATAGTAAAAGATGAAACAAATCCTTCCAATCTAATATTATTAGGAATCAAGCAGGCTTGGTTGTCATAAAATCTGATAAATTACAGTTCAAATTAAAGTGAATCATAAAAGATAAACAAGAACACTTTATTGTAATCAAGTGAATGGTAAACCAAGGGAGTATCATTAACCAAATAATATAGATACTGAATCCTGCTGCACTGAATTGCATTTTTGAAAATTTTCTGTCAGAGCTAGGTACACAGAAAAAACATAAGTCCATTAACATTAGGTGATTCCAATACCCTACTTTCTCCAATAGGGTATATATGCAAAAATAAACATAGTTAAATTAAAATTAATTGACATCATGCATCAAATGGACTTAATAGATATCTACAGAAAATTTTACCCAACATTAAGGAACATATGTTCTACTGAGCATCATATAGACAATTCTATAAAGAGATCACATCCTCAGATGTAAAAGATATATTTACAATTTCAAAAATATCTATAAATCTCAACATATCCTAAATTATCATAATACAATAAAATCTAAAATGAGACAGTCAAAAAATTCTACTAGATATACAAGATCCTATAGATTAAATAACCCACTGTGGAATAATGAATAGGTCAAAAATAAAAATCCACGAGAAATAAAATGATCCTGAGAATGTCCTTTACCTTACAGAACATTTTCAATTTCATGTAGTTCCATTTATCAATTGTTGATCTTGGAGTCTCTGTTACTGGTGTTCTATTGAGAGTGTTATCTCCTGTGCCGATTTTCAAGGATGTTCGCCACTTACTCTTTCAGATTCAGTGTAACTGGATTTATGCTGAGGTCTTTTGATGCATTTGTAGTTGAGTTTTGTGTAGCAAAACTATGGATCTATTTGCATTCTTCTACATGCTGGCATCAAAGTTATGCCAGCACCATTTGATGTATTTGCTTTCTTTTTTCCATTGTACAGTTTTGCCTTTGTTGAAAATCAAGTGTCCATAGGTGTGTGGATTTATTCCTGGGTACTTTTGTTCTATTCCATTTATTCACTTGTCTGTTTTTATGCCTATACCATGCTGTTTTTATTACTATAGCTGTGTAGTAGAGCTTAAAATGAAGGAGGCTTATACCTTTATCATTTTTTTTATTATACAGAATAGTTTTAGGTGTCCTGGGATTTTGTTTTTTTCATATGAAGTTGAGTATTGTCCTATCAAGGTCTGTAAAAATTGTGTTGGAATTTTATAGTAGTATTTTATTTATGTTTTAATAAAGAAAGCTTGCCTGAATTTCAGAAGGACAAAGCTAAGCCACTAAAGAGCAGGAAGTAATGGCACACACCTTTAATTTCAGGATTTTGGAGATAGAGGAAGATGAATCTCTGTGAGTTCAAGGCCACCCTGGACTACACAAGATCAATGTAGAAACAAATTCAGGTGGTGGTGGCCTCCACATTTCATCCTAGTATTAGGTAGTCATACACATTTAATGCCAGCATTAGAGGGAATATAAAATCTAAGTAGAGAGACGCTCACTCTATTTAGTCTGACTAATCTGTTTAGCCTGCCTAGTCTGCTTAGTCTGCTTACTTTGTAGTTGCCCAGCCTTGGTAGAGGCAAGACTTCTCTAGTGCTTTCTTGGCTGTTTTGCTTTTCTGTTTTCAGGTTGAACCCCAATATCTGTCTTTGGATTTTTAATATTCATGCTGCAGAATTTTTATGGGGATTGCACTGAATCTATATATTCCTTTTGGTAAGATGACCATTTGTAATATCCTACTGACCCACAAGCATGGCAGGTTTGTCCATTTTCTGATATCTTCTGCAATTTTTTTCTTCAAAGACTTGAAGTGCATGTCATTCAGGTCTTTCACTCACCTGGTTAGAGCTACCATAAGGTATCTTACATTATCTGTGGTTTTTGTGAAGGGTGTTGTTTCCATAATTGTTTTTCTCAGCAATTTTATCATTTGTATATAAGAGTGTTACTGATTTTTTTCTATTAATCTTGTATGCAGATATCTGAGTAAAGGTGTTTTTCAGCTGTAGGAGTTCTCTGGCAGAACTCTTGGGATTGCTTCTATACACAATTATGATATCTTTAAATAGTAATATTTTAACTTCTTTTCCAAGATTATCCCCTTGACTTTTTGTTGTTTATTGCTTTAACTAGAACATCAAGTACAATGTTGAATATGTGTGGGGAGAGTGGATAGCCTTGTTTTGTTCCTTATTTTAGTGGTACTAATTTGATTTTTCTCTCCATTTTATTTGATGTTGGATGTCAGCTCATTGTATAACATTTTTATTAAATTTCGGAGTGTTCCTTTTATCCCTGATTAAAATTGCATCCTACAGAAAGGAAAAAAAAAAAAAAAACATCTTCACCAATCCCGTGTCTGACAGAAAGCTGGTCTCCATAATATATATTTAAAAAAAACTCAAGAAACTAGACATCAACAAACCAAATAATCCAATTAAAAATGGAGTACTAACATTAATAGAGAATTTTCCACAGAAGGATCTCAAATGGCAGAGCAACACTTGAAGAAATATTCAGCATCCTTAGCTATGAGCAAAATTCATATCCAGATAACTCTGAGATTCCATCTCATACCTGTCAGAATGGCTAAGATCAAAACCAAAATGACAGCTTATGGTAGAGATAGTGTGGAGTAAGGAGAACATTCCTTCATTACTGATGGGAGTGCAAGCTTATGCAACCACTTAGGGAATCAATATGGTGGTTTCTAAGAAAGTTGGGAATCAAACTACTTCAAATCACAGTGATACCACTCTTGGGAGTATACCCAAAGGACAATGAATTATACCAAAAGGACATTTGTTCAACTATATTCATAGCAGCTTTATTGGTCATAGCTTGAACTTGGAAATAATCTAGATGCCTGTCAACTGAAGAATGGATAAAGAACATATGGTATATTTTTACAATGATGAATTACTAAGCTGTTGAAAACAAGGACATCAGGAAATCTGAAGGCAAATGGATGGAATTAGAAAAAAAAATCATTTTGAGTGAGGCAACCAAGAACTATAAAGGCAATCATGGCATGTAGCACTCCTAAGAAGGTATTATCTGTAAAATACAGAATGTCTCTGCTAGTATCCACAGACACAGAGAGGCTCGTTAACAAGTAGGGCTCCACGAGGACACATGGGTCTCCCTGGGAAGAAAATTAGAGGCTATCTCCAAGTTGGACTAGGGGTGGGTAGGTATGAGAAATTGAGTCACTGGGAGGAGCAGAGGGGAGGTGGGAGGGGAGAGTGGGGAAGAAGAGGGAGGGGAGGCTGTGATCGGCATGCAAAATAAATAAATTAGTAAAAAATTGTTGAATTTACACAAATATGAATATATAACTAATGAAGCATCAAAGATACAATGGACAGTATTCCTAATTATAGAAATCAATAGATCTTGTTTGTTTTGTTTTCTGAGAAAGGGTTTCTCTGTGTTGCCCTTGCTGTCCTGGATTATGCTTGTAATCAGGCTGGTGCTGAACTCAGAGATCGATCAGACATTGCCTTCCTATTGCTGAGACAAAGGAAGGACACTGGCCATCAGGTACCAAACTGTCAATCCTGGAAACATACACACGGTAACATTACACAGATTTATCAGAAATGTAATTAGTACTGTGTTTAGGAATCTATAAGTTTATATGCATACATGTTTGATTGTAGCAGCAATTAATCAAAAGAAGAGTTCATTAATGCGAAAGGGAACAAGAGTGATTAGGAGTGTTTGGAAGGAGGAAAGGAAAGCTGGAAATGATAAAATATAAAAAATAATAGAATCTATAAAAAACAAGCAAGAATACAGAACTTTATGCCTTGAAACATAAATTATCTACTCTATAGAGGTTGATGTACACACACAAAGACAGAAACACACACATATATAAGCACAAAATATAACTAGTGTTTTATTACTTCAGTAACAAAAAATCATGTCACAGTACAGTAAAATATCCGTACTTCAAGGTTATTTCATTAGAAAAAATTAGAAAAAGTGATCTATGTGATAACAACAGAGAAATAGGCCAGAAAAACATTGGAAAAACGTATTTCTTTCATATACTCAGGAAAAAGCAATGTGCTATTTAAATGAAAATTGCATAACTATACTTCTAATTATTAATTTTTGTGTAATTTGAATTATTCAGTCTATTTTTCTTGATTATGCAATCATGTTATTAACAAATAATTACATTATCTCATGGGTTTCAATTTCTTGGACTCTGGAGACTATAATAATTTTGATTCTGAAAAAAATTTATTCATGTAATTTAGAATAATGTTTGTTAATATTATTGTGTCATTAATAATAACTCCCTACAGAGACTAAAATTTAAAATGCTCTAACATAAAATTGTTATGATCATTGGGAATATTAAAATGTTTATCAAATGTGAAACATGCATTATAGTAAACACTGTGTTAGGAATATTCTTATTTTCATCTTTCCCACAAATCTACTCAAGGAACTGGAATTGTGAATGATGATTTATTACATTTACATGATTTTCTTATATCTTTTTTTTTGAGAGATGGTTTCACTGTGTAGCTTTAGAGCCTATCCTGGAGCTAGCTCTTGTAGACCAGGCTGGTCTCAAACTCATGGAGATCTGCCTGCCTCTGCATCCCAAGTGCTGAGATTAAAGTTGTGTGTCACCACCACCAGGCTTGACTTTCTCATATCTGTATAAAATTTTTGATATGTAATAACTTATGCTTTATCTGATATGACCTCTTATTATGTGACTCTGTCACTTATGTTATCTGATAGTAAGTAATATATGTTTAACAAAATTGGAAATACCTACTTATTTGCTTTTGCAATTGACTTTGTAATATGCCAAATCATCATTACATACATTCAGAGTTTACACCATGAAGATAAACTCACTATTTTCTACCACCTTACTTGGGATCATTTATCAAGGCAGTTGTATTTTGTTATGTTCTATTTAAATATGACATTGAAATCTGATAATTATTCAAAATATATTCTCAATTAGGGATTTTCTGAATTGAACCCTCATTGCCCAGGAAATAGGACCAATAACTAACAGGTGACTGCTTTCTTGGTCTCAAAAATGAAGCTATTAATGAAAAAAAGAAGAAACTTAAGGATTTGGAAAATAGTCCTTGTCAGCTATATATCTGACAGGGCATTAGTGTCTAGAATATACAAATAGACAACTAAAAAAGAGAAAACTTGATTAAGAAGGAGACTACAGAACTGAAAAGAATTCTCATAACAAGATACCCATATGAATGAGAAATATTTTTAAGTGCCTTTATCTTCCTTAGTCAAAATGGAAATTCAATTTAACCTCTAAGTTAGTCTCCATTCAGCTAGAATGGCTTGGATTAATAAAACAAAACACAAACAGTGCTGTGGAGGATATAAGGAAAGGCAGATCAGAATGAGCTGTAGGTGGGAGTATAGGCAACATAGAAATGACAAATCTATATTATTTCCAAGTTTATGAATGCCTACTATTAAGTAAAATATAATGTCTGGTGTCTTGGCGCTTAGACAGGAAGAAGTGCGGTATTTTGGCATCCATTCATTCTCAGATTCCTTTCTTGGGGATTTAAAACCTGCAAGTGGGATGAGCAGAGAACTCAGGCCGACCAAAAGAACTTGGAGATGAAACATTTATCACTTGTGATCAAATAAAGACAAGAAAACTATATTCTGCCTGATTCTGAAGACATAGAACTACAAAAAAACTAAGATCCATTCAGGCATTCTGGACCACTAACTTACGCAGGCAGCATCCACACCATCTAGACAAGGACAGTGGCAGTGAGACAGATTTCGTGTCTGATATTCTGCAGGAATGGGGATTTGCCTCTGCTGGAAGAAGTGACGAATTGATGGCCAAAAGTTCAATTTTGACCCAGTGGTTTCCAAGCTTTTGCACCCACTCTTTTTTTTAATTTATTTATTTATTATGTATACAATATTCTGTCTATATGTATGCCTGAAGAGGCCACCAGATCTCATTACAGATGGTTGTGAGCCACCATGTGGTTGCTGGGAATTGAACTCAGGACCTTTGGAGGAGCAGGCAATGTTCTTAACCACTGAGCCATCTCTCCAGCCCCTGCACCCACTCTTTCAAAGATACAAATGGAACTTATCTAAATCTCTTTCCCTCTATGGAACTCAAGATTCAAAAGTTGAGGTGAAATTCCTCTCTTGAGATAGCAAGTAGCTCACCTCTTTTCCTTCTATCATCTCCCCAGAAGTCCTCATGCCTCGCCTTGCCAGTCCTTAAAAACCCTTCTGAACCTGGCTCCTCCCTACCACTTCCTCAGCTAGTTTCTGACTCAACCTCCTGACCGCTGGGGAGTTTTATTTAATCAAACATCTTTACATCATTAAACAGATATTTCAGAACACCAGCAAAAGTAACACACTTCAAAATAACATTCCACAATACTTGATAGAATCCGTATTTAGGGATGCAACACTGATAGAAAACAGAGCTGCTCTGATCAGGACAGTCAAAGTTGATGAAAAAGTCTTCCAGATACATAGGAGTGTAGAATACAAAAAGTTCAAAAGCAAAGAGTGGAATAAGCCCATAGACAGTCAACGTGAGATGTCAAACCTGGTTAAAAGGAAATTTTTACTTTACTTTTACTATTTGAGACCTTTAGAACTGGATCTAACAGTAGTAGAAGAAGCTTATCTTTATGACCTACTCACTGGCCAAACAGAAATCTCTTCGTCTGGACATAGCTACCATTTTATCATTTTTCAATTTTTCTTTATATGTAGTATCTAATGTTGAATGGGGAACATGTACAATCAAGGGAATAATGAGAGACATCTTTGGAAACCAATAGTTGAATATAAGCAGATATGATCTCATGGTTGGTAAAGACCAACCAATTGTATTAAAGGGTCAAAAACTATATAAGGAGTTATGTCAGAACATTGATATAGTATCACAGAAGCCTCTAACGCTGAGAAAGGAGGGACCATTGAATAGGGATTAAATAAATTACATAGTATAATAGCTAGAAATGAGCAGAACAAAGAAAAAGTTCAAAACAATTAACAACAAAGAATAAAATTACAAAACACTTCTCATGTCATAACTTAACATGAAACATTTGTAATGAAGATTAATCAAGAAATAAGTGAAGACAAAGAAAGCTAAGGACAAAGCAATATTAAAGATCAAATGTTATGTGACAATAGTAAATATTGCAATATACAATACGTGTGGGGGGAAACCAAAATTTGAGAAGGAAGGAGGATCTGTCTTAATTCCTGTGTGTTTTCTTTCTTGTGGTCTGAGCAATTGGATCTTCTGTATCTCACCAATTAGTGAATAGGTTTCACCAATTCACAATAGGTTTGGTAGTTTACATGTGGGAACTTTCACTACAAATACAGATGCAGTGGTACTCAGGAAGAATCTGCAGTTTTCTTCCACTCTGACTTCACATCATTTGGCTTCTTACTCAGCTGGAAAAAGGACCTCTTGCTGAAAATTTCCTTTGACATTCACTATCACCCCAGTAGTCAGTCAGAGGTTATCTCTAACAAACCACCAAACTCGAATTCCAGCTGACATCAAGAGATGGCTAAAGCACTCTCTCCCATGAAATCTTACACTTTACAAAGATTGGTCTTTACTATTTTGTAGTATTAAAATGCCCATGGGTTACACACACGGTTCTTTGTATGTGTATGTGTGTGTCTATGTGTTTGTGTGTTTCTTTTTTATCCCAAAGTAGTAACTACTGCATTTGTAAATATTTAATATTTCTTTATATTTTAACATATAGATTTTACACAGTGTCACTTAAGATATTTTCTTTTTAGTAATTTCTTGTATGTGTGTCTGTGTGCATGTTGTACATGTGTATCAATTAAATGTCTGTGGAGGGTTCACTAACTCATGCACGAACATTTTCAGTACATGTGTTAACAATGGATATAATCTACTTTAACCCTAATCTCACCAATATCAATAACATTTTTAAAAATGCCCTTACTTTTGGAACAAACCAAGTTAATATTTGAATTTAATAATCTATAACTGCTAAGCATAACATGTATACAGTATATGTTTATTTGTCTATTAAAATAAGTAAATTGTATGACTGTTAAATAATAATTAAAAATACGAAAGTCAGGAGATAGTGATTAGAAGTTGTGGTTAATCTTAGAATACTTAAGCAAATGGGAATCTTTTAGAGCACCCCTTTGGATCCATTGTATTCTGATTGTGGTAATTTGAGGTAATTACTAGTTTTGTTGCTACGTGGTATTTTGGTGAATGGGTTTAAACTAAGATCTTTCCACTTGTGTTTCCACGTGGCAGGCTACTACGCTTTTGCACTTGTACTCAGCTATACTCTTGTTCTCCACTTCTCTTGTAGTAGTTTTAGCTATTAGGTTGCTATCTGAAGGGCTGTGCAACTCAGATGTAGGAGCAAATGCTTTGTCTGGCCTGCATCATTCGAGAGAAGGAGACAGGATGAACAAGTTCACATAGGACTCACCAACATAAACACCGAAGATTCCCTTCACTAACAAGTGTCTATCATCGACTTCTGCAACTCTTGAGAGAATTGTCTTTGTTAGTGCATGTCCATACTTACTTTAGGCCCCAAATAAGTTCATAAATTCTCCTTTAATTTTCATATTTAATAAAATCACCATGGCTTTTAATTGGTGAAGGAGTGGATGTCTAGCTTAGAAATTTTTTATGGTTTTAAGAAGCTTAATATAGACTAAGGAGAAAGTTATATGCATGGAGTGGTCTATCACTATTTAATTTATTCTTTGAAAAAATCTAATTTAAATCACTGAAAATGCAGTATTTGAATATATTTTTAGGAAAATCCACAATAATCAATAGGACCCATTTTACTTTGAAATGTAGTGTGTGATTTATTAAATTTTTGATGAAACTGGTAATCACAATAGAAGGCTTTAAAAAGCCCATAATCTATTACTTCCATTTTACCATATTTCAGAATGAACAATTTTTCTTATATATTTTTCTGGATAACCATCTCCTCACAGGGTTACTGTGTGGGCATTCACCCTACAGGTCATATCGTTTTCTTCTACATATAAAAGTAACTCAAAATTCTATTTTTGTTGAAAATAAAACATTATGGCATAATTGGCGCATAATCTGCAAGCAAAATTCATAATTTCCAGTTCCTAATTTTAATGAAGTAAAAACTCAAAAAAGTTAGTACAAGCTTATTACCAAATACACCAATTATTATTACTCCTTGTCTCTGGTTAAATTTTTACTTAGTGCTTTCTAGTTTCCATTTTGTCAGTTACCAGAGACATACAGGATCTGCAATATAAAGTATATTTTCCAATAACATTGATAAGGTTATTAAGCTTAAATATATTTTGCACTAAGATTTCAAAGCTCCGTTAGAGACACAGTGATGCTAGCGCATGAGGGTGGTGTTTATGAACAGCCCAAATCCCTTGGACTTACACTTGGCAGTGACTCAAGATATCATCATAAGGAAGTCACTAACCATCTGTCAGTACATCTGGGTGTGGGTACGAAGTTCATAACAATGGGAAAACAAATTTAAAGCGATGTGTGATCACTGATGACAATGAGAGATTCTATTATAATGTGCTATTTTTAAATATCTAAGCCCTTGTTTCAGGACACAAGTGACTTTAATTTGTTTCGGTGAGCGATTAGAAATGATCACCACTTTCATTACTCTCCCTCTCTGTCCCTGATAGAGGGGGTCATTATGGGGTTAGGGAGATTATGAGGCTAGGGAAACATACAGGAATCAATCCACAAGGATGACCACAGTTAAGACTCCTAGCAATAGTGGAGAGGGTGCCTGAACTGGCCTTCTCCTGTAATCAGACTGGTGATTACCCTAATTGTCATCACAGAACCTTTATTCAGTAACTGATAGAAGCAGATCCAGCTGTGTGGATTAGGACTGTGGCCTAATGACACACAGAAGTTCCCCATTAACCCCATGTGGGGTTGATGAAAATCTTTTCTCATTCTGTAGGTTGTCATTTTGTCTTTTGACCCTGTCCTTTGCTTTACAGAAGCTTTTAGTCTTAGGAGGTCCCATTTATTAATTGTTTAACTCAGTGTCTGTGCTGTTGGGGTTATATTTAGGAAGTGGTCTCCTGTGCCAATGAGTTCAAGTGTACTTCCCACCTTCTCTTCCATAAGGTTCAGTGAGGCTGGAGTTATGTTGAGGTCTTTGATCCATTTGGACTTGAGTTTTATGCATGGAAATAGATATGGATCTATTTTCATTCTTCTACATGTTGATACCCAGTTATGCCAGCACCATTTGTGAAATGTGCTTTTTTTATTCCATTTGATATTTTTTGCTTGTTTGTCAAAAATCAGGTGTTTGAAGGTGTGTGGATTAATATCCAGGTCTTCTATTCAGTTCCATTGGTCCTCCAGTCTTATTTTTATGACAATACCAGGCTGTTTTCAGTATTGTAGCTCTATAGTAGATTTTGAAGTCAGGGATTGTGATGCCTCCAGCGGTTCTTTTATTGTACAGGATTGTTTTGGCTATCTTGAACTTTTGCAAGCCAGGACATTTGTGGAGAGACTGTCCTTGGGCCAAACCTAAATTAGATGACCCAAATGTGATAAAGGATTTCACTGGACCAAAGACTTCATGTCTCTCTCTCAACCTGATGACAGTGGAGCCCTTTTAAACTCCAGGTGGAGGGCTCCTCAGCTCCCCCAGTAAGAGGAGAAACACTTAATTCTAAGGTCTTTTGGACTCTACAAATTTTTCCACACTCACCCCTATAACCATATCTCTGGATGGGCAACCCATCAAAATGTTGGTAGACACGGGTGTAGATACCACCGTACTCACTAAAAATAAGGTGTTCTGCTTTCCACATTGGAAACTCAAAATAGGCCCACTGATTAGTGGTATCTAAGACCAACAAGACTCAAAACGGACAACCCATCCTGTACACTATAAGATTTAAACAGAAATAGGGAGTAATTCAGCCTATTATAGACAAAGCACCCTATAGCTTGTAGGAAGGGATATCCTGGAGAACATGGATGTTGTCCTTATAACACATAACTGTGCCTTCTTTCTTTACATCATAGTCCAAGAGAAGGTGGGCATGTTAGATCTCTACCCTACTTGTGACCTACACACCCAGTGCTAAGGGCTAATGTTTCCCCAAGATCCCTAGACATCCCAATCCCAATTTCTATTCTCATAAAATGGCTCTCAAATCAAGATATCTGAGTGGAACAGTGGCCTATTATTGAGCCCAAATTACTGATACTAAAGTATCTGGTGACTGAACCGATAAAATCGGGTCACATAAAATCGTCCACTAGTAGACACAATACCCCTATCTTTGTAATACCAAAACAGCACCATTTACCAAAGGACAGAATCCTAGCTGAACTCCCAGTTCAGATTTTGATTAACTCCATACCATAATCTAGGACCATGCCTTATGAGATTCTGGCCTTCTCAGATGCAAACAAACCCAAATATGGAATATTAAAAAAAAAGCAGAATAAAGATGACATGATGCATATAATACCCCATGCTAGAGCTGTACAACTAGGGGAATTACTGGCACTCTTAAAGATCCTGGTTGAAAGCCAAAATGAGCCAGATAAAATATTCTCTGACAGTCAGTATACTGTCCAAGCAGCCTGTGTCTTCCCTTTCTCAAGGATGAAAGATTCTCCAAACCCAGTTACAAGTACAATGCTGTTAATACAAGATGTGTTAGATCAAAGAAGTCCACCATAGCGTTTGTCTCACATTTGGTCGCATAGCAAATTCCCAGGGATCTTCGCCAAGGGGAATGAAAAGACAGACGCTATAATAATGACTGTATCATCGCCTTGCTAGAACAAGCTAGCATGTTGCGTCAACAATTTCACCCCTCTCCTCTAAACCTACATAAGCTCCTTCCTGAGTTACCAGTATCCAGATGCAAACACCTGTCCAGGTCTTGTGCAACCTGTACACTGATCACCCCTCTGGGGCCCCTCCAGAGGGTGGGGGTGAAACCCCATGACCTGTTGCCTAATGCCATTTAACAGAAACTAACCAAGAACCTTCTGGGAACTTCAGATATGTTCATGATATGTTTGATACTTGCTCGGGCTTTACTTACGCCCTTGCATTGACAGGAGAAAGGGCAGCTAATGCTATTAAAGTTCCGAAATCATCAATGTTAATACTGGGAGTGCCATGAGCCATAAAAACAAGAATACCTGAACCAGTCTCCGGCTGCCAAGAGAGACCCTGATGCTGTTAGAGGGAGGCTGCTTTTTGTTTCCCAGCCACCTGGCAGCTCAGACCCTAAATTATCATTACACAGAAACTGTATTAATTAAACCACTGCTTGACCCATTAGCTCTCGCTTCTTATTGGCTAACTCTTACATCTTAATTTAACCCATCTCCATTATTCTATGCACCACCACGAGGTAGTGGCCTACCAGCAAAATTTCAGCGTGTCTGTCTATGGCAGTGGCTCCATGACTTCTCCCCAGACTCTGCCTTCCTTTCCTAACATTCAGTTTAGTTTTTCCAGTTTTTTCTTCTCCGTAACACTGTTCTGCTATAGCACTGCTATAGACCCAAAGCAGTTCCTTTATTAACCAATGATATTCACAGCACACAGAGGGGAATCCCACATCATGAAGGCACTGTTGCTACTTCCTCTTCCACAGGTGGGTGGAGAATATATAAAGCTTTCCCCTTCCTAAAACAAACTGAGCCTCCTGCACCCAGCCTGTCTCCTGGAGTCTGAGCTGTTGGCCCTGCAACTACTCACCCCTCCCTTAAGGGGAAGTTCAGTGGGACAGAGTCAGATGAAAGCAACATTAAAGGAGTTTAGCTTATCAATGGCAGGAATTTAAAGTTAATAAATACTGTCTTCAGACTCCTATAATGATTTCTAAAATTTCTTAATTTATTGTTCCTTTTTCTTTTCTTTAATGTTGTGAATCGGTATTCCTTGAAGGTCTTGGATCTTTTTATTATGTTGGTTATTCTGGCCTCTCAAATAGAAACCACAATTTTTTTAGCAAGCTTTTCTTAATCTAACTTAGAAGAAATTCCAACATATTCCAACACAAATTGCCTGTACTGTTGGCCATCCCAAATACCTGTGTGGGGTATCCTCTGCTATCTGATGGTCTCTGCCAATGACAGGCATAGCTAAACTGAACCCTTACGTACTTATCAGTTCACTTGTGTTCCTCTTACAGCATCACTTAATCTGCTCCTTCCTAAACCGTGGACTGCACAATGTTCCCAGGTGGAATGCCAAGGTAAGGCTAACACTTCATTGTTTTCTCAAGTCAAGGCCGAAGAATTGTTCTACTGTCTAATGGAAAAAATATTATTTTCTATATATTTTATTTGAATTTATAATTATTTATAGTGTAATAAGTATCCTAATTTCAGTTATTTTTATCAAATGGAATTCATAATATTTAGAGGAGAATTTATGTATAATAGAAGCAAATAAAATTAACTGTGTAGATTAAACTGTGCAATGAATGTACATTTCCTAGAGAAAACACATTTCAAGTACCTTTTTCAATCCATAGAAATAGTCTATTTTTAATCTTAGGGCTTTATTTTTTTTAATTGTTTATATGGAAGACTGAACATTTACATGACTCATGCTCTATTTCTATTCTTTACTTGAGTCACATGTATTCTTGCCATTAAAGTGTTGTATTTTATTAAAAAATTCCAAATGTGTGATATTTTTGGATTGAGTTCAATTTAAAATAATTCTTCCCCTATTAAAGCTGGAGTTAAAGTGAATATTATTTTCTCACTGCACGTCCATCCAACATTATTTTTGATCAATAAAATTAAAGATTTTTAATGTCATTGTAAGTATAATATATTCTCAAATAAAATTTTGTTTTCATAAGAAGCAAGATCATAATTTGAAAACTTAATAATGATTATTTGAAATTCTGTGACTTGAGGTAACAAGCTAAAATATAAAATACATGCAATAAAAATTCCCTCAGGTCATAAAGATGGCTTATTAGTTCCTATGTATACAACAAGTTCATTTTTATAAGTTCATTTGGTTGCTACTATCAAGTCTCTTCTAAAGGCAGTGAGTCCACTTTACTGAGCGCATTTGCATTTATTGATCTCTGCATAGATCTGGTTTAAAACTGCATACCTGATACACTAAAAGTTGTTTGCCATTGTCATTCTCAAAAGTAAACGTACATGCTTTCTCAAGGCTAACTGAAGACACTGAAACATACTGTGTTTAGCAATACAAAATTTAATTTCAAATTCAATGACTGGCTTATTTTTGTAAACTCTGCAAAAACTATATTCTCTTCTAAATCACAATTTCTTCATCTGTGAGGAATTATACTATTAATATAAACAGCATATTAAAAATCCGTAACACATTCTCTGCATATGTAAAGTAGGGACTTAGCACAAAATAAATAGTAGAAATTGTAGTAATTGAAATGGTAGTGTGATGACTAATCACTGAAGTTGTTATAATGAGAACACAGTAACAGTGTTATCTAGGTGTCACAGGAATACTAACTTTAGTGCCAAGTTTACGAAATAAGAGTGGTTCTGAAATAAAATGTTATTCTTTCCTATAAACTCTGATATTAACCAAAAATAGAGTCTGGGAAAACACAGTAGGGTAATTTACCTTGAAACATATGCATCTTTGTACTAAGGTTCTAAGAGAAGCACAACTAAAAACTAAAAGCATAGCAAACATGCTGGATGCTATGAATCTGACTCAGAATTACAACAACAACACATTTAGACAGTAATGAAGTTTAACTTGACAATGATACATTTCAAAATAATACACAAATAGAATACCCCAAGAACACAAAAACAACAGCACGACAAAGGAGCATAAGGAAATTTTGTGGTTGTTGAGTAATGAAGACTCAAGCAAAAGGCACAAGTCTCAGTAGTAGCTAAGAAGAAGAATATGGCGAGGGTCATGCTGTGCACAGCAGTGTAGCTCTTTGGACTATGCTATCTCCTTTTGCTTGTATAATTTGAAGCTACTTGCTGAAACTTAATCATATCAAATGGTGACTCACTAGTGGGAAAAATATAAGTCTACAAACATTGAAAATTATATTGGCTGTATAGTCTTATTTATCAATTACAAATGAACTAGGTATATATTAGAACAAAACAGATGACATTGTATCTTCCAAAAGTAGGTAGATATTCTTTTGCTTTAATTTCAAATGTTATTTATTATTATTACTATAATTATTATCGTGTTAAATTAATTGCATAAGCTGATCATTTTTGTCAGTCTTTAGTTCACTAACAAAAAGATAGTTCTGAGGCTTAAGATGAAACATGTTCGTTTCCATTAAGTGATTTTTGAGTTCACATAATTTCATGTCCATAGGCATTTAGCCTTCTGTGAGGTGGAGGAACAGCCACAGTGTGATAGAAGTAGGAATGAGGAAAGTCTACTGGTCTTCCCAAGTGACATACATGGCATCATCATTGTAGGGGCTACAACTGTTCTGTTTCGATACTCTACAACCTGATAGACCTGGACAAAAATATAATAAACTCAAAGGTTGAAAGAGTGTAAGACTTACTGTTCTTTATTTAAGCAGCCATGCTCCTTGTTAGCTGCATCAGAACATGAGGGTACAAAATCTCACCTATTTGCAGGTATTAAATATGCAGAAAATTTCCCAAAATTAGGACTTAGATTCCTTGAATTTCAGACTTATAGATTCAGACTTGTCCTGGTTTCTTTATTAGAATCATCTTTCTCACGAATAAATTAAAACAGTTGACGATTTGGATGAACACTTGCTCGGCAAGTGCAAGTCCCTAGGCTCCATCCTCAACCCTTAAGTATGTACCGATGTAAACAAGCCTGGTGGTGATCATCAGTACACCTGCGGCTACTTTGGGGAGTGAGGGAGAGGATTACAAATTCAAGGCTAATGTAGTCTGCCAATTGAGGTCAGGTTCAACCTGGGAAACCTACTGTGGCCCCACCACCACTGCACACACAGAAAGAAGGCTGGGTATATAGATTATTACATCATGTGTACCTTTCTAGTATGTATGAATCCCTGGATTCAACCTATAGAAACAAAAAATAAATAAATGAGTGACGGCATGAATAAATGCGTGCCTGCATACATACAGTTGAAGTTATCAAAAAGTAGGCAGGATCACAAACACACCTGTACCAAGATTTTTGTTTGTTTGTTTGTTTTTGGCCACCAAGCAGCTCCCAAATCATGACAAAGGGATGTGATAGTTTTGAATGCTCTGGCTATCTTAGCATGTTTCAGGATAACTCTTTTAACTTAAATTAACCTGTTTTTAATCTTCCTTTTGACTTAGGGCTTTTTGCTTTTTTTTTACTTTCTTGCTTTGGTTGACTGACAGCTGCTTGGTCTCTGGCCCTGGGCCTTTCCCTCATTCTCTGCTTCCTCTCTCACTCTTCTGGAGCTTAGATTTCTCCTGTGATTTCTTCTTGATGCCTGGGAGCTCCACCTACCCTTCTCCTGCCTACCTATTAACCAGGCAACTCTTTATTACCAAGCAGGTACCTTAAGCAGGCAAGGTGAAACAAATGCAGCACATCTTTTCATAACCAAACAAATGCAGCACAGACAATCGTAGCACATCTTTAAGCACACCTGTATACAGTTAAAGTAATATTCTGCACAATGAACAAATGCAGCAATCCTTGATTTGACCAGTTAAAATAATGCTACACAAGATTCACTAGTATGTGTAAGCGCTAAACAAATAATGATAATTACTTGATTTTTTTCACTTAAAATTAGGATATATCTGAAGAATTCAACATTTGTACATAAAACAGAATTATCCAGTTACTTTCTTTTATATGCCAAATGTTTTTGATGAAGCACATATTTCCCTATAATGTTATACAGGGAAATACATTTGTAGCAGAATTATTAATTCAGATATCAGATAATCTTACTCTAATTTGGCAGAGAGCATTTAAAATTTCCGAAGTAATTTATAGTTGTGTCTCAGATTTCTGAGGTATAAATTATAAAAAATAGAGACAACAGTGATGACAGTCTGTAATTTTAACATTTTATAATGTAGAGGCAGTGTAAGAGAGAAATGGATTGGAATCTGTACTCTTTTTATTCAATAAAATATTTGAGGTGGATGAAAATACAAACCAGTGATAGATCTTGTAACAAGAGGTCAACAGGAAAGCATATAGTTTTCTACAAAAGAAAACTACATACCCTTTAGTTCTCATATATAATACAGGATGAAAAACGTGGAAAAACATTGGAGAGAGAGAGAGAGAGAGAGAGAGAGAGAGAGAGAGAGAGAGAGAGAGAGAGAGCGCACTGGAGATGCTATTTTGAGCCCCCAAATCTCACAAATAATACCATACCTCTTCCACAGATACCAAACCTTTTAATCCTTCTCAAACACTTTCAACAACTGGATAACAAGAATCCAAACATATAATCCTATGGGGGCCGTTCTCATTCAACCTCCCACAATAGATATTTGTTACAAAGTGAATGGTAAAAATGTGTCTTTTCAAACCCGGGCATAGATTGGAAACCTCTAACAAATGACAGAAAATTTCAGTTGATACTGTTTTATCTGCCATAATTCTATATTTATCTTCCAGAAATTGATCAGAAAATATGAATCGATGATACTATCTTGTGTTAGTAAGAAAATAGAAAATATGACAACAAAATATCCTTCAAATGTATAGTGGCCCAAACATACTAGAAAGATATTAAAACATTTGTAGTATAAACACGAAATGGTACTTAAGAATCTTCATTTCATTATTCTGTAACTTAGACGCCTTTTTTATTTGTTTCCTAAGAGCACCATACTCACCTACAAGTTGAGGAGAGATGACAAGAGTTGTCGTCTGGTGAGAAGGCACAGAAGTCACTTGCTGTCAAACCTCATTATCTGTGTTTGAATTCTGGGACCTTCATGATGGAAGAAGATAACCGACTCCCTAAAATTGTCCCTGGCTTCCATAGATATTCCCCAGCATAATGGTATAAACACACAAACACACACACACAGGCACATGCACAGGGACATGCTCATGCACACACACACCAGCACACACAGACATACCACCCCCCACACACATGAACACATACGCATGATACAAATACACAAGCACATTTTTACATACACAGCACACATCCACTCACAATAGATAGATAAATACATAAATGTAATTTTTAAAAGACACAGGCGTGTTGTAATCAAGCCAATTTGTATTCCTTACTTGACAAAGATACTATTGATATATTGGTTTGTATGTTTCATAACATTTTAGATGTAGTCAGTTTCTAAGAAAATTTAATATTAAAATACTAACTACAGCCACTGTGTTTTATATGAGATATTTAGAATGCCTATAAATTATTACTGTGATCATTTAAAAAAAAGACACACAGACCTGGAAAATATTTAGTTGAATGCAGCAATCGGTAGAAACATGTGCTGTGCTGGTCCACTGTCTTGTACTCAAACACTCAGTTACATTTGAATGCGTTTTAAGTCAGGTTGATTTCTGGAACGAAAAAATTGTTGAGCACATTTTAGAACCTAGAAGATTCTATCAGAATATTCAGTGTCTGTGTTTGGCGGGAAATGGTATATACAGTTACAAGTAAATAGTTTTGATATAATTGTATTGCTTGAAAGTACTCTGTATATGTAAACAGCAAGAATGTAATCAAAAATAATTAAAACTGGAAGTTCAGAACCAGGAAGTGGTGGCAGACCTTTTTAATCTCAGCATTCAGGAGGCAGAGGCAGGTAGATCTCTGTGAGTTTGATAGATTAAGTTCCAGCACAGCTAGGGTTACATGAAAATAACCTTGTCTCAAAAAACCAAAAAAAAAAAAAAGTTCTTAAAAACAGGTATAAACAAGTTGTTTCATTGTGTCATAGCGTCTTCCACTAAAAACAAAACAAATGAACACAATGTAAACACATAATCTGTATTAATTAGAAGAAAGATTAAAGGAAGAGTACAAAAGATTTCCCTGGAATTTTTGGCTCAGTCTACTGTGAGTCTAGGTTTTGGGGATTATGTTCATACATACAGAATACTTACACTCTAATATTGGCCTAATAAATTACTGAAATTCAGAGACAACGGAAGACAAATTGTTATATTGCATACGTTACATTTCTGAAGGAAAGGATTCCTATTGTTTTTTCCATAGACATTAACATTTCTGTGCTGGTGATAAATGAGTGTACTCTTTGGTTGGCTTCTGTTTTCTCTTTTCTTTAAAACAAGTTGCACTAAGAATTCAACTTAAGGCCTCATGCTGTTCACTGGAATGAACCTAGGGTATCCTGCATGCTAGACGGGGATTCTCCTACTGAGTTACAGTATCATCCCTACTTTCAAGGTGTCATGCGTGACAGTAAAATGGAAGGAGAAATTCCAGGACTATCATGCAGAAACTTTGATTTCAGTCTGGTGGCTGCTAGAATCGGGTCAGCATAAATTTCTGTCACATTAAACCTCCCAATTAGTTGTGGCTGCCTTGGGAAACTGAAATATTTTCTCTTTAAATCCTATATTCAGAATCTTTTTAAACCTCCGGTCATCTTTGAACACAGGAGGCTCACGAACTTTACAATTCGATTTTACATACTGACCTAATGACAAACTCTCCATATGGCATTCAGGAACATTTGCGGTGTACCCACAGCTTCTCTTATTCAATACACAGAATTTTTAGTGCTTATTGAAGTTACCTCATGGTTTGCTTATTATCTTGTGTTCTTTTGAGGCAACAGGCCAGTCCTTTTAACTCCATTTCTCAGTAGTGAGATGCTATCTTTTTTTTTTTTTTTTTGATAAACCAAAGAGAATATCTTATGGCTTATGCAAGAAATAACCCTGAAACAAAGGTATGTGTCTACATTAAATATTTAAAATTCACTCTACAGAAATATAAGAAATCAATGGAAGAAACAAGGAGAAGGAGGAGACATTTTGAAAGCTTGTAGTTTTATGCCATAGTCCCATAGAAAAAGCGTCAGGATGGGGAGCAGCTGATGTGTTCGTTCTCCTCAGCATTGTCTCCTAGGCGAAAGATGCCGAGCTTTCCTGTTAATCATTTCTGGCTCTCTATAGCAGCAGGCAGGAAGTCCTTTGTAAATAGCATTTCCAAAGGTTGATGGTGCCCTGTGAAAGAGAGTTGCAGGTGCAGAGCCACCAAAGAACATGCACATCAAAGCAGCATGCCCTTGTCAGCTAAACACCGCTTCCACCCTGAAGGATTCTCTGATCTCAGTTTCATCCCAACTTCTGCCCTGAACTTTGTCCCGTCAGCTAAGAAGCCACAAAATTTATGGTTGATGCTGCGTTATAGAATGCCTTCAAACTCAGAACGACAATTGGGCTTTAATTAGGTATAATTTTAACAAATCCTTTCCTTTTTTTTTCAGAAGATAGTAGAGGTGAATATGAGCAAAATACCCGAAATGCACTGTGAAATGTCACAATCACACCTACTTTGTACACAAATTAGAATTGTATAAAGTACATTTATAAAGGAAGAAAATGTATATTAAGAAATAAATCTAGAAGCATAAAAGCTTCCTTTTCTCTGTGCTTTGTTCTGTATTCAACCTTCCAATTTTTTTTGGCACGTTTCTCTTTATTAAAGGATTCTTTTCTACCGGCAGGGTCACACTTTCTCCTTTAGAACTTTATAGGATAGAAACTTTTCTTTCAATATCTTCAGCTAGTTCAAGTTAAAACACAAAAACAAGCAGACAGAAATTCTTAATAGTTTTATTTTCTATGATGAAACTTGATTTCTTACGTGTTATGGTTAGAAGTTTCATTTGAGTCTTCTGTTCTAAGTTTCTCCAACAATGTTGAGTCAGAACAGAGGGCAGCACCTCCATATTATGAGATGAATGAAAAATGACCGTAGGTGTTGTTTGTCTTTCATTGAAATAAGACTTGGAGATCTTAGAATATTGTAAATATTAGTTTGCTCTGAGAAATAAAAATGGTTAAGCATGGGTTCTATGAAAGCCACACAGAGCAAGAACCTCATCACTAGTATGTGGCTTGAATATTAAGCTTACTAGATTGCTTTGGAGAAGATAATATGGGTGTACTATCCCCCTTCTTTCATATGAAGTATATTAGAGAACCAAGAATGACACATGACAAAGTAATGGTTTCTTTGTAGTTTCTTCCGTTACAGAATCTGTATGAAGAAATCTGATATCCTGGAAACATACTCTTATAAAGATAAAATGAACCATATTTCCATGGAAGAATATATGCTAGCTTTTTAAAACAATAAGAAAGGATGACTGTACTTTATGTAATTAATACTATTGTTCATTATCGTTCTTAATTTACAACACTGTAAAACAAATAAGACTATGTACAAAATTTATAAAGCTGTTACCACATAACTAAATATATTTGGTAAAAGTAATACTGTTATAGAATCTATAAGAGCTTTTTTGTTATTATTTTCTGATTTACTTTTCTAAGAAGAGAAGCAGATATAGCAGACTCTCAAAATTGTGTATGCATTTCTCCACAATCTCAAATTCATTGTATGCAAATGTGCTAACATCTATGATTCTCCACAGATCTTCACACATTTTCATTCATGGCAATTTTAATTTTGCCACTGAGAATTAAAAGATATCCTTCAGAATGCTGCACATGTATGCAGGACACAGTCTGAGCAAGGGGAAGAGATACATTGTAACTCAATGACATCTTGATGATCAGACATAATAATTATTTGCAAATATAAAATGCCTATTTGTAAAAATACCAGGAAATGGCTTGAACTATAGACATAGCATTTCTTTCTTTCTTTCTTTCTTTCTTTCTTTCTTTCTTTCTTTCTTTCTTTCTTTCTTTTTTTTTTTCTGGATTTTCGAGACAGGGTTTCTCTGTAGCTTTTGGTGTCTGTCCTGGATCTAGCTCTTGTAGACCAGGATGGCCTTGAACTCACAGAGATCTCGCCTGCCTCTCTACCCCTGGAGTGCTGGAATTAAAAGGATGCACCACCTCCGCCCGGCTCATTTGTTTCTTTTCAAAGGAGCGTTTCAATCACTATATGTTAAGCTTGTGAATATTTCACTTGTGATAACAGTATTATACTTTTATATGTAGAAAAATTATGACTTTTCACTTAATCATGTTCAAGTAACTAATAAATAATTAGACATAAAATGTGCTAAATATAATGGGTTAATACCACACAGTTTCCCATTTAAAAGTTTAAGAAATTATAATATATAAAACATTCAAAGATATAAAATGTTTTAAGATATTATGGTTACTTCTACCATTAAGTTATTTTTAAAGGATGATGAACTTTACAGCTAATTTACACTTATGAGTGAGTATATACCATGTTCATCTTTCTGGGTCTGAGTTACCTCACTCAGAATGGTTTTTTTTCTAGTTGTATCCATTTGAATGCAAATTTCAAGACATCATTTTTTTTTTTACCACTGAGTATTATTCCATTGTATAAATGTACAATTTTTTAAATTCATTCTTTGGTTGAGGAGCATCTAGATTGCTTCCAGATTCTGATTATTAGAAACAATGTTGCTATGAACATAACAAATGTTTTTGTAGTATAATTGAGCATCCTTTGAGTATATGCCCAAGAGTGGTATTGCTGGGACCTTAGGAATGTTGATTTCCAATTTTCTGGAAAACACCATACTGATTGCCAGAGTCCTAAAGCAACCTATAGATTCAATGTAAAACCCATCAAAATCCCAACAAATTTTTCATGGACCTTGAAAAAAAATAAACAACTTCATACCGAGAAAGAAAAAAAAATCAGGATAGCCAAAACAATCCTGTACAATAAAGGAACTTCCAGAGGCATCACCATCCTGGACATCAAGCTCTATTATATAGCTATGGAATGAAAGCAGCTTGGTATTGCCATAAAAACAGACAGTTTGACCAGTGGAATCGAACTGAAGACCTGGATATTAATCCTCAGACCTATGAACACCTGATTTTTGACAAAGAAGCTATACAGTGGTAAAAAGAAAGCGTCTTCAACAAATGGTGGGGCATAACTTGATGTCAACATGTAAAGGAATGTAAATAGATCCATATCTACCCACATGCACAAAACTGAAGTCCAAATGGATCAAAGATCTCATTATAAATCCAAACACACTGAACCTAACAGAAGAGAAAATGGGAAGTAGGCTGTAATTTTAACACCAGTAGCAAAGACACTGAGAGAATTAATAAATAAATAGGACCTCCTGAAACTAAGAAGCTTCTATAAAGCAAAAGACCCAGTCAGTAAGACAAAAAGGCAGCCTACTTAATGGGAAAAGATCCTCACCAACCTTTAATCAGAATGAGGACCAATCTCTAAAATATATAAAGAAATCAAGAAATTAGACATCAAAATTCCAAATAATCCAATTAAATAATGGGGTACAGTTCTAAAGAGATAATTCTCAACAGAAGTATTACAAATGGCCGAAAAAAAACTTCAGGAACGGTTCTACATCCTTAGCCATCAGGGAAATACAAATTAAAACAACTCTGTGATACCATCATTCCAGTCAGAATGGCTAAGATCAAAAACACCAATGATAGCTTATGCTGGAGAGGATATGGAGTAAGGGTACCCCTGGTGGGTTCATCTTTTTAAATCACCTCTAGCAAACTAATATATTACTTTTCATTATTGCTTTACTTTTTGTTTTACCTAGTATACTTTGATACAGTATGATAATGAGTTCAGTACTGTTAAATGGTACCCAAATATTAGCCTCATTCATCTTCAAAATAGCCCTGTGAGGGATCTTGATTATCTTTGTTGTAAAGCCAAGAAAATAACAATTCAGAGGAATTAAGTAATTGAGATAAATATCACATGGTTAATACATGATGTGGGATTTAGTTTGGGTGTTCCTTTCTCTAGACCCCATGTTTCATAAGCACTATCTTATGTTTCATTACCATGAAAGTAGAGTAACTTTTTATGTGGAATGTGCATAATATTTCCAGGCATATTGATTTATTGACTAAATGCAAAACAGCAAACCTATTAATTAAGGCTGGCTATTTTTCTACAGGTGACTCTGTGTGTGCTGTTGGGAAAGAACAGAAGTCTTCTAGCAGATTGTAAAGTCTATTATTAATTTATTTATTCATGTTAGGGCTTGATAACTGTTTCAGAATAAGGTAAATGTAATGAAACGGGCACAGTGTGGCTTCTGAGTTGTATCTACCATGACCATTAGTGTCTGGGGATGAAGGGAGATGGGGGAGGACTGAGTGGAGTGGAAGGCTGGGAGGCTGCAGTCAGAATGTGTTATATGAAAGAAAAGATAATTTTAAAAAGAGGTAGAAAAAAATAAAAGTTTTGCTTTTTTGAGTAATTCAGAATTTTAGGAAAACCATTTTGTAAGAGGCTGTGCGCTAGGAGAGGAAGAATTCAAGGGAAAAAATTACAGTCTCATTAGAGGTATGATTTTTTCATCTATCTCTTTAGCATCCCATGAGCTTTTTCTACCTTAATGTGGGTGGTCTCTAGGTCAGGTGACTCACTAGTTTAAGTGGATTAATCAACTAATATTTAATTATTTTGTTTATGTTTTTGGTAGCTTTGCCTGTTAGAGATCCATTTAGATCAGATTATTTTTTAATCTTCTTGACCTGAAAATAATAGTTTTTCCTGTTGTTGTGTCAGAATCTAGACTCAGAAAGAAAAGCTATCATGTTTTATTACATATGTATGTTCTAGAATCATATATATATATATGTTTGTGTGTATGAGTAATTATCATATGTAAATAAAGGGAGATAGATGGACCACAGTAGGGAAAATAGAAAAGTCAATGATTAAAGTACATGACATACTTGAATGGAAATGTCTTTGTTCTCTTCCTGAGAACCCTTTAGCTATGCTGGCCTGGACATCAGGTAGGTCATCTTCACCCTCTTTACTCCCATTCTCTACTAATTACCAAGTCTCATCCACAGCTCTGTCAGAGATACTTACAGGGTCCTGTGTTCCATCTCAGCCTCCATCCCCTCAGGACTCCACAAAACGCACCCAATATTCCTTTTTTTTTCCTGTGGTCCTTTTTAGCCACCCACTTCTAACCCATCCCAATTTATTTCTGTCGGTTCTTAATACCTAGAAATAGTTTTTAAGCTTTCTAGTGGCCTCACCTGGCAGGGAATCTGAAGCATTCTGCAACAGGCAAGCCATAGTCACCACACATTCCTAAGATCCAGAGTGGGTAAAAGCACAAACCAATCAGCACTGTCTGTGCTGGCTGGTTTTATGTCTTACTAATACAGATAAGAGTCATCAGAGGGCAAGAACCCCATTGATAAAATGACTCTATAAAATCGGGCTGTAGGAAGACTGTAGAGAATTTTCTTAATTGGTTATAGATGTGGGAGGCTCCACACAATTGTAGGTTGTATCATCCTTGGCTTGGTGGTCCTGAGTTCTAAAAGAAGGTAAACTGAACAGCCCATGGGTAGCAAGCCTGTAAATAGCACTCTCTCATGGCATCCCCTGTAATCCTTGCTTCCAGGTTCCTGTCCTGTTGAGTTTCTCTCCTGACTTCCTTAGATGATGAACAGTCATCTCATGGTATAAGCCGTTAAATCCATTTCCTTCCTAACTTGCTTTGGTCATGGTTTTTCATCACAGTAATTGTAACCATACTAAGACACTCTCCCGAGGCTGGAACAGATATAAAAACCAAGAATCACATCATCTAAAATACAGATGCTTAGAAACCAGAGCAAAATCACAACCAATTAAAACCTGTCTTCGTATATAAAGCCAACAGCCCCATTATAGTGAGCACTGATAAATGTAATATAACTGAAGCACAGGGCAAGTAATTCAAATTATCTATTATGAATATGTTCACAGACTTTAATGAGGATTTGAATAAATCTATCAATAAACTCTGTGAAAAGCCAATGGTGGGATGAAATGTTGAAAACTGTTTCTAACAAGGAAGGAGAAATAGATTAATAAAGAAAAGAATAATAAAGTCAAACAGAAAATGAAAGCACAGTACAAGAGATGAAAGAGAAAATCTCAGGGATTGAAACAGATGTACAAGGAATAGTTACCTCAGTTAAAGAAAATGTTAAATCTGAAATAAAAAAAATTTTCACCAAACATCCAGGAATTCTGAGAAACACTTGAAAGATCAAAACTACGTATAGTAAGAAGAGAGGAAGGAGAAACCCAGGTCAGAGGCACAAAATGTAATTTGAGCAAAATCATTGAAGATAATTTCCTGAGACCAAAGAAAGAGATACCTTTAAAGGTTCAAGAAGCACAAAGAACATCAAATAGACTGGCCAAAAGAGAAAGTCTTCATAATATATAATAATAAAAACACCGACTGTCTAGAACAAGTAAAGCACATTGAAATCTACAAGGAAAAAGCATCCAGTAGCAGGTAAGAAGAAACCCATTAGAAGAGCAATTGGCTCTTTAATGGATATTCTAAAAAGCACAACGCATAGGCAGATATTTTTAGACACTCAGGGTGTTCACAAATGCCAGCCCAGATTATCTTACCCCGTAAGTATACGCTAAAAGAATAAAAGTAGAAAAAATTTTAAGATAATATTAAATGCCAGTTTACATCAGATTTGAAAATAAAATGTACCTTTTTTTTTTTACAACTAATCTAATCTTATTACAAACTACTGGAGCTCAATCTAATACCTGTGGTGCTCTCAAACAGAACTGTATCTGCTTGTTTTTGTTAAGGTCCGCTTTGTTTACAATGGAAGGAAATGTTCCTAAAGAATGTGGGTTACCGTGGATAGTATACACCGCATACATCTGCTACTTCCTAGTTCTATAATGTACTTGATACAATCAATCTGAACTGGCTAAATCCAGTTGAGATCAGCCCAGGCTTAATTGCTCATGGTTTTTGGAGTGGTGATAGGCTGAAAGCAAATTTGAGGTACGTACTGGAGCAGAAGAGAAGAAAAATCTGTTTCAACTCTTCTTTTCAAGGTCCTGTTCCTACATCAAAGGTTTCTCACTAACACACACCTCTCACAGCTCCTGCCGCCTGTCAAAGGCCTGTGTTATCTCTCATAAATGGAAATTCAAGGGACACACACATGGACACACGAGATGAGAACACTTAAAATCACACTTGGTAATTTTTGTATTTTCATATGGAATCTGTCTTTAAGGTACTTAACCGTTTTTAAATGTTCTAAGAAAAGCATGACTTGAAATGTCAAATTAATTTATTTTAGATGGTAATGAGTTTAGAATGAGCGATTTAGTCATCTTTATTAAAGATTATATGCCCACATACAGGATGATTTTTAAAAGACAAGGGGCAGATGCTGAGCACATCACCTTACGGAGGTGGAGTGGGCATTTAGAGAAAGAACATTTTGAAGAAAATTGGTTCGCTTCGGATGTAATTAGCCATCACGTGTCATCTGCATCATTAATGTGATGGGGTTATTATTCTGTTCTAATGTGTCTGCATTTCTATTAATATCTCCTACACTAAGTAAATAAAAATGGTTGTATAAGATCATTTTTAACTGTTCAGTATGGATTCCCCCCCCCCCCAATCTGGGAGCTTAAATGCGAATTTAGATAAATGCTATTTCATGTCATGTTTTGAGCCTTCATAATTCCAAAGGCCATCACTTTGTTAAAATGACTTAAAAAAAATCTTCAATTAAAAGGTGAGTTCTTGCCGGGCGGTAGTGGCGCATGCCTTTAATCCCAGCACTTGGGAGGCAGAGGCAGGCGGATCTCTGTGAGTTCGAGACCAGCCTGGTCTACAAGAGCTAGTTCCAGGACAGGCTCCAAAACTGCAGAGAAACCCTGTCTCGAAAAAAAAAAAAAGCAAAAAAAAAAAAAGTGAGTTCTTGTTCTTTATATTTAAGTTGTCTTATTAGTTTAAAATAAGTCTGGTGAGTCAAGCAGTATTGACCACATACTTAATGTAAACAGAGTTAAGAGATTCATGCATCATCTGGTTAAGGAACAGTTTTTAATGGTTCAATCAAGAAAGTTCTAAGCTGAGTTTGAAAGGTCATTTTTATAACCCATTTGCATGCGTTTAGTCACGGAAATATTTTCCAGTGTTAATGAAGTGGTTTTCATACTTAGCTAAAACTCTGGGCATTTTATTGTTTTTCAAATAGCCAAATTAGTTCTTCATGCTAATTTCTGGCTATATCCCATAATTCTCAGTTAGACTTTAATGTCCATGAATCTGAGACACTACTTCTAAGTGTTGGATCTCACTACAAAATTAGGAAATTAATTAAAGTAAATATCTGTTAACTTCAAATAACTGACTGCATGTCCTGACTGTATGAAAGCTATGATTGATTGCACTTTGTACACTTATTTTAATTGCAGCTACTGTTTTCAAATCAAGAAAAACTCAACTGTCTTCTGAATACTTGTGATTCATTTATAAAAAATAATTGAAATCCATTCTTCAAGGATTACAAATTAATGCACAGTGAAGAATCCTTTTCTGTATTCACTGTATGCAGTAGATTACCAGATTTCCTTGTTCTGAACTATAAAGTAGCAACCATCTATTAATACCGACCCTCTTCCCACTGATCTCCCCGGACATCTTTAATGACAATTCAGCTCTTAACTTCCATGAGCTAAGCCATCTTGTGTTTGTCTTTCTTTTTCTTGTCTTTTACACTCACCACTATATTCTCAACATCTTCCATGTTGTCAACTAACACTTGTTTTTTTCTAGTGGAATTACAATCCTATGTTTCATATTTCTCACAATTGCTTCTTGAACTGTTGATGTATTTGCCGACATTGGTTGAAAACAGTTCTTGGAAATAGTGACTGGTGCTGTGATAAGCGTAGCACTGAGGACATCCCTTCAAACGTTCGGACTTGCTCCCCTTTGGCTCCATATGCTGGTGTGGGATTGAAACAGCACATCAGTGTTCTACTCATTTTCATCTTTAAAGCATTATGCTATCAGAACTATTTTACATTTAAACTATGCAACTTAAATTCCTACAAAGAGAGTCTTTCCCTCGTAGATTCCTTTGTTACACAGAAAATTCGTAGGTTGATATAAACCAATCTTTTCTATGTTTGCTTTTGGGTTTATGCTTCTGAGATCTCATCAAACACTTCATTTCTTGGAATGGCTCAAAAATCCTCATAAAATATATCTACTTAAAATCTAATATTTGCTTTATAACAGTAGTAAAACTAAACATAAACACAGTGATCAATATATGTTTTGTTGTACTGAAGCATAAATTCAATGGAAGTTATTGCAACCTCAAATTAGAAAAAGAAGGCATCATAGATTATCACGTCTATATTTTTACAATGTAATTGTCTGCTGATATACACTTGTGAATAATGTTAAACTGTTTTCCAAGAAATTCTCACAATATTTGTTATAACACAGGAAGATGGAATGAAATAGGACTTGTGAATATTTAATAGAACACTTTCTTACCTCTGGATATTGCTTTGTTTATGCTTGCTTATGAGATTATGAAGCCTGTGAGTGTAAAGTAATGAGACTCATGAATTCCTCTACATAGAAGGCATAATTTCCTGTGTATTCCATTAGGGCCAACCAATTGGTAGCCTATTATATATATCAAGAGAATTCCTAAATTTCCTCCTAGATATCTAGTAATAATTCAGATTTTATGTGTATCCAATTCAAGACAAAGTTCTTATTAAGTTCTTATTTTTCAGAGTCAATATTTAAACATTTCTTTTTTTCCTATTACCTCATTTGAAATATCTAATTTCACTTTATCGCACATATCTACTGTATCACAATACTAAGCATATCATTTAATAAAACATTTTTATAAGCATCAACTTCTTTCTTCTAAATCTACCACTTTGAAATATTGTGTGTACTTAAATACCAAAAACATTATGTTTAATATTATAAAATCTTTTACTTTTATTAGAAATTTATTAAATAATTATGGAGTTGGTTAAGCTTGAATAAAAGTAGAAGACAATCTTGATGTAGATACAGAGAATTTCTTTCAGGTGTGTATGTTGCTGTATGCCTTCTGTATCAATTCAGCTGAAGTTCAGGTTTGATTATAGCCACACAATACATTTGACACTGCCAACTTTAAATATTATCAGAATAGGACATTCTGTAGTTACAAACAAATATGTACCTAAAGTTGCAATGAGTTCTTACCACAAAGGGTGCTTATTAGGTAAAATTATAGATTATTTGAGTATGCCTCTTATTTTTAACTCCTCATTTGATGCTCTCTAAAACATATGACAAATCTCAAAAATTGATAATTATAAAATCATATATTAAAGACACATTTTTAGAGATTGCCTTAGTTTATTTAATCTCATAAATCCATGAGTTAAGATGAACTTCTGCAATGTAGTTTCGGGAATTCAGAAGTTTAACCTCTATGCTATCCTGTCAAACAATTCATACTTCTTCAGGATTCCTGGTAAAGCGGAAACTTTCACCTCTGCTTTCTACAACTGTCTCCTACGAGGGTTAACACCTATGTTAGATAGTTTTGTTTGCCAATATAGGATCTAGATTCACCAAGAAAACAAGCCACTCTATGTATCTATGTGAGGCAATGTCTAGAATAGCTTTATTCAGATATTGATCCACACTAATAGCGAACAGTACCATTATATGGGATGAGGAGCCATGATTGCATCTAAAAGGAGAACAAGTTGTATAGTCTCCTACAGACTGGGAGTCAGTATGACCTACTACCTCAAGGTCCTACTGGCAGGAATTTCCTATCATGATGGACTGTATACACAATATGTGAACCAAAATAAATCTTATCTTCTTAGATTTTTTTTTTGGTTTACTTTTGTAAAGTTACAAAAAGTTAGTGATATAATATCCCTTGATTGTTACTTTTTCTGTTAATTTTTTATATACACTGCATAAAATTTGGCAAAAAATAAATTTTTACTATGATTTATTGGAATTCAAATAAATTTAATTAATGATGATATTGTTACAGGGAAGTATATGAATACTAAATAGTAGAGATCAAGATGATCAAGAGGAAAGAAAGAAGTCGAAGTATCCTTATTTTCATGTGATTTATACATAAAAGACCCTAAAACCTCTACACATAAACTGAAGCTGCAAAACATTTTCACCAAAGCATCAGGATACAAAATTAACTCGTAAATATTAGTAAACTTTCTACATACAAATAATAAATAGACTAATAAAGAAATCATGGAAACACTATTTTACAAAGCCTTAATCAAGTAAATGAAAGACTCTTATAATAACAACTTTAATAGATTGAAGAAAGAAATAGAAAAATATGTCATGTAGTAGTCTGAGACTGCTCCTTAATACCCGACTGCCTAGACCCAAATCATCGCACTGAAACTTTATTAATTGCAACACTTCTTGGTTGATAGCTTAGACATATTCCTAGCAACTCTTACATCTTACATTAACCCATTTTTATTAATCTGTATATCATTATGATGCTGTGGCGTATTGGTAAGTGTTCCGGAGCCTGTCTCCTTTGGCACCTTCATGATGTCTCCCTAATTCTGCATATTCTCTCTATCCCTTTCAGCCTAGTTATATTCTAATAATCCATTGGCCAAAATGAATTATACATTCTAATTTTATCCCAACATGAAGAAGTAAAAGTATATGATTGTAATTAGGTCCTGAGCCTTCCTCAAGGTGCTAGTCATAGGAGGAAGTCTAATTCACAACCTTGAGAAATCAAGCCACACCTGTTTTGTTGCCTTGGTCCCTGTGTCCTATGGACGGAAAAGAAATTTATCAACAAATATGCTTATTATTTTTGCCACTCGAAACAAACAATGTGACTCAGCCAAGACAGGCTTCCCATTTTCTCAGAATAGTAATAGAATAAAGATTCGCTCTCTCTCCTGTCATACCCTTCTGCTTTCAGCCTATAGGTCCTCTGTCATTCTATGGTGGATCCGCTATGACATATATTTTAGTGTTTTCAAGACAGACTTTATGTAGCTTTATAGCCTTCCTGGAACTAGTTCTTGTAGATCAGGCTGGCTGCAAATTCACAAGAGATCTGCCTGTCTCTGCCTCCCACAATCTGGTATTAAAGCTGTGTGCCACCACCACTTGGCTATGATACTTCTATTTTAACTTTCATTTTTTAAATTATTTTATTACTTAAAAAAATACCAATCCAAATTCCCACTCCTTCCCCTCCTCTCACTCCCTCCCACTCCCTCCACAGACCCTTTTACACCACACCACTCCAATCCTAAGAGAGAGCAATGCACCCTGCCCTATGGAAAGTCCAAGGTCCTCCAGACTACATCTAGGCTGAGCAAGGTATCCATCAAAGAGAATAGGATCCCAAGAAGCCAGTACATGCAACAGAGACAAATCTCAGTGCCACTAACAGTGGCCTCTAAGTCTGCCCCTTAAAACTGTCAAACTCCTTAAAACATGCACCTTTGTTCCCATGCTCATTCACCCCCAGATGATGATTATCTTAAATATCACCATAAAATCTTTGTCCAACAACAGATGAAAACAGAGTCAATGACCCACATCGGAAAACTGGACTGACCTCCCAAGATCTAGTTGAAGAGTGGAAGGAGTGAGATTATGAGCAAGGAATTCAAGACCATGAAGGGTTCATCCACTGAGAAAGTTTGCCTGAGCTAATGATAGCTCACCAACTCCAACTGGACTGGGAGTTAACTTTCTTTCTTAATTAAGGTCTCACTTACATTAATCATATTTTGATCCCATTATTATATATTTTGATGAATTAATAAGAATAAATAATATTTTTTTTCTCCTCTGTACACAAAAGTTTCTGTCCTGCCTGGAACAGCAGCATTTCAGTCTCAAAGAAAGACACAGAGGTCTTTTTTTTTTTTTTTTTTTTTTTTTGGTTTTTCGAGACAGGGTTTCTCTGTGGTTTTGGAGCCTGTCCTGGAACTAGCTCTTGTAGACCAGGCTGGTATCGAACTCACAGAGATTCGCCTGCCTCTGCCCCCCAAGTGCTGGGATTAAAGGCATGCACCACCACCACCCAGCAGACACAGAGGTCTTAAGTCCATGCCTGGACTTAAGCTGCTGTTTAGTTCCCTTTCACAATTTGGAAGCTTAGATGAGTGGGGTCTTGCCCTGAGGTCATCATTTTCTTATTTGATTTCTCAACCTATTATCTCCTTGAACATAGGACTTAGCTCCATTCTACTTCTCAGTGCCCTCTTTTTTCTCAAATTGTGCATTTTGCATTTCCAGATTGTTCTTTTGCATTGTAGAATAATATAAGAGTGACTAAGCACTAATAACCGAACAACAGTATATATTCTTCACAAAAATATTACAAGGACAATCTCTCTGTCACATACTAACATTCTTCTCCTCTCAAACCTTTTGGATCCGGCCCCTGCATTTCAATTCATCCTCAGTACCAATGTCTTCCATGCTCCTACTTGTTTGACCCAGTAAATGCCACTTAAAATATTCAATTTCTTTTCGAATCTACCATCCCAGAGTGTTCCATATTCCTCCAAAATAAAACATGATCAGGCCAGTCACAGAAATACCCCAGTCCCTGGTACAAACTTCTAGTGCCAGAACAATATTTTTAGCAGCACATAAAATATATGTCTCTCTTACGATACATGAGGGAATGGGGTAAGAAGGAAAATGTATCTATCTTCTTACATTCTTCCAAGGGTGATATAAAGAATTAAAGTTGAACAGATTAATATTAGTTCTGATGATACTAGTCATACAAACTTACAAGTTCATTACAAAATGCATCAAACTACGAATGTATGAGAAAAGGATTAGGCGGCTTGTGGTAAAGTGTATTGTAAAACAATACCAAACTTATTACAGTAAGAAGAGTTTTGTCAAAACCAGAAAGCAGCACAGCCATCCTCAACTAAATTTCACCCGACTTTGATGGTTAATGTTAGCAGTCAACTTGATAGGACCTAGAATTATTCGGTAGCAAGTCGATAGACATAGTTGCAAGGGATTATTTAGTCCTTGGATATTCCTATTAGGGGTTATATTTGCTTTCTCAGCATGCTCCTTTTCGTTATAGAGCTGTATAAGAGTGACCACTAACAAGAAAACAACATCTGTAATTGGTCAACTACTATAACATAATGCAGCCAATTTTAATAATGCTTATAGTCAATATATTGCACAGTGTACATAAGAAACTTCATATTCTTTCAAAATACAATGTCTTCATATAACAAAATAGTTCAGAAATGTCATCTGTCATACAAAAATTAAAAGATCTACTTATTTTTGTAAATGAAAGTATTTCAATAAAATTAGACATTAATTTGAAGTCAATTGCCCAAATATTTAAATAAAATTAAAAATAAATATTCTGTATCTCCACATCTCACAATTCATTTTTTTGTATTAGGGACTGTTAGTCGTTTAAACATTGTTAAGTCAGAGTACGCTGAAAATGAAGGTCAATGAAAATCAATCATCAATTCATTTTTAGATTCAGGTTGTATCACTAGGGAACAGTCTGGGAATCATTTCATTTTCAACCGAACCATTTCTGCTTGGAGTCAAGGGTCAGAAAGCCAGCATCAGCTAAAGTGGTCTCAGCTGCATCAAAGTTAAATATGACCTAAAAGTCACATGCAGCAATGTTGCTGTACCCTGTAGATTGGTCCCTGTGGACATAAGGTCACAAGGACGTCCGAAACAAGCTACAGGTGCTGAAAAAAATGGCGTGATTAGCAAGTCTCTTGCCCCTGAGAGCAGCAGGTAAGGTAACTTTAGATGTTGCAATTTGATACAGATAAGGCAAATAAAAGGTTTTATTTAAGCACACCTGCTTAGATAAATCAAAAAAGATATCAACACCTGGAATTGGTCAACTTCTATAACATAATGCAGCCAATTTTAATAATGCTTATAGTCAATATATTGCACAGTGTATGTAAGAAACTTCATAGTCTTTCAAAATACAATTTCTTCATATTACAGTGAATGCTAGATATAGCATGTTCTTTCAGGTGTGTGTGTGTGTGTGTGTGTGTGTGTGTGTGTGAGAGAGAGAGAGAGAGAGAGAGAGAGAGAGAGAGAGAGAGTATTCAGTATCAAAACAGCACCTTCATTCTTTTGGAAATATTGATACTTAGAGCCAAAATTGGTCCTCCTAGAGAATTAATACTGATTTCCTCCTGCATCTCTTAATGAGTATTGTAAAAGTCTTCATTGTTCTGTTTACTTCAATGTTTCACCATTGACAGATTGCATTATTATTGGGGATGCATTATTTTATAGTTTCTTCCTTTAATAAGTCCTTTTCATCATTTTATCCTTTTGTGGCAGACAAAATAGAAAGTGAGAATGAAATATATGTGTCCCTCTTCATTTCATAGCTCCGCTGTCATATCCATTCCATCAGATTTTGTCCTTACAATCTTTTATTATATACTTAATGCATTTTGTCCTTCTGGATTTGAAAAGTTTAATTAAAAATAATCTGTTTTCTTATGTCATATTTCTAGTAATATGATTGCACAATATGTATTTTAAAATTAATTGGAAAATAATAGTCCAAAGTATTTCATGCAAAAAAGCTTCAAAATCCAATTCTTTACTTTGTTCTAGGAAAAGATAATGCCAATTTTCACAACATATAGACAAATTAGCAATATACTTCAATAAGTAAATGAATATCAATGTGACATTCACGACTTATTTTCATAAGTTTTATATAAAATCTGACAACAATTTAGAAAGAATATTAAGTCAATATTGATCTAAATTACCAGACTTAATTAATCTGTGTGTCAGGTAGATAAGTTTTGGGATCCTTCCAGTTGCTAAAGAATACAAAGTAGGGAAAACATGTCATTTAAAAGATTTTTAAAATTATTCTAAATACATTGATAAGAATTATGGAAGGGAAGTTTCTAAAAGAATTAGTTTTACAATTACATATCACTTATTCACACTCTTACCTAAATAAATTTTAGGTTATGCCCCCAGTCTCATAGGCAATGATTTTGTAAGGACCCAGGTCATGTATTTCTATAGTTAGCAGTTCTCAAGGAGTCTCTTAATGTGTTTTCTACATTTAAGTCTAAAAGGAAAAATAGGAAGTAACAACATTTCATTAGACTTTGGTTTGTGTGCTTAAAAAAATTATAAATTTTGCTCTTAGTCTTTGCTTATTTTTGCTGAACACTGGTTACTGAAGTAATTTTCCACATATGAAATGTAAATATTAATCAGGCTAAAGGTCATGCAATCATGTACATTCAGTAGCTTTCATATGGCCCTGGAGCTTAAAATATGCATAATCAGAATACAGATGTCACTCAATGATGACACAAAAATGGAACAAAAATGGGCTGCAAGGAGAGAAAATTTTAACATTTTCAAGCATCAAAAGAAAGGAGAGTGGGGACAGAAAAACATTATGATAAAACATTATATAACACATTTCTTGGAAGAATACATACATGTAAATTTATACACAATTTCAAAATTAAACATACATAAATAGGCTATCCAGATGGATAACATTTGCTTATGAATATAGCATATCAATAAAATATTACCAAATATGTGTTTTATAAAAATTCCAAGTTATTACTTTATTAAATATTTTGACAATAAAAGATTAAATTAGTTGAGAAATAATTTATGTGTGAACATTTTGGTCTCTTCCTTATTATAAGTACACTACTATTGTGGATTTTTTTTACAAGGGAAATAAAGCAGTCAATGATGCTTTTAATTGTTTTAATTTGAAAGCAACAATGTCTCATAATCAAAATCATTCCCTAATGCTTAGATTTTCTGAGAAATTTCAAAGGTTGTGCCTGTTCCATGATCAAAATGACACATGGAAGACAGTAAACATCCAATGACACTTTGAAAGAAGAATATGTTACACATACACACCTTTGTGTATGAATTTACATATACGCTTATGATATAGCTGTGTATATTGTAAACACATATACATGATTATACATTTGAATATTCACATTTCTTCTATAACTGCATTTATCTAAAAATAATTCATTTTATACTTGCAACACCACCTCCAAAAGACCTGTGTAAACTGCTCTTTTATTTTTTGGTTTTTCGAGACAGGGTTTCTCTGTGGTTTTGGAGCCTGTCCTGGAACTAGCTCTTGTAGACCAGGCTGGTCTCGAACTCACAGAGATCCGCCTGCCTCTGCCTCCTAAGTGCTGGGATTAAAGGCGTGCGCCACCACCGCCTGGTAAACTGCTCTTAAAAGTTGTTCATTATGAATGCATACAAGCAAGGTTACTATATTTTTACAGATGTCAGATGATTTGTATAGTGAACTAGACTTAGGATTACTAAAAATACCTGAAAATGGCATCAACTTAAAAGAGAAAGCATATGTTTTGTCTCATAGTTTCAGCGGTTTTAATTAATTGTCATATTGTTTTTCTGCTGCAGACCTGAGTGAGCTGAGTACCATGATAAGGAACATACGTGATGAATGAGTCACTCATCTCATACTGCCTAAGTACCAGAGGGACAGGAGGAGGCCTCGGGAAAGGTAACTGCAAGGAACAGTTTACAATGACATATTTTACCAAACTAAGCCTCACTTCCTTAATTTTGCTTCATTTCACAAAGTAATCTTAGCAGATGTTGGCAATCTTTCAACACTAGAATTGCATAGAAGGGGAATTGCATATTAACACCATCATAGTAAATATTTATTTCATTTATTTAATCTGCTTTAATTTAAAAAGGTATGCATTTAAGTTCAAATATTCAACTTAAAATTAAAGTTTCTGTTGTTATGAAAACTGTAAACATATCAATTATACATGTTTAGTGCTCAATCTTTCTTTGGATCTGTATAATCACTAAGGAACATGGTGTTATTGGGGGAATCTTGGATTGTCATTCTGAGAGTTTAGAAGGCTAAATTATTTTACTCACAGTATTTTATGTGTGATCTTTAAATAATACATATTAGATAAGTTTAAATTTAAAAGAGATTGGGACCCTATTCCTCATAATGGGTCACCTTGCCCAGACTTAATACTAGGTGAGATGATGTGGGATGTCCTTCTGAATCTGCATCTGTGTTGCTTTTATTGGTTGATGAATAAAAATGTTTGTGACAATGGCTTATCAGAATACAGCCAAGTGGGAAATATATAAAGAGAATAGGTTTAATCAGGGAGATGCCATGTAGCTGCCTAAGGAGAAGGATTTCAGAACCTTACCTGGTAAGCCACAGCTTTGTGACTATACACAGATTAATAGAAATGGGTCAATTTACGATAGAAAAGCTAGGCAGGACTATGCCTAAGCTGTTGGCCAAGCAGTGTTGTAGTTAATATTGCTTCTGTGTGATTATTTGGGTCTAGGCAGCCAGAAAATGAAAGTGCAGTCTCTGCTTAAAGTGAGGTCCTTAGTTTTACTGCAAATTGGTATGTCATGTTTTGTTGATACCCATGGGAAACCAGCCCTCTTCTGAACAGAAATGGAAGAGAAGTGCTTGGGGAGGGCAAAGAAAGGGAAGAGAGGGATGGACTGAGAGGAGAGGAGGGTGAGGAAACAGCCAGAATGTAAAATAAATAAATAAATAAATAAATAAATAAATAAATAAATAAGAAATTTCAATAAAGAAAATGTATTTACAAAGCATGTAAATTAAGAACACATTACATGTTTCAATATTTTCATGTATCTTATAGTTTTATATTTGTACTTTCTTGTTGATTTATTCTAAATCGTATTTCAAGACATCTACAAGAGAGAAGAATAGAAGGCACATTTAGTAAATTGTTTTATTTAGGCATCTAAACAAACAAAAGAGTTTCAGCAGTTCACTTTGCAAAAATATATTGTTGTAGTTTGTAGTTTTTATTTTAGAAAGTCAGGAAATTCTTGCTCTCAGAACTCAGACCCCAGTCAGCAAACTTTTGTAGGCTTGGTGTCTTCCATTGGGTAACATGGTGCTTTAAGTCTGGTTCAATGCTCTTCGTAGGTAAAGACAAATTTCTACTCTCAGCTCTCTGATTCTCTCTGGAATGTTCTACACAGTTGTTTGCATCTTTCCACGGCATTTGTTGTAGTGTGGGATCATTTATCCATGCCCATGTCTATCTATTATTACTCTTTGACTCAAAATTTAAAAAGGATATTTATTGGTAGAAAAAAATTAATTTTGTGAAAACCTGGATTGTCCCAATAAAAAATTCTATCACATTGCCATTGCATTAATTTTCATGGTCAACAACTATTACAAAATTTCTCTCCTTTTATTCTTTTTAAATACTCTTAAAGACAAAGTATCCAGCTAAATTGACAATTCATCTCATAGTGCTATAAAAGGCATTGTTCTTTATTCTTCACCCCTAGACAAATATTTTTATTGTTAAAATAAAATTAGGTTCAATATTAATAAATGGTGACAAACTTAATGAATGTGTAAATAATTTGGCTTATGGCAAAGTTACTACCTCATGCTATTCTCATAAAACAAGCTCTAAAGTTAATATACTAAGGAAACATAACCACGCTTGTAGAAAATACACATTCCATAAGCATTACTTACTCTAGTAACTGTCCTGTGTGTTTTTTCTTGTTCTTTTTCTCTACTCATGCCATACAATTTATTTTTTTAGATTTAGAATTAAAGAGTTTTTTTTTTTTGACAATTACCCACCAATGCTCAACCAACTTCCAAAAAAGGAAGTTGACTTCAAATTTTGTCTGAGCTTTTTTAAGGGAATTTCATATTTTACAACATACTAGTAGTCAAGTGTATGTTTTATAAGAAAAAAATAAGTAATAAGACAAATTACTGTGAGAAGTGTCTTTCTTTCTAAAAACCATCTTATGAGACTTTTAACATCTGGATATCATTGGAAAGGAATCATGATGAGATCCACCATTTCAGATTCATATTATTTTGAAACCAAGTTCTCTAAAGTCACTGAAATTAAATAGTGCAAGGGCCAATAATTTAGGCACTATGTTTTAAATGTTCCATGTTATAACTTCTCTTTTACAAAAAGAAATGTATAACTGAAAATAGAGATATACTCTGATCTTATATTTTATTACATTTATTAAGGAATGATATGAGAAAATATAATTTAAAAGATCCGAGTCAATATTCTTTCAATACTGTGTGAAAATCAACATAAGTTGTTTATATACATTTTCATTATTTGTTTTTAATTGAAAATAGATTATTCTCTCATCAGCCTGTTCCTTATACCCTCACTTTTTTCAGATCTGTCTCTTTCCACCGTAAACAAATCATTATGCTTTTCTCTCTTCAATGTCTCCATATGTATTTTCTCTCCATAATGGCAGCTACCAGGAGAGCACTTTGTGGTTCAGAGTGGACCTATGGAGGTCTTCAGCCAGATCAGAATCTGAGAACCCAGGCTGACCCCTGGGTGTCTTTTGTCTACATAAGTCAGGTAGTACCAGATGGGCTTGTTGATGCCTTCAATCAGCAGACTGTGAGGATCCAGGCTGGCCCATGGTTGTCTTTCACACACCTGAACCAAGTGAAAGCAGGCAAGTCTGTTTAAGAGCCAGAGGGTAGGGAAGAAAACAGGAAAACAGGACCTCACTCAATCAACTTGAGCAAAGTTTATATGAACTCAAAGATGCTAAAGAAGCAAGCACAGGGCTTACATAGGTCTGCACCTCTTCCAATATAATCTAGCTCTCACTGTAGTATTTTTATGAGACTCCTGAGTATGTTAAGGGGGAAAGGGTCTCTGATTTTTGTGCCTCCTCTTGGAGCTCTTTTCTATCTGATGATTTGCCTTCTCAAATTTGATATGGTTGCTTTGCTGCATATTATTATATTTTATTTTGCCCTGGCTCGTCCTTACATTCTTTGAAAAATGATGTTTTCTAATGAGAGACAGGAAGAGGGTGGATCCAGAGAGAGAGGGAGAGAGAGAAAGAGACAGAGAGAGAGAGACAGAGACAGAGACAGAGACAGACAGAGACAGAGAGAGGAGAAGACAAAGAGTTAGGAGGAACTGATAGGAGTAGAAGGGAGAAAAACTCTTCCTTTTATTTTTTTGAAAACATAAAAAAGTTGGAAACATCAAATTTGAGAGAAACGTCACAAATGGGATATCAGAATCAGACAACACAAATCAGTGCAAACCATCTTCCACAAGACATCATTACTTACAGGATCAGCACAGCTCTAACAAGCCAGGAATCTCAAAACCTGAGAAGCAATATGTTCCCAATGTATCAATTCCCAGACATATAGATAACTTCTTCCATATTTTCATCTCCTGCTCTTAATAGGAACATAAAAATACCTCTTATATTTTCTATAATGATTCACATAAATATTAGAGACAGATTACGTTATTCCATTTTAACTGGAAATGAAAACACTTCTTCCTCCCTAACATATAGTATGCCGTTTTATGATATGCATGTTCTTTAGAAAAGAAAATAAATCATTTTTATTGGAGTGACTCTCGTGTTTATTTCAGACAACCCAATGCTGAGAAGAACCTCAAGTGCGGTAATGCAGTGTGTCTTTGTAGGAAACCATCCCCGTGCTCGACAGCAAATCATTAAAATGCACATTCCCGTAGGGTTCTCCCCAGTGGGTTTCGGTAGCAGGAGATTTGTGTAGTCTGTGGGATGGGCTAATGAACTCAGCCCCCATATTAGGGGAGCAGAGTTGAAATTATATGTACACCTCATGCTTAAAACAGGCAGATGATTGTTCAGTGATATCAAGTTGTCTTTTCATCCTTGGCCAGCTTGAAATGGAGGTGATTTTTTGCACGTTAAGGTTTAACTGAAACTTAACATTTTGAAAATTCCAGCTACTTTTAAGTGTTCTGGAATTTAAAGCTTAATAAATTTCCACAGAGATGGAGTTTGAGAATCACAAGTACTTTGAAAGAAATCCTTTGAGCCATAACCCAGCTCTGAAAAAAACTTATTTTAGATTGCACAGCCCGCAGAGGAGACATGCATAGTTTTTTATCTAAATTGATTTTAATTTAAATTTAGAAAAAAGTAGTGATAAATGTTTGGGAATTCTGTTAACACAAATGGCCCATAATCCTCAACATTAATTGTTGTTAAAGGACAGGAACATTTTTGGCACTAGCATGCAAAACTGAACATTCACAAATATCATTGAGGTTAGCAAATATTCCTCTGTTTTTATTTCTTTAGTATACTTGCTAAGAATAATTCAAAGATAAAGAATGTATATATACAGCGTGCTGAAATTGAGACAAAATTTATAGGTGATTTTCATTAAAATACTATTCATGCCATAATATTTATGGAAGTCAAATAAAGGGATCCCCTAGTGATCAAAGTCTATATCATAAATTCCAGAACTCCAATAAAGTCAGTTCACTAGTTTCTGTCTATTCTAATGATTCCCTCCACATTTTAGTAGTTCTACTCTATGTTATCTTATTGATAAGGGAAGATGAATGGTTGGAAATCCAAATGTAAAAAGAAAGCTCAATTTTGTAAGTAGAAGGCAGCTTTTAAATATGTACATTTGAGACTAACCTGCAAGCACTTAGTACACAACCAAGTACTTAGCATATAATACCTGTGAAGCCAACATATTAAGAATTCTATGCAAGCTTTGTGAACACTTCATATTCAGTTTGACAGTAGAAGTGAAATTGTTTAGATCATTTTCTTTTCTTTTTTTTCTATTTTATTTATTTATTTATTTATTTATTTAATTATTAAAGATTTCTGCCTCTTCCCCGCCACCACCTCCCATTTCCCACCCTCCCCCAATCAAGTCTTCCTCCCTCCTCAGCAGGGTTTCTCTGTGGTTTTGGAGCCTGTCCTGGAACTAGCTCTTGTAGACCAGGCTGGTCTCGAACTCACAGAGATCCGCCTGCCTCTGCCTCCCGATCATCTTCAAAGGAGTAGTGAATCACTACCTTGTAATGGTTGAGAAGAGCACAGTTAGAGGAACTGATGTGAACTTGCTCTGAAGATGATGTATCATTTGTATAAAAAGAATGAGAGAGGTACAGATGAACTGGTCCTAGTGAAGACAATCTAGGTGGATAGGTAAACTTTCCATCAAAGTTCAGAAGAAATAAGTAAGCTCCCATAATTTAAGTTCAGCAATGTTTTGAGTAGTGTCTTCTATAAATGTCTATTTCTTAACTTATGAGGTACATGACTACACATTGAAATAATTATAGCAGGGAATATTATAATTAGAATATCTCCATGATGGGTTTACCCCAGATAATTCACCTTAGTACAATGTATCTATATTCAGGTATTGAAAATAGGGGTAGAAAGGAGGTAGGGTAGAAGTGACCTCTAGAAGTTGGGAGTGGCAGGAAAATATTTTGGGGCAATTGATCTTTGTATTTTGTTTTGTTTTTCCTACGAGCCTCAGAAGTTCCTAGCCTTAATGGTGTCTTGACATCAGTATGTAATGCCTACTTTTAATTATCTAACTTCTAAAATTAAAAGCTTCAAAATTTTTGTCGGGAGCTAGAAACAAATCTCAGTGTTGAAAAGACCTGTGTGTTCTTCCAGATGAGCCAGGTTCAATTCCCAGCACCCACAATCGACTCAGAACCAGATGGCTGTTACTCCAGGCAATCTCCCAGCTGCTTCTGATCTCAGTGGCTACCAGTTTCTCACATGGTACCCAAACAGGCACACAGGGAGCACACATACACATTTCAAATAACAGAATTAAAAGTTGTGGGTGTTTTTTTAATGACATTCTATGTTTAGTGATTTATATAACCGCTAATATATTATCATTCACTTCCAACCTGTCAGTAAAATAGCCTGAAAATATATGAGAGGAAAGGGATGATAAAGGCAGCCAGCTCATAAGGATGGGATAGGATAAAATGCAGAAAACTCACAACCCACAGTCTATTGTTTCACTCAGTATGATGAATCTATACACATTCCGCATATGAAATTCCTTTATTAATATCCTACTTTTGTGTACTTTAAATCAGTTTGCAAACAAACCCATACACAAACAAGAAAAAGATGGGGTGAGGAAAAGGGAGAGAAGGGAAGAGGTTTATTTTATTTTCCTTTGTGCATTTTTGAGACAGGCTGGTCTCAATTTGCTATGGTAGCCTAAGATAACCCTTTGCTTACCCTCCTGACTGTAATTGTTAGATGATTAACGCACAGCTGTGTGCCGCCCTGTTCCCAGTCAGTTTATCTGTGCCTTCTCTTATTAATTGCCCTATACCATGGTTACAGGTTGTTTGTTGCTTGCATAATAATAATTAGATCACACAGGTTTTACATTTAAATCCAAGACTATACATCTGATCTTTGTGTGTTGACTCAACAATTGTACGAACCAAACAGCTAGACTAGAATTAATCTGATCAGATAGCTACAAAGGTCTATAAAGGGAGAAAAAGTCTCTCAAACATTTACATAGAAAATGCCTACAGGCTCAGGGATATGTTTTGAAACAGGAGGCAAAAAAGTGGTTTTTGTTCACCAACCTAGTATAATGCAGTTTGAATTTGTTTTGTTTTGTTTGTTCTATTTGATGGGAGGCATCACTTTGAAGGCTAATGTGACTTAGAACTCTGCATACCTCGCTGGCTTTGGCCCTTGTGGCAATCCTTCTGCATCACCCTCCCCATTGCAATGAACAGGCTGAGTTTAATAATGTTATTCATTGTAGCTCTCTACAAAAAAGAATCAATCAGTAACTTTGTGAGGGAGACAGCCTATGACAAAAGTACAGCCGGTTGTTGAAAGGAGACACCAATTATAAGAAACTTTTTTCATACTACATATCCCAATCAAGCTTGCTGAGAACGGGTGCTTTACTCCCAAATCTATAAACTTGGTCCAATCTAAGAAAAGCATTAGATAACCTTATCTGGCAGGCATGCAGGTAGCAAAACAGCAAACAGATTTCTAGAATGGTAAGGTCATAAAACGAAAGGGAGGAATTGGAGAAAGTTTTATAAACCATCACAGTGTAGAGTTCTCTAAATTCTTTGGATAGGTAAGTATAATCTTACAAGCAAGATAAGGTTCCTGAACAAGATATTTAAAGGATATCAGGTAAAACTATTTGCTTAACATTAACATGTTGGCGTCAGATTGTAGTTTCAGAAAAATATATCATGCTGATTAGAATGGTTAGCAAGGGAAAGATGGATGCATGATACAAAGTAGCCCTCAAAAATGGGATACTATCTTTGTAACATGTTTGCAAATCTAAATTCCAAAATAGAAATTACTGTTTAAAAACAGTCTATAAGAGCTAGTTCCAGGACAGGAACCAAAAGCTACGGAGAAACCCTGTCTCAAAAAAAAAAAAAAAAAAAAAAAAAAAAAAAAAAAATCAAAAGACAAACCTCTGGTGGTAACAAACCTGACCCCTGAAGGTGATACCTAAAATGTGCAGGGAAGATAGACTGAGCACATTGCTACAGGTTGTCCTCTGACCACTACACACATGTGAAGACATGCACAGATCTCTAGCAAATAAATAAGTAAACACATACATACATTTAATTTGAAAAGGTGTATGATACCATCACACTGCTGATAGAGGCAGTAGGGTGGTGAGTTTCAGTCCAGGCTAAGCTCCTGCATGAGGCCCTGTTTCCAACAAGCAGAAATGGAAAAAAATATAATTTATTCCAAAATATTCAAAAGTAATGTATAATTGGCATTCATTACTAATCGTGCTGAACAATGTAATGTGTTCTTCTGTTATGCCAAAATGTGCTTAAGCCTCGGCAAATGCAAATCCATGACAACCACACAAAGTATTTAAAAAAAATAAAATGTCAAAAATCAGTATCTAAATGTGCAGTTCTAATTTTTATAAAACTACGTTTTATCTTTTTCTGCTTCCCAAGTAGATGAGATCTATGTAAGTTTCTCTTAGTGTCCTCATTATTGTCTTAGGATTGTGGTTTGTAGGCTGGTTTTCTTTGCTTTATGTTTAAAAAAGACAAGATCTCCTGAGTAAATGGGGAGCATGGGGTCCTTGGGGAAGGTGTGGAGGGGGGAGGGGAGAGGCAGGGAGGGGAGCAGAGAAAAATGTAGAGCTCAATAAAAATCAATTAAGAAAAAGAAAAAAAAAGACCTAAAATTGTGTTTAGTTTTTTATACGATGCATAGGGAAAATTAGAATCTTGATTTTGTTTAAGTACTGCTCATATCTATCATCAAAATTCCCAAGGAGAAAAAAAAATTGTCTATTGTAGAGTGTTTATTGTTTACTATAGGGAAACTTTAAAATTAAAATTATGAAGGATGAAAAAAATCAATTCAAGACATTTTACGTGGTGTAACATTTACTGGAATGTCTACACATTACATGATAATGATTTCTGTACAATTTCAACTATGTTTAAAGGAACAGTTAAGTTGACATCAATAGCAAAGTGAGATTAATTGATATTGAGTACAAAATGATTACTGAAGCCTTCAGAATACATAAAGCTGGAAGCCCTTCCTATTATAGCCTCCGCCTTTCTTATAAGACACAAATGCACCCAGCAAAATAAGCAAAAATCAATTTAATAATTGAAAAAATATTCCAACCACAGATTTTATGGTTACATTAATTGATTTTTAAAAAAATAATTTCAACAATACAAGCTTGAAGCATTAGCAAGAAAGGATCTGAGGTCATTTCCAAGTCAACATGATAAATGATTTCGGGTTCATCAGCACTTAGTTCTGTCAATTAGGTGTCAAGTACTGGAAACAAGGCATACCAACAGTAATTATAACTGTCCTGAACTTTTCAATATTTTGTATGTACCAGTTTCTAATTCTTTTTCAAAATTTTTCAGCAGTTATCCACAACTAACTACCCTTTAACTTACATTCAGACCCTTTTGTTTATGCGTGGATCTATTACTAGAAGTTCAAGAATGACTCAGACATCTCTACCTTATTCCAAGATTAAAAAATAAATAAACTTATGAAACCCAAACACACACCACGTAATTTAGTAGCGCCGTATATTTGCCTTTGTAAGTCACTGAGTTCACGCGCAGTTCTAAAGTTCCACTGACACACAAAAACATATTTTTCCTGATGTGATAGAATTAAGAGATGAAAAGTATAAATTTTAATTCATGAATGGTGTATATGTCACTCTGCTGCTGTAACAGTCACTCATCACTAAATGCCATCAAATAATTAGTTATTAAAGATTGTGAGAGACCGCCGGGCGATGGTGGCGCACGCCTTTAATCCCAGCACTCGGGAGGCAGAGGCCGGAGGATCTCTGTGAGTTCGAGACCAGCCTGGTCTACAGAGCTAGTTCCAGGACAGGCTCCAAAGCCAAAGAGAAACCCTGTCTCGAAAAACCAAAAAAAAAAAAAAAAAAAAAAAGATTGTGAGAGACACTAAAAGATATTTCAGTCCATGGTGTGTGACAGTACTGACCTATGGTAAGGGAATGTTGGGTAGAGTAATGACTGCTCAGTCATGGTGGCCCAGACAAAGAGAGACAAGGATGAACTCCTGCACTCTCGAGGCTTCTGTCACCTTGCTGTAGTTTCAGTTTCTAAGACCCTTTGAAAGACACCTCAGACAGAAATTAGAGCTCAAGGTATTTCACTGTACCAAATAAATTAGTCTTTGTATCATATGAATGACGAAAAAGTATAAAATAAAGTCATCACTTTGAACATAGAAATACAAGGATTTAAAAAGCATATTGTCAGTATACATTTTATGGACTCCTATCAAGCAATACTATCACAAAGACAGGTTTTCTAGACACTTATGGATTGTGAAATTATGCAAATTTCAGGTGCATCTATGTAGAAATCATTATTCTTAATTATTTGCTGTTACTGCAAATGAACCTTACTTAGTCTCTTGTGGCTGTGTTTTATGGGATGAAATAGTACCTTCTTGGTCTAAAAAGTGGTTCACAAAGCTACAAGAGACTCACAAGTCTCATGAATATCCGAAAAGCACTCCTTCCTTCTCAAATAATCACTAAACAATGTGGTGAGTGCAGTGACAAGGGACTTGCCAGGTTTTCAGGAAAGTCATTGAGCTCTTGTCTGTACTCGCCTGAACTCATTGCTTGGCAAGCAGCATTTAGATGGAATCACTCCTTCAGTCTCTCATACCTGTGAAGTGATTAGAAGGAAGGATATTCTTAGGAAAGAAATGAAAACATCACCAATCATTGTTATAGAACTCACCCACCCTCAGTTACTAACATTCTATTCTTACATCAAGCACAGGAGCACGCCTCATCCTTCTCTCAGTAATGACCTTCTGTGTTCAGGTTATAGATGTAAATTACCTTCAAATACGCCACCCCAAACATGTTTTCCCCTAAGCTTCCCTTTCAGGTTTCAAACCCTACATTTCCATACGTAATTATATCCTTTGTGTAGAAAGCTTAAAATACAGGATTTAAGTATAAATGTAAGCATAGGATATTTGACTTCTGAATCTTTCTTATTTGTTGAAACGAATATTTTAGGTCGATCTAATTTATTGCAAATTAAGAAAATATCACATAAAACATACATATCTATATATGTTTATATAAATCCATAATTTCAGGGTAAAATCCACCATGACAGGGGATTCAAAACAGTAAGTATTGAACAAATTGGTCACATTTTTCTACAGTAAAGTAGACAATTATAATTGCTTATTTTCATTTAGTTTTCTCCTTTCTCCTACTCACACATACATATACACCACACACACACACACACATATATCTTTTTTATATGTGTGTGCATGTGCTTATATGTAGATATGTGTGTATGTGTGTGTTTATGTATGTATGCATGCATGTATATATGTATGTATGTATCCTCCAAGAAAGGGAAAAGATTCACTGACGTTCAATCAAATTAGAGGTAGGGGCTATTTAGTTTTGGTTGATTAAAGGCTACAAATAATTCAGCTTTACAGTGTGATGTCATGGGTTACACATAGAGGGTAAAATAGCTGCTTCAGTACAGAGAATGAATACATCTTCCTTGTCAGATAGTTACTTCTTAGTGATGAAAGCAACTAAACTCTACTTATTTAATAGAAATTTCTGACACGGTCAAAATTTTGCCATCTCTTATTTATATCTTCTGCATTAGATGCCAAGATTCTACTTTTATCTGCACTATTCTCTGATCTAGTGCTTTATTTCCTACTTTTTGGCTGCATATCCAAAAGCTAGTAAACCTATTTTATTCTCTAACTCTGTATAAGAAATTTTTTTTCTTTCCGGATAGAGCATATAAGTGAGGTTGTGTGATAATCTTAATTTTGTGCCAATCTTATTTCCACTAACACCATTCTATCAGGTCTAGTCATGTGGTGGGAAGACACAGGTTGTCCTTTTTGAGGATTAAAATTATCTCATGTATTCATACTGTATTCATATATTATTTATAAAGATAGCTATAGGAGTGAACATACATATGCATCATTATATAATTTTATTTATCTATTCACCTGTTTTTATATTTAAGATACTGTGCATCTTAATATTTACGTTTTTCTAAGAGTAAGGGATTTAGGCAAAGTTGAACATTATCTTTTCTATCGCTTTTGAACATAGCTCAATATGACATTGTCATTTTCATTTCACTTTTAGATATAATTCAGTATGATACATCTTTTAGGGAAACTCATTATTATGGCTTGAATGTTCTCTCTGTATAAAAATGACTGAAAATATGCATATGACATTATAATAACTTCATTTCTTTCATATTTTTAAACATTTCTACATATTGAGAAAAGTATGTTTCTTCAATGACAAGTTGTCTAAATGCTTACAGTAGTACATATATTTTTATTTCTATAAAACTTACTGTGACTTGTGAATTTTATTTCAAGAATAGACAAAACATATCTGTTCTCCATTCTGTCTTTCCCAACCGTTGCCTAAAGAAACGCTATGCAGAATAAACTTAACCAGACAGCATAACTAGAACTTCAGGCTCTCTGTGACTTAGTTTGTCACTGCTGTGTGTTTTCTATCCAAGACTCATCAGGAATTTTTTGTCTTTCCGAGAATCAAAAGGAGTGAAATTATGCGCACTGTTGAGATGTGTTACTGTAAGGTACTCTTTTTCATAATGTAAGAGAGGAATTAACAGGACTCTCTGTGATATCTTTGTCACATAAAATACAACCATGAAGCAATTAAAAAACTATTGAATTCCATCTTCCCTTTATACATTGCTTTTCTCTAGTTCCAGTGTGAATCTATATACAGAATATTTACTTTGTGTGAAAAACTGAATTCAATCTTTAAAACCAAAATAAAGTTATTTTTCTCTTTTATTCTTGTTTTTGTTTTAAATCAATTTGCTTCTTTATTCTTTAAGAATTTCATGCAATAAATTCTGATTATACTCAGCCTCACAACTCCTCCCATATATACCCTGCCTACCTGCAAAATAGTGTTTCCTCTTTTGTTTTTGAAAACCATCAAGTCCAGTTTGGGCTCCACTGAAGAGTGGTGAGCTTGCCAAGCAACACACTCTTAAAGTAAACTAACTCTCCCATTTCCAGAAACCATCAATTGCCAATAGCTCCACTTTTATTCTGAGATTCAGTGTATCTTGAGTTTCTGCAGATACTATCCATGCTGTCAAAACTGTTTTGAGTCCCAATGTGCAGCTGCACCAGTATGTCAGGAAAAGACTCTTTCCTTATACCCCTCCAATGCTCCTGAGTCTTTAGCTCATTTACTCAACCAACACCACAACTATCTGTGATCCTCAGAAGGAAGGGCTGTGGTATTCTTGTACCATTTCGGGCTGATAATTCTATAGTCTCTTTTTCTATGCACCTCAACCAACTGTGAGTTACTATTTCAAACACCATGTAGTACAACAAATTTCCTGATGAACGTTGAGAGAATCAGCAATGTCTGGGAGTAAGAGAAGTTATGAGGAATCAGTTTGACAACATGCCATTTTTAATAAATAATAGGTGCAATATACATCACAATCCCAATTTAGTTCTTCACAGATACTAAAAAATAATAATTTTAATATAAGATTATAAGAGACCCATTAAAGCCCAATATAGGATTATAAGAGACCCAGGAAAGCCCAAAAAATCCTGAACAATAGAAAACAAACAATAAAAATCCTACCATACAAGATTTAAAATATAATGCAGAGTTATTGTAGTAAGAGGAGCAGCGGCTACCTCCAGCATCCAGCTAGCCTAAACCCTGAAATAACCAAACTGAAACTGTATTCATTCAAATACTGCCTGGCCCATTATCTCCAGCCTCTTATTGGTTAACACTCACATATCAGTTTAACCCATCTCCATTAATGTGTATAGCCACTTGACTGTGGCTTACCTGCATGAGTCTAACCAGCGTCTGTCTCGGGCAGGAGAACCATAACTGATATCCATAACCTTGAGGAGAGAATAATAAAAAATTGTATGTTACAAAGTAATAGGAGGAATGAAAGCATGAACACATAGATAGAGATTTGAGAAATGATGCAACGAGATGTAGTTAGATATGTATAATAGGATTCATGGAAACATAGACAGTACTTGTTGAAAAAAGAGTGGGTAAACCATTTGCATATTCAATAAACCTTTGACCAGGATATCAACTCCTGAAACAAATGAAAAGCTCAAAAGACAAAAGTGAATCAACACCTGTGAGCATTATGAGTAAACTTAAAGAGGCAGTGGTGAAGAATAAATTTTATGGCAAAGGGGGAACACATGGTCAGTCTGTATAATACAAAAAATGACCATAGGTTTTTTGCTTACTACAATCAACTGTATATTTTAAAAACACTAGACGAAAATTAGTTCAACTATTTGGAACTCAAACTTCTTTCACTAGTAGAGGTAAAACAGAACTGCAACATAGACAAACATGTGTTTAGAAATTCATCCCCAGCAAGCCTGAACCCTCTCCAAGAGAAACAATGATTTTATTTGTCAGGCAAGAGAAAACAATACTAACTGAAAACTTGGATTTTTGTTTAAGAAGGAAAAACACTATTACAATAAACCATAAAAAATGCAGAAGGTATTTTTCATATTCTAGACAAGAGCTATTTGCAAATAAATATGAAATTAATGTCAATTTATAAAATGTTAGGAAAAATAAGCAAAATAATTTATATATATAATTCATAATTTTGGAAGAAAAGGAGAATGTATAAATTACTTCCATATGGTTGCAGGATGTTATTTCAGCAAATTTCTGTGAAAATAATTATTTGTGCTTATAGGAAATAAATGATATAATTACAAAAATAAATGCAGTGTCAACATTCTCACTGCAAGACATAAACAATGATAGTATCAATAGACTTGCTAACATGGACGTCAGAAATTTCTCAAGGTTCCAGACCTAGTAAAAGAACTATAGGCAACAAATGACTGCTTAAAACAAGGAGAGGTATCCCTGGAAATGTGTCTAGAGCTGGTTATCCAATGCAAGGTGGCCATCGCTAAAATCATATATACACAAACCACATGGACTCAGAAGTATCTCAATGTTTATGCGTAAGTATGTAACACTAAAGGAGTTATAAATTAAAATAAGAGTGATTGGAGAGACATGAAAATGGCTGGAGGGAACACAAGGAAAGAGGGGGAATGATGTAATATTTTCAGTTTAAGCAGTAGTAAAAAGAATTAAATATCAATTTTAATACTCCTTTTTCCGTTGCTACTGCCATGAACTCACATGGCCACATGCCCTGCTATTGCTACGATCTGCCAAAGCCCAGAGAATAGAGTCAGGTAGTCACTATCTGAACCATCTTAATAATTAAACACAAGGCAAGTCTCACCAATCAAAAGAACAGATGAATGACCCTGTGGTGTCTGTAGGTGAAACTGCCCAGTTGCCTAGATTCAATTTCCAAAAGCTCATTTTTCTTCTGCCCTTGTCTTGTCTCACTGTCATTCCCTCTCACTATGGGGTCTGAGTTTTCAACTCAGGTGGAGCCCCTTCATCATCAGTTAATCCCTTCTGCCAACCCTACTGCAACAGAGGCAAAATTAGCCTCTCGAAGTCTAGTCTGCAGCTTGGATAGAGATTCCGTACTGGATCACACCACCTGCCCGAAATCCAGGTTACACAGACCAGAAGACCAAAGAGGAAACATAAACTAAGGAACAAAGCAGCAACAAAACAAGATAAACTTGTCAGGAATCAGCACCTAGACCTGTAATTATGCCAAATGAAGACACTCAAATGGCGAAGGAAGAACACAATCAAGAACAGTCAGTGTAATACGGCACCACGAGAGTCCAGTTATCTTATGGCACTAAGAAGCAAAGAAACTCATCTGCCTTTGCCTCCTGAATGTTGGGATTAAAGATGTGTGCCACCACTATGTGTGTGCCTAGCCACTATGGCTAACCAGTGTCTTGTCTCTGCACTATGATCTTCAGGCAAGCTTTATTTGTTAGATCCTAAACAAAATATCACTACCTTTCCCCTTTTTTTTTTGTCTAAAATAAAAAAAGAAAGCTATAACCAATAAAAGAAAACCTATAAATAATAAGTATAATAACTATATACAATATATTCAGACACTAAATACATCAACAATATCTAGTCCATTTGCATTTGACAAATTCAGAGAAAATACTTTGTTATCTAGCCTCTCTTGTTGAGTTCAAAGAATTGTACCCAACTCACTTTCTTTCCTAGTTTGCATTACAATCTAAAACTGTCTTTTGATGTCTCTCAAACATACACACTTTGCACCTCTATTGTGAGTTTCTTTTCTGAGTCTCATCAACAAAGAAAACTGGAACTATCTAGTCTTCAACTTCTGCAGACAACCAATAAGGAAATAATATTGATTGATTAGGTAGGAAGTGCAAACAAGCAATTTATAAAAAAAAAATTCAAGAAATAAAAGAAACAGCTGACAGCTTAGACTGTCACCCATGGCTCTTCTGTAATGTTGGGTCCCCCATCTTCAGCCTAAATGCATAGTATATGTGACTGATTTTTATGTGAAGCAGGATATTCTTAAGGGCCCTCCTCCCTTGTCTTGGCAACATCATTTTCTTAATTTTACTTCCTGCTGTCTAGGGGCTATGATACCTTGAGGACATCCTGTAAATAAAAATTTTGGCTAATTGCCAAGTCCTGGGAGAGTTAACCCTAGCATTTGTTGTTCAGTTTCTATATAAGTGAAAGTCCAAGTAGATTTTTCTCCATTTTAATTTCATTAAGTATTTATTACACCAATGAAAGCTCCCAAAGCTACTGACTGCAGAGTAGTTATCAAGTTACAGAAGGTAAAATTTTGTTGCTTTTATTTATTTGATTACTGTGATTGTGGCTATACAAAATTATCATATATATTTTAATCCAAATATATGGAGACCCATAAGTATATCCATCCCACCTCGTACAGAAATGTATAATATACCCAACTTTGACAGCAGTGAGATTAAAAGACACACAGTTCCAACTGTGACTCTTCTAGCCAAAGGAGTTCCTTTAGAATTTTAGATAACCCAGCTCTGTCCACACCAGAACTTTTGGCTTTGATGCTGAAAAGAATGTCAGAAATATTCAGCTCATTAAAAGGGTTGTTTATTAAAATTATTTTACCCTAGACTGAAGCTAAGCATAAAAGAAAGAGAGGTGCTTAAGAAATTTAAGACACCCAAGCCGGGGATTTTGCATCTCCAAGGAAAATAAGGAAATTATGATGTACTGAAGACTGATTACAAACTTTCCCAAGAAAGCATAAGGCATTATCTAAAAACTAACCATATATATAATTTTAGTGGCTCTCAAGTTACACCTCAAAATCTTGCTAAGTAACCATATTTCTTCCTCAGTCTCTTCTGATAAAAGAGATACTGGTTCCAGTGATGCTTTTGATGGAATTATAATCTGATATGATATGCCATTCATAATAGTAATCTTTGTGCTTATATACAAAATACAAAGTCAATGATGATTTTTATAAAATTAAGACTGAAAATATGCATGTACATATGAAAGAGTGGTTTTCTAGAGGATTAGAAATGTCTTATTGAAAATATGTCTTGCATTTGATATGTGTGCTATTTTCACTAGAAGATGAAAAATAGAGATAGAATTTGAATTCATTTCAAAATAACAGAAAGAAAACATACATGACATAAAAGTCCCACTTCTGATAATACAACAAGAGATAACAAAATCAGTTTGGAAATACACAAAAAGAGCATGTACACTAACTTATTTATGTAAATATTATTTTTAAAATTGTAAAAACATAAAAAGCATGAATTTCAAATGTAAACATAAGAATTAACGTTTTAAAACTTAAAATATAGAGAAGATAAAATATATAACACATTAGTTCAATAAACTCCATATGTTTTCGTTTTGACAAAAGTAGTTACTCCCCTTTAGAACACAAGTTTTATTTCTTTTAATGTTTACTAAAAATAATAAAGCTTAAGAAAATTCACAAATATCATAATAAATATTTCCAAATATGTAATTAATAATAATATAACTATTCTTAATTCATAAGAAACATTTTTCTTATATTGCCAATTCCATTTTATTTTCCAAAAGTAATTGAGCTTGAATCAGGAAGAAGAGAAATTCTAACATACTATTTATTAGGTCATTTTTACCAATCCCATTTTTATGTAGATTCATTCATATTTACCATCAATTAACCAGGCAAAGCATCAGAAGGATGAGTTATTCCTAAAACATTTTTATTATTATTTTGTTTTCATGGAGCTGTAGAACAGATGGAATTTTATGTCATGCTGCATCAGTATACTGTTAAATTTTAATTTCAATTAATGATCTTTACTCTTTTCTTTTATGCACATGTGGGATATTTTAGGTATTCATTTCCCTGCTAATTAGCTTTTATTGCAGAATTCATTTTGAATTGGGAAGTCATTAAATTCTAAAACATTCACAGCTGAATTTATGTAGACCTTAATAAAATTAATTGGTCCCATGAGCAAAATATTCTGAAATTTTTACTTGGTAAGTTTATATTCTCTCTTCTCTCTCTCTCTCTCTCTCTCTCTCTCTCTCTCTCTCTCTCTCTCTCTCTCTCTGTCTCTCCTTTCTCTCTGTCTCTCCTTTCTCTCTCTCTCTCTGTCTCTCTCTCTCTGTCTCTCTCTCTCTCTCTCTGTGTGTGTGTGTGTTTAGGGGTACATACACACAAGGTCATTATAGTCTTCTAAAATTTTGCTGATCTTACTTACTAACCATAACCATTTAAAATGTTCTCTTCAGTCCAATGTGATTAACTCCTGTCATTTCCCATTGGTTACGTGTTCACAGTAGATCACAGTGCTCACTGAAAACATGGTGTTCATTCTTAATCTTGTTCCTTCCTTATCTTTTTATCATTTATAACATCACTAGAAACAGGTCAGTTTAAAAAGTAGTCATTATTAGATCTCTGTCAATTATTTTTTTCAGTCTTTTATGTTCTGACCTTAAAGCTTAAATGCAGCATCACTTGTTTGCAAGGGAAATTTCGTTAGCATGCTATGAAATATGCCTGCTTAGGGCATGTTGGTTGAATCCTAGAGTCTGTTTATCCTAAGATTTTAGTATGAAAGAAAGGTAAAATGACTAGTAAAATGAAAGTTTTGGATTAGCTGTCTATTTCTTGATAGTGGTTCTCTTCAGTGAGCACCTGTTGTTGCCCTGTATCTCCATGTCTGATTTGACTTTATTCTGCTTTCCCCTTTACCTTTAAAATTTCTGGACTGATTCAATTTATTTTAGCTTTGCTGCTCTCAAATCCATACATAGATAGATGACTACATTTGCATTCTCATCTTAGCCATTTCCCTATACTAAATCCCCTTTAAAAGATTCACATTACATTCAAACTATTTACAGGGTAACTATTTCAAATTTTATTTTCATAGGTATAGCTCATTTCTTTACCCTCATTACTACATTTTAGAAACCACCAGCCTCCAATTTTGTTATGGACTTTCTGTCAATATCTTCTTTCTAGCTGTTGTCTAGCTTGCTGATGCATACTTTTTTAAAGCATATTTTCTTGGTCCTTTTATTCCCTTCTAACTCATGATCATTATCTCTTAAATTGCCTTCCACTGTTACATTTTCAGCATATGAAATATAGGCAATGAAAAATGTTGCTAGCACTTGCTCATCTATTCTGAAATTTAGTGTCTTTTAAATAGCTTTAAAAACTAAAAGCATTCTTCTTTTTTCAATTTGAACAGTTAACTTAAAACTATGTAATCAGTAGTTCAAAATAGGTTGAAATAATATATGGGTTATCCTCTTCCTCTACCAAAATAGATTTAAAATTTGAAAAATAATTATCTTACTAGGATTTCTAATGAAAGTCATACAAGGTACATTAGATACTGCAGTGTATAATTTAAAAACTATTTCTGATAGTTATAAGTTTACTTTGAGTAACAACACTTTACTTATTCTTTGTTAAGTGTGAATTCTTATTGCCTTATCAATCGGTGATGACCTTTGAGCATTTTGATGTGGGATTATTAGGCGTTTTTACTTTAACTGCTTTTGTGATGCTTTTGGTTTCATGATATTGTCTTAAGTAGAAGGTGGACAAACAGGAAAAATAAAATGTCAATTGACGATATTATTGAGTGAGAATAATTTCTTATCAAAGTTTGGGCGCCTATCAAAGATTCTTTTTCCAATAGTTCACTTCACAACCATTGATATTTTTCTCATAACTAAATGAGGCATTCACATTAGCAAACATTTTAATGTCAATGACTGACCCCATTTTTAAAAACTACCGAAAGCATTTTTGAAAAGGATTGTGTCAAAAGAGCAAACCATTACAACTCATTTTGAAAAGATTAAAATGTTCATTGCTTTCCTCATTCCAGATTTGTTTGTCTGAGTAGAGCAGAACAAGTTACTTAAGCAAATCATGAGCGTTATGAAGACAGAGTCACACGAACAGAAGACAAAAGATAGATCTGTAATTTCAAAGCATTTCCTTAGAGTTAAAGCAGGCCAGATTTCCTTTTTGTTCGTGTGTGTGTGTGTGTGTGTGTGAAAATAAAGGTATTTTATTTTTAAATAACTTTTGGAAAATATAATGTGAAATATATCAGAGAAAAAAAAGTTAATTTCAAAAGCCCTGGAAATGCCTGTTTCCTGTAAAGTACAGACTATACAAAATAGCTACTATTTAAGTAGAGCCTTTATTTTAAGTACTGATAAAAGAGACATTCTTTCATATCCTGAAATCAATCAGAAGTACCACATTCCTGAAGATTTGTTGAAACTGAACCTTGTAACATCAAGGGACCAGCCGCCAGGCCCCTCCACATTCTCTGTGACTTGTGGTCTATAAGTCCTCAACAACAATGAAGCAACATGTCCCGATGCAAATTATTGCTTCAGTCTAAAAATGTCCTTGACTGTGTATGATACTTCTGGAAACAATGCAGGCTTTATAAACAGGATTGAGGAAACATTGGTTCTTACACTTTCGCCATAAATAACGATGGCGATGATCCTCACAGACAGCATCGCTTTATTACCTTACATTTAACCCCTTCAGCTCTCACGTCACCTGGTGTGTCTTACTGGAAGCTGCTTTCAAATCACATTGAACATTTTCTTCGACAGATTTTCCCCCCAAAATACTGTTTAGTCAGTTCAGAAAGCTTTCCAGTTCACCGCACCCCCTATTTTACTAAGGACAAGACCTCAGAGATAGACTCACTTGCAAAAGGAAACTCGCAGGTATTTCCTCTTGCTGGTTAAAGCTCGATCATATTGGAAGCCTTATTGCTGCTAGGTCAGCTGGAATTGCTTTACTGATTGTCCCCAATTGCTGAAAGCTGGACTTCCGCTACCCTGTGATCTAATGTAGAGAACCAGTGTTAGGAAACTCTGTGCTTGTGAGTTGTTCCTCAAAAAAAAAAAAAAAAAAAAAAAAAAAAAAAAAAAAAAAAACATGATTCTCTGCAAGGCTTGTGAGAAGCAAAGCCCAATGTTGCAAGAGAGAACAAGGAACATATGTTCCCAGGATGTGCTGAGTATGCTCTCTTGATATATTGTGGCATTGTCTTCCCATTAAGGTAAATTAAGCAGCTGTCTCTTACTATATTGTGTAAATGTTGCTTCAGAATGGGAAACGGTTGGTGAGATATCAACATCAGGAGAAGATACCATCCTGCAGAGTCATATGGGTGATTATTAGAAGAAACAAGAACTTTATCCGCTGGTACCAACTGGAAATAAAAATGACAAAGCCAAAAAAAATGAATAAACAGTAAAAAGGAAAGGGACTGGAACAAAGCAATGCTTCAGTTAAAAGGACATCTGCCTCTCTACAGATTAACTGTCCTAAAGTAATGTCACTGTGTGTCGTGAGAGCTCTGTTAGCAAAACTATATAAAAATAAACTAGAAATAATGACATTTGTAATATGCTAGAGAATACAGAATAAAGGCAGGTCCATGGAATGCTCATTTGGGTATTTTTGATTCATCATTAGATGGCCACAGTGTTTTCTGACTGTAACCTTGGCACTCAGGAGGCAGAATAGGAGGACTGTGAGCTCAAAGTCATCCTGGGCTGCCCAGTTAGAGCTTTGCCAAACAAAACAATATTAAGCAATACTATTAATGGTGATTTTCTTAACAAAATAATTATTTTAATAACTTCTTTCTGCTAGTTGATATTATACACATTAGCTAACTTTTAAATTGTTCTTAAAAATAGTAAAATTAAGGAATTAAGAAAAACAATGGAGAGGTTGTCTATCATTGTTCTACTCTGGATTATTCCTTTGTTTCTGAACTATGCAATTTATTTGTTTTTCCCTTTTCTCTCGTGTGTTCAAAGAAGCAATCATGAGTTGTTAGAATAAAGATCACTTTATTTCTCTTAATCAGTAAGAAAACAATAAAACTAGTTTCATGTTCATTCAAATATAAATATCTATTTGAAATAATCTTATTTCTGTTGGACTATAGTAGTTGTTTTTAAATAAAATGCATATCTCATGTATACATTGTATAATATTGGCAATCAATAAACACTAAGTAAATAGAGCAGAAAATCTAATTCACAAAATGGATCATTTAACATTTTGGAAATGTGCTTTATAGAACGTGCAGAGAATGCAGGGTTGGGGAGATGCCTCAGTGATTGAGGAACTTTACATGCTCAAGTGTGAGACTAGGCGTTTGACTCTTAAAAAAATTATAATGTGTATGCCAGTGCAGCTAAAATTCTCAATATAGAGGGCAAAGACTGGGGATCCCAGTGCAAGCCGGGTAGAGAGATTAGCATCATCTCTGAGTTCAGAGTCAAATTGAGAGTTCCTGATTCAATGAACAAAATCTAAGAGCTATTGAAGCTGGTCCCACACATCAACTCTGTTCTCCCACATGAAGATAGATGCATATGTAATTGTTTCCACACACCTGAAAACATTTACACACATGTCCATAAGATATTAAAAAGGAGGGAAAATAGAAAACAAAAAATGTGAATGCTTTGGATTCATTTTAATTTCTTTATACTGAAGTTTCCCCGTGATAGCACACTGGGAGGTCCTGACTGTGATACCCACCATCACCACTCCTTTAATAGCACCACACTGCTATTAAGTCTTCTGTGGAGAATCTGTGACCTTTACTGAGGGATAAAGTGAAGCATGAAGAAGATAGAAAATTATATTTCTTCAAGGTGAAAGATAACCCAGCAACAGAATTCAATAGAAATATCTCAAAAGTTTGACTGCTGGTTCTATGCTATACTGCATCTCTTATTTTTCTTTCTGTGGTTAGTATTTTTAGTCTACATTTGTCAAATGATTTTGAGTCTTTTAGTCCTTTTTCTTTTCATTTTTATAACCCATTTTATTTGACGATGGGTAAGGAAATGAAACTAGTAATTCAGGTTAGCTGAATTTGCAGGCTGGATCCCTTCTCATTTATTGTCATAAACTTTTTTACAACATCAGTGAAAATTCTCTAGTTTCCTTCTTAATCAATTTCACAATGTTTAATGTAGAACCAAAGATTCCACACAGATATTTCAGACAAGTTTTTGTCACTACAGTTGTTGCGTTGTTTCTTGGTTAGATTTCTAGAGTTTAAAAAGCACTTTAAAAGATTTCACCTTAAAATAAAAAAAATAATTTTATTTTATGAGTATGAGTGTTTGTCTGGATGAAGGCATGTATAGCGTATGCATATAAGGGGTCCACAGAGGCTTAAACAAGGCCTGTGATCCCCTGGAACTGGAGTTACAGATGACAACATGCCACCACATTTGGAAATGAACCCAAGTATTCCATAAGACCAGCAAGTGCTCTGAGCTCTCTCTTCAGCCGTGGAAGGCACAGCTCTAAATGATACTTCGATATAACATCTCCTCTGTCCAAAGCTCTAGGATCACGGTGGGAGAGGCAATGAAAAGATTGTAAGAGCCAGAGGCAGTAACTGAGTAGAAGGAAACAGTGTTTTCTGGATGCAATGGGGTTACTGCACAAACAGCAGCCGTGACCAAATGCCCAAGACCAGTAGAGGCTCACGGTAGATGAAATTCTCAGTATGAGGTCATACAGTCCCACTGCCAACTGAGGAACACTTGCTATTTTGATCCAGCCTGTGGGGTGTGGGTCAGATTTCTCTAGTAGTGTGATTTCCATCACATGGACCATACTAATCCTGGACAAATCTTAGTGAACACACTCAATGAATCTAATTTTAAAGAACACAGTCTCCATCCTATAACGTGTAGAAACCCTGCAAATACAAGCCTTCTGTTCTTGACACAGGAAGCCAAACCACAAGTGAGAAGCATCCTGAGTCATCTGTGTGATGGCTGATGTGAGGATAACTCCTATATAGTACTGAAATAAGAAAGAGAAAGGGAAAAGTCCTCTTGGTACCATTGTAATGCTTATCACCTGTCAAAAGGGAAAAGTTAGGAGATTTTTAGAAGTCCATTTCTAGCCTCTTTAAAAAATAAATGTTCTCCTGTTTTTCTTTAAATAAGGCATTGGTTGTGACAAAAGTATAGCAAGTATATGTGTGTATATAATATACCAATTTATATATATATTAAATACATAATGCATTAAATATAAGCATTGTTATTAAGAAATATATTTAATAATAATGAGTGTTTTGTTATATACTTGCTTATTATATAAATGCTCTGAAATTGTCAAATTTTATCTGGGAAGAAAAGAGGATGTGAATTAAATTTAATGCATGATAAAATAGGAGAACCTGATATTTGTATGCTTTTCTTGTAAGACTTCATGAAGCAAGCAGCAAAGATTACAACCCTTGGAATAAAGATTTCATATTCATCTATTTCTGGACACGACTTCAATTTCATTATCTTCCCGAAGTTATCAGCTACTTAAGTGATGGAATGAGTCTTGGCTACATTTGGCTTATTTGGGATCTTACTTGGAGATAGCCCTGTGTTCGCTCAGGACAGTTGATAATCTTGAAGGACTTTATTCCCCCAAATCTGTTTGATCTGTGGATCCTGTCACATCTTTCTAAGCCAAGAACATGGTCTAGTATTTGAGGGCAGGTTCTTCATTAGAAACACACACTCACAGGGATCTTTTAAAATCACTTCTGATATCCACTTTACTTTTATAAAAATATCAGAAATGGCAAAAAGAAATTTTCCACAATAATCAGAAACACCGCAATTATTGTCGATCCTGTAAAAGTCTGTCTACAGAAGGATTTACAAATGTCGACTCATGTCATCAGCTGATGGGCACATTCAATATTGTTTCGGGGACAGCTACTGAAATCTGTGCAATCCCAGGAAGAAATTAATTGTGCTGGCACTTTCTTAACTGAAGGTAAATAAAATGAAAGAAAATCATAGGTTTCAAAGGAACTGAGGAGAAATCAAATGGGTACCTTCTTTAGAGGATTTCTGACAATTCCGGAAGTTATATGACTAAATGGAAAAGTAAAGGAGTTAGGGTTTACACTCTGATGACAGTGTTTCGTGCAAGGGGGATAACTTGGCAAATGTAAGGTGAATTATCATTTATATCAATGTTTACCAAAAATCAAAGTTTAAATGAGACTGAGATCCAGAAAACCCTTAAGATAGTGCTCATTGTGACTGTGCACGCTTCACATCTAGATCCTCTTCAAATAGAATGAAAAGGTGGAAATTTTCTAAAAGTTTGGATTGGAGTTAGAGAAGAAATATTCAAGTAAACCAAACTTCCATCCATGGGTTGAGCTATATTAGTGTATTGTATAACACTCTGTACACATATCAGAATTTAAAGAATGACCTCTACGGTGTATTATGGTAAATTTCAAGGAACTAAAATTTAGAGGAATATAAGTAATAGTAAAAGTGTGCTTTGTTCTTTCTTCTCCACATTTCGGTTTGTGAAGAATCCAGCAGGAAAAGATAACTTGAAAGATACAGTCTCATGGAGCTCAAAGGAGTTTCTGTTTAAATTAAGAAAATAACTTGGTTTTATTTGGTTGCATTTTTTGGCTATACTTGGGAAAAATAATGCAAGCAAGAATAAACCCTGTACTCATGTGTGCTTTAAATCATAACTCGGTCTCACTAAGAAACATCACTCTTTGCTCATCAATCAAATTCTCCAGCCAAACTTTTCATAGCAATCGGGTGTCAAGAGACCCAATAAAGACTGCCTTCAGTTCACCAATTCTATGGTTCTTAGGTCACACTCATTAGGATGCCTGAGATTTATCTCCAAAGTTGTTCATTTGAGAAAATGATCCAAGTGAATAGCATAGAGTTGGCTAAAGGATTTCTTCAGATAATATTTTTATTTATCCTTTGAGAATTCCATATATTTTTATACATCATTAATCACATCTATTGATTATTACCCCTTTCTAACTTACCCTTGGGCACCTCCTTTCCCTCAACCTCATATTACCCTATGCCAGTTGTTACTTATAACCTTCTGAGTCCAATTAGTGCAGGTCATTTGTACAGAGGTATGAGGTCACTGACTGACACATGGAAGCACATCCCTAAAGGAGAGGGACTCTCCTTTTCTCAGTAGCCATCCTTTGTCAGTAACTGTTCTACCAGGGGAGGGGCTTCAGGGACACTTTCTCCATTCATTTTTGGACAAAAACATACTTTTATCATGAAAGTAGATCAAAAGTTAAATTCACTTGATGTTATCACCCAAGAGGCATCCTGCTGAAATTTCAATTTGATGTTCTCATTCTGTTTTCCATGTCTGTCTCTATAGCCGAAGCAAATAGCTGTCTCTGAGGTAACCAAAATTGAATACACTTAAGTGTCAGTGGTTTCTCTTAAAAATATTCCATGCCCTTGAAATAAGCAGTCATAAAAGCAATTCACAAACTTAGAGGCACTGAAAGCATGCTGTCACAGTGTCACCTCCATGATCACCATTTGAATGATATATGTGACTATTTTATCTTATCCTGCTGAGCCCAAATGTGTCTCGCTCAATCGGCAGATTTAACTCTTCCAGTTCCTAAATAAGTATCATCCTGAGCAAGAAAGTCAGCAAAAAAACTGAGAATGGTGGCTCAAGCCTGAGGCAGGAGTTTTGTCTTTAGTTCAGAACCAACACGAGATGTCTAATGAATACCAGGCCAACCAAGACTATAGAGTAACAGTGTATTAAAAGAAGCAAGCAAACTAATGAAAAAGAAAAATAATTTGAGTGTGATGGGCAAAGTCTTTGGGATGAAATATTTGAATGATGTATCTGAATATGTAGTCAGATTAAAATTACGTCTAGCATGTTTTTATATTTTTTGTAATTTATATTTTGATAAAATCTGCAGTTTGTTGGATAATTCACTTTGCTCCATTAGTATAAAAAGATAAACACAAAGTCTAATGATTCCTTGTCATTCCCCTTCAGATAAATATTTTCCGAGATATCACAGTTTCAGTTCTATTATAATCTTGCAAAATGCTAACTGGAAAGCTATCCTGTACATATATCTGCAATATTATTTTCCTAAATAAAACATCAACAAGTATTTTTTAGTATATAACCAACAATAGAAATGTCTTCATTTTTATAGATAACATCATCACTAACATCTTAATTTCCTCTACTATTCATTTACAAGTCTCAACACTCAAGATTTCAATTAAGATATAAATTTAAGTGCCAATAAAAGGAACTACAAATATATCTCAAATGAAAGGCAAATGTTACATTTTCTGCTTCAATTTAGAATAACTTGAAATAGATTTTAAAGAACTTATGATATAAAAGAATACATCAAATATTTTCTTGTCTGCTGATTTTAATCATTCTCAGCTTTTCCCTAAGATATCACTCAAGTAACTTAGAGAATGTAAGACTTTTTTTATTAAAGAATATCGTTAAAATTAATTCAGTGATGTGTATGTAAAATAATACAAAGTGCTGTTATCTACTCTGTTTCTCCTCTTTGTATATATTTGTATATGATGTATGTATGTAAATATATATATAATTACAATACAAAGTACTTTACATGTTGCATATATTATTCTATAAAAACTACATTTCCTACTTAAATCATATTATTTTGGTTTTTATAATTATAAAGTTTTAGTATACATCACTATTATTTATAAAATCATTAAGCCATTCTAAACAGAAAAAATAGACTTAATCAAAAGGTAAATTTATAATCAGATAATAATTCTTATTTTTGAAACAATGATATACCGATATTATATAAGCTTAGGGGGAAAATTTATAGTTAATATTCTAAGATTTTCTTCACCATGGCTTCTGAGAATTTTGTAAAAATAACAGTGAAATATTGAGAGCCTGTTCCAAATAGCAGCTGGCCACCATTGATTATGTAAATATTTATTTATCTTCATACTGCATTAGAGAGTTTTAAACATAATGCATTTCACATTTAAACAATAAAGAACTAGAACATTAGATTTTAAATAAGAAACAGAATTTTAGACTTTTTTCATTTTTAAATTAAGTTCTAGGCTAGTCTAAAATGTAACTGACTTTGTTCTGTTATTTTTATTCATATACAATATAATTTGTCCATAATTAACAAAGCCTCTAGATTACTTTTTTTAAAAAACAAAAAAAGGAAATAGCTACAATAAAAATAGGAAAGCTGAAGAGATGGGTCAGCAGTTAGAAACATTTGAGTCTTTTGCAGCCTACTGGTTTTCAGAGTCCAGCACCCACACTGTGACTCACATTTCTCTGTAACTACATGTTACATGCCCTCTTGTGGCTTCTGTGGACTCCTGCGCTCATACAGCACCCATAATCACATATACCTACACATAAAAATAAAATATAAATATAAATCAGTATTTCTGAAACCAGAAATAAACAAATATTAATATTGAGCCTAATAATGAGCAATTACTGTTATTATATTCCAATTGAAATAACCAGGAAGAGATGGACAAACTAGAAGTATATACAAATTAGTAAGACAAAGTCGAGAAAAAATTGACAACCTAAAGTTTGAAAACAAATACAGATACCGGACCAATAGTTAAAATTTCTCTTCAAAATAAAGGCCTATATGCATTGGTTTTAGGGCTGAACTATGCTAAACTTTTACATAAAATTTAACACTATTTATTTTGAACATCTTCCAAGAAAACCATAAATTTGTTGTTTAATAATCCAAAGCTTGTTGTTGAAGGCAGAATAGCCTATAGTATAACTCAAATTCACTTGAAGACAACCTATTTATATAACTCGTTTATCAGACATAATTAATTTTTACAAAACATGACCAAAATATCTCAAAAAATAGTTTTTAGTATAAGATTGTATGCATCCAAGTCTTAGACCTGAAAACAGACCAACAATTATGATGATGAGAACATACGGCAAAGGTTGCTAACTTCATAGTAAACAGGATTTAAAGAGAGACAAATTGGAGGAGGCACAAAATACCCTTTCTTAGCCACACATCTGTCATGTACATTCTCCATCATATTTCAATACTTAATAAGTCATTATTGAAGGTAAAGATCTCATAACCCAATTACCTGTCAATGATGTCACCAGATGGAAACAAAGTTTTTAAATCATGAATTTTTGAGGAAATAACTTCATACCCAGTTGTGGTCGTTTGAGTTAAAATGGCCCCCGTAGAAACAAAGGGAGTGTCATTATTAGAAAGTACGACTTTGCTGGAGTAGCCGTGGCCTTGCTGAAGAAAGTGTTTCACTGAGGGTGGCTTTTGAGGTTTCAGAATCTATCACCAGGCCTCGTAGCTCACTGTCTCCTCCTGCTGCCTGGGGATCCAGATGTCTCTAGCATCATGTATGCTTATATACCTCCATGTTTCTCAAAATTATAATAGAGTAGAACTCTGAACTGTAATCCAGCCCCAAATAAACATTTTATCCTATAAGAATTACCATGTCTATGGTGTCTCTTCACAGCAATAAAACCCTAACTAAGATACCAGTACAGCAGAACACATCCAAAAAAAAAAAAAAAAAAAATAGAGAAAATTATCTTCCCTAAAATCCAAGGAAAGTCATATTTACATTAAATGTAAAGGTTATTTAGAATCATCAAGTAAATATGCGTTCACTTCTTATCATATTCTAAAGGATCGGAGAGGAGCAGTTTCAAGAAGGAAACATTGTTTTCGCTCATATTTTGAGGGTCCTGGCACATATTCATGAGAACTCTACATATTTATTGGTACACATGACTCTGATACACATATTTCAATTACATTCAGTGATGTTAAGCAAAGCCATGATTTGAATTTTACATGTGAAAATCTTCAGAGAACAAATAATGAATAGTATTCCTTAAGGTATTGAATTCAAAAATGGAAATGCTCTTTCTACAGAGAAAGAAAACTCTTGGCTTTCAGAGATAGAGAGGATGGTGCTTATCTGTGTGAGGCAGAAGCTTCAAACATATCTGTACCTCTGAAGGACTCCAGCACACACCCGACACTCTATTTGATCTTGTGACTCATTCTATTTATGACCAGTGGATTGCAAAAATGTGTATTAGTAAGGTAAATAATTATGTATTTACATTTCACACCTAAATTACTTTTAAAATTACCTCACTTGCCTTAAATGAAATTATATTCATAAACTATGATTTGAAAAATTAAACATCTGAATGACATATAATCTTTCAGAATGCTCAAGCAATATTTCATTTGGAAAATCGTTACGTTTTGTGAGAGAAGAAGGTACTGCAGTGCCGTTCCAGGGAAGCCTGTTAAAGGAAAGAGCAAAATAACTGGGCCTTACAACCAAGACTGTATGTGTCTCATAATATTACTCATTTACATGTATTGATTTAGAGTTACAAAGTGTAGCTTGATATATATATATTTGATATATGTGTATATGTGTGTACATATATATGTATATACACATGCAAACATATATATCAAATATATCACACACACACATATATATTTACTCACCAAATACTGCAATCATTTTAGGGAAACTAGTTCAAAGATATATCAGACACAGAACATCAAGGGAAGGAGGTAGTAATTTCTTTTGTAGACTACACAGAGTGATGTTCACATACCCTTGTGGTGGCCTGACCCTAGACCAAACAATCATTTGCTAACTAAACAAGGACTCCTTCATTCAGCACTAAATTCTATTCTTTGCTGTTAATACAGAACCTTGACTGTCTGCCCTGTTCATGTTCATACATCGTACTCTTTCCTGCTTGTGAACTCCCTCCCCCACCAGACCTGCTTTGGCCTCTCACCTTATAGATGAGCTCTGCATTTCCCTGTCAAGCCTGAATTCAGTGCTCTGGCATCATCTCTTTCCTGGCTCTTGTCTGGTGAGTTATCTTAACAATATATACTATTTCTCACCCTAGTACTGATAGCCGTGAATTATTCATTGTTTCTTTTTTCTCTTTGTTCTGTCACACACCCACAAACACACACACACATGCATACGCGCGCACGTGCACACACACACACACACACACACATGGATGTATAGGTATATATACTGCTGGGGTCTAGTTCGACAGGCTTCGCACATTCCAGGCTACGATCGTGAAGATTAAAATTATTAAGCAAAAAGAACAAAGATATGAGATAAATAGCAGACAGAAACACAGAATTGCACTGGGAGGAAAATTAAGTGGATACTGAGAATCAATTGTATTTATTTTTCATATACTTATATATACTCCACTCCAAAAGGGGAATGGGGAGGCAATAGATTTCATTAACCATGATATAAGGAATAGACCAGGTATCCTACAGGCAGCCACTGCCTGGAACCTTCTTCCAATCTCCTCGAAGGAATAGACTTGAATTCTCTGACTGCTGATCGAGATAGAATAGATCCACCTCTATACTCAAAATACTAATTAATCATATCATAATTCAGGATCTCTTGTTTGTAGCCACACCTGCTGTCTACAGCTTTGAGAGAGCAAAATAAGCTCAAACTATCTTACCTTTAGTCAAGGTGGAACAGACTCACATCTGTTGGGTCTAACAATATACTAAGTATACATAGTATAAATAACTATATGCAGTATGGTATAAAAGTTAATTTAAGGAATTCATATTTGAATAAAAGAAATATTATTGTCTGCCTCCACCAAGGTTGGACAAGGTATATTATTGAAACTAAACCCTGTGCATTTAATGTGATTCAACAAATTCTGATATTGTTGAAAAACAAAATGTTCGTAAATATGTTGGGCATGGACAAACCAACAAAGAAAAGAGAAGAAACTTCTGGTAGAAGGAAGAAGGCCTACCAGCACAGTGATTTTGTTTTGCTGACCTCCAGAGAAAAATCCTGAGAAAAGATAATGCTGGGGAAAAACAACATGCTTAAGTCACTCAGTCTGTGGCATGGTATTGTCACCTTAACTGATGCAATCCATAATCAGTATGATTGCACTCTTAAAAATATGTCTTAAAAGAGAATTCAGTATACAGTGATTTTGTTTTTTTTTTATTCCTTCCCGTGTGTGTGTGTGTGTGTGTGTGTGTGTGTGTGTGTGCATATTTATTCATTGAGTCAGGATCACTCAATCAAACCCAAGTTATCCATACAACCTCTTGAAGCAAGTAAGTAAGTAGGTCACCCAACATTTACATGAATTCTTGTTATCCAGATCTGGTACTCACATGTGTCCATCATTTTAACTATTTAGTCATCTCTTCATGATCGACTTTTAGTGAAATATATATATATATATATATATATATATATATGTTATCTTATTTTCTATATAGCCTGTGGTGAAACTAATCTACTTGTTATTATAATTGGGAAGTATCTGTATAGGAATAATTGTCTGTTTTTCCTTCATCATGCACTTCAGACAGAGATATCTTCATACCATCAAGTCTGATTGTACTCTAAGTGTCGATTGCTAAACCAACTGATATTTATCATGGCTGAAAGAAATTATACGTGTTGGTCCTGAATGTGCTGTCTGAGGCAGTAAGTATGTTATCTGCAGATGAGATAGAGAGCTGTCAACTCTATGGATAATCTCAGAAAAGCTTTCTTTTAACTCTGCTCATGGATATTCAAACAGCTTATAGAACAGTGGCTATTTATCTTCATTACATGACTGGCCAATGCAATTAAACTGAGGTAATGACTACTTCATTGTGTTAGATAGAATGCAAAATTAATATTAGACTTTGAATTCATTTGATCCTCAAGCTGGCAAAGAAGGTAGTTTATGAAGCAATATGCTCTGTTTTTCTTTGCATTTGGAATTTATAATTGAAGAATAGTTATTAATAAGTTATTTACTAGCCTCTGAATTATCTAACAATGAAGATGGTTTAAATATAGGTGACAAAAGGGTAATAAAGTAATTCATTTTTTAAAATATGATTTTAATTGAAGTAAAGTTAAATATCATTCCCTTGCTTTACTCCCTTCGGCCCATTCTAGGTCCCTTTCTTCCAACCCCTTCCCATAGACCAAATTAAGAACCTCTTTATTTTATTATTGTGGTGTGTGTGTGTGTGTGTGTGTGTGTATTTCTGATTAAAATAATTGACATGGTGAAAGATATACTTCAAAGTGCATGGCACCATGTTGTGGGGATGGGGAATGGGCATTATAAGAGTAGAGAAACTGAGTGAAGTAGTAAATATACATTAATTCACTTGTTGCCTATGGATGCTGCAACTAGTTGTTTTAAGTTCTTAGAGTCTAAAGATCAATGCTGTCATGAATGCAATTTGTAGTGATAAGCTAAATAAAACATATTCCCAAATAATGCTTATTAATGTTCTTTACATTTAAAGAGGGATGTGAAATAGATATAAATAATTTGCATTGGTATAGATCTTGGTTTACTGATACAAATTTAAGAGCAATTTTGTTATATATATTTCTGCCCTTGATTAATGTATTGTGATTATGAAGTTCATTTAAAAATGTAATGTATAATTAAAAATATAGGTTAATAGATAATCATCTATAATAGTCGAGCTTGTAGTCATGTTAGTTAGATTTTCTTGATGTATAGAGATATATTTTAGTTGGATAGATATTCTTCAAATCTTTCAGAGACCTTAAAAAATATGGCATTTAAAATGTTTTAATGACTTAGAACTTTTCATGACCGTGAGATACAATTGTTCTGACAGCACCAACCTACTTAAAAAAATGAACATCAAAGAGGCTTCTTATGGAATTTGATAGCCATTTGGGCTAGAAACTGTTCTTGCTTGGACTGATTGATGGTATGCTCTATGAACTGGATATGCAGAACCCACAGAGAAATGACTGTTGAACTTGCCTAAAAGTGATCATTTGCAGTTCCTGCTTTATGAAAGAGTCTGTTAGACATTATGTAGGACACAGAAAAAAGTGACTGACAAACTGCAAATATAGCTTGAACTGTCTTAGAAATTTCCTGCTTCATAGAAAAGTCTGCTGGATACTATTGGTTGAAGATGGATGGTCCAGTGTTACAGAAGAAATTTGGGTGACTGTAAAGGCTGGAAGATGTCTCTTTTAATTCTACAGTTTTGGGAGTTGCTTACAATGCCCTTCCTGTTTTCTTAGGTAATATTATATCCTTCTGGGGTCACTGATGAATTTTAAGAATAAATAGAAATAATGTAGTTTTCCTTAGTTTTGATAAAAGATACAGTAGATATAAATTTTGTAACTATAATTCTTGCTTGATACATGTCTTTTTGTATATAATTTTACTATGTTAAAGTTAAAACTATCCTTTATATTTAAACACAAAAGGGCAGGTGATGTGCGATTCCCCTCTGTATGCTGTGAATACCATTGGTTAATAAAGAAACTGCTTTGAGCCCTATAGCAGAGCAAAGCAGAACAGAGAGAGGCAGGGAAAACAAAACTGAATGCTGGGAGAAAGAAGGCAGAGAAGAGACGCCATGTGGCCAAGCCAGAGACAGACCCTGGGGAAGGAAATTTACCAGATGAGTCATACCATGTGGTGATATACAGATTTATGGAGATGGGCTAGTTTAGTATGTAAAACCTAGCTTATAAGAAGCTAGAAATAATAGGCCAAGCAGTGATTTAATAAATACAGTTTCTATGTGGTTATTGTAGTTCTTGGAAGCTGGGAACAAACAAGTGGCCACCTACTACAATATATTTTTTGTCTCTTTGTGCTGTATAGAGTAATTTGTGTAATGAAAACAGGATGGCAATTGAAGGCTTCAAAACACAAAAGGAAATGTATGAAGAGCTACAACAATTAAAAAAACAGGCTCATTTGTATGTTCAGCAAGTGCCGAACAATGCAAGGTTATCTTACTAACCAAGTAACAAAATGCATTAACATATTAAAAAATAAAACGTTTGTCTTCACATTAATCAAGGTTACCACACAGTCATGAAAATAGAAAGAAAGAAAAGAAAAAAAAGTAAGCTAAACTTTTAAGAAGAAATTCTTTTTACAGCTAGACTAAAATTTAGGTCAGAGAGGCATGATAGACCTTGCCTCAAAAGGAAATGCAGCAAACTAAATAAGAATTAATGAACCAAAGCTGCAGCTGCAAGAGTCCACAGACAAGCCGGGCGGTGGTGGCGCACGCCTTTAATCCCAGCACTTGGAAGGCAGAGGCAGGCGGATCTCTGTGAGTTCGAGACCAGCCTGGTCTACAAGAGCTAGTTCCAGGACAGGCTCCAAAACCACAGAGAAACCCTGTCTCGAAAAACCAAAAAAAAAAAAAAGAGTCCACAGACAAGGACAAAGAATGACTAATATTCAGAATAAATCTGGGGGACACTCTTTAATATTTACCTAGTGCATTGAGCACTGCTCCAAATAGGCACATACTTTAAATTAGTTTTCTTATACATACTCATTGAAATCTCCTTAAGGTTTTTCATTGGTTTTGTTTGTAGTGAGAAGCAAGATACTTCTGTTACCCAGAATCTTGTCATTATAAAATATTTGATATTATCAACTTCTAAAGGGATTTTTTTAAAAAAAAAATTGGCTCAGAGTTCTGGAGATTTCAGGGTAAGGGTGGGTGATTTGTCTATTGCTTTCACACAGTTAGCCAGGCAGAAACCAGGGCAGAAGTATCTGGGGGAGCAAAGATGCTTCTTTTGAAGATGGGTAGAAAATTGATTGAAAATAACCTAAGCAGGTTGCCCATCACCATGACAAGGCTACGTCCATAAGACTCATCTCTCAAGTTCCACGTTTTAGCAGCTTTCAGTTTAAGCTGGAGATGTAGGTTTAACTGTGTACATTTGGTATATTCTAGCTCCAAATTATACTAGTGGCCCACAGCGAAGATTCATTTGGATAATTTGTTCAATATTGCATGCATGGCTTTTCTTTTATTCTGATATTTGGAAATGAACTTACAGAACCACAAGAGAATGATGCTTTAAGCAAATAATGTGGCTGTTTTTGCTGCTGCTGATTATATCTTAAAGTAACAAAAAACAGGGTGCATGAACAGGCAAGTTGGGAATTTAGGACTAACATGAGCTACAAAGTAAATTGAAGGCTATCTTATGTTAGAAAGTAGGATCCTGTCTGAGAAAACAATAGCTTTAGTAGGTAACACAGTTTTATTTCACATTTATACTTCTTGGTTTTGACAACCTGCGGGTAAAAAAAATTCATAAAATATCATATAAATATATATACACAAACATACATACACACACATATATATAGAAGAAAACAATAGAAATTATAGCAATGCATATCTAGACTTTAATACAGTTCCTCACGTGATGATTCCAACCAAAAAATTATCTTCATTGCTGCTTCATAGCTAATTTTGCTATTGTTATTAATCATAAGGTAAATACCTGATATGCAGGATATACAAGTCCAGTGAAAGTATCATTTGACCCCAATTCACAACCCACATTTTGAAAACCACTGGTGTGGATAATCAGCAATTGTGAAGTTACTGTAAATGCATAAAAATATAGTAACAGCTTTAATAACTGACAGTATCATTTGAAATTTTGTCTTTTTATTTCTGTTTTTCCTGATAGGTGAGAAATACAAGTCAAGGGTGTTTTTATGTTTTTAACATTTGTAGGATTTCCATTAACCATGAAAAATATCTCATTGAAAAAATCGAAGATATACCTTAGATTATATACAAATATTAAATGCTATTGAATAAATACATTTGTTTAACTTATGACAGAATTATATATATTGTGACAAATTCCCACTAGCACTTCATATTTAGTTGTTTTTGTCTTTCATAAGTAGCATATAAATAGTATTATATGTGCATTTGTATACTCATAAGGATCAAAACATGCAAATAAATTATCTCAGGTAATTATCATCTTTTGTATTATTTTGACTTGGTGAATAGGAAAGAATGTAATAACTTCCAGCTCCTCCTTTGTCTCATATTAACCTATTCTTTTGTCTTCTTGATGAACTTGAATAAAATTGGAACTATTTCTCATTTTTATTGACACATTCATCTAAAACATTTCTATTACATCCCGCACAAATTCAGTATTTTTTGACAACCCCAGCATGCAGTCATAGCTAAACTTCATTAATAATTAACTTCCTACCTCTTGAAGCTTTGGTGGCTATTCTTCTGTAAATTAGAAGCAGTGAGAAAACATGGGATCATTTCTTCTTCGGTTTATGACTGCTGCTTTTTTTTCCACTCTTGTTCTTCGTACTTTAGACTTACCTTCTGATTCTTCTAGGGCACAGGTAAAAGGAAAAAGAGAGAAGACATAGACAATGGCCTACTCAACCAAACAGTACCAGCTTCCGTTGGTTGTAAACAAATAATTGTCAACATGTGGGATTTGGGTATTACTTAAAGAACATCTCTTAGTATAGGTAATTTTCCTGTAAATTCCCCCAAAATGCCTCTCCTTTTGAATGGAAGGAACTCCTGATATGGCTATGATTGTTCAGCTCACCTGGTAATGGTAAAGATCCCATTAGAATGGCCCCTAAACCAGGTGTGATGGGGTACACCTGGAATATGAATATAGCTCTTCCTCTGGAGGCTGAGACAGCAGAACTACAATTTCCACACACCCTGACTTACATGATATCTGATTGGACTGTTAAAGGGTAATAAATAAAAGAAGATTATATATAGTTAAACAGGCCTCCTTCCAAAGAGGACCTGTTGGTAGCACCCTTTGTGGGACATGTTGGTAGCACCCTTTGTGGGAGAAAGCCTGACAATTTATTGTTTCTCAAACAGTAACATCACCTCTGCCCAGCATCTTATCATAAGTTTCAGGGCTTTCTAGGCCTGTGTATGTACAGAACCATTGTGCCCTTCCTCGGTGACATCAGGCAAAATAGACCCAAATAACAATCACCTGAATCTCTTCCACAGTTGAAAGTGAGCTGTAAATGCCATTGTCTGTCACAAAGTCAAAAAAGAAGTCAAACCCTACACCAATAATGCCCCCAAGCCTGCTTCAGTGTGCATATGCTTTTCCTGTTCAGAAATGGACTAAAGATTGACGGATTCATTATTCAGTATTTTTCTTCATCATTTATTAGTGGCCTGGCAATTCCCAGGTAGGGGCTCTTAATGCCATAGCTCTGTCTCATAGGATGCTTGGGACTGAATCAGTAAAGTCCCACTTGCTACTTGATGTTCATAATCAAAACGGAAGCATAACCCAGAAAGTACAGTGTTTAGAGGATTTTCTGATTTTCTCAAAAGAGCTCATTAAGCTTATTCCCTCAAAACCATGTACACAATTCCGATATAAGCCATAATAAACTCTTATGCAATGAAATATAAGTGAATAGATTATTTAAAATATTTCTGGATATAATAAAGCATTTTATGTACTTATTTTGAAAAAAATGTAGCAAATAACTGTGTGTAAAATACATCACTCATTGCAGAACTAGTTTATCTTTCGAAGATTTTCTTGAAATTAGCAATTGATCATGCATATTTAATATTATTTTAGATTTTGCATTTTTATATTTGGTATAATTTAGTTTCAGCTGTGTTAGAAAGTGAATACCAACCACTATCTGAAGAAAAACTAAGAGAGAAAGTGCTTTATCCTGTATACTGAAATTTTAGGTCATTAATCATTTTTACTTACCGTATTTTATTTCCTGAAGGCAGACCATTTGCATTCCGGTCTTACAAGAAGGATTACAAGTTCATAGCCATGTCTTAGAAACCTAGGCATGGTTAATATTTTTTGACTTTCTCACAATTTTTATTTCATATTTTTTTCTCGCTGGCTGTTATATACCATAAAGACCAAAATCTTCTGTGCAAAATCGCACTTTATAGTTTGTTGTACTCTGCAATTTTCTCTTACAATACTCATGGAACCAGTCTTGTTAAACATAAAAAATTCTACATATAAAGTCTGTTTTTGTTATTTATTATTTCTTAATGTTTGTGTCACATGGATATTGCACTCAACTTCAGTGAAATCTGGAGGCTTTAAATGCATTATTCTAGAAACATTTCATTTTCAAGAAAATAACCTTCCCTCTAAATTTTGACCAGAGATGCTAAACAACACATATATTTCCTTAACATAAAAACAATAACAGAGACAAAAAATAGAACATTTGATATCATAAATTTAGAAGATATATGTTGTACAATTTCTACAGCATATTAACTATATTCTAAGACATGGTTTTATATTCGTAGAAATGGCTAGAACACCCGGAGAATGATGAACCTCATTTAAAAGTACAGTGTTATTTATGGTCGGAATAATTTTAAATCCCCAATGGAATATTAAAAGTAGTTATTTTATGCTAGGCATTTTAAAACTGAACACATGGTTAAGCTTAGAATTTGTGTCCAATTTGCATTGCATATTCACAGACCTTTTACAAGAGTGTCATTTACACTGATCCATTAGCCTTGTCCAAATTAGTCCAATTGTTTATAAGGTATTAAATGCACGACAAAGCCTAACATGTTTGTTCTGTTCCACAATCATAGCACATGTTGAAACAGCCTACCGCAGCTGTACTTAGCAGATTACAGGCCATTATGTAAGTTGTACAATATCTTTACTTTTATAACCTAATTTCTCTTCATTTGCATGTGACTTTCTGGATCATAAAATTAGAACTTTTTCATGGCCTTTCCCTGACTGAGATGAGGAGAGAGGTTTTAAAATTATGGAAATGCTCAGATGCAACTTGCAAATGGTTTGGTAAAATGTAGTAGTAAAATATTTCATTAACTTTTAATTCAATTGAAGATTATTTTTCCCCCTTGGGACTGAATGTCTTTAGATTTATCGTGTACTTTGAGGGAACAATATCTTAAATAAAAAATTTAAATGAAACCATAGAGCCAGGACATGCAAAACCTGTATTCCGAGGACTTTTGAAGGGCCCAAGCAGTTGCCAAACGGAAAACAAATCAGGCCTCTATTTCATCCCCTCATTAATTTTAAAATATTTACAGCTTGTCAAAGTCATCAAAATCCTCCTGTGTATGTTCATCCACACACAGACTTTTACTACAATGATAAAGAAAAGAAAATAAATGAGACAGTTTTTCGCTATTGATTGAATTGCAATAAAATCCATAGCCTAAACTATCATCTCGCATTATCAATGAAATGTTAAGATATAAGATAGCTAACTTAAACAGTATTCTCATGAGGTTATAGTGTCTGGTTGGTGACCTAAGTTGAAACATATAGATATATAAATATTTCACACACAAATAGGTAGGGATGATTAATATGGAGAAACATGTGCATGCACATATGTGTGACAATATACCTAATAATATAGTCACAATGAAATTGTATAGCAAAACTATTTGAATGTGTAAGTATATACTTATATGCAAACACCATAAAATTAAGAGAGCTACAATGCACTGATTCATCCTTATTCTAAGGAAACAATATATTTATTGATGTCTATTACTAGCTAGGTTTTTCAAGAATTGGGTATGTGGGGCAAGGAAGTACAGGATTGTTTACATATATGAGTCTCCAGGACTAAAATTGCATGCATAATCTCATAGCTGTTTGTGTGTCTATATATAAGTTGTTTATACATTGTTGACTTAATTTTTGTAGGAAATTTGTTTCTAAGAATTAATTCATTTATCTTTGATGTTCCAATTTTTGGAATGTAAGCATTCCAAATACTCTCTAATGATACCCTGGACATCATGAAGCCTGTACATCACAACACGCTGCTATTTAGAATGCTTCCTCTCCTAGGTGACTGCAATTGACAGACAGCAGAGAACTCTACCTTGATTAAAAAACACAGAAGCGGGATGACTGTAACAGCCTACCCATATAGTTAAGACAACCTGTCCAGCTCAACCCATGAAGAACAGACTGCTAAGTAACATATTCCTAAATAAAATTAATGCTATCTACAAACTCATCAAAAAAATCTGTAAACATATTAACCCATGAGTGCATTATAATGACAACAAAAACATTAGGCTTGGAAATTCGAAAATTAAGGAAGAGTGTAAAGCTCTCGCCTGGCCCCCATAACAAGGAAAATACCAGATACTCTTGGAGATGTTCTCCATAGATCTGATATCTGACCACCCAGTATGTAAATTAAGGGAATGGCTTCCAGAAAACTCTCTATTCTTGTAGTTTTTAAAATTCTCACCTTTAATTGGCCCCCAGGATAGAAAATAATGTGTAATTTGAGAAGAAAATATCACTACTGACTAAATTAATTAATTAATTAATCATGCTTTTAGCATAAGCATGCCTTATGTGAAGTGTCTTTATTTTATATAGTCATTGTGATGGTTTGAAAATAATGGTCCCCATAGGTTCCTGTCTTTGAGCCCCTATTTATCAGAAAATATTACTATTTGAGAAGGATTAGGTGGTGTGGGCTTGCTGGAGGAAGTGTGTCCCTAGGGGGAGCTTTGAGGTTGCAGGTCCAGTCTTTCTTTCCATCTACAGATCTGGACACTGGTCTTAGCTATGTTTCCAGAACCAACCCTGTTGACTGCTATGTTCCCCACTGTGATGGTAATGGACTAAGTCTCTGAAACTATAAATCCCCATATAAATGTTTTCCTTTTCAAAAGTAACCATCATTCTGATGTTTTGTTCACAGCCATAAAACAATGACTAAGACAATCCTATATTTTCGAACAAAACTAAAGAAAAGCAAACAGTAAGAAGTAAAATAAATAATAAAATAATCAGGAAAGAAGCACAAGTTTCATTATTATTTATTATTAAACCATTTTTCCTCTTTATTTCAACCCAGTGATTCTAATTAGTGGTTTTCATTGTCTCTGGCAGAGCAGTAGCTTTCTGTTGGAGTTGTGGGCAAAGATATCAAACCATGAAAGGGCATTATCTAATTTGTTCTTTTTTGGATAGATTTACTGTAAAATTGGTGTTCTTCATGTTGAGGCTTATAGGATGAGGAGACACTTTTCAAGCCAAGTTTTTTTTTTTTTTAAAAAAAGCACTTGCTAAATATCATTAACATTAAGTGGAGATATAAAAGAGGTGTACCATTATTTGAATGAATCTTAGTAGATGCATTATATTCTCTGATGAAGTTCAGCATTTAAACCCGACCTGCTCATACTCAGCTAGTTAGGCAAACATTTTTTCTCCATTGCCAGAGTTTGTTTCTAATTGAACAAAAATTACTCATATCATATTTTGTCATATTTTTCAAGGATCAACATCTGCTTTATGCCCCCAGATACCCTCATTGCATACCATTCTCTTACCCATTACCTAAAACACTGTTGCCTGTTGTCCTGCCTCCAAGATGTTTTGGGGTAAAGGAGGATAAGGAATTGTGAAGTGGCAAACCAATGCCTGGTGCAGCTTGAGACCCATGACATAAGAGGGAACCACCCTTGACACTGTTCGGAGAGCCAGAACCTAGTGGCTGGATAACCTAGACACTTAGGACAAAATTAAAAACAACTGAAATAACATCCCCATTGTCTCAGCTGGCCTGGGTCTGAAAAAGCATGGGATAAAACCGGACTTGATGAACATAATGGACAATGAGGACTACTGAGAACTCAAGAACAATGGCAATGGGTTTTTGATCCTAGGGCACGTACTGGCTTTGTGGGAGCCTAGGCAGTTGGATGCTCACCTTACTAGACCTGGATGGAGGTGGGTGGTCCTTGGACTTCCCACAGGGCAGGGAACCCGGATTACTCTTAGGGATGATGAGGGAGGGGGACTTGATGGGGGAGGGGGAGGAAAATGGGAGGTGGTGGCAGGGAGAAGGCAGAAATCTTTAATAAATAAATAAATAAATAAAAGGACTGAAAAAAATTTAAAAAATAAAAAAAAAGAATCTCAAAAAAAAAAACAACTGAAATAAGTGAATGCAATGATTTCAAATGATATTGTTATTCTCAAAGATTGGTGCCTAAGCAAACTGTCATGAGAGAATCCTCATCTAGCAACAGGAGGAAATATATACAGGAACAAACAGCAAAACATGAGGTGGAGCTATAGAATTCTGTGAATGAAGGGGAAAGATTTTAGGCTCCAGGGGCGTCAAAGACACCACAAGAAAATGCATAGAATCAACTAACATGGGCTCATAGAGGTCCATAGAGACTGACATGAGAGCCATGAAGTGCCTTCATGGGACATAACTAGTTCCCCTGCACATATGTGACATTTGTGTAGCGTTGTCTTCTTGTGAGCTTAGTCTTATTTTAACTTGATATAACATGGCTGGTTGATATCCATGGAAGGCCTGCCCTTCTCTGGAGAGAAATGGAGGAGGAGTGAATAGAAAAGGCAGAGGGGAGGTGGAGAGGTATTGAGGGAGGGGATGCTGTGGTTCAAGTGTAAAAAATTAAAAATAATAATAAAGTAAAATTAAAATTTAAAATAAAATAACTGAGACAAAACTCATGACCCAGAATTCAAAGAATTCACAGAATTCTAAAAGGACATGGATAGACAATTGAATGAACTAAATTAAGAGACAGAAATAAACTCTTTTTAAAGTCCAAAATACCATGTATAAATAAATGGATAAAATGTAGACAACAACGCAGGAAATCAATTTTTTATTCAATAAAGATATGTAAAATCAATAAAACACGAACTAAAATTATTCTGGAAGATAAAATCTTAATGCATCTAATTAGAAACCAAACAAACAAAACAGAATACCTCTTTGTATAAGCCTTACCAACAGAATGGACCATGTAAAAGACAGAATAATTGGATGTGAAGACCAGGCAGAGGAACTTAATAAATCAGTCAAAGAAACTGAACAATTCAAAATGGAAAAAAGCAGAACAAACAAATAGTTCATGTATAGAATATTCAAGAACTATAGTTTACACAAAAAGAACAAATACTCAATTGTGAAATAAAAGAGTGGAATTCTGGGTCAAAGAAAATCAAGACATATTTTAAATAAAATTATGGAATAGAATTTTGAAGCTTTAGGCAAAGTGATATATATTAAGGAAGAAGAGACACCGAGAAAGACAAATAGGTCCAGAAAATAAATTTTACAAACTATGCTATAATTAAAATAGTAAATATACAGGAGAAAGAAAGAACACTGAAAAAAGCCAGTGAGAGAGCTCAAAACATGTATAAAGGAAGACCTGTCATTATTAAATTGATTTTTTAGTAGAAATTATAAACGCTGGAAAGGCTTGTAGAAAAATGATGAATGACCTAAAGAACACAGATGTCAACACAGACTATTTTACCAAGCAAATCTATCCATCACAATTGATAGGGAAGGACATATTTTCCATGATAATAACAGACTAAATTTATTTATGACTAACAACCAGTCCTACAAGGAATAATGGAAGATATACTTCAGACTTAAGAGAAGAATAATCCTATCAAATGGAAACAGATTTTTCAAAAATGCTAGGACATCAACCCTGCAAAATAGGACGAAAAAAAGAGGACACCATAAAATTAACAAAATGTCAACCATGAATACACATCTTTGAATAATAACTCTATTAATAATCTCAATTACCCAAACAAAAGAGTCATATTTTCTAGTTATATAAGAACAGAGAATACATCTTTTTGCATTCTACAAATGATACATCACCTACAAGAATATGTTCTGCATTAGAACAAAAGAATAAAAACAAGAATTCTAAGCTAATGAAACCAGGAAACAAGTAATAATCATTATTCTAATACCTGACAAAATACAATTCGGGTCATTTCAATCTGAATGATGTAACAATCTACCAAAAGGATAACAATGAGCAACACACATTGACCAAAATAGAGTGACAACACATTTCACAAAACAAGCATTAGTAAATAGAATATCGATTAACCCAAAACCATTAGTTTTGATACCTCAACTTTGTTGTAGATAGGCCATCCAGAAAATAAAACAGAGAAAGAGTTGACTTAAACAATACCATAAATGTCAAAGTCTAAACTCTCATCTACAGGATATTCTACCCTAATGCTATTAAATAAACATTGATCTCATTAGCTCATGATACTTCCAATACAACAGACCATATTCAAGGACTCAAAAAAAAAAAAAAAAACCTCACCAAATTTGGAAAAACTATATAACTCCATGTATTCTATATGAGCAAAATGGAATAGAGCTTGGAATCATCACCAATAATGGCAGCAAAAACTCACAATTGGAGATTAAACAAGGCACTGTTAAATAATGATAAAGTCATTGAAAAATAAATTAAAAGAAATTGTCCTAGTGTAAAATGAAAAAAAAGACAAAATTTTTTGTATTACAGTGAAAGAAATGCTAAGAATTACACTGATAGTTTTAAATGCCTCAAAAAAGTATCAGCAAGAGAGACATTAAAAAAAAATAGCCAAACTCCAAAGCAGTAGTTGGGAATAAATAATCAGACTCAGAGTAGAATCAATACAATAAAAACCTATGATAACATCTTGTTTGTACCAACTAAAACTTGCCTGAAGATCAAAAGGTACTGAAGCCCCTAGCTAACAATAAAGGTCTGGAGTTCTGCACAGAGAGGCAGAAGTGATGTGATTGGGCCAAGAGAGGACGTGAGAAGGCAGGAGGAAACAGGACCTTGGTCTATTTTTGGCTGGGAATCTGACTAGGTAAGGTGGCTGTGGTTTCGCTCCTTCATCTCTCTGATCGCTCTGCATTTTCCCCTATATCTGACTTCAGGCTTTTATTATTATGCTCTATTAGAACTAGTGCTACAGAAAACAAAGATAGAACAGTACTAAAAAGAATCAATGAAAGAAAGAGTTGGTCCTTATTAAAGACAAAAAAAAAAAAAAAAGATTGCCGGGCGGTGGTGGCGCACGCCTTTAATCCCAGCACTCGGGAGGCAGAGACAGGCGGATCTCTGTGAGTTCGAGACCAGCCTGGTCTACAAGAGCTAGTTCCAGGACAGACTCCAAAACCACAGAGAAACCCTGTCTCAAAAAAAAAAAAAAAAAAAAAAAAAAAAAAAAAAGATTAACAAAAGCTAATTCCAAAATACAAAAAGAAGTCAAAAAACTAGGTATCAAGAAAACAACCCAATTGTAAAATGAGGTATAGAGTCAATCATACTTCTCAGTAGAGGAAACTCAAATGCCTGCGGTCATCCTGTGATTTGTGGGAATTTCCTTAGAGTCAGGTTTCTCACTAACCCCACAATGGTTCCCTCTATCAGGATATCTCTGTCTCCGTCCTTCTCCCATCTCAACCCGTCCCTTTCCTCATATTCTCCCCCCCTCCCGTCTTCTCCTTTATTCCCATTCCACCTCCCCTCCACTGTCCCATGTTCTCAGTTTTCTCTGAAGATCTTGTCCATCACCCCTTTACAGCATTTCTCCTTGTTAAGTAACTTCTCCAAGGTAGCGGATTAGAGGCTGGTTATCCACTGTTTTATGTCTAATATCCACTTATGGGTATGCACATACTGTATTTGTGTTTCTGGACTGGGTTACCTCACTCAGAATGATTGTATCTGCTTTCATATTTTTGCCTGTAAATTTCAAGATGTCATTGTCTTTTTAACCGCTGAGTGTACTCCATTGTGAAATGTATCACATTTTCTTTATCCATTCTTCAGTTGAGATACAGGTAGGTTGTTTTCAGGTTCTGGCCATGATGAATAGTTGTGCTATGAATACAGTTGAGCAAATATCATTGTGGTATGAGTGTACATCCTTTGGGTATATTCCCAATAGTGATATTGTTGGATCTTGAGATAGATTGTTTCCCAATTTTCTGAGTAACTGGCATACTGATTTCCAAGGTGGCTATACAAGTTTGCACTCCCACCAGTGGTGGGGGAATATTCCACGTACTCTGCGTCCTCTCCAGTATAAGCTATCTCCAATATGTTTTATTTAGTCATTCTGACATGTGTAAGATGGTATCTCAGTCATTTTGATTTTTAAATCCCTGATGGTTAAGGATGTTAAGTGTTTTCCACTCATTTGAGATTCTTCTACTGAGAATTCTCTGTCTAGATCTGTACCCCATTTTTAACTGGATTATTTGGTATTTATGTTTTTAGTTTCTTAAGTTCTTTATATATTTTGGAGATCTGTCTACTGTCCAATGTGCAGTTGGTGAAGATCTTTTCACTTTAAATTGGCTGTTGTTTTGTCTTCTTGACTGTGTCCTTTTTCTTACAAAAACTTCTCAGTTTCAGGAGGATCCATTTATTTATTGTCGCTCTACATAGCTCTGCCATGTTATTCCATGTCTTTCCACACATTTTCTCAGACACCTGACAAATAGGAAGGACTCAGGTATTCTCTCTCTCTCTCTCTCTCTCTCTCTCTCTCTCTCTCTCTCTCTCTCTCTCTCTCCTTATGATCCATCCATTTATTTGTCAGTTGCTGAATTTAGTTATTTGGATGATGATTTAGTTACTAAAAGATAACAGTTCTTTACATTAACCTGATCCTAAGTGGTATAGGACATTGACATTACTTGTGACCCATTATGACCTCTTTATTCCCAACAAGAGCCTTCTTCATCATTTCCTTCCCAATAATTGTTATAATCCTGATCCTATTATCAATTATCCTTCTCATTCAAACTGCTGTAGACTGAATATTCTCTGCAATAAGCAAAACACACAAAGAGTTAAAGTTGCCTTAGGAAATGAGAAAGTGGTATCTATTTAACAACAACAACAAAAAAAAAGCCAGTAGTTATAACATGGAGAGTACACCTGCCTGTCAGCAAAGATAAGCTCCAACTGAACATTCCACGTCTTATCAACATTCTCTAGAGCTATGCGTATTATATTTATTTACCACACAACAGGTATCACAGTTCTGGCCTTATGTCTCAACAATTTATCAAAAAAAGAATATCAGAATAGTTTCTTGTGGAATGACAACAATGAGGATGTCAGCAACCGTGTTCACTGGTGACAGTAGCCTGTCTTTTGTTTTCTCAGGTATGGATTATGCGAAGACAGGTTATACAAGGGTTTCTATGGTAGATACCTTTGATTTAAACTAAATTTTACCTTTATGGCAGCACATGCATGAAGATGTTGGTGTAACTCTGTTTTTCAATTTCAAATACAGAAAAAAATTATTGCATAATATACAACCCTATGTGAAGCAATAAATGAAATAATGTCTGGAACATTCTCAAAAGAAGGCCTCACAAATAGTAGGTACAAGATAAGTTTGAACATATAGATACTTTGTTGAGCTTGAATGCTCCCTTTTAACTGAGCCATCCTCCCTAACATCTGCTTCTAATAGGCATACATGAAGATATGTAATTCACTTCCAAGAATCATCAGAAAAAAAAAGACACTCTAGAAATCACAAGTCACACTTGGCAAGGGGACAAAGATAAAAAATGCATAAATATATGCAAAAATAGAAGCAATAAGAGAATGCTACATCACTGCTATTTTCCTAAGAGATATTTCCCTAGTGTTCCTAAATGGAGCATCTGGTTGCTATACAGGATAACTTATCTGAGAACAAAATATTGTTGATAAGTGTCAAATTAAGTATATTTAGCAAGGAATGGGACTGGCTTGGGGGATCATTTTGACACCGTTTTACTTACATATCCTTTAATTAAATAGTTTTCATTCTCCTTATTAAAGATGGTACTATTAACTTGTTTCATATTGTCTGTTCACATTGCTCTTGAATGTTCCTGGGACTATTAACTTGTTTCATATTGTCTGTTCACATTGCTCTTGAATGTTCCTGGGTATTCTAACCCAAAAGACTCTTCTTTCTGCCATTAGTAGTTCAATGTAATTCTGGCATGCTTAACTTAAAAAAAATACTCATTAAAAATATATAAATTTTTCAGAAGAATTTTATATTTCTGAATGGGACTTTCTCTTACACACACACACACACACACACACACACATGCATGTGCACACATGCACGCACAAATAAAGAATCTATGAAGTAGGTGTCCAAATCTCAAGAGTAAGCCACAGACAGTACGAGTAATTCTTAGTTCATAACTACAAAATTGTGATCATTGTTGACTTCAGGTTCAAGCTACCTCAATTTCAGTACCACTTCATTGCTATATGAATCCATGAAAAAATGTCTCATACTTTGCTCCACTTAACTCTCCCATAGAAACAGAAAAAAGCTAGAGTGAAGAACTCATTGATGCCATGGACAAGAAAGCGTGACTTCCCTCAATCAGTATATATCACATCTCAGCTTTCATGGTGTTCATTTGGAAAGTGGCTTCACTAGAACCCTGCTAAGACAGACAATTTGGCATCAAATTGTTGCTACTGGAGAGGTCTATGGAAGAGTTAATGATGACCTCTCAGTATCTTACTGATGAAGCTGAAAGAAGAGAAGTGGAGAAGGAAATAAAGCTTAAGAAATAGCATTGGTGACTTGTCATTTATTTGGAAGAATAGAACAGCTCTCTTTCAAGAATTGATGAGTGTCCTTCCTATTGTGGATAATATTCAAAAGGGCAGTATTATTAATAAGCAAAACATGACTTTATCAGACAGAAAATGATATCATTCAAGAAAATTTATTGACACTATTTAGTTAATGTAATTTCTGCATCCAACATGTTCAAACACCGTCTGAAGAAAATTTACTCCAACTTATATGAGAACACATTTGTGGAATAAAGCATGAAAAATATTCCTACAGATGTTTCATATTTATCATTAGCAGAACAGTTGAGGGAACTGAAAGATAAACATACTTGTACAGTGTGTACAGACAGAGAAATTTCTGTTATATTAATTCTTTGTGGTCGTCAAGTAATGTATCCCTTTCCTAAGAAAGTATCCCTCTGTAAAAGCTACAATCAAGAAGAGTGCTAGTGCATTTTCTGTGGCAAATGAAAAACAGTCTTTAAAGTGTTGTTGAGTACCAAGAGAAAGCAGAGTGAATTCTGGATTCAACTGCTATATTCATATTCCACTCTGCATCAGAAAAAATCATCCTGCTTTATGGAAAGTACCATTACATATTTAGTCTTAACTTGTGTAGTTGCAAGATAAGGTTTGTATCTACAGAATAATATAGTGTAGGGGGCACAGAAACGACAGGAAGAGAAGCCATGCTCACTGTATGTCATTTGAGGTGTTACTCGGTTTCACGTTTCTGAGTTTGGATGCCGGGTTCTGTGTAACTTAGAAGACCTGAAAACCAGAGACCCTTTGAATCAGCTAGAGAACCCTATGCTTTCTGAGACATTTGACCCCATAATATAAGGAATCTTTTGTTATTGGTATATAGGATTTCTCCTTTTGTGAGATAAATACTAATAAGGTGATTTTAAGAACTATGTCAAGTCTTGTGCTTCATCCCTCTTTATTTTTGTGTTTTATCTTCATACTACGGATGGTGGTGAAAGCTAAAAGTAAAATACTAACTTTTAAATTTGCCACCATATTGAGCATGTATTTCATGGCTTTTTTTTTTTTTTTTGTAAACTTACTGGACGATAGAAAGATGGTGGAAATTGTTTATTGTTCTGAATGTTTTGACTCAGAAAGCATTAAGTCGTTCATGCCAACATGGCGCATGGCATACTGGAAATTTTTAACTTCATGCTTTGATATTCTCTTACCAACTTTATTACTATCATCTATTATATATAATCTACTACTTGTTAGGATTACTTTATATCAGTCAATTGTGTGAGATTTTTATTTGTGTATAGAATTTTAACTTGCTCTTGATTAATTTGTTTTATTTTTGTATGTAGATGGATATATATTTACAATTCTTACTAGAAATAAATAATTCAAGCATGTATATATATGGCATATTTTACTTTACTGATATTTAGATTTGTCATTAAAATTTTTAAAAATTCCTTACTAAAACGTTTTCAAAACTGCATTTCTCTCTCTTAAAAACATTTTATAACTAGAAAAAGAATTAAAATGACTTAGTTTTTAAGCAAAGTGACAGTCACTTTAATATGAACATATCAACAAAACATTTTATGCATACATCTATATTTTGTGCCTTAACTATTATAAGATATATGAATATGAATTCAAATATTTTAATATCTCTTAATTTTTCACTTGAAATGAAAATTTTTCATATTATAAATTTGAATTCTTTTCAAATAGCCTGATATATTAAAAAGGCATGCATATTTTCTATTTTTTTTTTGTTTGTTTGTTTTTGTTTTTTTCGAGACAGGGTTTCTCTGTGGTTTTGGAGCCAGTCCTGGAACTAGCTCTTGTAGACCAGGCTGGTCTCAAACTCACAGAGATCCGCCTGCCTCTGCCTCCCGAGTGCTGGGATTAAAGGCGTGCGCCACCACCGCCCGGCCATATTTTCTATTTTTATATGTATTACATGAATATATATCAAAATTAGATTCTGGATATTAGAATATAGATATACAAATGGCTATCTGCCTATTTTAAAGTATATATAAGTATCTATTTATCTATCTTCATATAGATAGGGGAGACAGAGATAGAAATTTGCTTTCAATAATCAAATCAAATGTCTTTGGGGATGGCTAGAAACATCTAAACATCCTGTATAGATTGACAGGAAAAATAGTTGGAAATTTAAGTAGATATTGTTACTATAAAATAAATTTCTACCCCACTGACTATATTCTATAAAATAGATATTTGAAAAATGTTTATTGTATAAAAATTATCAGATAAATTAATAATATACACAAGAGTCTAAGACATAAGCATGTTTTTTGAAACATACATGTTCATGATAACATGTTTTATTTATGTTTATTTTTAATTTAATTTTATGTATACTTGAGGATATTCAATAGAAGGAAATTTATGCCTGGTACTGTTAACCAAGTCATCTTTAACACCTGTTGAATTCAGGAACTGTAGAGAGAAATTGCTACTGCCATTTTCCTAAGTCAATGTAATCCACAACTCTATTCTATGTACATCCTTATATTAACAAATAAGTGTAGCTCTCAACTCTCTTTGAGGAAGGTTATTTTTACATCAGGCAGGGATTTTTACTGTAATTTATTAGTTAAAAAGCAAAGAACAATTGATTGTGGTGTGGCTGTCAACTGATACATATACAATGCTACCGAAATAGAAGAATAGAGAAGAAATTTTTCAAAAGCCAGAGATCAGGATATCCGTTGTAGGATGGTATCCTCTATATATAATGAGAAAGCTGCACCCTTAATATCTCAAAATATGTGATTGCCTAAAAATGACACAGTAACAGACAAGTTGATATACCAACGTGGATAAGGGAAATCTTACAAGGTTTCCTTTATATATATGAGAAGGAGCAATAGGTACACAGAGGAGCTGAAAAGTGGACAGAGGGGGCATGGACACAGTATAAACACAGTACTCATTTTTAAAATTCTCATGAACAATATCAACTCATGAAATAAAATTTCATGAGTAAAAGGACAGACATTGGTGGAAGATTGAAGCAACTATCTATTATTTTAATAGTTTATTATGTCCAGAGTACTATAATTTTATTATAAATTCTTGGAATTTCTACAATAAAAGACTGTTGCATATAACTTACTTACTATGGTGGTTTGAATAAGAATAGCCCTCATAGGCCATAGATTTGGGTGTTTGTTCCCCAGGCAGTGGTGCTATTTGAAAGGATTAGGAGTGGTGTCCTTGTTGAAGGAGGTCTGCCCCTGAGGTTGGGCTTCGAGGCCAGCTATTCAGAATATAGAACTCTGAGACACTTCTCCTGTCCCATATCTGCCTTTATGCCATCTTGTTACTCACCATGATGAGAATGAACTAAACTTCTGAACTTTAAAGCGATTCTAATTAAATCTTTTCTTTTATGAGTTGCTATTGTCATGGTATCTCATCACAACAGTAGAACACTGACTAAAACAATTAAAGTTTTGCTAATTTTACAGATAAATGCATCCAAACTTTCAGAAAGTAGGGAATGTGATAAATGTTAGTTTTGAAAAATTATGGAGTCTCTTCAGAGGAGAATTACAAATAAGAATAAATTTCCTGAATTTATGCATCCATTATATTGTAAGTGTGTTAGAACTGGCACAGATTATGCCTGCAAGCAATAAGATCTAGATTTAAAATTTACAAATTTAGAAAAATAAGATAATTTTTAAAAACAATGGCATAGTGGCATATGACTGTAATTTAACACTTGAAAGTGAAGACAGAATAATAAGTAAGTAGTTCAGGGTCATCTTCTTCAGAGAAAGCTTGAGGTCAGTCTTGGCAACAGGAGGCTATCAAAAATAAGTAATAGAAGAAGAAAAATGATGGGAAGAAGAATATAGAAAGGAATAGAGAAAGAACGTAAAGCCAGAGGGATGAAGGGAGGAAATAAGGGATGAAATGATTAACAGAGCAAGACAGAAAAGGAAAAAAATCCATTCATTACTTACAACTGGAATTGTTAACACAGAAATTAATTAAATTATTTTAATTATTCATAGCAGTTACAGAATTAAATTCTTAAATTATCTTAAGAAATCTCAGTAGATTTTTTTTAAAAAATTACAGCTTTGACCTTTTAATACTTCACAGTTGGGTGTACTGGTAATTCTTTCTATCCCTACAGGTTAAGGAGGCCATAAAATGAGAAGGGAATTGAATATCCAGTGAATGAGATGCAGTATAAGAAAAGGACAAAGCTAATTCTATGAAACCATAACTCAGAAAAAATACAAGATAACCAATTCTCTGAATGAACACATATGTATTTTGTGGGATATTAGGAGGGTAAATTTTAATCCTTGCTGATCAAGATGATTTAACTAAGGTCTTGATGTTGCAATCAAATTCAACATGAAACCTGTTTTGCATTAAAAGAATCTAAGAATTGAAACTGAAGTGGTTGATGCCAGAGGAAGCTGACCCTGCCTTTATGCTCGTTGTAGACTGACATGGTAGCTATGGTGAAGCTGACCCTGGTTCTGTGCTTCTGTAGGCTGACATGGTAGCAATCATGAAGGTGGCATTGGAGAGCTCCCTTGCAGGCAGTGATAAAAGACATGCTGAGGAAGTTTGAGGCAGGAGGGACCATGTTAGGGCATATTTAACTTTGATTCATTCTGATTAAAGACTGATGTTACTCCTCTTTTTCATCAACAGAAAATTCAGCAACATGGATGATGCACAATAATATCATCATCTCTGACTGACACTGCATCAGAATGGAAAACACTATCAGGTATTTTAAGGTTTGCTGGTGTGAAAGGACATAGATCAACCTTGTGTACTGGCTTTGTGGGAGCCCAGGTAGTTTGGATGCTCACCTTAATAGACCTGGATGGAGGTGGGTGGTCCTTGGACCTCCCACAGGGCAGAGAAACCTGCTTGCTCTTTGGGCTGAGGAGGGATGAAGACTTGATTGGGAGGTGGTGGCGGGGAAGAGGCAGAAATCTTTAATAATTAAATAAAAAAAAAAGAAAGTGATAGTTGAGAACTTCTGGACAGGAATGTTGGAATCTGAACTCAGGACCTCTGCAAGAGCAATACACTCTTTTAACCACAAAGCTATGTCTCCAGCCCCTCAGAGATTTTAGGTAACATTTTAGTAAATGGTTTTAATTTAAAATAGCCACACTGTCACAAAAGTACTCACAGTCATGCAAAATTAGCTAAAATATGAATAAATAATATTCTGATAAATTTATAATTGTTCATATAACAAATGTTAATATTTAGTATTGTGAGAACAGCATGAAATTATAAACCAAATATAAATTACCATTATGCATTCTATATTAAATTGTGTGTTCTGACAGGATAGAGACAATTAACTCAAAAACTACTTTCATAAATATATTTTTAAGATTTTCTAAAACACAAAAATGTTATTTTGAGTATAAATAATAGGTTTATGCAAACTGTGAATAAAATCAAAACAATAACAACCAATTTAAATAGTATGATTTAAAGACATTTGTGTTATCACATTAATATCAATGGAATAGCACTAAAAATTATCAGATGTTGATAAATATATTACAGTCTTTCATGTTGGGAATACTGTATAAGTCCAAAGTTATGGACTGACAGAAAGACATGGATACAGTTTATTTCTTGTACCATGGTAATTATTAAGACAAAATATGTGATAAAATTGTCTTTTTTCATAGTACACTAAATAGATAATTTTAAATGTCACTAAGAGGGAATTATATATTTTGTCTATTTTTATTATATGTGTAGTTTCATTAGATATTTTAATTATATTAAAAGCTGTTCGAGAAAAATAACTTATAGCCAAATATATATTATAAACCAATAGAGAATATTAACAGTTAATCTTAAAATATGTATTTATCACATTTTATATATCAGTTTTCAGAAAAGGAAATGTAAGTTTAGATATATTAGAATATTGGAACACTTCAAACTATTTACTTAAAGCTATTAAATATTGAAATTTTAGTTGCCTTTGAAATGTTATAGGAAATATATTTTAAGACCATATTTTTGCATGTTTTATTTTATGCTTCATACACATAAACATTTATGCTTAACTACTTAAAATCATTCACTAACATAAACTCTCTCGAGACAGTGATTCTCTCCCATGTGTGTGCTCAGAACCTCAGGATGTCAGCTCAGTCCAAGCAAAACAGGAAATGGACAACTGATGGAGATGATCAGACACTTCATTTAATAAATAGATTTACAACATAGATTCTGCAACATGGATAGTGAAGTAACTTGGTAGTAAAGCATATGTTTACTATATATGAGGCCCACAAACAATTTGCAGAGAGAGAGAAAGAGAGAGAGAGAGAGAGAGACTGAAATCTAAACAAATGGGCACTTGAGGTTTGTTTTCCAAAATCTCAACTCTAAATGTCTGATAGATTATATATATTCTGAAAAAGAGCAACCTTTAAGCCAGGCATAAAACTTTAAAACATGCTTGACAATTTAATTTATTAAAATATCTGCATACACTCTACTTACTTCTAATATGCATATTAAAGTGATATTAGGTATAAAAATTTCACATCTTTGTAGAGTATCTTCCACCTGCAGATTTTAAGTTAGAAAACACAGAAGATAATACCTTGGCCAGAGCATAGTCCCTTGGGGTCTGAAGTCATTAACATTGAAGTGTGAAAGTCTAATTACGTCACTTCTCTGAAGAGAGCTGCAGTATAGATGCTGCCCTATGTCTACAGACTCAGGAAGTGGGAAATTAAAAGTTTGTAATGCAGGAGAGGTTTATGCTAAGAAGATTCCGGGTTGTCACGATTAAAAATTTTCCACCCATTATGCGAACCCTATTGATCATGGCAGGAAGCGGGAACCTGTGCAGCTCATTGATTTTCCGTGGCTACTGAATGCATTAGGTCTGACACATTTGATGGGTGGGCAGGTTTCAAAGGAAGCTTCAGATAAGCTAATCTTAGTTCAGAGGAATATTCACAATGGAATAAGAAACCTTGTAATTGCAAGAGAAAATAGAAGAATCAGAGGACTGTATTATGAGTTATATCAGCATAAAAATTAGACGTGAGCCTTCCCAAGAGACTGCAGTAAAACACATCAAGTCTTTGATGCTGCTTTTCACGCATGAAGCAATTACTGGGTAACTTCAGCTTTTCACCCTTCAGACAGGAGAGTGAATGCAAAGCAATTAATAATTCCATCCTCTTAGCTAAGGAGAGCTATCAGAATTCTATCAGGTTTTTTAAATGTAACTGAAGAAATCAAATAATTGCATAGCACAAGTGAAATTGATAGCATGCTACACCCTGTAAATTTAATATTGTATTTCTAATGATCTATTTCTTATTCCTTTCATTATTGTACTGATTCTTTGAAATACAAATGTTCTCCCATTATTAATATCATAGGATATCAAAGTAGATAATTAAATACAAAATTCAAGTCATAAAGGCATTTTCTACCCTGGGAATCATTCCCACATTTAAGTTAAAGCCAGAAACTGTGATCTAGTACCATGTGGGGTGCTGTCTCAGTGACATATTAATATATCGTCAGATTGCAATATCATGTATCAGCAATACACAAACAGTGTCAAAATCCTAGCTGAATATTTACAATACATTAAGTAACATGATGGTGTGTATGCTTTATGTGAGTCTAATTAAATTAGCATCAACTAAGTGGTCCTTAGTGCCCACAAACAAACACTGTGTGTTTGGCAATCAACTTTCTCATTTTTCCAGGTCATTTAGCAGACAATCATACAGCCAAACTTATGAGAATAAATGGGACCACACCAACATGCAGTGTCATATTCCAATTCACTGACGTCTCCAGGAAATTCTCCCATTATTTAAGCACTAGAGCATTACGTTTTTCTGCTTTGGGAACTTGACCTTCAACTCAGGCTTTTATTTTAAACTTTAAACTTGGTACATCAGTCTTACAAACTATCATGCTTTGTGTTAATGCCTTACTAATTGTTTTTAATTATCATAGAATTGCATTTATTACAATTACTTGCAGCTAAGATGTGTAATTTGTGCAGAGAAAACTGATTTACAGGATCACTTCAGGAAAGAGTCAATATGGGATCTCAGACTTTCCTTTGAAGAAAGCAAGGCTCATGAAAACTCATTCAAATGCTGATATTGTATGTATAGATTAATGGCAAAAGGGGGAATCAAATCTAGAACTTTTCTTTAATATTTATTTATTAATTATGTATACAATATCCTGTCTGTGTGTATGCTTGCCGGCCAGAAGAGGGCGCCAGACCTCATTACAGATGGTTGTGAGCCACCATATGGTTGCTGGGAATTGAACTCAGAACCTTTGGAAGATCAGGCAATGCTCTTAACCGCTGAGGAAATTTTTGTTTCTGGGATATTATCTGCAGAAAGTCAGTCTTGATTTTTTCTACATAGTACAGTTGATATGTACACATTTAGATGTGATGATGGATTTGCTGCTATAAGGAAACTAAGAAAAGAATACAGACAGACTCTACTCTGAAGAATGTATTTTGCAACGAATAAGTACATAATAATGTCTAAGCATGATCCTAACCATCCCCAGGAGCCAATACTGCACTGCAGAAGCTTGCAGAGGAGTGAAGGGGGGTAATATACAGCACTAAATTATACCGTGTCCTGGAAACCAGGAGTGCAGGAAAACTCTTCAAGTCTGGACATCTATAGATCATGGGTGGACATAGTGTAGAAAGTCTAGCTATAAGGAAGAGGTAGTAACTTAATGAAATGGGTAAGATGAGTTTAGAAAAGAAACGATGCTAGAGGCTTTGGTCTTCTCATCAGAACTTGATAGTGTTTTATAACATTGACTCCATTCTGGTTTTGCTTAATGTCTACGAAGTAAAAGCAATGGATAAAAGCCATAGACACAGATATTTCATTTTATTATGTTGAGCAACAAAACAGGTTGAGAGAGAAGGAATGTCTATCTCACCAACGAGAACACTGATCATAGACACAAAAAGTATGATGAGTCTTTAATCAGGCGGTATTCTTTTTGTGAGATAATCATCATTATAAATTAATGACCTCTGACCATATGCTACATTTCTTAAAATATAGTCAGTAATAGAAAGCATTGGCTTGCGAAGGGTCAGTGTCTTCCTTATCTTTTTCTTTCTTTTCCTCTTCCTCTCCCTCCTAATAGCTTCCCTCTTCTCCCTCTTCCTCTTCCTTTTTTTTTCTTCTTATCCATGTTTGTGTTTTACTTCTTTTTTTTTTACCATTATAAAACGTCCCCTATATTTTTAGTAGAAGTCCATTTATACATTTTTAAAGGATCTGGAAAAAATACAGGATTAAAAAACTGTCAAGTTGTCCTAATCATTAACTTAAAATGGCACTAAAGTAGAATTCATGCCTGTGTTGGCACCTGACACTTCTCAGCTCTCCTTCCTCTAGATGTCAAAAATCATTACAAGTTAATTGTGGTGATAAATACTAAGACAGAATAGTTGATGTGAAATAAAATGCAAATGCAGATCAGTTTTAAGCAGGAGGATTTAGTTTAAGTGACCTCTTGACAGGCATTAAAGGCTGTAGAAAGAGAGGTACCTGATCTCTCTGCTCAGATGATTTTTGCCATCAAAGGTTTATTTTGTTTTCTTAAATGTTCCTGACAGTCTAAAGGCAAATCCATGGCAACAAGGTGTCACGTATGGCTTGAGATCCTTGCCCCTTTAGAACATGAAGCGAAGTCTTTGAATATCTATAAAATATTTTATTTCTTTCATCAGTAAAGACAAAAATATTGCCATTAGTTTTTCTGCTTCACTATGTGAACCGTCTTATCTTCCATCAAACCGAATGAACCATCCCTATATTTTCTATCATAGCTCTTTGTAGTGTGGTGGCGTGAATGAATGCAGACAGACTATATAGATATATACAGCTTTAATAAGGAAATAGACTTACAGGACCACAGGTTCCCGTGGCGGAGCAAAAGAAAAGGGGCTGCTGGGATCACGCCCGGCAGATTTATCTGTAAACATTAGCCCGAGGAGAACATGCCCCCAAGGGGTGGGGCTATATCCCTACATTGTAGGATGATGTGACAGGTGACGTAAATTTACACTGTATATTAAACTTACTCTTTGTTTTTTCATGAAAAATTTCATAATTACTTCTGCATATCTGCACCCCATATCAAAAAATGTATAGTAGTAAGAGTATAGAAATTGAAGTTCTTAGCTATTCACAGCTTTCTTTCTATGTGTCTTGCCACCCAGGGTGTGGTATCTTCAGCTATAGTGTCCTTTGTTCTCCATCTAATGGACAGCAGAGAGAATTAGCATGCAGCCTCACTGTGGCTTCTTAGACCAGCAATTACTAAGGAGGGTTTGCTTTTCTTTTCTTTTTTCATTTTATTTTAAAACAATCTTACCTTACATATCAATACCAATTTCCTGTCCCTCCTGTTCTCCCACACCCCCTACCTCCTCTTCATCCCATCTCCCATCCTCTCCTCAGAAAGGGTGAGGCCTCACATGGGGAGTCAACAAAGCCTGTCTCTTCACTTGTGGCAGGACCAAGGATCTCCCCATATCTAGGCAGAGCAAGGTATCTCTTCCTAAGGAAGAGGCTAAAAAGCCAGTTCATGCACTATTTCCACTGATAGTGGCTTCACCAACTGTCCAAGGCACACCACTGTGACACACATTCAGAAGGCATAGGTATTATGCAGGTCCCCCAGCTCTCAACCCAGAGTCAGTGAGCTCTCACTAGCTCAGGTCAGCTGTTTCTGTGAGTATTCTCAATATGGCCTTCGCCCCTTTGCTCATAATATTGATCCTCCTCTATGACTGGACTCCAGGAGTTCGGGCCAGTGTTTACCTGTAGATTTGTGCATCTGCTTCCATCAGTTACTGGATTAAGGTCCTATGATGACAATGAATGGAAGGGCTGTTAAGGTGCTCTCACCTGGGGTCATTCTTGGGGATTCCTGGGAATTTCCCTAGTGCCTGCTTTCTCGCTAACACCATAATGGCTCCCACTTTAAAGGTATCTCTTTTCTTTTTCTTCCTCTCTGTCCTTTACCCAACTCGACCTTCCTGATGCCTCATGTTCTCTTCCCTGCTCCCCTTCTTCCCAGTATATATAGCTTTTCATACATTATTCTTCCATCATCACCCCTCACAATCTTCCTGCTCCACCCTCCCCCATCCATACATACTATCTAATCTACTTCCCTTCCATTATAAGTTTCTTGGAGGAATTTTTACAGGTCACTTTTTATAATATCATATCATTTTCTAATGAAAGTATATTGACTTCTTCCTTTCCAAATTATATTCACTTGGTCTCATGTTATCTTATTGCTCTAGCTAAGACTTCAAGTACAATTTTGAATAAATATGAAGAGTATGAACAAACTTTTCATTTTACTGAAATCTACTTGATCATGATGGACAATCTTTTTTGATGTGTTTTTGGATTCAATTTACCAGCATTTTATTGAGAGTTTTTATATCTATTTTCATAAGGAAAATTAGTCTATAATTCTGTCTTATTGTTGGTTCCTTTTATAGATTGGGTATCAGGGCAACTCTAACCTGGTAAACAGAATTGGACATTGTTCCTTCTGTTTCTATTTTATGGAATAACTGAAGGAGCATTAGCATTAACTCTTCTTTGACTGTCTGGTAGAATTCTGCACATAAACCTTCTGGTCTTGGTTTCATTTTGCTTTGTATGCAGTATATGTTCAATTCTGGAGAAGTCATATGAAGTGTTGAGAAGAAGCTATATTCTTTATATTGCATGAAAGCTGTGTTATAAATGGTTAATGATTACAGTCAATTTCTAAAAAAATAAAAAATAAAGGGGATATGATATAGATATAAATTCTTTATATTAGTATGGATCTTGGTGTATTGATTCAAATTTAAGGTTGATTTTGTTATACAGATATTATTTTTATACAACTCGTTTAAAATGTAATGTAAAATACAGATTAATAATTATCTATAATAATCAACCTTTAATTATGTTAGGTATGTTTTCTGGATATAAAGAGATATATTTTAATTAGATAGATAATCTTCAACTCTTCAAAGACCTATAGAATGTGACATTTAAAATATTTTAAGAACTTAGACATTTCTCAGCCATAAGACGTGTCTGCTTCTAGCAACACCAATCTACTTCAAGGCAATGATGGGCGTTGAAGAGACACATGGTGTTTACTAGCCTTGACTGGACTGCTTGAAGGTATGCTATAGAAACTGGACATGCAGGACTCCACAAAAATGACTTCAGAACTTGCCAAAAAAGACGAAACACTACTTCCAATTTTCTGTTTCATGAAAGAGTCTTCTAGACATTCTGCAGGACACAGAAAAAAGTTACTGACAAACTTCTGATATAGGCAAAACAGTCGTACTAATTTCCTGCTTAATGGAAAAGCTTGCCAGACACTATGGATCTGTAGGCTGAAGATAGATTCTCAATGCTACAAAAGAACTTTCTTTGGGTGACCATCCAGGCAGCAAGATGTCTCTGTCAATTCTAAAGTTTTGGAAGTTGCTTACAATGTACCTCCTGTTTTATTAGCTAATATTATATCCTTCTATGGTCTTTGATGGAGTTGAAGTCAGGTAATTGTAGTTATAGTTTTCCTTCGATATGATAAAAGATAAATTAGATACAAAACATTAGACTTGCAAAGATCAAATACATGATAGAATATTTTCTGTAATTTTGCCAGATACAAATAAACTAAATATTATAACTGTCACTCTTGTTTGATACCTGTTTTCTTATATGTAATTTTACTATGTTAAAATTTAAACTTTCCTTTTTATGTATACAGAAAAGGGGAAATTATGTGAGATTTCCCTCTGTAAGCTTTGAATGTTTTATTACCGTTGGTTAATAAAAAGCTCCTTTGACTTATGGCAGAGCAGAATATAGCTAGGTGTGTTTGGGGTACTGTGATTATGTATCTCATTTAAAAATATAAAGTATAATTAAGAAATTTAGGTTAAGAGTCACTTGGAGTAGTAAAACTTATAGACATATTTTGTATGCTTTTAAGTTTATAAGCAGATATGTTTAGATAGGCAGATGGTCTTTAAACACTTCAAAGCCATACACAATATGGCATTTAATATGTTTAATAATCTTAGGCTTTTCATGACAGTAAGACACATCTGCTTCTGGCAGGACCAATTTACTTCAAAAAAAAAAAAGATGATGGACATCAAAGAGTCTCCATATACAGTTTGATTTCTTTATGGCAAACGCTAGCCATTTGAGGAAAAAAAAAACTTTCTCTTGCTTAAATTGCTGACAGTATACTTTTCAAACTGGACCAGTAAAACACAAAAAAATAAGAAAAGTTTCTGCCAAACTTAGGGAAGTTCTTCAAAATGCCCTTCTTCTCAAAATGTCTGTCAGGTTACTGGGCCTGTAGGCCAAAGTTGGATCCCCAAGTGTTTCAGAAGGGTAACTGTCCAGGCAGATAGCTATAACTGTCATATCTTAATTTTGGAAGTTGTTTGCCCTGGGCTTCCTATTTACTCAGGTAATATTAAATCCTTGTTAGGTCTTTGATGGGGTTGAAGACCAGTAGTTATAGTGACAGTTCTCCCTAATCATAGTAGAAAGTAAATTAGGGAAGAAACTCTGGACTCTTCAGGGAAAGACAACTGATGGAGTATTTTCTCTATTTTGTCAAATATGAATGGACTGGATATTGTAGCTTTAATTGTTACTTGGTAAGTGCTTTGTTATACATGATTTTACTATGCTAAAGTTAAAGCTTTCTTACTTTATTTAGAGAAAAAAGGGAAAATATGGAATATTCCTTTTAACAGTGAGAATCTTTGTCACTGTGATTGGTTTAATAAAGAACCTGATTGGCCTATAGCTAGGCTGGGTAAGGTTAGGTGGGAAAACCAGATGAAGAGAATGCTGGGAAGAAGGAGAGGAGTCTCTGGATTGATGAGTTAGATGTGGTAGAAGCAACATGGGGCATTCATAGATGTGATAAATGAGCCTAGGGCAACACAGTGATTAATAGAAATGGGTTAATTTAAGTTGTGAGTGCTGGCTATAGAGAAGCCTAAGCTATCAGATGAGCATTTGCAATTAATAATCTTTGTAGTTGTTTAGGGAGCAGCTGAAAAGTCTGTCTATGTGGTACAGAGCTGAGGCTGATACTAGAGCTTTGGACTGGAGGAACACGTAGAGATAATTTCTGCAGTTAGTCTACTCCTTTCCCTGGTCTAAGTGGTCTGTGGGTTCCTATGAAGAACCTGCTAGAGTTAGAGGCTAGATAGAGCAATGAGTTTGTATGGAGGTTGGCCAGGTAGACTTATGAGTTACACTGGAGATGTAACTGGAGGACTGGAAGTTTGGCACTGAGGGAGGGGTTAAATCTGTAGTTAGCTTTCCTGATTCCCTGGTGAGAATGGAAGTCCCAGTGAGTGTCTACTGGAGTTGGGGCAGGGGATTAGGAAGAGGAGATAAATGTGGAAAACAGAAGATGGTGGAAGGGGCAAGGAAGGACTGAACAGGAGGTCTGTTCCAGGGTTTTGATGAGCCTGCAGTGTTAGATTTGGAGGAAAGGAGATATAGGTGAGGATATGCAATTAGCCAACCAGTTTCTCTAGTCAGTCAGGTTTGCTGTTGGTTTGTTTGTTTTTTTAGTGTGTTGTTGATTTATTCTTTTTTTGTTTTAAATCTGGCAAATATAGCAACAGTTTTAACAGTTAAATATTTTAATTTTAGCAATTTTAAATATTTACAATTTTAGTAACTTTAGTTATTCCGGTTTTAAAAACACAGTTCAATGTGGAAGTTTCCTTTCCATAGATATGGTCTCTGAGGTGACTCTACTCCAGAAAAAAAGCTTGCAACTCAGTTTCAGTTCTAGTAGTTTCTTTGGAAGGAGACTGTGGGTGGTAGTGGGGTTTAATCTGATGAGTTAGAAATTGATGAAGTTTATAACCCGGTGTTTTCTTTGGCAGCTGGATCTCAAGCACAGTGGAGACCCCTAAGACAAAGGGAGTATCTTCTGCTATGGACATATTTTGACCCACAGAACCTTTTATCCATCTTTGGTTGGACATCATCCATGAGTTGGAATAGCCTAGTGATTTATAGTTGTAAAAACAGAACTCGGGAAGCAGGGAAGACCTTCAGCAGATTTGGAGATGCTCACAATAGAAAATAGAAGCAATCCAATCTGAGTGTGATGTAGTAAGCCTGAGCACCGACAGTATGCTGACCAGAAATAGTTTCTAAATGCATGAGTGACTTGTATGCAGATGAATGAGACATTATTGAAGATACCTGTGACTTCTATAGAAAAATGAAATTGCCTTACAGATAAATATAACCAAGTTAAAGTGAGATAATTCAGTGTGGACGGATAAGTTAGTTGAAACTGCTTACCCCCTGTCTTTCTCCCTCCCTCTCTCAGCATTGTTTGCTTACATAATTTATGTGTTGTCTTTGTGTGCAGATGAGAATTTAGATAGAACTTTTCTATAAGTTCATAGTAATCATGAATAGTGAAAAACAATATAATATAAAAAGTTTCCAGAAGTATATGTGTCATCTAGAGTGGCTGGTTTGTATCTATATACTCCAAATCTTTGGATGAATTTGTGGTCAGTTTTTAAACAATTCATGAACCTTCGTAACATTTCAAAAATGTATTCAAAATAATAAAAATAAAAAGCTTATTGTGGGAAGCATAGTCAGATTTTAAAGGACATATTTAAACCAAAAAAAAAAAAATTCTAAAGTTCAAAAAAATATCCACTTCCAATATTGGCCTTATCAATATTGTTTCTATTTTTTTATGATTTTAATGTTCTATTTATTTTTGCATTTCTGTTTCATATTAAAGGAATAATGATTAACAGATGTTAATACAAAATAGAATAAATGCACAAGACCACACACATGTGTAACTGCACAGTAAAGTGGCAGTATACTTAAGATTAAAGCTTAAGCTCTAGAATCAGGAAAAATACCAAAAAAATTGCAAAGCATGTCATCTAAAATATAATGCATAAAAGGAAATGGTTTAACTGGTTATTAACAAAAGTTACAGAGTTGATTCCTAAGATAGCATTTCTTTTTTTTTTTTTTTTTTTTTTTTTTTTTGGTTTTTCGAGACAGGGTTTCTCTGTGGTTTTGGAGCCTGTCCTGGAACTAGCTCTTGTAGACCAGGCTGGTCTTGAACTCACAGAGATCCGCCTGCCTCTGCCTCCCAAGTGCTGGGATTAAAGGCGTGCGCCACCACCGCCCGGCAAGATAGCATTTCTTTAAACACTGAGAAATGTTTCAAAATTAATTTTATAACAAAATATAGGTTCACATAATACTATTTCCCCAAATTCCTAGTTACAGATGAAACTCCATAATAAATAAATATGTAAAATATTTCAATTTATACTCTACTACAATTCTCAGAAATACCTAATAAAATATGATTAGCATCATTAACCATTCATGTTCATACAGCCCCAATTAATGGCTGTAAATAGTGAAAAATAAATCACAAATGATAGAATCAAAACTGGAAAAATATGTAAATTTTGTATATTGATAACATTCAATAAATGTCTATAAAATGCCTCTTTAATATATTTGTTTCTGTATCTAAACTTAGTATTTTACTTCCATAAAACACTCCTTTGACTGGAGTAAACATCCTCTTTCATTGTGCTTTTGAACTATTTTCCACGTGGTTATGTCCACATAAAGATTTAGCATATGCATTCTGTAATTTATAATCATTACAAAATGAGAAAACACTACCCTGGTTAAATCAATCTGATCATTGATTAAGAGTGTCATTCCGTAATTTTCTGAAACTCTAGATTTGATGAACTGAGGGATACTAAAAGCAGAAATTGTCTGGTCCTCTGAAATGGTGACCAAAAAATTGCTTTGTCAAAAAACTCTTCCTGATTGTTGTGGCTTTGTGACTAAATTTACAGAAGGAATATTGTAGAGAGAGTGTGTATGCTTTTTGTAATTTTTACACATAAAATGCATAATTGGCACTTCTATTATCATCCACGACTCTTTCAAAACTTTATAATATGTTATAATGTGGGGAATACAAAGGCCTGACCTGACCACAAGCCATAGAGAAGGGTCAGGCTGAAGATCACATAGCTACCTTAATAATGCTAAATCTTTGATACCTCTTTTATCAATGATAGAAAAATAAATTATCTTATATTAAGGCATTTTATATTTGTCACCATTTGAAAGAATTTCTCACTTAATTAATAAATCATTTAAAGATATAATATGTTTAATTATTCATTCAAAACATCATTTTTTGGTTTATTATGACACTGTTTATTCTCTATTTGTTTTTACGAGACAAGAGATTATGGTTGTCCTGGAACTAACTCTGTCCTAGAACCAGGCTGGCCTAGAACTCATAAAGATCAGGCTGCCTCTGCTCCCCAGCCCTAGGAGTAAACATCTGTGGTACCACACCTGGCGCTGTTTACTATCTTAAGAGAAATAGCCAGGTGGTGGTGGTGCAGGCCTTTAATCCCAGAACTTGGGAGGCAGAGGCAGGTGGATCTCTTTAAGTTTAAGGCGAGTCTAGTCAAAAAGAACTAAATTTCAGGACAGGCACCAAAGCTATTCAGAGAAACTGTTTCAAAAAACTTACATACATACAATGTGTGTGTATGCATGTATGTATGTATGTAAAATACTTGAGTTTTGCATATGCCGATGAGTCCATATAAGTTCAAAAATTAGCAAACAAAATTAATGTTACTGCTAAACTAAATTTATTCTCTGGGTCACAGTGAGTAAATACTAATGTATCTATGATAAATGAGCAGAAACAAGAAATAAAAACCATCTAGAAAACATGAAAACACCATTTGTCTGAGTGCAAGCTAATAACTACAATACTTCAGTATTACTAAGTATAAGTCTTTGTTTTTTATTATTTATTATTTTTTATTATTATTATTAAAAATTTCACCTCCTTTCCTCCTCCCATTTCTTTCCCCCTCCCCCATCACCCCTTCCCCTCCCTCTCCAGTCCAAAGAGCAGTCAGGGTTCCCTGCCCTGTGGGAAGTCCAAGGTCCTCCCCCCTCCATCCAGGTCTAGGAAGGTGAGCATCCAAAGAGACTAGGCTCCCACAAAGCCAGTACATGCAGTAGAACAAAACCCAGTGGCATTGTCCTTGGCTTCTCAGTCAGCCCTCCTTGTCAGCAACATTCAGAGAGTCCAGTTTGATCACATGCTCCATCAGTCCCAGTCCAGCTGGCCTTGGTGAGCTCCCATTAGATCAGCCCCACCGTCTCAGTGGGTGGACGCACCCATCGTAGTACTGACTTCCTTGTTCATGTTCTCCCTCCTACTGCTCCTCATTTGGACCTTGGGAGCTCAGTCCAGTGCTCCAATGTGGGTCTCTGTCTCTATCTCCATCCATTGCCAGATGAAGGTTCTATGGTAATATGCAAGATATTCATCAGTATGGCTATAGGATAGGGCCAGTTCAGGCGCCCTCTACTCTGCTGCTCAAAGAACGAACTGGGGACATCTCCTTGGACACCTGGGAACCCCTCTAGAGTCAAGTCTCTTGCCAACCCTAAACTGGCTCCCTTAATCAAGATATCTACTTCCCTGTTCCCATAACCACTCTTCTTCCATCCCAACCATCCCATTCCCCCAAGCTCTCCCCATCCTCCCCTTCTCACTTCTCTCTCCCCATCTCCCCTTACCCCCAACCCCACCTCGAAGCTCTCAATTTTTGCCTGGCAATCTTGTCTACTTCCAATATCCAGGAGGATAACTACATGTTTTTCTTTGGGTTCACCTTCCTATTTAGCTTCTCTAGGATCACGAATTATCGGCTCAATGTCCTTTACTTATGGCTAGAATCCACTAATGAGTGAGTACATACCATATTCGTCTTTTTGGGTCTGGGTTACCTCACTCAGGATAGTGTTTTCTATTTCCATCCATTTGCATGCATCCTGGAAGAGGGAATGGAAATAAAGAAAGTGGCAATGGAAAGAGAGGAATGTTTAGAAACTGGACATGAGATGGCCATTGTACTCATGAACTCCCTAAAGTTATGGTCATCTGCCTAAGATCAAGACAATATCGGTCTTCCAGGATGTTCTCTGCACCTTGAGATGGGGACTTACATAGATACCCTAATTGTGGTTCTGCAGTGTAAGCTTTTCCTCAGGTGTCTGGTGAGTTATGAGTCTTTGCAATACTGCACACTGCAGAAATGGACTTCTCTGTTACCTGTCTAACCTTCCTGACATTGCTGTGCAAGTGGTCACATCCTGCCTTTTTGATCTATATTGTTGCATTCCGAGAACAGACCTCTTTAAAGCCATTGAGTTTTTCTTCCCTAGTGGCCTAAAAACAACTTCAGGAACTGTGAAAACTGCCCAACAAGGAAGTTTTCAGGTCAGTTATGTTTTGATTTTGGTATGTCTTGCATCTAAAGTGTGTTGTACTTTCAGCAATAGGAGCTTTAAAAACTATTTCTTACAATTTTTGAGATTACAACACAATTGTGTCATTTCTCCTTTTCATTTTCTTGCTGAATTTCCCCAAATAACCCTCCTTGCTCTCTCTCTCTCTCTACACACACACACACACACACACACACACACAAACATATATCTTTATTTATTAAATTTGTCACACACACACACATATATATATATATGTATGTATTCATTCCTAAATATATTTTCCTGTGAGAAGATTTTGACCATTCTCAGAATTCCTTAGTTTTCTGCAATTATTTCCATATGGTTAAGTCATCATGGACTTTCACTACCAATTTACCATATTTGTCCTTGTTCTGCTAACATTAGGTAGTAGTATTGATGAGACTTTATGGGTGTATCTTCTGATAATCCTAGGAAACACAATCAATTATCTCATATCAAATTTCTTTTCCTCTGGTTCTTACATTCCTTCTACCTACTCCTTCTGCCCAATGTTTAGGTGCTGGGGTTATATTGTACACATTCATTAACTATATCTTTACAGTTATCATGTCATGGTGATTGTTAATGTGATCCCTAGGTGTCATACCTGGGTAGGACAGCTGGTTGCTTCCCTCATTGGAATCTTGTATGATGCTTTCTAGTATCACAAAAGTTAGTCCTCAGAAAGAAGTCACTCTGTTCAGTTCCAGCTCAGGGACCTCTTGACACTTCTAACATGGGAACATACCTTTCACCTTTTGGGGCAACCAATGGTAATAGCAATATCCTATAATGTTGTAATTTATGAGTGCAAAATGAAGATCAATAGCAATATCATTTTAATTGACAGGTCCTCTGGGATATCATGGACAATTAACTTGTAGGGAGTTGTTCATTGTCTGACAAAAAGATGTTCATTTATTAACCCATTTCTTCTTGGCAAGAAATTGTCCACCAAAGGAAAGTACCTATATTCCAACTCCTTTTACAGTAATTATATTTTTAAGTATTAGTAGTGAATTTTCATAAAGACTTTTCATACATTTTTGGCTTTCATTAACCTACCCCACCATTTTTTCTCTCTATTCTCCTGTCATATGCCATGGAGTTGGGGGTAATATATGCACTACTATTAACTTTGTTACTATATGAAACATGGCTTTAGAATGTAGACAATGGTTCCTCTGAAAAATCAACTAATAAAGTATTAGCTATTGAATTATGACTTAAAGCTGGGTGTAGGGAAAATAATAGCAAAATTTATTGCTGTATTTAAGAAACGAACTTTCTCCGATGTCACACTTTATAGCCCATTAACTTTACATTATTCTGGACCAATTACAGCATGATTTCAAATTCAATGGGTAACTATGCAGTTAAGTAAATGTGATATTTATGTCATAATTGATAAATATTCCAACCAGTGGTCATAAACATGGGGTACTGTTATATTGACTGGGGCAAAGTGGTCAGATAGCAACCCCTGTCATCAAATAGTTTTGTGTAGTATCATTTAGTCTTATAGACAGAGAGAATAACACAAAGAAATAATTAAAATGGTTTTGCTTGACTCTGACGAACTGCTTTATCAAATTCTATGAGCTGTCTAAGAAGAATGTGAGCTTAAGGCAAAGTTGCAGCAGATCTTGAATGTTCTGTGTTTGAAAGTTTTCATTTAGCCAAATTTCTTATAGTTGAAAGTCAAGTTTTTATTTCTTTATATACATCTTAACTCTACAATGACCAGAAGTGTATTTGATAGAATATGCTATGGGAGATTTTTGATAATCTTCACATGCCCACTCCTTTAAATAATCATCTTTGAAATTTAAAGGTGTAATGTACGCAATCACTTCTTTGGGTATCATTGTATCAACAAATTCATTGAAATTACAAAATTAAGCTTGTTCATAAAGTTTTCATTCATAGTTTATGAAGACCATAAAATATTAGGTTCCTTATAAAAATGGTTGTTTATTTTTTAGTTTTCATGTGCTGAGTGTTTGACCTATGTAAGGGTCTGTACAGCACACGCACAATGTCCATGTATGTCAGAACATGGTGTATGATGCCCTGGAACTGGAGTTACATACAGTTGCATGTCATCTTGTGTGTTCTGGAAATGGAATTAGGACCTCTCAGTCACAGTAATTGTTCTCAAATGGTGAGCCATACTTATTTCAGTGTTTGGGTCATAGACTAGCCCAACCAGAATCTACTCCCTATTGTATTAAAAGTTTAAAAATTTTAAAATTATGTTGATACTGGAAAATTGTATTCAAAATATGTTATTTTTAAAAAGATTCATATTACTTATGAAATATCTTCTTACCATTTGGTTCCACATTTCAAGCACAGTAAATAGTAGTTAAAAAGAAACTAATCCACATTGAATGAAATAGTAAACTGATTTATTAATTGATTTTTATTCTTATAAACATATGAATTTATGGTCAGTGACATAAATTATTCCATTAGAACCTCATTTTTATTAGCGGTTAATCACTATATGCAATATAGGGTTCACTGCTGTTTTAATCCATGAATATTACATATTTGATCACAATCTTCCCTTAGAACTCTCTTATTTTTCTAGCCTACTGCTTCTGACTCTCTGCTTTACCATAATATTCCATCTGCTAACCCTTTTTACAATCTGATTGTTCACATGAGGGGCCGCATGCACATTTTATTTTTACTTGAGTCTTGTTTATTTCATTTAACACCATGATTAGGAAATGACATTTTTAAGAATAGCTGCTCTTCATATTACATGAAACACTGTTGGAAAAATCTCAGGATTTTATTATAATTTGTGACAGGCTATAATCTAATGCGCCAATCTCCCTCAACATATCTTTCATTTATTCCTATAATTACTGTTATCCCAAGCATCTATTAGTGTCTAAAATAAAATGTTCATTGAAAATTACTGGTGGGTAGAATAATTTTTTTTAAAAAATACAAAGAGAACGTTCTTTTACTTTATCTAGGTACTCATAATAATTGGTTAGACTTCTTCTTCATTCTAAGTCATTTATAACCAATATCTTCCATTTGGTCTAAATTTGTAAGACAACCAAATTTTAAAAAGTTAAAACATGACTTTGGCATAAAATTCAAAGTTTAATTATATGCATCTAATAATTAATTTTTAAGAATGATTTGGAAGACACTTTACAACTAGAGTATCACAGACCAGAGTGTTCATTTTTATTTCTGATCCCCAAAGGAGTGTGGCTTCACAAGAACAATATGATCTCTGTTATTATCATTTAATTTGTTTATAAAGAAGATTTGCAACAACTACTTGAAAGGTAAATTCTAATGTTTAATTCATGAGTTCAAGTGAGAAGTTCATATTATAAATTTTATTATGCTGTAATGAAATATTATATTCCATTGATAGCAAAAGTAACTAATAATTAAATCTTGCCTTATTTGTCTTTTTCACATCAGAAAGTAAATTCTATTATTTATTCATTATTTTACTTAATTGTTCTTTTAACTTTTTCTTTCATGTTTTATATACTGACCAAAGTTTCCCCTCTCTCTGCTCCTTCCAGTCCGTTCTCCCACTTACCCATGATCCATTTTTCCCTTTCCCTTCAGAAAAGAGCAGGCCTCCCAGGCCTATCAACCAACCATGACATGATAGGCGACAAGAGGAAGAAGCACCGACGCTCATATTAAGACTGGATGAGTCAACCCAGAAGAGAGAAAAGCATGCACGAGGAGGCAAATGTGTCAGAAATATACCCCACTCTCATTTTTAGGAGCCCCACAGAAGCAGCAAAGTATCCTAGGATAACATATGCCAGAGGTAAGATTCCTATAGGCTCTGTTATTGTCACTTCAGTGTCTGTGAGCCCCAATGAGCCTTGTTTATTTGATTCTGTGGGCTGTACTGTGGTCATGTGCTTGACTCCTCTGGTTCCTACAATTTGTCCTCCTCTCCTTCTGCTGGGTGTCACAGCTCCGACTATTGTTTAGTTAGGGGTCTCTGTATCTGCTCTCATCAGTTGCTGGATGAAGCCTTTCAGATGACAATTAGGCGAGGCTCCACTCTGTGAGTATAGCACAATATTATTAGGTATCATTTCATTGAAATTTTTTCCTAGGTGTCTGGGCTATCCAGCCTCTGGTGAGTGACCATCCGGGCAGTGGCAGCCATGGGTTTTCTCTCATAATGTAGGCCTCATTTTGCACCAATCATTGCTTGGCCACTGCCATAAGTTCTGCAGCACCATTATGCAAGCACCTATTGAAGGCAGGATAAATTTCAGGTAGAAAGCCTTGTGGCTTTATCTTCAACTTGCTGAAGACATGTGAGCTTTTACCTACTGTTCCAATAGTCAAGCCTGTTTATTTGATGCCATAATCTCTGCCATGGTTGTGGACTAACACTCAGAAACTATAATCAAGCACCCAATTAAATGCTTTTTTTCTTAGTTTGCCATGGTGGTGGTGTCTCTTCACAGCAACAGAACAGTAATTTAGATAAATATTATGTTTATTTATGAAAGACATTTCAGTCATATATGTATGTATATATATGTGTGTGTGTGTTAAAGTAATAACATCAGATTAATAAAATGTATATCTTAAGAATATTTTAATAGCAAAAATATAGTTTCACATATTGGTAAGCCATTGTAGAAATCAAGATGAAAATCTCAAAGCTTCAGAAATGGAAAATATTTGAAGTAATGAATGATTCCTAAAACTAAAACAATGCAAATAATGACATGCCAGAATCATCAACACTTAATCTAAGGATTTGGCAAAATGATTAATTATATTAAAATCAAAATGGCATTTAGAATGTGAAGGGAGTGGGGTCCTTAAAAAAATTTACTAGTTGGGTTCATTGGGATAGCCAAGTAGATCTCTAAAGTTCTCTGAAGAGTCTCAGTGAGTACACAGGTCTGAATTGACCATATTTATGGCAAGGCAAATTATATTCTATTAGAACTATTAGTTTAGCCTGGTTCTAGTCACTTAATGAAACTAAATTTTTACTCATGTCACTAAATGTTATGGGCAAGCGTGACACAATTTCTTTGTTACATTTCCACATACTTCTAGTTTTGCAATTGTTTTAAGAACACAGGTGTCAAAAGTGACAGCAAAGCTTACCAGTCATTTGGTTTTTGAAATCTTTGTAAGACGTTCTGGGTGTGACTAAGTGGAGGTCCCAGAACAGGTCTCTTTCTGTCTCTGCAATCAAATTTCACATAGGTCAACTCCAATCCTTTTTGGGTAACTCAGTGAATCATCTGTGTATTGCTGTTCATTGAATCAGGCTTTTTCCTGTGTGACTTAAATGAATTTGATAGTGTGGAATTTTAATACATGTTAAGGATTAATAGAAAATGTGCTTCTAATATTAATGCTAAATTGAACTCTTAAGCTTTGTTTTCCTCCAAATGCCTAAAGTAATAATTTTCTCTATTTTTCTTTTCTGTAACACATGGGTTATAATCTGATATGAGCATAGACTTTTACAGATTCACCTTCTTGTAACAAAATTCCCTGGGAATTATGATCCTCAATGCTCACAGCTTTTATATTGTCCTAGATAATATAAATAATATATCAAAACTGAAGAGTAATCATAATCTCAAATGGACAGTTTTCTATCTAGTATATTGTACTGGAGTTAAAACAATTATATTAATTTTTCTAAAATATCTTTCAAACTCTGCTGCTAGTATTTCATAGTATATTTCTGAATATTATATTGGAAGTTTATAGAAATTTCAATAAAACAGGTCTTTAATTTCTTGCATGGTGGCCATGTCCTTAGAGTAGATAAATATAATCTATTAGACACATTAAATACTACATTGTAAGTTTAAATTTCATAGATGTTATTGCCTACTTGAGACAGTTAAATCAATAAACTTCAATCTCTTAAACAATAATCTCCCTAAATGATGTAAAATGAATGAATAACATGATTCAAATTGTCTCACCATGTTCTGCTCTGAGGAGGAGATCGGATGCAAACTCATTGTATCTGGAGTGGTCAGGTCATCATAATACAGTTGGATTTTAGTATCATATTTTTGATATTATTGATGAAGATTAATGAGAAATTAGGGAAAATATAAGCCATTAAAAAGTCCCTACTTTTAATTATTGCTTGTGTTGAGACAAATATATGAAGTAATTTTTCAGAGCTCAGAGAGCAAGACAGCCTTCTTTAGAGAAATTGTAATAGGAAATAGTCTCAATGTTAAAACTTAAAATAAATAAAAAATTGATTCATAAAGATAAATAAATCTCATAAGTAAAGTTGACATCGAATTAATTCAATAAATCTGCACACTTAATACCGACAGTTTGTCTAAATTAGACAGTACTATTAGGAATCATTCGTTTTGTTTTTTTTTTTTTTCTTCTATGTTTCTATTGTGTGCTTTTTCTTTAAAACATTAAACGAGATGGGTTAGGAGAGAATTAAATATGAGTCTATTCTTAGGCCCATTTTCTAGTTGTGAAACGCTCTATTTGTGGAAATGACATTTGGGGACGAATATGAAGAATGCGTCTGAAGCCTCGGTGTGATAAGTCATTTGTTTTTCTGTAATCTGCCCCCCTGTTTATCTTGTTAAAGAACTTGTTGAGCAATTCTGCTGCCTCTACTGGCACCTGACGGGAGCATCATCAGTCACCGCACATGCTCTGGCCTACAAACTCTTTTACGGGATTCAGGAGGGATGTGGATTTAAATTTTAAGCGGGTTTCTGTCAGTATGACAAATGAATGCCAGAAAAATTGAGGACAGTGGCAGAATGTTCAAATGCATGGTGAATGTAATGGTCCAATCTTCAAGCAAAATCAACCAAAATACCTTTAAAATAACTCCATGCTACAGCTTCCTAAAAGTCAGTCTATGACTGAGGTATAGGATGAGCATGTTTCTGAAGCTTTCAACACAAACTAAGAAGTCACATGATTTATTGTTCAGAGGAACGATATTTATACAATAATTATTTCTAAAAGTATAACTAAAGTGTGATTATTAGCTTATGTTTTTACGAGAGTCAAATTGTGCTTCTAAAACATATTCCTATTTATTTTTCCTGAGCCTATTTTGCTGTCAAACAGTTTGGTTGTTTTATTGCTTGTGTTAAAAAACAAAAGCAAAAATAAACGAACGAAACAGATATTCGAAACAGCGTGTGCTCATTCTGATTTTTTTGACATAGTTTTGGTAGGTTAAAGAAGAAAGGACTAGAAGAGATTGCTGCATCTTCATTGTGTATTTAAATACATCTCTACAGAGCCAGTGAGAACAACTGAAGTCCTGCCTGGAGTGTTCTGCTGGAGTCCGGTGCAGCTTGTTCAGGTGGTAATTAAAGGTCTATGCTAGGGAAGACATGGGCTTCAAGCTTCTCAAGCCTCTCACATTTGTCTTTCCTCTTTTCTAAGCATATTGAAAGTGGTTCAATTTGGACATTTTAAGACACACAGCATTCTGATGCAACTAGAATTATTTCTCATTATATTTCAAAACATCTCTCGTGACATATATGTTTTTAATTAAAGGCCAGTCACAGCTTTCCCATATATTTGTGATGCAGGAATTCTTAAAAAACAAATTCATTTCATAAATGCGATTTAAACATTCGTTAAATTACCGATTCATTGGAAGTTTAAGAGCTTTGTCCCAGGACAGTGGTGGTGCATACATTTAATCCCAGCACTCAGGAGGCAAAGGCAGGCAGATATTTTTTGTTGTTGTTGTTGTTGTTTGTTTTTGTTTTTCGAGACAGGGTTTCTCTGTGGTGTTGGAGCCTGTCCTGGAACTAGCTCTTGTAGACCAGGCTGGTCTCGAACTCATAGAGAGGCAGATATTTTTGAGTTGTAGGCCAGCCTGACCTACAGAGCTAGTTACAGGACTACCAGGGGTACACCAAGAAACCTTGTCTCGAAAAAATGAAAAACAAAAACAAGTCAAAAAGAGTTTTGTTAAAATCAGTAGAAATTATTTTTTAAAATTAAAATTATTTGTGCAAACATTTAATTTAGCTCTAAATAGTGCACTTCAGTGAGTTCTAGAATTTCCATTTTAAATGTATCTACAACCTTTTGAAAGTTGTCAATTTTATTATTTCTTGTACAATAGTTAATAAATATTTGTGTTATTTTAGAGATATTAATGAAAGAAATATATCAGAATGGGAAAAGGCTTCTTCACTTTTATTAACTTCTTTTAAATATTAAAGTAGTTGGTACTGTAAATAGAACTAAGGATTCAAATTATGATGCATAATTAACACTTTTGTAAAATTAATCAAGTTCATTTAGTTATACATTATGCAAAAATTAATTCCTTCCCTGAAATTCTATTAATAATTTAAATAATTACTTAATAATTTTAATACAAAAATTTTAAATATTCATGCATTCAGCAAAATATTTGAATGATTGAAATAATTTTAATTAGTATATAAAACAGTATAATAATCTTCAAGTTGCTAGTGAGTTTAATTTTATCATTTTGAAATTCCAAATATTCTTGAACACAACAAAACCAAACAAATTTCTTCTGTCTCATCTCTGGATTTAATTGACACTCTTGGTTATTTGTCTCCTGACAATGGGGCAATTCCCTTTTTCTTCTTTGACGCAATGACTCACTATGTATCCCCAGCTGATTGGAACTTCTTATCATGACCAGACTGGTTTTGACCTGACAGACATTCACACGCTGTGTCCAAAGTGCTAGGATTAAATATGTGCACCACCTCCTTTTCCTTTTTCTCACCATACCATAGCTTTTGCCGAAATGAAAAATGTGTTCATTCCTGGGTAAAAGTGTACTTTCTAGTCTTCATTTTGATTTATATATCTTGTTTTTATGGGGAATAAAGAAATATGTTGTGTGTGTGGAATAGAAAAGAAATATTTGTTATGGTAAGTAAGCCTCAGCATTGGGCATTATGAGACCATTTAATGTCATATATATATATATATATATATATATATATATATATATATATATATATATGGATGCGTCTACAATAATGTTTCCATATAGGTTTTTCAGATGTCTTAGGTGTTAGTTATTTCACCTCATATACCCTCCTCTATTTGCCATACAATCTTCCATCATATTTAATATTTATTATTTCTTATTCCTTTTTCACCTCAATTACCTGTAATTGTATGTAATATGTTTCATCATGATTTTGTCATTTCTCAACTCCTGTAAGATTGACTCTACCTTCTCCTTGAGGTGTTGTCTGTAGGTTTATGAAAGCATCCCACATATGACTAGTGTTCCATAGCCTCTCACTTTGTGCATAATGTGTATTTGTGGGTTTCTGTATCAATTCCTAACTAGTGCAAAAAGAAGCTTCTTTTATGAGATTTGAACCAATGCCCTTAGATAAAGGCATAGCAACATGCCATTGTGATTCATTTTACTTCAATAATCAACAGAGTAAAGGTAATAGGTTTTCCCTAGGCTCATGACCCATCTAGAGTTCAATTTTTGGCCACTTTAGTAAAGTCCTGTATAGTTTCCATCCCACAAAGTGGGCCTTAATTTCAATTTTTAGAAAGTGTTGGTTACTCCCGTAACATCTTTGCCACTATTGAAGCAGAGTGTCTTACAGGAATATTTCTGCTGTAGGTAACTGAATTTGTAGCTGGGCGATATTAAAAATTGCCTTTCACCTTCAGTAGTGTGCAGAGTAAGCTCCAGCACCATGTGCACTAGTCAGAAGGGGTGAGTCTTCTAGTTGCATACCAAGTAAGTTTCTCCATATTCGATGGTATTAATACTGTTTTCAACAACAGAGATTCCCATCAGGTTAGAACAGTTTTACCAAATCCCACAACCATTTTGGAGTAACATCCATGGGACCACTTTGCCCAGCAAGTCAAGAAGAGGCAATGCATTCCTGTTACTGCAAGTTTTACCTGGTGGCAAAACATGTCTAATTGTGGCTCTGTTTCCCATAATATGTGACATCATTTATATGCATATATTTATGTGCATATATTTAAGGAGATTCATGGGTAGTAGATTCTGTAAGGTTTATTTTCAAGAGACCTTTGTTTATTTTCACTCCCTAGATTCCCTGTTTACCCTTCTCATCTATTTCCACATCATGTTTAGTGTTCCTACTCTACTTTTCCCTTTATCTCTCCATAAAAATGTATTCTGTTATTTCTCTTCCCTGGGTAGTCTCTCTCCATGGTTCCATTTTGTGTATCTAACCCCTGTGGTTATTAGGAGAGTATTGCCCATATTGAAACCTGGAAATGTCCACATGGAAAAACAGATATGTAACATTTGGTTTATTTTCGTAATACAGTACCATATGAGTTGTCTTACTCACAATGATTGGTTTTAGCTCCATCTATTTACCTAAAAATGTTATAATTTCAACATCTTTCACAGTTGAGTATTATTCTATTATGTAAATGGAGTACTCCAATTTAAACTAGCATAACTAAAGGTTCGGAACTACAGTCAATATTTAACTAAGAGTATGCAGCAATTGTTTTTCTCAGTATGACTTATCAATCAGAATTATTCTTTTTAGTCAATTGTTTTAGCTTTAAATTTCATAATATAACTTTTCACTATAGCTGAAAAATATTCCATTTGTATAAATGTACCACATTTTCACTATTCATTAGTCAACGGATAAACATTCTAGATTATTTCCAATTTCTGGATATTGTTAATAAAAAAATCTTTACTCATTATTTATTGTTTTGTAAATGCATTCATTGTAGATATATTTTATTGTCAACAAATATATGCATAATTTCAATAGCTAGATCACATTGAACTGTTCTAGGATATTTTATTGATTTTTCTTTCTTTTTTTAAACTTTATTTTTTATATATTTATTATGTATACAATATTTTGTCTACATGTATACCTGCAGGCCAGAAGAGGGCACCAGACCTCTTTACAGATGGTTGTGAGCCACCTTGTGGTTGCTGGAAATTGAACTCAGGATCTTTGGAAGAACAGGCAATGCTCTTAACCACTGAGCCATCTCTCCAGCCTCATTACAAAAGGATTTTCACATTGGTACTTTGAACTACAGGTGTGCAGTGAGCAACGTTATACATATATCTTACTTCTATATTTAGTTTTATTATGTACAATACATAATAGGAGAAAAAAGTTTAGGAAATATACGTGCACTTTCAATTTTATAAAACATATTTACAAAATTACTTATAGTCTGCCAATATTAGGACAATTTCATTTTATATAAATTTTGCTTAAAATTCTTAAAAGACAATGACATTTGAAGACTACTGTGAGTTTTACAGTAATTTTTTCGCCAATTTAACTTTAAATATTGTTTATATGCTCTTTATGTCATAAATATTGTAATACTTGCCTTTTCTCCAGTAAACATTCAAGGATTCACACATGTTGTGAAAATAGCTACAATAAATATTCAAAAAATATTATCCAAATTGAGAACTAACTGGAGTTTAGAAATAAGACATTAGCAGCCGCACAGAAAGAACCACTCTAGGAATATAATAAACCTTCCTATTTTAAATGTCATCATTAGCTCTTTTAGGCTCAAGTCAATCATTCTATGTTTAAATGTAATTCTTTTTAATCAGATAAAACGTCATGTCCTTACATTATGAATTATTGAAGATAATCATGGATTTTTGGCCATCTATTTAATTATGTCAGTGAATAACCATTTCCTATGAAAGTCTTATTAAAATGCGCACAATATTTTTCTGTTGTTATTAAATATCTTGTAGATTTTAGGTCAGAAATTTGTGTAGATTGAGAATTAGACCAACGTTTGGTTTAATCATTACAGTGATTATGATCAAAATTTCCTCAGAGAGGCTGATCTGTAATGTTTTTGTCCATGATACACTGAAAATTCACTCATCAGTTAATAAGTGATAGTAATAATAACAAATGGGAACTTCTACATACCAAATGAGAGAAGATTCAGGATAGTTGCCAGGTTAAAAAATTCCATACTCAGTATATTAGTAAGCCACAGGGTATTTGATAACCAGATTTGTTTTAATATAACTTCTGTCCAGGAATACTATTGATCTTGAATTGTAACTAAAATTTTAGGACAATTTATTCCTTAGAAAGCATCTTTTCTATTCATGTATCTTTTATATACCAAATATAATTATATATGTGCACTGAAGACAACAAACTTATTCACCCTTTCATATTATTAAACACAGTTTGGAAGGCCTGAGATTCCGACATACAGCAAACAAAGGATTAGGTCATTGGGTTCCTGCTCTGGGCAAATTCTGTCCTGATATTGACTTCACTTGTGAGCATCTCTCCTGGTAGAATTGATTTATGATATGCTCCATCGCCATCCGGACGTTTTCCAGAGAAGTGACAAAGAAGTTGTGCTTCTCTAACTTGCTAATCGATAGAGAGCAAACAAGATCAGAAGAAACCAAATCCTCCCTGCAAGGAGATCAGACACTAAATGTCAGGCTGTGAATACTATGTTTGAAAATAAATAGTGGACCGATCTACCTTGTTAATTAGCATTGTTGCATGCCTTCTGAGAAGATCGATTTATATCTGATGCAGACTGGGGCTATAAAGTCTTGTGTTACATGTAATAGTTTTGCTGGTAATAAACACATGCCTATCATTTTGTGCCAATGTTACTTTCTCCTATCATGCTTCATTTTTTTTCTGGGGTTATAGACATATCGACTTTTAAAATTAAATATGACTTGACTAAGTGAGTACAAATAAACACCCAGGTATGAATGTGACTAATAATACGTGTTATTTTCCACATTAAGCATGACATTATAAATGTCTTGAGGCTCCTCATTTTGGTGAGAATTTAGTGGCTTCTATAATATATATTGAATAACATTATCATCTGTGAATAATTTCTTTTGCCTTTTAAGCACATTTCATTATGTGTATTTATATATAATGTAACATCAGAAGTCCTCCAAATATTATCTGTGTATTCTTTGACATTAAATACTGTGGGATGTTTTGCTAGATCATAAAACCTGTGGTAAGGACCACATACATAACAAAAAGTAATATTAGATGTGATTAGGAAACATCTTGGAGGTTTTAATGTGCCGCAAGGAGCCTTTTCATTTAAAAGTTTTCATCTGGGTTCTTGGAATTACATATTCAAATCACACCAATAACACAGTCTTGCCAGCTCTTTATTGCTGAAGTAGACAAAAGTTAATGCTGGCTGTGACTATCCACTAACTGCTCCTCTCGGGCTGAGTCTACACCAATGAAATGCAGCAGAGATCCATCTGAGAATGAAACATAGCTCTGCTGTAGAACAGGCTGGGTATCAAATATCAAAAAAGTAACAGAGAGCTACCCTTTTCCTTTTACTGGGTCACCTTGCAGAACCCTTATAAGGGCGTGGGTGCCTAGTAAAAATGTATCTTGTTGTATTCTGTTTAATTCATGTCCCTGGTAGGTCTGCTCTTTTCTGAAAGGAAACAGAGTATTGGATCTTTGGGACAGACGATATGGGGGTGGAGTGGAAGGAACTAGGGACAGGAAACTGTGGTCAAGATGTAATGTATGAGAGAAGAGTTTTTAAAAGTCGTTACAGATGAGCTTAGGCAATTTAACTATTTGATGCTATGCAGCTGGGAAGCCACTCCCAAAACATCCCTTCTTCAGTGAGTCTGAGTCCTTCTCCCTCAAAAACGTGCACATTATGGCTCTTTCTAGGGACTGTAAGTATAAAAGTTCACCTACTACTCACAAGGTTTTGGAATAGGTAATAAGAGATTGATATAATCTCAGCTGGGTATGGTGACTCAAACTCGTAATTCTACCACTTGGGATATGCAGGCAAGTATGCGGAGTACATTACATTGTAAGTTTTATGTCAGTATGGTACACAAAATGAAAGTGTGTCTCAAGGAAAACACACCAGCACACAAACAAGGAAGAAAAAAATCTATCAGTCATATCTGTAAGTCAAAATTTAATGCCTTTCTGTTGCCCATCAAAAACGATGTTCTTATCCTACCACACAGAATGAGTAATGAGTACCAGAGAGAAATTTGCAGTACTTAAAATGTTCAAAACCAACAACACAAAATGGCTACATTTATAAGATATCATATTGGTGACTATATTTTTATGCATTTATAGAATTTCGAAATTTTTTTCTGTGCATAAATGTTTACCTGCATGCATTATTGTGTACTATGTTTGTGTTTGCTGTAAAAATGAAAAATGACCCTTGGATACCCTGGAACTGGCATTATATGTTGTTGTAAGGCAATACATGGGTGAAAAGAACTGAAGTTGGGTTATCTACGATATCAGTAATTTATGAGCCATCTCTGCAGCCCAATGGCTACTTTTAAAGTTTGTAGCAAAAAAATTACAGTTGCTCTTATCTAAAATACTAGGAAGGGTTTGTGATTAATGATTACAGTGACTAATTAATAAATTAACTCATTATTTCACTTCACAAAATCTTTTAAAATTTATTTTTTATATTTTTGAGCTTACTACATAATTATAACATTTAAACTCTCCGTTTCCTCTCTGAAAACCCTGCCAGGCACTTTTTTGCTCTTTTGAAAATACATGGCCACTTTTTCATTAATTTTTATTACATACACATATGTATGTGAAACACATTCCTAAATACATAATGCTCAGTTTGCATAATACTACATTTATGTATATAATACATATGTCATACAAATACTACCTTTGCTGTATAAGATTACTCGTGTGTGTGTTGAGGGTGATAACTTGAGTAATCAATTTGTATGCTCTTCCCTGTTTAAGACGATCTCCTCTCAGAGTTTCATAGCTAACTTTAGTTCGTTGTCAGACCTAAGCGTTCATGGGCTTTCCTTGATCCACTTTTGCATGTCTTTATTATTATACATATGTAACTCACGCCTGTCTTACTAATCAGTCATGCATTTGAGACTAGATGGTGTAGCATCTTGCATTATTCAGAGACCACAATCTTATAACATGCTCCTTGAACTTTTGGCTCTTCCCCAGTGTTCCCTGATTCTTAGCTGTGGGAGATGTTTTGAAGTTTTCATAGTACCAGAAGGAATCATAGGTTTCTCCAAAAGAAGGAAAAACCTAGCAGTCCTAATCAACTACTCAGCTACGCCACTTATGAACCATAGCAACCACTAGCACAGCATCGTAAACACAAGAGTACAGTCATGGTGCGCTCTTCTTGCCAGTGTTCAGTGCTCTCAAATTGGACTTAGAACCTGTTAAACCAGAAAGAAACCTTGTCTGATACTGAGAACCTGCCAACTACCAAAAGAAGTACAACTTCCAACTGCCATTTTATTCTACCTACATAATAATCCCTGACTGCACTCTAAATATTTGTCCTTATACTCACAGTAGGCCTCACCTCTCAAGGAAATTTATCTCTGTAACAGATGGAGACCATTACAGACAATCACAGAGAATCTTAATAGAGAGTTCTCGAGCCAGGATGAGATGGATAATTCTACAAAGCAACATCTGGACCTAAGGTGATTGTATTTTTAAAGTGAGGTTAGATTCCAAAGGTGGAAGTTCTTTTACTCTGGAAAAGTATAAAGATATAAAGGTTCGACATACTCCGTAATTCTGGCTTGTTGAATAATAGTGATGTTTTAAAGGACACCATTGCAAGACCAGAACTGTCTCTCTCACAAATGCCTTAGATTATTTCCATATTGTTATATCATAAGTTCTGAAAGTAAGCACTTTCCAAGGGAAGCAAGTTAATTTTCTTACAGTTCTGGAGATGGCAAGTTTTCTACTCTGGTAAGGACATAGTGCCTATACACCAAGTTAAAATATGGCTTTCTTGTCAGCAAGAATGGAAAAAGATTGTATGGTAAGGTAGGAGATGGAATAAAGCAAGGGATAGAGAGAGAATAGTTGAACTTGCTTTGTTACAAGCCATACTCAAGAGCAATAATTCACTCGGTTAGATGAGAAATAATTGTTTGCAAGTGCAATGTCTTCATGAGCTAACCACCTTCAACTGGACATCCTCCTTAGATTGGTACTGCCACATTCCCAGCATGTGTCTTTGACACACAGTCAAATGATCTCTAAACTAGAGAAAAGATATTGGCTGATGCGGAAGTGTGGATTCCTGTGACGTAAAATCACTATTGGGTGCAACGTAAGGACACATTCAACTCCCCGGTAGACTCAGTTGTGAAGAAGAGGCTCTGAAACATTACCAGGTGACTCAACAGATGGTTCTAGATTCTTGATTGCTATACCTCTTGTTCTCAAAAGAGGAGGAGAGTTTGACCCAGGAAGAAGCTAGGACTAGCCATTCTTAACACATATATACCATTTCTCTCTTTTGTGTCTGGCTAAATTTTTTCAAAGATAAATCCATTATTAGTCAGGGGACTCTGCTAACAAAGATTTTTTTGTTTTAACACTCAACACTAGTTAAGGCAGAGCATGAGTTCAAGGTCAGCCTGTACTAAATAATGAACCATTGTCTAAACAAACAACAAACACTTCCAGACCACCATACAATCACAGGCATGAGTGGTATGCACCTCATCCATCTGACCTGAGTCACCAAAGCAATACACAGGGCCAGCTCTGAGGGAGAGTACCTGAAAGTGCTCACGGGAGTTTTGAGAACTGTGAATGGCTCTGTCAGAAGTGCTGTGAAAGTCAGAGTAAGGAGATGCTCTCCCCGTCTCAGAATACAGAGGCTGAGAGGCTGAAATCAGTTTGCAACCAAGTCTTCAGTATCAACCACTTGACCTGTAAACAGTAACTTTTAAATAATATATGTCTATTGTAGTAAAATAAAATAATAAAGAATGATCCTGTGGTCAATTTTCACTGTGTTTGTTTTACTTCAGAATTCAGGGGACAATGATTTTGTGTGTCATTTGTACACTCTGAGCTTTCTGACTTACCTCACATTTGTTCCTCAGGCTTTCAAAGATAACGCGGCAGACCTTCAGGGTCATGCTAACAGGTCTTTATGTGAGCAACACAAGACACATATCTTGTTGAGAAGTTTATGGTCACTCCACCTTTTCCTTTATGTTTCTCTAAATGAGTCATAGGCTTAAATCATTTTTTCTCATATCATGTAACTTAATCAGAAAGATCATGTTCAAGGATTAAATTATGTCTTCAATAGCTCACTTTCACTGCATAATTTCTCAAAACCATAGGAGTTTTAATGAATAGGAATTTATATCACATACTATTTGTGTAATTCCTGAATATTTTATCTACCCACCAGTACATTCTTTGAATAGGAAGTGAAAATAAAAATGTCATAAAGAAAAAAGCCATGAATTTGGAAGTGAGGAAGAAAGGGTATATTGGGAGGGCTTGCTGGAAGAAAAGGGAAGGCAGAAATTGAGTAACTATGTTGTAATCTAGAAAATAAAAAAATTTTACAAAATCACAAAAAAGTAATTGCTATTATTTTGATATGTCAAATTATAGCATATTATGTAAATGTTTAGTGAAATCCACACAAAATGAAAAATAGCATATTCTGAAAATTCCACATAAATATACATTATGTGTCAAATATTAAATAGAGACAGTAGGATACAAGACTAGATTTTAACATTTAGTTCTAATGCTAACTTTGTGTATGCTAATATGTTCTTATTTTGAAAATATTTTAAATTATCTCAAAGTAGAGAAAAGGAAGAATGACACTGAAAGTGTGAAATGGCATAAAGATGTTCCAAATAATAAAACACGAATATATGTAAGATTTGACATGATGCATATTTTAAGAAAATGTAAATTTTAAGCTCATTTGAAAGATTTAGACACAATATATCGAACCTACGTAAGATGATATCCATATGTTTATAAACTTTGGTAAATGAAATTATAACAGTCTGTAACACCACATAGTAGACCAATGAAATTTTACTCTAGAATTGTGTTGTTTCTTATATGTAATATAATAAATTAATATTTTATGAAATTATATTTTAAAATACCCATATTTAAAATTAACTCTTATGTTGAAATTTTTCCCATTTGAAGGGTTTATAAATTTGTGTATACAAGTGTTTACCCTTTTAGAGTATATCATATTGTATATAATTATATCCAGAAATTCAAACTTATTAATAAATGTTTATTTTATACCATCACCAGTTTGGGCTTAATATCTTTAAAAAGATCTTTATTGAATGACATTTAATTATATATTTAACATTTTAAGTAACTATTATTTGATATTGTACAGTTAAATCAATTAATCAAATATTAACATTTTACTGAAAGTATTTTGATTTTTTTATGTATTTTACTTTACTTCCTGACTCCTTTCAAGAAAGAAGTAGAAGATGCATTGATTGAATGCTCTGGTTCTCAATAGCATGTCTTTTCTGAGAAAGGAACTCAGTTAAGCCTGTTTAAGCCTTAATAACAACACTTTTGACAGTTGTAGGTTAATGTAACCTTGGAGGGTTTGGACAGAGCAATAGCCTGGCGAGGAAGGAGAAATTTCTCTTCTCCAATTTTCCCTCCTACTACAACACCTAGATAATCTCACACACTTCTATATGTCTGGATTTGTACACAGATATTGCTTAGATATGAGTTCATCAGAGGATGTCTTTCTGCATCTCTTATGATGGAGAGCTTTGTGGGGTAGAGAAGTCTAGGCTGGCATCGTTGTCACTTAGAGTTCATCAAATGTCTGTCCGGATCTTCTGGCTTTGAGAGTTTCCATTGAAATGTCAGGTGTTACTTTAATAAGTCATGCCATATTTTGTATATTTTAATTGGATTTTTATATATTCTTTGTTTTGTATGTGTAGTGTTTTAATTACTTATTGTGTTACATACGTAATTTCTTATCAAATCCATATATTTGTCATTTTATACTTTATATCTTGGTGTTTCTTTTACCTTGATGGATATTTCCTTCTTTAGATGAGAAAAATTTCTTCTATGATTTTATTGCAAATATGTACGTTTGTCCTGGGTTTATTATCCTTCCTATATTTCTATTATTCTTAGATTTTTGTCTTTTTTTAGTGTTCCAGATTTACTGGATGTTTCTGTGTCAATCTTTGTGGCGACTGAGATTAAAGATGTGTGTCACTGTGCATACTGGCATTAATAGTGTGTGTCATTGCTGCCTGGTCTGTGTGGCTGTTTAATTTATCTGATCCTCAGGCAAACTTTATTTATTAAAAATACAAATTAAATGTCAATGCAATTTCACTTAAGGATATGTCTGAAAAAGTTTCTCAATACACTATTAGCAAATTGAATCTCAGAACACATCAAAAGCTATCCACAGTTACCAATTAGGCTTCACTTTAGAGATGTACTAATGGTTCAATGTAAGCAAATCCATAATCTATTACTAGAATAAATGGCAAAAAGTATATGACCACTTCCTTAGAAATAGCAAAGGACTTTGACAAAAATCTAACACAATCCACACCCTTTCATGTACTAGAGAAATTAGGGATACAATGGACAAACCTTAACTTAATTGAGACAGTTTACAGTGAGCCCATAGTCAGCATAAACTTAAGGGAAGAGAAACTAAAAGCATTGGCAATAGCCTGTAAAGAAAATGAAATTTTGAGAAAAGCAAAATCAAGAAAAATGATTTCTTGCTCTTTATGTAGAAGAAAATGAGCAGAGGTTTCCTGGGTCTTCTCCCATGGTTGTGTTATGTGTAACAACTTCCCAGAAAAGGTCTGGGGTAGTCCTAAGTGTGTATCTTACCTTTTCCCATCCATGCTGTGATGTAATCTGTTCTTCAGCATATCACTGTGTGTTGTGAGTTCTGATCCACAATGCACAACAAAGAAGTTAAGAAAATCTGAGACTTTTCTAATGTCGATGCTGATGATCAATGTATTTCTGGTCTGTCCAATCCTGGCGAATTGCCTGCTGAAGTAGACACTTTTGTCCAACAGTGACAAATTCCTGAGGATGAGGTGAGATTTAGTCTTATACCATAATGGTATATAATTGTCCTTATCTTGAACTATTAAATGACAGATGGAAATTAGTAGAACACAGAGGTACTTCTATGAATGTCATTTGTCATGCAATAAACCTAACATGAAACCCCAGAAGTTTTGCATCAATCTATGAAAACAGAATAATGGGTAAATTCATATAAATTCAAAGCTCTAAATTCTGAACTGCTTTTTCTTCTCTCAGTTTTGTTCTTTACATCGAAAGTTATCTCTAAAAGAATAAAGTCATACTTCAGTCGTGTTGTTTGATCTGTCTACACTAGATCATTTTCTTAAAGACAGTATTCTCAGAGTTAAGGAGAAAAGCTGCAACTTCAAAGTACAAAATCTCATTTCTCTCTTTAAGTGTGATAACATTTTCAAAGGTGAGAAACCTGCCTTGAAGCTAAGACTGATTTTTTGCTATAAGTTCTTTATTTCCTTTGCATTTGATACTAAATAGAAGAGCATACAACACCTCAACTATGACAGCCCAAGCTTGTCAAAGGGAGATGTATTAGAAGTCAGAACTGCAAAGCCATTATCAATCAAAAAATGGCAATGTCTTGCAGCACTTATTAAATGCCTAGTTTATCAAATAATATTAAGCAAAGCACTGGATATTACGTCTTAGACAGGAAGAAAATTGAAGGTATTTTTTTAGACGTGAAAATATTATCCAAAGTCTCATAAATAAAATAAACTCTTAGTACCCAGTTGGTTATATTATTTAGAGGATGATATGGATCCTATAAGGGGAGGAACCTCTATTGAGGAAAGTATATCACTGAGGGTGTCACTTAGATTTATTGCCTTGTAGCATTCCTTGATATTTCTTTCTGCTTCAAGCTACAAAGGAAAATGCTATATGCTCCTGCTGCCTTTGTTTCCCTTGCTGCTGACATGTCTTCTCCACCCATGATGGAGTTTATTTCTTTCCAGCAAAAAGTTAAAACACGTTCTTTCTTATTCAAATTGCTTTTAGTAGGGTAGTTTTTGATAGCTGCAGAAAAGTAAGTAGTAAAGAGTATAGAATTGGGGAAGAGGATTGCTTCTATGCACAGCCTGACTAGGTTGCTTCTTGAAGAAATGAACAGGATTGGAACTTTATGATAGGTAGTAAGCTTTTCCCATGGGTGTCTGGTAGACTGTAGTAAAAAAAAAATACAGACAATGGTGGCTCACATGATGAGGTTTCAAGTGGAATCGAGGAAATATTAGCATGTATGGAGTAGGCTACTACATGGAATTTCCCCGAAGAATATGCCCCTGTTTAACCTATGTTCTGTTAACTTGTTTGAGACTGAATTAAAAAATAACTGATTTGTTTGGGATAGTCTATGTTTCAAGGCAGTATAACATTGAGTCTGTGGTATTGTTATTGGTAATACTTTTATGAAAGTCTACAATGAAAAGGGTCAGAAATGGGAGAGAGAGAATTTTTTTTTTTTTTAAAAATGCTAAACGTAGAGAATAAAAGAGCCCAGGAAGCTTAACATTGCAGTCAAGTTATGTGTTTACAAAGAGGCAGTAATTATTAAAGAGATTCTTTCTATTAATTATAAAGCACACTGTCTACAATAAGACAATATAAAACATGTCCCAAGGGCACAATCACACCCACCTAAGCCTCCATATAGTGTAATAGAGCCAACTGTTTGCCTGCTCCTAGCCTTAATTTGTCTAGGAAAGTTTTTCACTCACTTCAAACGCTGCTGCAACTGTAGTCCAAAAGGGCAGGTTCCAATCCAGTCTAGCATGTGAACTTGGTAGTGTACATGGTACTGAGTTAAGGACAAGAAATATGCAAAACCAGGAAAGCAGTGGATTGTTATGCAGTTTCGATAATGGCTAAGGCCGATCAGTGTGTCGCCAGGGCTGGAACGCCTGTGAACCAGCCCTGCGAAGCCACTGTGTGAAACCGTGAGATGAAGTTTTGGTGGCATAGTGGTACCTACGGGGTTGGAGATGCGAGAGTAGCGACAGATCTCCCAGAAAGAATTGCATACAGAGATTAGAAACAATCTAAGGGAGACGTAATTGCAGGCAGCAAGGCTGGAAGGGCAGAGCAATTCAAACTTTTGAAACTAAAGTTTCTAACCTTGGCCGTGTATCTACCGTATTTGCCATTTTCCCTGCTGAGCTTCAGTCTTGCTGTGGTCCACTCTCTCCCCTTTATGCCTCTCCTTCCCACTGTTTCTTCTTTTATAATGAAGACGTATATTCTGTGCCAATGTATGTTGGAAGCAAAATTGTGGTCTGGGTTATAGGGTCAGAGTTAATTCTTTGCTTGAATTTTCAGAAGAGATTTGGACTAAACAGAGTAGTGTTAAAACTGGTAAAGGTTATGTTCTAGCTCATGGAGGGGGGCCTCAAATCCAATCAGACATTGGTTGGCATGTATACCTTTTTTTAACCATGTGGCTTGGTAACTTTTCTCAGTGAGGTATTCTTATCTTGTTTCCTCAGCATCTGGCTGGTGACTAACTCTGCCTTTCCTCCTTCCAGAATTCTCTTAGTCTGGTTGCTCAGCATATACTTCTTGTCTGACTACTAGGCAATCAGCATTTTATTAAATCAACATGAGCCACAAATCTTTCCAACATACAAGGGCATTATCCCACAGTATTAACAGTGTTACAGACACTCAGGACTGATGTACAATAAACTCAGAGACTGTAGCAGTGTGCACAGAATCTACACGTACAAACCCAAGCCAGGTGGGTCCTACTGAGGGGAGGGCAATGTACATGAGCCCCAGTCCCTAACACAGAAGCTATCTCCAATACATAGCTCCCAAAAGGAAAAATAGCTTTTCCCCACAGAGTCTGACTGCGAATTCAAACCACCCGTATCGAATCCCCATGCCGAACAGTAGATGGGCAACAAAAACCAAACTCAATAGCACCTTTGAATATTTTTTGTGCCATAAGGTTTTCTTACCTTACTTTTTTTGCTTATATATTATGATTTTCAGTTTGTCTTTTATAGGTATATGTGTGTATATGTTTTGCATACTTTCCTTAGTTTTGGGGTTTTTTATTGTCTTTATTTGCTTTGTTTAGTTTTTTATTGTCATGATTGTTTTCTGAAAAGAGAGAATTAAAGGAAGCTGAGATAGTGGGAAGGTGGGGAGGAACTGGGAGGAGATAATAAAAAGTATATAATTAAGATGCAGTTTGTACTAAAAGAGAAGATTTGAATTTGGGAGACATATTCTGAATGATAGAGTACAGGGGCAGGGGGTATGGATATGATTAAAGTACATTGTATCCCTATATGAAATTTTCAAAGGATGAGTAAAAACTTCTAATAACTGAAGGCAGATACTCACCAAGCCTCTATTATTCTGCTGTTGGTAGTGTTGTGCTATCAGACTAAAATCCAGATACCAAATAGGGGATACACACTTTGATATGCTGGCCAGGGAAGCCTTGGAGTCTCTTAAATAATATGGATTCCTGCCATCCTTCTTAGTTTCCCATCATAACTAAACAGGGAGTACCCAATGCAGAAAATGGTGTGCAGACTGATTGAAAGTTATGAGGAAGTCAAACCAAAATTGAACTGAGGTTAGGTTTGATAATCCCACATGGCATGAATTGAATGGCTGAAGGAAAAGGTTGTTGATGTTTTTAATCAGCTGTCAAAGCAGCAAACTACAATACTAGCCCGACAGAAAACCTTGCTCATAGGAAGAATATATAATATGGAGAAAGAGAAGGCAAGAGCCAGAAAATATGAGGAAACAATGCAAAATAACATGTTCAATGGAAGATGCATCCATTGCAATCAGGAACAAAAATGGGTTACAGTCGTTTGCACTGGCTATACAAAGGAGTTGGTTTGTCAATAGAATTGAACTTGGAGGGCTTCTGGGTTTCCCAGACAACATTAATTCTTGAGCAATAGCAGCAAGATGGGTATGGAGGTAGTCAGTCACTCTGTGGTTGGATTTGAGGACTGCCTTGCCAGAGGAGACCCATAGCTGGCACTGGAAATCTGGCCCAAAACCTATGATTAGAGAAATCACAGATTAGATGGGAGCTAATTCTGCTTTTTAACTATATTTATTGAGTATAGGACAGTCTTCTAAATATTTGTGTTTATACTTATGAGACATTCTGACTCATATTCTTAATCAGAGATCTTCTTCCTCATTACTTGTGGGGAATGCAAAGACCTATGGGCATTGACGTTTCTCATAATAAGTAATAGTTCCGTTCATTCCTGGATAAGACATTTATGGTGTTCCTTCTAATATCCAGGGAACAGTGTCGATGTGGGAGGATAAGAATGTAAGAGCCAGAAGATATGGGAAAATGTTATCTTCAAGGCTAGATCCATCTACTGCAATCAGGAATAGACACAAGATGCAGTTGTTTGCAATGGATCTACACAAGAATTGGCTGTTTCATAAAATTGAACTTGTAAGAGTTTGAGAGTTCCCCACTGTCAATATTAAACCTTTGTCTAGAGATAGATTCTGGGAGACAGGGAGTTGATTACTTCAGTTTTATACCTACTGGTAGATCTATACATCTCCAATTAATAATCCCATACAAATTGCTATTCAGAAAACCCTGGCTGGTTATAATTATCAGGTCAGTAAATAAATTTTATGAGGACATGAATCTGAAGCATGGATTGTAGGGGGGAGTAGTAAGGTTGTAAGTAAAGAAGAGAAATAAGGCTGTGCAGGGAAACAGGAAATGTAATGGATTATACACATTTGTGAAATAATCATATGTAAGCTTATTTGATACTGAAAATGATTTAAATTAGCAGAGCAATAATAGGGAAAACCATATTTTTAATTTGCATTATTACTAATCAGAATTTTGATAAAAATGTTCATATATCTTTTTCTTATTGCTTAATTAAATTTCAGATTCTAATGTACTCCATAGGTTACTAAGGGCTTTTAATTCATTTCGTTTTTCATAATATCTTAAAAATTTAATGATTTGTAAAGATTCTTTATGTTACTGACTATGAGAAAACAAAAAATGAAATATAAATAAAGTAGGAATGTATTCTGGAGAAGGTAGGAAACATGAAAACTTATGCTAAGTATAGGATTAAGTTTCCTGATGAACTGCCAGAGTGTGTGATTTTGAATTCTTTCAGTGGGTACATATATATTCAACTTTAGATTGTATTTATGGTTTTATAACTCTAAAAGCATAATGAAATACATTGACCCATACACATTAAATGTATGATATATGAGTTATATCAACAAAATATTTCAAAGAAAACTTAAAAATACAAAAAAATGTATTCTGGAATTTGACAGGAATTAACACTGAATATCAGATCCATGGAGTGAGAACTGAAACGCATACATAAAGAAATGTGGAGTAGACATCTCTTGCATTTTCTCTCTACTTAAATCCATATTCCTTAAGTCAATTAGCTGTGCCTGCTAAAGCTGAACAATCGGTGTATTTGTATCTGGTGATATTGCTCCTTGGTGTCACTATTGGACCAGTGATGGACACCTAATCTATAGAGACACCATCAGTGGTAGAATATTGTATATGCATATAATTTCTACTAGAAAGCAGTATTTTCAGTTGATTATAGGTACTCAAAGTATGTATGCACATTGAAGTGAAGGTAGGAATAAGAATCTTGATGACACATTTCAAATATCTGTATTGAGAGGCATGCACGTGGAAAGTCATTGAGAAAGAGGAGAGGAAGAGTTATTGGAGTAAGGATATGGAGGAAATGACGTGTCAGTGGTCCCCTGAATCATGCCTGACTGCCTACTTCTGCCTTCTTCTCATGTTTCTTGAACCTTCCTTTTGTCTGTGTAGTTTCACACCAGTCTCTTAAAAATGTCAGCTTTTAGAAGTGATGCTTCCAAATGCAGTTATTATTAATTGACTCCAAGCTAATAACATAAAATGAGTTTTCATACACGAAACAACTAACTAGATTTCTGTGAACTTGAAGTAGTACACAAGTACAGTAAGATTATAAACTTAGGAAAAGAAAGATTAATGTTTTCCTCATCCACAAGTTTCAGTAAACATTGTGGAAGAGAGTATGAAAAGATTTTAAGAGCTACAAGTTGGGGAGGTCCATATCAAAATAGTGCCTTATATATCAGAGCCATTAACGAATAAACTCACAGCTGCTGTGGTTGTCTTCACAACCACACACAAATCCAGTTAGCACTAAGAAGAAGGGTGGTCAGAAACCCTACTCATAGCTGAGATCTATTGGCTAATAAAGATGGGAAAAATCAGTTTATATTAGGGGTTAATTTAGGTGAGGTTCCCCAGGCTCCCGTGGATGCCAACACACTCATGCGTACATAGGTAGCATTAACTGAATTCAGTGAGTTAAAAGGAGGAAGAGAAGAAGGATGAGGATGAGGATGAAGAGGAGGGGACAATAAGGACATAAAATTGATGAGAAATTCAGGAAGATTGAAGAGATGAATAGACAGCATCAAAAGTCTATGTAGTCATTCTGGTTTGTAATTTCTGCCTCAATTCATAATGTCAACTTATACTTGCAGCAGAAATTTTAAGAGAAAAAGAAAAAAGAAATTCCAATAGTAAACAACCTTGCAAAGAGAGAGAGAGAGAGAGAGAGAGAGAGAGAGAGAGAGAGAGAGAGAGAGAGAGTCAGATTTCATTTTGTGACCTTTTGAAGGTCAACTTTTAACAACCACCCAAGGACTACTTTGGATGTACATTCTGAGTCAAGTTGGCTGTAGAGGGAAAAGATTGAGGAACAGACAGATGCATAGAGCTGATCAAATAACACAACAAATCGGCTAATGTGGGCTCTGGGTGGTCACCTGTGTAAACATTGAAGTCTATTAAGGGCACAAGAGTGACTCGCAAATTTGGTGAAATCAAAAATAAGTTAGGTGACATGAGGCTAAAGGTACTCACAAATTTTTGGTCTAGATGCCAGCAAGCTAACAGATCAATATCTTGCCTAGTATGAAGACATTAAGAAGATTCAGGGCAGCTAAGACTCCATGAAATAATAAGATCAACTAATAAACACCACTGTTCAGATATTGTCAAGGTAGACAGCCTTCCCTCAGTGGAACAGAGTCTTGTCTCCTGCACTATCCAGCATCACAGCGCCTGCTCTGGGATCTGCATTCCCACAACACAGGACAGGTGAGCAAGAAGGAATCTGAGGATGACAACATGCGAGCTAGCTAGCCATAGAAATATTGACATTCTGTGTTTAAGAAAAATAACAAAGGAAGCAAAAGCAGGTGCTCAAAATATGTCAGAGATGTGAAAGCTTTAGTTACATGCCACACCAAGTAAAGAGAAAGGAAGGAAGGGCTGAAGGACAGAAGAAGGTTACAGATGCTCAAATGGGAGGGATAGGGCAATTCAAATTATTGGTTATATTGAACACTGGTCAGAGTGAAAATGCTTCGGGGACAATAGGAAGGAATTGCCAGGATTATTTTTTTTATATTAAGATGTATGCACATGACATTTTGTATGGAAATGTAGGTATACACAGGGGTGATTGTCAAAATATTTTAGCAGCTGGTGTCATACCAGATCCAAACTGGGTCATGAAGACTACCTGCTGTGCAGACATCTGGACTTACTTTGGATCATAGCCAAGTCTTGAGGGTAAAGGACGGGACAATTAATAATATAAGGATTTTGGGATATTTAAATATCTTAATAGTGAAACTCACAGAATCAGAGAATAAAAGAGTTTCAAATTTCTGCAACAAGTAAAATTGTACCCATGGACCTTCCTGTAAAATTTCTGTAAAATCAGAACAATTTTGATTATAATCACATTAAAGAAAACTTTGGAAGACAATCCATTGAGTCCTATTCATCCTCTGATAGTGTCTGTTACCTGAACTGTGTAGTAAGAAGGCCACTTGTTGGTTCCCAGCAGCTTAGCCCCAAAATAATACACAGAAACTGTATTAATTAAATCATTGCTTGGCCCAAGAGTTATTGGCTAACTCTTACATATTAATTTACTCATTTCTATTAATTTGTGTACTGCCACATGGCTGTGGATTACCAGCTAAAGTTGTGGCATCTGGACTCTAGTGGGGCTACATGGCTTCTCTCTGACTCCACCCTTCTTTCTCCCAGCATTCAGTTTAATTTTCCCTACCTACCTAAATTCTGCTCTGCTATAGGTCCAAAGCAGTTTCTTTATTCATTAATGGTAATCACAGCATATAGATTCAGTGCAATCCCCATCCTAACCCAATTCTTCACAGACCTTGAAAGAACAATGTTCAATTTCAAACAGCACTAAAAAAAAAAAAAAATCCAGAATAGCTCAAACAACCATGTACAATAAAGGAACTTCCTAAGGCAACACCATCCCTGACTTTACTATAGAGAAATAAAAGCAGCTTGGTATTGGTATAAAAACAGACAGGTTGATCAATAGAACAGAACCAAAGACCCTGACATTAATCAACACACTTATGAATATCACAAATGTCACAATGGAAAAACAAAAGCATCTTTAATAAATATTTCTGGCATAGCAGGATGTCAATATGCAGAAGATTGCAAATAGATCCATATCTACTGCCATGCACAAAACTGAACTCCAAATGGATCAAGGACTTCAACGTTAATGAGTTTTCGTGCATGTTTTCCTGCAGTCTCTCCAATTCTTGCTTTAGAGTCTAATTAAGTAAGCAATCATTTTCTTACTATTATTCATAATATAATTTTATTTAACTGATCTTTTATTTAAAATCTATAAAATTCTCTTAGCCATTGACCCTAAAAATTTTATGATGGAGATAATCTCCAAATGGTTTATTCACCCTTACAATCTCTTAAGTTTGATTGTTCAATTGCTAATGACATATTGTAATCATTTTGTTTCCTAATTATGTGACTAATAATACCTCTTTTGAAACACCACTGCGCCCTTCACTAGCTCTTTCTTCCATGAACAAAGTTGTGTCAAAATCATTTGTCCTGTATAAGGTAGCAGAAGCAATTGGTTATGAGCACTGATGTTTGTATTTAGACATAATTAATAATAATTTTACAACAGTTCTTCTGTTCTTTGTTCTTTCTAAAACCATAACTTCTCCAAAATCTATGTTATTTTATGAACTGGAACAAACAAATTTTCTGGAGGTTGATGCAAAATAAGTAAATTGTATTTATTACCATTGGAGAGAGAAGACAGATATGCCGCATAATCAGATACAGTGGTTGCTATAGCTGCTTATTTCCCTGTGGAAGCCATCATAGAACACAGTGTTCCAATCTGACTCAGTCCATCTTATCCCTCACCTGTTATGCTAACGTTGGAATGCATGAGGTGGATGCTGCAGAGAGTGAGTGTGCATATTAGGAATTGTCTGAAAGATTTCAGGTAGCACCACCACTGTGTCTATGAATCAAGCACAGCTAGTATGGAGGGGTAATAGCATATCTCTGTTGATTTCTTCAGTGTCCATTTCTCATTGTCTGCAAGCGTAGCTTGATCGACACTGCAGCACGTCTCAATCTTCAAGCCAGAGTCTTAATTCCATACTTAGAGTTTTGTTGAAAAATCTTCATGGGATTCTAATACAGTGGTTCTAAACCCCAGACATTTAGAACCAAACCCTTATGGCAAAACTCTATCTCCAAAACTATTAACATTAGAATTCAAAACAGTTGCAAATTTTCATTTATGAATTAGTCACAAAATTAATGTCAAGGTTAGTGGTTGCCATAGCATTAGGAACTGTATTAAAGGGTTAGAGCATTAGGAAGGCTGAAAACTTCTTTTCTAACAGGTAGGTGAGAATGTGCATGGAATACCGATACGGGCTGGAGAAATTCACAAAGGGTCTACCTTTAGCCAAAGCGGACTTCTCAAATATTTATTATTCCACTTTCCTTCCCACTGTTCCTTTCTTCCCTTTGCTGGAGGAAGTTTCCATTGTGCGTCTGTTTCTTGTGCTTCACTTTGTACAGTGTCGTGGGAACAGAGGTGATGTGTCTTTGAAAGCAGAAGTTGATCATTAATTCAAAACTGCTTACTGATGCCTTGGCTGTGTGTAAGGGACAGTAGCTCCGCATGGAGAGGAGTCTTGGCGAGCATCAGTAACCCATCATATATCTGCTATGTCATTGTGGTGATGCCAGTTCTTCCCCATTTCCAGCTACATGAGTACATTGAGATGTGTTTTTACCTTTGTTTTTTCTCTTTCATTTAAACCAGGTTTTAAACAAAATCCGGGCCCAAACCACATTATGTCTGTCATCTATCTAACAACTGAATTACAGTAGCTGGATTATGGGAATCAGAACATAAATTGTGTATTTTATTACTTATCTAACTTAACGACCCTGTAGACTTTCTCAGGACTTGAAAAAGAAACTGCTATTTTCTTTAAAGATGTTTGTATTTGTTTTTCAAATATCATGATATTAGTGAATAAGAACATCTAAAACTAAAATTGAAAAATAGAACGTATTTTGATGAATAAAATATGTAAAGTTGAGAAGATTAAACAAATTAATAACAAACATCACAGCAGATTACCCAGTTACCAATGGGAGAATGACTGAAACTGATGAGTAAGCCCTACCTTCATGCTTCATCTTAGCCAAAAGTATGAAATCCAAAAGCCAAACAATTTATCTTAACTCAGGGGAAAACCTGCATGATTGCGGAAATATATAATCCAGGTGGTGGTGGTACACACCTTTAATCCCAGCATTTGGGAGGAAGAGGCAGGGTCTCTATGAGTTGAAGGTCAGACTGGTCTACAAAAGCTAGTTTCAAGACAAGGATCCAAAGCTACAGGAACACCCTGTCTCAGGGAGAGAGAGAGAGAGAGAGAGAGAGAGAGAGAGAGAGAGAGAGAGAGAGAGAGAGAGAGAGAGAGAGAGAATAAAATGTACTTTGCTGTGAGTTGAATCAGTCTACCTTATGTTATATAGTATTGGAATGTTCCAGCTAAAAAATTGTCCTTTTTTTTTTTTTTTTTTTTTGTAAATAATAAGGCTGTTAAGAACACAGAAAAGCTTTTCCCACCACCACTGATGAACATAAGCTTGGCAATAGGAATCTCTGTAAGAAAACAATTTAAAGTTTGGTTTTCTTGTGCTTCATGTTTAATAAACTTAAATAGACATTAGAATGAGATCTGTAGTTTGCCTTTTTTTTTTTTTTTTTGGGGATTTTTCGAGACAGGGTTTCTCCGTAGCTTTTTTGGTTCCTGTCCTGGAACTAGCTCTTGTAGACCAGGCTGGCCTCGAACTCACAGAGATCCGCCTGCCTCTGCCTCCCAAGTGCTGGGATTAGAGGCGTGCACCACCACAGCCCAGCCCTGTAGTTTGCCTTTTATCAAAGGTTTTACTTAGTAGGCATGAAGTTAGTCTTCAGTATTTGATTTGTGGGACGGGGGCAGAATTCTGTTTCCATGAAGAAGACCAGCTAGACATTGCCAGAAGAAAGGAAGAGAAAATGGAAAAAAAGGAGGAACCAGAACACAGACATTTGATGTGTTTTAAAACACCATTCAATTAGTCTCAAGTCTACACACAGATAGCAATATTTATCAGCTGTCTGGAGTTATGCAATGTTGTCCCACCCAGTTTGCTGGACATTCTACATTGCTTTTAGCCTTACAGAATATGTAGGAAGGAACTTTAGAAATATGTTAGTGGTAAAATCTGACATGGTAGTCCATATGCACATAAACATACCCCCATATACAAACACACACACGCATAGGTTAGAAATTGAGAAATAAGTAAACAGCACAATATTTCATTGCCTACAATATCATTACGGTCCATTGACAAGAAGAATTTCTATTAAATTATAGGCTCAATCATATTTTAAAAATGCATACATCTATTGTCTATATACTTTTCTGTTGAGAACAAGCAGCATTTGAATGATCAGTGGATAGTATACATAAGCTTCGCAAAGTATCATTGTGGCTAGTCATAATGAAAGAAATTGAATTACATTTTGAGGTCAGGGGATTTGGGCCATGATACTGACGCACTGATTTAATTGTGCCATGTTGATCATCTTCAAAAGCACTTCCCAATTGACTTACAAACAATGAAAACATTAGGAACATCTCCCTCCGAGCTGTCTGGTATTGATTTCACTGTTTCAACTGAGACATGAATCAATAATACTTCTTTGACAATCATCACTGCTAAACTGGGTCATGTTTTATTCTAACACTTCCAAGTATCAGTCAGAAATATTGTAAAAACAGCTACTTCTTAGCTTATGCGAAGATATTTTTCCAGTTCAGAAGGAATGATATGACATATTTTTGGAATATGACTCTGCTTGATGAATTTTTCTGTTTGAGTCTTTTTCTTGATTTACTAATACCCACATCTTAAAAGAAATAACAAGCAAAATCAGCCTATTAAATAATATCGACTATAAAATTCAGAATAGTTAATTACAACAAATAAGTGCATATTCAACCAATTTTCATCTGTCATCCACCTACCCTCTTTAATTTCACAGATACAGATAAATCCATCTCCCATGTAAGTAAACTATGATATCATAATGTTAGTTTTTGTAGTGATAAAAAACATGGTGAAATGAGTGACTGCCAACACACAATTAAAATATCTGAAGGATTTGGTTAAATCATCTTGCCTTTCATAAGAAAGCTTTTAAAAATACATTTCAAATATTCAAATATTTAATATTTCAAATATTGAAAATACATTTAAATATTAGAAGTTCTACAGCATTTGCATATTAGAAACAGGTATCATAGACTTACACATTTAGATTAAATGTGAAAAACATTAATATTTGTGTTTATCCGATAGCTACAAAATATCACTTTCAATTATACTTTTTAGTCACATTAAGATATATACGTATGTTTGTATAATTCCTTCTGGTAGTATAAGTTATTTCCACTTGACAGTACTTCTGTTTAAAATAATTATAGTTATAATTATAATATATTCAGTATTATTGATTAGTGTCATTGTTCTCCTAAATCCCTAGTTTTACATAATCCTTCATTTATCTCTCATTTCTTACTCATTGCTTTCCATGTACATACATGTGTGAATGTGGTACACTCTTATACAAAGAAAACCTACATAGAATCCATCATATTTCACTTGAGTTAAAATTTTCTGGCTCTATATTCTGACAGTTAATGAGTTTTGGTTTTGCAGAAAATTTACAGTATGTATTGCGTATGATTAGTTAAAGTGAAAATGATTTTAGATATGCGTCCATGCTTACCAAACAATACAGCTGTGTTTAGAAAAAATTATTATCCATATGAACCCACTCGACACTCAGTGGGTATTAATCATATGAATGAAAGCCGTGTTCTATTTGTCTGATGTGATTTCAACAAAAAGTTGAAATTTTTTTTAAAAAAAATTTTAAGACAAACACACAAAGGCAGACAGATGAACAGAGAGGGAAGGAGAGAGAGAGAGGGAGGGAGGGAGCGAGAGAGAGAGAGAGAAGGAAGAAGAAGAAGGAGAGAGAAGAAGAAGAAGGAAAGAGAGAGAAGGAAGAAGAAGAAGGAGAGAGAGGAGGAGGAGGAGGAGGAGGGGGAGGAGGAGGAGGAGGAGGAGGAGGAGAAAGAGAGAAGGAAGAAGAAGGAGGAGAGAGAGAGAGAGAAACCTCACGTGTTATGTGTGAGGCTGTTTTTCATGGAGAACAGGTGCTGCTATTTGACTTCACCTCTTTATTAACTGACCCTAAAAATAACCACTGACTTGTTTCTCATTATGTGTGATGTCAAAGCGAACTGCTGATTTTGCAGGTGAAGAGAATAGCTGCTCGGCTCAAAAAGAGCCCGGCCATCAGCCCTGCATTCTGCTAACCCAGCGTGTGGACCACCTTCTTGGCTCGAGTCGGAGGGCTCTTTGGAAAGCTTTTGGTCATTATCTTCCTGTGTGACATAACTGCCCACTTTTCAGTAAGAGTCATTTATCATTTTGTTTTTTTTGCCAAAGAACTGAATTATCTAGGCTCTCTTTCCTGTTATCTTTTTGAAAAGTCTGACATGACTTTAATGTCAGTATTTTTTTTAACTAGAAAAGAACATATGTTATATTTTGAAAACTGGCTGAACTTGACAGCATGGGAATTGACACTCAGAATATGTAATTTTCTAACATTGCCTCGTGGGACGTATGTGTATTTACTTTAAGGGTCTGAAACTGTAAAGCTTTCTACATAACACTCCCGAGATTGCATTAAAGACAGTTTAAAGGAAAATTTACAAAAAAAAATTCAATCCATCTGGAACTGTTGGGTATGGAAAACCCTTGGTAAGTGCACTTGCTTTAAGGCCAGGCAGGCATGCCCATTGCCCCACGTAAAACAGTAAATGGCGGTAACCGTTGTAATTGCTACATGGAAAAATAGAACTACAGTTCCTTCTATTATCTCTAGCAAGAATGGGGTAATGACAGAAAAAATGCCCCTTCTAAATACCTGGAGAATGACACTGCACCCACAAACTGCATCTTCCACCCATTGTTCTGCATAGTGAGCCTGCTTCTTTCTGGTCATGCCACTACGGTGTTTCTTCAGCAATGTTCTCTCAGCAGTTAAATTCCTTTTACTGCACTGATTTAGAGGGAGCAAGGAGTTTGGATATCTGAGGTTATTATACTTATTCACAGTCTGAGTTCAGAAGTGACCATTTCTCATGAAATAATTGAAAGTTACTGGGGTTACATTTCATTTACCACACACACACACACACAAGTAAAAAAATACAATCAAAATGGTCTCATGATACTTTTATACTTTCAACTTGCAATACCTGTGGTCAAAATCCTAAAAGAGAATTAAATTTTATAAACTCAACAAATAGACTTTTTGATGTCTGTTTCATTTTGCTTGTGAACCACATGTTAACATAGAACTCGAGGACTTCCATAATCCCAGTATTCATTTTTGACTCATTGGGAGCACTTTCCAGAATGAGCAAACAATACACTTTTAAGTAATTTCTTCTACCAATCAATATGTATCCTCCCTGTTTGTCAAGAAACAAATTAAGCTCCGACTGCATTTTCCAAAGTACAGGTAGGTGTTGAGGGAGCATAAAATTCCCATGAAGCCATCCTTATAATCATGGCTTTGGCAAACTAACTTCTAGAAGCCATTAAACGCACATCATAAATCTGGCCACTGCAAATCTATCTGGGAATTGATGGGAAGCAAAGAATGAATTATGCAACACAGAACTGCTGACTGGCAAGGAAAGAATGTTCACTCAGATGTATATTGTATAGAAATAGAGATATATATTTTATGGTATCTATGCATTCCCAATGTTAAGTAGCTGAAACTGTGGCAGAATATAAATAACCTCACAATATTACAATCCAAGAGAAACACTAGGATTCATAATTGCAAAACTACTACATTTTTGAGTAAAATAAATGTAGTAAATGTACAACTGTATATTGTTGATTATATTCAAAATATTATATTACTCTCTTTGAATGTGGATTAGGTAGGTTTATATCATTGGTACATGGGAAATAAATGTTTCTTACAATTATTATCCACTCTTATCAACTCAGCTAATGAGTTTTACTTTAAAAATAAATAATTAATTGAAAATATGAACAAACATTTAGGTTTATATTTAACTATAATGGCCACAAAATTTCACAATACAGAAAATTTTAGACCAAAAGTTCAGAATATATATACAAGAACCAAAATCTTTGCCTACTTTCTACAAAAGTTTCTTACCTGAAGGATCAAAGAGATGGCTCAGTGGTTAAGAATACTTCCTGCTTTTGCGTAGGACCTTGTTTAAACTCTCAGCATCCACATGGTGGTTCACAACCTTTTATAACTCAAGTTCCAGAGGTTCTGATGACAGTAAAAAATGTTTTCCTGTTTTTTGTTCTAAATGTTATTGATAAAATATTCTGTGTGAAAGAATTGGAATTTCTCTATCTGCTCAAATATCATCATATGAACTATCTTATTTGTCAGAAATAAGCTATTGCCTTAACTCCTGCAATATTCTTAAAAGATAAAAAATGAACATATATTGAATAATTGCACTTAAATATACAGATTTTCAACTGTGTCTGAAGTCATCTGTGTGCTAATCAGGCTAATATATTCATTCATCAGGATATCTTATTCATAAGAATTTTATGTAAGATGCATATACATTTATAAAAGTAATTTAATATTTATTTTTCTATTTTAAATGTGAGGGTTTGTCTAGAAGCATGTCGGAATTGGTCTTGAGACACAGACAGTGACAGTACAGAGCAGACCAAGAACAGTTCACAAAGACACAGACAGCATCTTCAAGAAACACACCTCAACCTCAAAGACAGACATTACCTCAGAGTAAAGGGTTGGGAAATGATTTTCCTATCAAATGGACATAAGAAACAAGTGAATGTAGCTATCCTACTTTGTAACAAAATAGACTTCATACTAAATAACTAATAACTAAATACTAATCACAGGAACAATCCATCAAGATGAAATCTCAATCCAAAGACAAGAGTACCCACAAATGTAAAAAACATTACTAAAGTTTAAAATGCCCATCAAACCCCACACACTAATAGGAGGGGATTTCAACACCCAATTTTCCCCAATGGACTGGTCAACCAGACAGAAACATAACAGAGGAATAAGAGAACTAATGATGTCAGGACTCAAATGGACTTAACAAACATCTACAGAACATTTCACCCAAACACGAAAAATTAAACCTTATTCTCAGCACCTCATGAAGCCTTCTCTAAAATTGACCACATGCTCAGTAACAAAGAAAACCTTAACAGATAATGAAAACACTGGAATAAACCCCTCTGTCTTATCAGATCACCATGGTTTAAAGTTAGATCAACAACAACACTAATTTCAGAAAGCCTACAAACTCATGGAAATTAAACAGTGCTCAATTGAACCAGCACCTGGATCAAGGAAGAAATAAAGAAAGAAGGTAAAGACTTCCTAGAATTCAATGAATATGAAGGCACAACAAACCCAAACTTATGGGACACTATGAAAGCAGTGCTAAGAAGAAGTTCATAACACTAAGTGCCTATATAATGAAAGTGGAGAAACCACACACTAGGGACTAGCGACTTAATAACACACCTGAAAGCTCTAGAACACCTAGAAGGAGTAGACAACTGGAAATAATCAAATTGAGGCCTGAAGTCAACTAAATAGAAACAAAACAGTATAAAAGAATCAATGAAACAAAGAGCTGGTTCTTTGAGAATATCAACAAGATAGGCAGACCCTTATCCAAACTAACCAAAAGGCAGACATAGATCATCCAAATTTACAAAATCAGAAATGAAAAGAAGAACATAACAACAGACACTGAAGGAATCCAGACAATCATTAGGTCATACTATACAAACCTATACTTCTCAAAATTGGAAAATGTAAAAGAAATGGACAATTTTATGGCTAGGTACAATATACCAAAATTAAATCAAAACCAGGTGGACAATTTAAATAGATCTATAACCTGCAAGGAAATAGAAGCAGTCATCAAAAGCCTCCCAACCAAAAGAAAAAAAAGAAAAAGCCCAGAGCTGGATGATTTTAGTGCATAATTCTACCAGAACTTCTAAGAGGAGGTAATATATAACTTTTCAAAGTGTTTCACATGATCAAAACTGAAGGAATACTGCCAAACCCTTTTTATGAGGCTACAGTTACCGTGACACACAAACCACATAATGACTCAGCCAAGAAAATGAATTACAGACCAAACTCCCTCCTGAAGCATCGATGCAAAAATACTCAATAAAACACTAGAAAACCAAATCCAAGAACACATCAAACAAATCATCCACCATGATCAGGGATGCAGGGATCTCATCAGATGCTGATAAAGCATTTGACCAAGTGCAACACCACTTGACAAAGGCATTGAGGAGATCAGGGATACAAGGAATATATCTAAACATAATAAAAGCAATACACAGTAAGCTGAAAGTCAATATTAAATTAAATGGAGAGAAACTCAAAGTGATTCCACTAAAATTAGGAACAAGAGAAGTCTGTCCACTATCTCCATATCTATACATCATAGTTCTTTTTTTTTATTTTTTTATTGAAAAAAAAATTTCTGCCTCCTCCCCGCCTCCCATTTCCCTCCCCCTCCTCCAGCCCCTCTCCCCCTACCCCCACTCCTCTTCTCCTCCCTCTCCAGTCCCAAGAGCAGTCAAGTGCCTTCTTAGCGCAGTAGGCAGCGCATCAGTCTCATCATAGTTCTTGAAGTTCTGGCTAGAGCAATAAGACAACAAAAGGAGATCAAGGGGATTCAAATTGGAAAGGAAGAAGTTCAAAATTCTGGTATTTGCAGATGATGTGATAGCATACATAACTGACACAAAAAACTCTACCAGGGAACTCCTACAGTTGATAAATACCTTCAGTAATGTTGCAGGATACAAGATCAATTAAAAAAATCAGTAACCTTCCTACATAGAAATGATGAAGCTGAGGAAAAAAAATCAGAGAAACATCATTCTTCATAATTGCTACAAATAACAAAAAATATCTTGGTGTAACACTAACCAAAGAAGTGAAAGATCTGTTCAACAAGAACAAGTCCTTGAAGAAAGAAATTGAAGAAGGTACCAAAAAATAAAGCTCTCCCATGCTTTTGGATAGGTAGGATCATCAAAATAAAAATGGCAATCGTACTAAAAGCAATCTACAGATTCAATGCAATCCCCACCAAAATCACAACACAGTTCTTCACAGACCTTGAAGGAGCAATACTCAAATTCATATAGAAAAACAAAAATACGAGGATAGCCAAAACAATCCTGTACAATAAAGGAACTTCTGGAGGCATCGCCATCCCTGAATGAAGCTCTATTATAGGGTTACAATAAGGAAAACAGCTTGGTATTAGCATAAAAACAGACAGGCACTACTGAGCGGTAAAAACAATGACATCAGGAAATTTGCATGCAAATAAATAGAACTAGAAAACTAGAAAATAACCATACTGAGTGAGGTAACCCAGACTGAGAAAACGAACATGGTATGTACTCACTCATAAATGCACACTAGCTGTAGCGAGCCTGTGGTTCACAAACCAAGAGAAGCTAAGTTACAAGGGAAACACTAAGAGAAACATATGTAGATCCCCCAGGAAGGGTAAATAGACAAGATATCCTTACAAAACTAGGATCATGGGGGTGGGGGGGGGCGGGGAGAATGGAACTCAAAGAGGAGGAGGAAGGGAGATGGGGAGGGGGAAGAAGAACTTGAGGGAACAGGATAGATGAGGGAAGGAGGAAGATGGAGAGCAAGGAAAGAGATATTTTGATTGAGGGAGCTATTATGGGGCTAGTAAGAAACCCGGCACTAGAGAAATTCCCAGGAATTAATAGTGCCCGAACTGGTCTTGCCCTGTAGTCAGATTGATGGCTTTTTTTTTTTTTTTTTTTTTAATAAAATGTATAGCCCAGACTGGCCTCAAACTCATGATCCTCCTGCCTCTGCCTCCTTCAGCAAATCCTACTGGCGTGCATCAACACAGCCGGAGATTGATTACTATCTTAAATGTGACCACAGAACCCTCATCCAGCAACTGTTGGAGACAGGGTCAGAGACTGGCAGCAGAGCACTGGGTTGAACTCACGAAGATCAGTTGAAGAGTGGGAGGCATGAATTATGAGCAAAGAGGTAAAGAGCATGATGGGGACACCCACTGAAATAGCTGACCTGAGCGACTCCAGCGGTTTAAGAAAGAAACTAACATAGGACCAAACTAGATGCTCTGAATGTGGGTGGCAGCTGTATGCTGGGGCAGACTGCGGGGCCACTGGCAGTGGGACCAGGATTTCTCCCAGCTGCTTGTACTAGATTTTTGGAACCCATTCTCTTTGGATGGATACCTTGCTCAGCCTGGTTATAGAGGTATGGTACTTGGTCCTTCCTGGAAGCAATAAGCCTTCTCCTCTCTGGAAAGTAGATGGGATGTGTATCTAGATTATATAGAACTCCCAGAGGTCACTCTACATGCAGAGGGGAACAGCTATAAACCTAAAACACTAGTAGGAAAACTTCAGTCAGGACTCAGTAAATTTAGGTCACCATTACTACAAGGGCAAATGTTTGTATTCCTTTATTATCTATTACTGTTCCTAATTCAATGAGTAAGCAAGTCCAATCTAAAGAGCTCTTTGAAATTAAGAGATAATGTTCTGGTGGGTTTTTTAAATCAGCCTATATGAAAGCCTTTCTCTCTGAAAAATTATGCAAACATATGTAGGCTTACAGAATACTTAATTGGTTCCTTTGCCACACATATTCTAAAAATACAGCCCCAATCTACGCTGGCTTATCATGAACGTGAAGCCTTAATCTTCTTGGCATATTGTGAAAGACAATCATCTCATGAGATTCTGTTCTTTCTCATCTCTGTTTTTTTTTTTTTTTTTTTTTTTTTTTTTTTTTTTTAGGTGAAAAAACAAAACTGTGATTTTTTTTTTTTTTTTTTTTTTTTTTTAAGCTGGCCCTGGCAGAACCCTGGGAGTCACAGGAGAGATGAACTCCAGGTGCTTATAACAAAATAGGCATGAAATGAAATTGCCCTTATAACTTAATGTTAAATATTATCTCCTTTTAGATTTAGCCTTCGGATGTGTTTCCTGATAATTTTCATATATAATTTTCATATGCTTTTACCACAAGCATATGCATACAAACACTTACAATGCGCCAATTATTACTGCACATGAACTGAGATGGAAATAAACAGCAAATATCAGTGTGGTTTTTGCACAGGGAGAGCACACATTTCTAAAGCATTCGAGAGATTTAAAATATTAAATTGATTGATGAAGGAGTAAGTCACAAAACAATCCCACACCAATTCGGAATTATGATTAATAAAAGGGTTATTCATTTAAAAGGTAAAACTTACAGATCACTGTCCTAGACAACAGCCCTCTGCACGACCAGGAAAAGAGTCTGGTAGCCTGAATGGGAGTTCCAAGCAAGAGAGGGAGGCAGGGCTACCTGGCTACCTGGGCTTTTTCCAAGCCAAATAGACCACGCCCAAGTGGGCTGGATTCTTAAAGGCTATTGGCTGAAGGAGTGGAAGGGGCTCCCACAGCAGACTGATAAAAATACTAACTCAGTATAATTTTGGAATATATTTTTTTAAAACATTGAAAATAACTGCATCATTAAATAATAATCTTGAGTTATTCAAGTTACTAGCCCCTAATGTGTGCAGATTATTCAAATAAGTGCGTAATTGAGGAGTGTATGGCTGAAGAGATGTCTGCATGTTTCAGAGAGCTAGCTGCTCTTCCAGAGGACCAGGGCTTAATGACCAGATTCAACCTAATGGCTCACAGCTTTCTGTAGATTCAGTTCCAGTAGATACAGTACTCTTTTCTGAAGTGCAAGGGCAGCAGGCACATACATTTTTCTCAGACATGTATGCAGAGAAAATAGTCATTCTTAGAAAAGGAGGCTTTAAAAGAAATGAAAAGGTATTTTAGTGTATGTGTTAAATGTTGACCCAACCCCACCCCAAATGGGTATTGATGAGGAAAACATAAATAAAACGATCACATATACTTAACTGGGTTTTGGTAATGCAATAGTGGAGAACTTAAAAACATTTTATTAATTGTTCTCCAAATAATCAAATGACATAGAATCATGAAAGCTTCATATTACAGCTGACTAAAGCCAGACAATACATAACTAATAATCTGACCAAAGCTGATAGTTTAGCCTTATCAGAAGTAAAGACAGAAATTCACAGTGATAGCTTGAGGCTCACTTTTCTAGTCTTTACAACCTTCCATTAATTCTAGTTTCTGCAGCCTGTAGTCACACGATTGCATGGGCAACTTTCATAATAGTTCCAAAGTCCCATTTTCAAAATATAAGAAAAACAAAAGCGAAAGGAATAGAATGGGAAATGCAGGAGAAAGCAATGCCTCGGGTCTTTTTATATGTCACCTCTGTCTTCCTTTCTGTATGCCATATCTCCATTATGATTTGGGTCATGGTGCTCTGTAATTATTTAAACTTGCTTTCACCTTGTTTTACCACCAACTTTCTTTGTTTTGAAGCACTTGTGTTGTTGAATGCAAGAGCAGCGGCTGCTGAAATGATGCAGGCTTCAGAGAACAATGTTTTTATTTTAGTCTTTAAAAGGTCACAGTACAGCTGAACAACACTAAATTACTTTGCGAAAACCACAGTGTCTGTCAACAGGGCACACTTTCACAGCTGGTTTTTCTGAGTTTGATTTGCATTTTGCAAATCTTATTAAAGTGTCGGTAAGGGGTAAATTGGGCTTCCCATTTTCACTGAAAATTTTGGAACACGGAAAATACTTTTAAGTATATTTTAAATTGATACTTTATAATCATTATAATCTTCAAAGATATGAATTAGTTAAAAGGGTGAGAATTCTCAAGTAGCAAAATATTTTCTATTTATTTTTTCTAAAGAGCTGACAGAAAAATACCAACTAATGACGAAACCTAACCTTTTATAATAAATAAGATATAAAACTCGGGAAACCATACGATAAATTCTTGCTTCTTTCTGAAGAGGAATGAAAGCATTTGCTTTTCTTCTTCCATTTACTGATTATATCTGTCCATTCCTACATAGGGATAGCAGGCTTCCCTGGTCAAACAAATCCCAGTCAGTACTTAAAATTATACAGTCAAGGGGGACCTTAGGGGAGCTGGTAAGGTGCCAGTTCAATAATGTCGATCTCTTCATTTTATTCTCAAGGAGAAGAGAGATTGGATTGCTTTTGCTTTGCAAAGTTTGGCACATGAAGGCCAGTGCCGTATCATATTTTTGTGGTTTATGATTTTATTTTTATGTCCTGAGAGTGAATGGAAGACAATATAACTGTTGGTAAGTTTTCAACAGCCTTGTCTTCCATTCACCATTCCCTGGTCAAACAAATCCCAGTCAGTACTTAAAATCAAACACCACTGTTGTAAAGACCTCCATACTAGGTGGTTTGAATTTCAAGCTTAGCAAACGGTATTGTTTAAACAATTTCAAACAACCCAGAATTGTCGTTACCTGTCTGATATTAAAGTCTAAAAGTCACATCATTTGATTTGTTGTTTGTGATTAAAGAACTATGAAGAAATTAACAGGGAAAACCCTGATGCTGTCTGAATGTTGAGTCTCTCGGAGTCTACACATTAATAGCTTACTGCCATGTTTATTGCATGCAGTAAAGGGTGAGTCTTTGTGCGCTAAAAAATAGAAGAATTAATTATTTGTAATTAAAAATAAACAAAGAAAAAGATGGAAGGTAGTATATTTAACACAAGTGCAGATATTTCCCTTGGGAATTTCTCTTTAGATTTCTCTAGTATTTGTTCCACAGTCCCTGTGGAATTATTTTAAAGTAAAATTAAAGTGATCTTTGACAATTTTAAATATAGACAATTTTCTCCATTACAGAATGAGAATAAACAGTTGGACATATTATATTTATAAGATAACTCCACCAGATACACATTCAGGTGGGGGCTGATGCTGTAGCCCAGAGGTTGAGTTCTTTCCTATTATGTGTGAGACCCTCCATTAGATGCTTAGAGAAACAGACAAACAGCCTGTCACAGATGACAAGCTGCCTAAGCCTTGTATTGAAACCTGCTTATATGAACTCTAACAATTAGCACATTCCAAAATACTCTACACCCAGATTCCTAGTTTCCAAAGAAAAATGATTTATCAAGACACTACTCACTATACTATTTGAACGAGTACTTTAGACTCCTCAGTGTATTTTATTGCTAATTCAGAAACTGGAGATAGATACCAAGGTGACATCTTTAAAAACCAAACAAGAGGAATTTTACAAGGAAGCTGATCATAGAACAACAGTCTTAAAATGGATATTAAAAATGATTCTTTAAAACAGGATCCTAGAACACTTAGAGTTGTGGGTCCGCATATCTCTACTCATGCACCACAGGGAAGCTCATAGTTGTGGCCCCTCATGCACAGGGAAGCCCAGCTCTTACATCTTATCGAGGAAGCTTCTTTCTGCAGAAAAAAAAAAGACCATTTATTGAAATCTGAAGCTGATCGAAAGAGAAGAACTGACCATGCGGTGCCCATCCATAATTGATTTGTCTCCAATACAATTGATACACCAGAGTGTCAGGGAACATTGTAGAATGAAGACCACAAAGCTTGTAAAAGCCAGAGGACCAGGGTATCTTCTGTAAAATAGTTTCTTCAGTGTATGACAGGGCTGTTGCAGCCATGAAATATGAAACTCAATCATTAAGATTATGATAATTTAAACAATCTAAGAGAGCCGGAGTAGCACTACCTTTATAATCTCTGAACCGCAGAAGACTACAGGTCACTTGAACAACCCCTCCTTTCTAATAATGTTCACAGTAGAACTCCACGCTGCATGCACTGCCTATGCCCCCTTTCTGTTTCCTCATATGATGGAGACTCTCTTCGCTGTCATTCACGTGCAAATCTATGAAGGAAAGTGTGTGCGTGTGTCCTTTTAACAGGTGGAGAGTGTTATCATCAGGCACATGACCCATAGCAACTTAAGAGAAAATAGTGTCACTATTACACAAGTGGCGGCTGTATCTCTAATAAGTCAGATAGAGGTAATTATTTTTAAAAAGACAATGCAATAGGAGAACCAAACACAGGGGCACTCCAGGTTGGGAGAATTCATTGCAATGACAGTCTTCATGGGTCTGTTTGTATTAAGCCTTCTTTTCAGTAGATTATACTGCACAGCATGCAGAAGTGTGTGAGGACCAGTACAGCTAATCTCAGTAGCATTCTTAGCTTGCTAGTGCTCCTACTGATGGGCTACTTAGTTGCTATTTCCCATATGTTCCTCTTCCATTTCAAAGTAAACATTAAAAATAAACTAGTGAGTGAGCACAATTTATGACTGATTTTCGCACATTTATTTTTCAAACCCACTTACACATAACTCTCTATAATGGGATATAATTATTTAGTATCTTGTTTGCTTGTTTGTGAATATATATATATATATATATATATATATATATGATTTGCCAAATCACTGTACAGTTTATTCAAGTATGATAATTTAATTACACAGGAAAGAGGAAGATATTGATTAAAATAGAATCACACAGTTTGAAATGATCAAGCTCATTCTAAATTGATGTGTTTTTAAAAAATGAACCCATGTCAACTAGAGGCTTTGGAGTTATCAGAAATATGGGCGAATAAATTAAAAAGTGTGTACAAGATTTTATTTAGAAGAAACACTAACATCCAAAAGAATCTTTAAACTTACCTTTGCGTACCCTAAAATAATGCACAGCCAGGTGATTTTATATTTAAAAACATAAATTGAGTCAGGCAGTGGTGGTGCATGCCTTTAATCCCAACACTCCAGAGTCAAAGGCAGGAGGATCTCTGTGAGTTTGAGTCCAGCCTGGTCTGCAAAACTAGTTCCAGGACAGGCTCCAACGCTACAGAAAACCTTGTCTTAAAGAACAAAAACAAAAGCAGAAGAACTAGAAGTTGTCTTAAATTTAATAAAATCTCCCATTTAGTAACCTTTCACTCAAGTATAAACCAACCTTCAGTACAAAACAAACAAAACAAAACAAGAAAACAGAACAAACAAAAAAAATGGACATTCTCAATTTAATGAGAAAATACCAAATATTACAGAGTCACCAAAAACCCTACCCAGGTCACAGGATTGTGCAATTATAGTTTAATGCTTTTATTTGTAAAACTCTTTATTTATCCATGCATTTTATAGGATCTCACTTTAATCCAGGCAGGCTCCAGATAGACTAGGTAGCTCAGGCTGAACTGCAGCTCCCAAACTTGTTCCTGCTCTCTCTTGAGATTAAAGGTGTAAGTCACCACACCTGTGGAGGGAATCCCTGTCCTCCATGACCGACATTTGAGTTCAGAGCCTTATACAGGAAAGGGGGTATTCTCATATTGAGATATGTTTATTCTATTCAATTAAGTTTAAGCAAATGCATTTAATCCAAATCTATAATATTTTGTTACTCTTTGCTCAGGTATTTGGACAGTCACTCACTAGCTGGTGTCACAGTTTGGGGAGGTGGTGCAATATTGGCTAGAGGATATAAGTCACTGAAGACTATTTTGAGAACTCCTAGGCATTCCCTACTTCCAGATTGCTCTTTCTGCTTCCTATTTGTGGTAGAAATCATGATTGCTCATCTTTCTGCCCCTGCTGTCATACTTGCTGATGGCTTCCATATGTACTTGCTATGGTGACTCCTGGCCCCCTGGAACCAGAAGCCAAAGAAAACTTTGCTTCTGTAAATTCTTCATTCATAATTATTTGGTGTTATCTTTTGGTTTTGTTTGGGGATTTTGGTTGCTGTTTTGTTTCGCTTTATTTTTAGAGACAGAGCTTTTCTAAGTAACCTTTCATTGTCCTGTCCTGGAACTTGCTCTGTAAACCAGGTTGACTTCGAATTCAGAGAGAAGCCCATGCCTCTGCCTCCTAAGGCTGGGAGTAAATGTGTGCCCCACCACAGCCCAACTCCCTAATTTTGTTTTATCAAAGCAACAAAAAAGAAACTAATACAACCCTGTTTTATCGTATCGTTTTAACAGTTCTCTTATTAGTCTCTCCCAATTATTTTTTCAGAGTGTGACCTCCATGTGCTCTCTGCACAGTAATCAGACTGTTAAGACAGCAAATTTTCCCGTACGTAGTCCTAGGAAACATAGTTTGTGACTTTAGTATTAGGTTCTTTCACTCTTTTGAAGATTATTGATGTATTGGTTTTGGGTAAAGAAAACGTGCATTGGGGTTTATGTATTACTGTGTTGGGATTTATATACTATTATGTTATTAGTACACACATAATAAGATTACTGACTTGAAGAGAAGGCAGATAGAAGAAAAGGCATGAAGACAAACCCAGTCACTAGGGCATGTTGTACATGCAGATGATTTTCTCAGATACATTTATAAAATAGCAAATATCTTGCTATAGTTCTTCATATTTCTCTGTACGTTGACCTTGCAATAGTTACAATGCTACTGTCCTCCAAACTTTACGATTGCTGAAATTCATTTATCATGCTTTGAATTTTCTTCCGCTTAACGATTTGTTTTAGCCAAAAGAACATGAGGGAGGAAATACAGGATCAGTTGTCAATGAAAGTCGTAAGAGGTTTTGTGTGGGTCTGAATTTTGCTTTTATAATTCTGTCTCTTCACTACTGGGCCAGGTCTGTGCTAGCCTGCTGAGGGCTAAGGACTCTTGATGATCCATATAAGTTCCAGCTGAGGCCATTTGTCATCCTCTGGCCAAACCTGCTTCAACGCTGGCACAGGTGAAAGTGACTGATGCCGACAATGCAAACCAATAAAGACCAACAAATTCTACCTAGAGAATGCAGATTAAGTCAGTGTTATTTTTTTCTTGTCACTGATATGATTTGTTTTTAGACTAGCAAAGAATAACTAATGCAGGGTCTATAAAGAGAACATAGGAAGAAAAAACACTTGAACATTAAACTCAAATTTGATAAATCAAAAGTTCTCAGTGAACTATAGAGAGAGACTTTTCATTTCTGAGATTGTCTTTCAAATATGGGTTATGATCATCAAAGTGACTGGACATAGAGAATATGGAGGTAGATAACCGGTCAAATAATAATAACCAGCGCATCAAATATAGGACTAGTGTCTGTTTGTAGCAAAGGTTGTGGGTATGGGAGGAGCTGCATGGGGAAAGAGGGATGAAAATGAAACAAATAAAATGCATATAAATAAGACAAAAAATAAAAGTTAATATTATATGTATACAAAATAATTGTTTTAAAATGAATATGTAACTTATAATTTAAATAGATTCAACAATTAAAATAGGTACAATTGCTCAAAAGAGAATGTTATTGCCTGGATGCTCCACATTTGATCCTATAATGATCAGGATAAAGATGCAAAAATAGCTCTGGAAAGAGCTAACATATCAACGGGAAGATGTCACAGCATCTTTCCCATTGTGTCATGAGGCACGTATGGAGACTGTCTAGAAGTGGACTGTAAGAGTGTTACAACATAGAAATAGAAGTTCTGATTTGGGCCAATTCAATGGCAGCAGCCCTGTGACAATGCTTTCCTTTGAACACCTGTGACTGAATTTAATAACCTCCTACATTGGCTAAATTAAAGCTGCATTCAATCACAGCCTCAAATGAGTAAGAATCAATAGGCTGGAAATTCTTGAACATACTGAAACTAGAGAAATCATTGTTGAATGTTTAAAAAATTAGGTTAAGCAGCAACACTCACATAGTAATAGCTATAACAAATAGCATCATGATTCTCAATGGTCAGTTAAAATATGCATCGCTAAGATGAGACAGTAACCCATCTTTGCAAACTAATTTCCATCTTATCGTCTGGGTGGAGGTAAAAATGATGAACTGACTTTCTTGCTCTCCAGAGAAAGAATGAATTTTCAGAAGTATAGAAGGCAAGCACAATTACCTCATGCCACAGAAATGGAGACGTAAACAAATCTCTTTGTCCCTCAGGTAATTTGCAGGAACATCGGTTTTGATCCAAGTCACTAGAATTGAAATCAATGACAACATTAATGACAAGACACTTCATACAAGCCGGTAGAGCACCACTAGTTCTGATGGACGTGTACCCAAAGCCAGTTATGACAGAAGAAATTCAAAACCCATCACCCATGTGCTGTATCTAAGCTCATTCTAACGCACTACCACCTTCTGCTGAACAAAAAAGCACTACATGATATCCCCCAAACCTTTCTGTTGTGAAAGACAGACACTCATAAAGGTAGCCAGATAGACAGACAGACAGACAGACAGACACACACACACACACACACACACACACACACCACAGAGGGTGAGAGCAAAAGAGAGGAAAAGGAAGAAAAGTGAGGTAGATTGGTCTCATTTACTTGGAAAGTCTCAAAGGGATGGAAAACACACATGCTCAGCAAATCTTAGCTATTTTCCACCTGTCATAAGTGTCTACATAATTCAAATATTGTATGGGATAAAAATAGTGAGGTTGTATCAATCAGATTTTCATCACTGTATTAAATGAACTTAAAGTAGAAGAGATGGTTGAAGTAGCAAGTTTATCCCCTGACTTGAAATAGTGAAATCTCAAGGTAGGGGCGGCATCACACATTCTCTCTCCCTTGAGAACATACATCCGCTGACCTAAGACATCCAGCAAGACACTGTCTCTTAAAATTTCCACCTCTTTTCCGTAGTGCCACAGTAGAGCTCAGGCTTTCCTAAAATAACTTTGAAGGAATATGATAATGAGAAAATGTGGAAAGAGTTTTACTTTGAATTCCTGCTAAAATGTGGAAAATGGACACTTGATCATTGATCCATCATATGGCTTTGGAAGGTGAACCCAAAGAAAAACATTGTTCAAAATTGTCCCTAGATGGATCAAAGACCTAAATGAGAAACTTGAAGTTTAGGCGGTATATTACAGGTTGTAGGTTTGAGGAAGGAGTTTCTGAATAAAATTTCATTTGCCCAAAAATATAAGGCCAATGATTGACAAGTGGAACCTCATAAGACTGAAAACTTACACTAAAATTAAAAGTAATAATATAAAAAACAGATGAATAGAAAGCACACAAACTGGGGGATAATCTTTGCCAAATAATCATCTGGTAGAGGATTAATATCCATAATATATAAATATTAGAAATAACAAAGAGTCAGAAAGACAAAACAAAATTTATTTAGACTCTAAACAGACATCTCAAATGAAGAAATTAAAAAAAAATAGAAAATATCTTTAAAAATGTTCATCATTCCTTGCAATTAAGGAAACAAAAATAAAAAAAATAGATTTCATCTTACTATAGTCACACAGGCTAAAATGAACAAAACAACTGACAATAAATGCTAGTATTGTGATGAAGGAAGAATACTCATTCATTGTTGAGGAATTACAAATTGGTGTAATGCTTCTGGAAACCAGTATAATGAAGTCTCAAAAAAGGTAAAAACAAATCTATCATTCCATCTGGCTATTCCATTCCTTGGCATATGCACAAAGGATTTGACATCCTCCTTCACATATACTTTCTCAGTCATGCCCATTGATGCTCTTTTCCTTATAGTTAAGATATGGAAATAATCTAAATGTCCTGATGAAGGGATAATGAAAATGTGGTACTAGGGAATACTATTCTGCTGTAAATAAAAAAATAAAGTCTAGAAATTCGCAGATAAATAATGGAAAGAAGAAACTTAGAAATAGAAAACAGACTCAGAAATTTTAATGTTGCACATTGTGCTGGCTAGTTTTATGTCAACTTTACACAGACTAAAGTTATCTAAAAAGAATCGCAATAGAAAAAAATTGCCTCCAGAAGACCTGTAGAGTCTTTTCCTTAATTAACTTAATTGGACATTAATTAGTTATTGATGGAAAAGGGCCCGGTCCATTGTTTGTAGTGCCATCCTTGGGCTGATGGTTTTATGTTCTGTCAGAACGCCCGCTGAGCAAGCCATGATGAGCAAACTAGTTATAGACTGCCTCTGCCCCATAGCCATCAGCTCCTGCCTCCAGATTTGTATTTGGCTTGAGTTCCTGTCCTGACTTTCTTCAGTGGTGGCCTACAGTGTGGGTTGCCATCCAATTAAATCCTCTCCTACCCAATTTGTCTTGCTTTTTCACAGCAGTGAGAGAAAATCTAAGACACGTTCTCTCTCATCTGTGGTTCTTAGCTTCACTCGAAATCTTCAGACGTGAGTACAAAAGTTGGAGCAGCTTCAGAAGCCAAGAAAGTAGAAATGGACCACTGTAAGAATGCAATGAACAATAGAGAGGGGGCATAGCAGTATGCATTCAATCAGTATGGGGAAAATGTGCGGATGCTACTGTTGGGAATAGGAAAAGAGGACAGCACAGACCACGGAGAGAGGATATCCATATAACAGTTAGGAAACTGAAACATTCATAAGTCATACTATTAACTAACTATCTAAAAGGTACATAATACAACCATACATGATATAGTTTAAATGAAAATTTCCCATCCAGGTTGACAGTATTACCCACAAGAACCATAGACCACATAATAAAACTAGAATACAGACTTACAACTGTTTTGAGTTGTAAGAATACATTCTTGAGTTTGTCAGGGTAGTAATCATATATGGCATGAATATCAGAATATTAAGTGCTTGCGGTTAATTATAGACATTGAGATAATAGTGTTGTGGAAGCTAGATTTAAAGATTGTCCATTACAAGCTATTCTTAAGTAACAATATTTAATGCTCAGATTTTATTTAAAATATACAGTGAGGGATAGAAGACATTATTAGAAGATAATTTATAACTGTTGGATATGGAGATAAATATTGAGGAATTTGAATTGCATTTTTCAGTTTTGTATTTCAATGTGTCCTAATAAAATATATGAAACAGTAATTCAGAGATAGGTCTTTGTAAGTTTAAGGTAATATTATATAAATAAGAATATTGCTTCTGATTAAGATACTTAAGATGACACAAGAGAACAAAATTAAGAGTTCCTATACTTAGCTTTATCATAGTACAGTTTTTACTTTCAACTTAATTCACAAAAAAGTTTTAACAAATTATTATTCATTATTCTTCAGATGATTGAGGTCTTACTTGTTTGGTGATTCAACTTTATTTTGTAGTATTCAACCAAATTTCAAAGGAAACGTTTTTGAATTGGCTATAATTATACTGATAATAAGAGTACATGATAAACAAGAGATAATTTTGGAGAGAAGAGGACCTTTCATTAACATACTGATTTTTTATAGCTATAGAATATATTTTTCCCTAGATTCCTACTCTTTATTTACCAGTCTTCCCAATTAGTTAAGATTTACTTGCAGCTATCATATCATCTGCTGTTTAATGTGCTAGAAAGATAACCTCTAATTTTGGATCTTAGAGGAATAACATTATGATAACCGTACAAATTAGTTGTATTTAGGAAACTTCTATTCAGTCACCATTAGATTCCTGATAATCAGAAGGAAATTGACAGGAATAATTAACCATATCTCTTTATTGCATTTGAATACTGGTATCTTTCTGATCCTTGTGTTTGGAACTACTACTACTGTTATTATATACCCTAAAAATCATATTGCATCTAGTACATGTTTCTTTCTAAACCTGACTGCTTTGAATAGACAGTAAAACTTATAGGAAAAACTAAGACCTTGACATAGATGATTTCTAATACCTATTCGGGAGTGACAGCAGGCACTCTTAAATGAAGAGAACTATGACATTTTGCTCTTTGTTACAATCCCTTGTGTGTTCTGCTTCTCTCTTTGACATTCTATTGAACGGCCATTTCCTCAAAATATTACAGTCTAAGAGACATATTCCAGAAGTGAGTAGATAACTCTATTTGCCATAAAGCTTCTTTTTTTTTTTTTACAGCATAACATCTTTGTTAAAATATAAGCTACAGGCAATTCCAGTTACTCAGTTATTTGTATGAGCTGGTATATTCACAGCGAATACCTACTATCAGCACAGTCTTAGAATATTTCCATAATTGTCACTATTATCTCACTAGGGTGAGTTGTGTTGATCTCGTTGATGCTTTCCTTTGGAATACGTTTTATTTTGGTGTTCAGTTTTTCTGGTTTCTTTTCTCATTCGTGATTTTCCATCCCATAACTTGGAATTTATTTACAAAACTATGTTATTTAAAATTATTCTTACACTTTGTAATTGTCTTATATTTTCTCTTTTAAGCATAGACTTTTGTTCCATTTTGAGTTAATTTTTTTTTTGTTTAAATTCCTTCTTTGACATTGGTTATCCAATTGACACAGTCTGGTCTTTTCTAAAATGATGTGACTTTAGATGTATGTTTCCAAATTTGGAACTATATTCCATTTTATTAAATTGGTCTTTTCTTCTTAATGTACCTCATATTGATTATTTGACTTGATTAGTAGAAAAATTTTACACACTCTCCATAAGTGGACTTTTATAAAGCATTGCTATCATAGCAGGATAAATGGCTCAGTAATTAAGTGCTTCAAGAGATATGGACTAAATCTTTGAGCTCACTAGAGCCCCAACAGGACTTTAAATAGCTACTTTTCTATTATTATCCTATATATTTTTCCTAATGTACCTTACATTATTTTCTCTCTGTATCTCCAATTACATTTTATGCTAAATGTATTTGGAGATTTATCTTTCAATTTAATGTTAAAGTAATATATTATTCTGTGAGATTGTAGACAGATTGGAAATGAGATTGTTACATATAATCGGACATTTTATTCCCACTTTTCAGTTCCTGAATAGCCACTCTGAGGCTTAATATTAATTTTAGCTATTTGACTGATGGCCCTGGTCTGTTTCTAACTAGGTTTTATATTTAAATTAACCCTTTTTTTATTAATCTATGTATTGCTATGTGGTAATGGTGTTATTCCAATTTCTACTTGTATTTCTGTCTCAGAGGCTGACTGGTGTCTTCCTCAACCCTGCCTTTTTCCCCCTGTGGCTCTGCTTGGGTTTTCTGTCTAGCTATAGTTTGCCTTGCCAGAGGCCAAAGTATGTTTATTCATCAACTCATAAAAGCAAACATACACACACACACACACACACACACACACATATACATGTCTGTGTATTTTATGTGTAATTCAAAAATATATATTCTATTAAAACAGATTCAATCAACCATTCTATATACTAGGAGACAAAACTATGAATTAGATTCTCTGTTGAACAAACTTTGGTTTCTATGTTTCTTCATGATTTCCTCAAATCATGTTAAGACTGAGCACCCAAGTAATTCTGGAGAGAATAAATTTCAGGTTAACATTTCATTGGTCGTTTTGTCTGATATCCTTTTAGAAAATCACAGTGGATGTATATCTTTTTATGTGAAAATCCAATTCTCTTCTTTCTCTGAACAATTACACTCTTAAGTGTAATTAAGATAATGACTTCTGTGTTTAAAAAGAATGGGTTCAATATGCCCCCAAAACCTTAAAATTTGTGAACCTGCCCAATTTCAACAGCTTAGAAATATTTTTGATAGAGTTAATGCATCATTCACTAGGGACAGATGACCAAGAATATTTCAATTAAATGTCCTGTCTTAAAGAAATGTTTTAAAGGCAAAAGCAAAAATTATTCATTAATTTGTTATCATTCAAAAGTTATATTGAAACTTATATTTAACTGTAATCCAAAAATCCTTCTCAACCTCTTATATGGTATATTGAGTTATATAAATATTTGTATACTTATTTTATTATAAAATCTGCCACTGTCACTCACTCTAAATACATTGTTTGAAAGACAAGTTATAAAATTCAATTGAATTGAAACTTCTGAGAATGACTCAGACCATACATTAGTTGATATTCTAGGGCACATTACAAACAAAATGTTTACTAAGTACAAGTTCACTATGGTTCTTTACCATATATTCCTTTAGTGCTATATTAACTTATAGATGTTTATTAATTATATTTTCATTATGAAACTTTGGAAAAGTTCTCAAGCTCATTTTAATGAAATGACTTGATTATATAAAAAACATTATAAATCATGAATTAATCAATCCTGTAAAGCAAAATGGAGAATCTCTTCTGGAATTCATAACTAAAATATCGTGGAAGTAATATTGTGTATTTCATAATACAGAGATGTAAATTGAAATCATTCTTCAATATATTTGTAACAGGAACATAGTATAATAAGAGGAAAATATGTATATGTTTGCTTTTTCAAATTCAATTTAAATGGCTTTAAATATTTAAGATAACAGTTCTTCTCACAAATATATTATACAAATTAATTGATGGTAAGTTGCTTTAAAGGAAAAAAAGGAACAGTATTTAAATACTTCCTGCAACACACTCTCATTTTAAAGGCCTCTGACCCTAGATACTAATGACAATATGTTAAAAATTAAGTAATAAAATCTATGAGTACAAGACTAATGAGAAAAGCTGTATACCATTTCATTTAGGAAGTTTCCATGAATGTTGCTGAGCATTAAGAAAAGATTTACATCTTATACTGAACATTATGGTTGAAGTTCTGACCCTATGTACTTGGCTTTCTTTAAGATTAATTTCTTTCATTTATACACTTGCTTTTTATAATGACAACATATAAATCACTGTGGTTCTAACTACAAGGGATTATTATAATCCTTTTTAATAGTTTATATGATTATTCAAAAGCTGATCTTTGGGTCAGTGTATATTTGATATATTGAAATTGTTTCTAAAACACAACAAGAAAAGATGACATGTTCATGAGAAAGAACTATATCACTCCGAACATGTAAAAGAAAACTATAACTTGTAAAATTAATTCTAGGGTGAATTATAAGTTTGGATTTTATTAATAGATTGTGAAGATATGTTTCACAAGTCCTGCTTTTCAGTTAACCAAAACATTTTGGGTAAGTCATATTTCTGACAAAATTTATAAAGAAACTTATTTATAAAGAAGTAGAAATCAAGCATAACCAAGACATAGACTATAAAATATTATATAAAAGGTGTCATATTTGTTTGTATTTAACTTCTATCATTAAGATTGCTTCTTGATATGGAAGAAGACACACAAATATTTAAATAAAATGTTGATTTTGACTCATGTATACTCAACATGTTTCAGAAGATACATTTAGAGAGAATCATAAATAATATGCAGAAACATGCTCTCGCTATTTAGACCAGCTTACCTACAAATCTAAAATTCAACTATGTAGTTGTCTGAGTGTCAGTTGATTGTATAAAATACCAATCTATACTTATTAGATATATTGATTTATGGGCACTATCCTGATAGAACTGATTTTGTTAATTTCTTTTTACTCATTGTACAAACATTGGAAATGATAGTCATTGGTAGTTACTAACACTACTCAGGTCTAATATGAGAACTGTACACATACATGTTCACACGCAAGAAATTACATACACAAGTGTATACACATAAATAACACCATACTCTTGGACCCTCTAGGTACCTGGATGAATAATGAGAAATGGCTGTATAGATTTTCAATTTTGCTTATTTGGTTTTGGGGGACAAAGGTAATATCTTTGTGGTGATCAGAACAAAGTAGGAGAGATTTATTGACTTGGTAATTATGTGACTATTGCTAACTAATTTAAGAAAAATATTTTAGTACAGATAATTTAGAAATTGTGGCGGCTTTAATGATAATGGTCCCTGTGGGGTCATATGTTAAATGTTTGGTCCATACTTAGTCTAACTGTTGGAGAAGGATTAGTAGATGTGTTTTTGTTGGGAGATGTGTATCCTTCCTGAAAGGGGTGTGTCACTGGGGATGTAGATTTTGAGGTTTTAAAAGCCCATGCTAAGTTCAGTCTTTCTGCCTTCTCTCCCTCCTTCCCTCTCCCCCCTTCTATCTCTCCATTCTGCTGCTCAGATTGCTCAGATGTAAGCTCTCAACTATTGCTCCAGCATCATGCCTACCTTTTGCCCTGCTTCCCACCATGATGATCATGGACTAATCTTCAAACAATTGTAAGCAAGTCCGTAACTATATGCATTAGTTTATATGATGTTTTCAAATGGTATCTCTCGACAATCAACACACACAGCTCTGACTTGCTTAATTGAACTATGCAGTAGATCATACATTTCTATGTAGTAGTTTTGTACCATTGCTTCTTAGAAAGAAAATTTTATGTAAAGTATTTGAAAGGAATATTGAATGCTATAAATTGCTCTTTAAAATCCTAAGAATTTAAGTGCAATTAATATGCCTATTAAATTTATACACATTTGAGAAGGTATCTGAGTGTGGTTTTATTTGAATGTTTGTGCGTTCTCTCTGTCTCTCTCTCTCTCTCTTTGTGTGTGTGTGTGTGTGTGTGTGTGTGTAGTAGGGAGTAGCATTTAGCCATTGCTACCCAGTGAGGGTCAGCACTTCCACCCTTTCATGTAGTCAACATACTTGATAACGGTCTGGACTTTAAACTAACAGATTTTGAAATGTTACTTATTACTTTTATGTGTTTTCCTTGGTTATTTCTGGACTCCAAACACAGCATCCTTCTAATAATCATCTTAAGTGATTTTGTCTTTGTATCTGTCATGACAAACAGAATGTCTATATCCAACGCAATTGGAAACCTAGCTGACATGTCTTACAACAGTCCTTTAAAGCTTGTGATCCATTCACAGTCTTCTTGTATTGTAAGACTTTGACTTTCAGAACTGGAAAGAATTTTCTAATTTCTCATGGATCTGGTTCTATTTCCTTAACTTTCAAGCCAAGCAGTAAGAGGCATAAAATTTCACAGAGAATGAAATTTAACTTCTTCTGGGCATATTCATGTATAATTTCTTCCAAGTACCAAGTTTCTATTTTCACTAAAAAGGAGCTCAGTATCCTAACATAAAAATGACAGAGACTGTCACTGATCTGTACTTCTTACACAGTCTGTGCCAAATTGGTAATGGTTCCGCGTAGGAACCTAACCAGTCAGCTATTGTGGCGTAAATACAAGACACAGTCAATGAACAGTGTGCATTGAAATTGGACTGGCAATCCTCCCCCAACATAATGATGTGTTTTATCATTCTGCTGTGATATGTGAAGTTAAAGTGAAGCGCAGGTCTCAGTCTCTTGCACGTGTTACTGAAAAGCTCGACAGCCAACAATCTCTAGAGCACAGAGTAAAGATGAGTTATGTTTCCAAACTTAGATGTGCTTTCTATCTTATAATCCAGCCCTTTCATAAGCTGAGGAGCAGCAACATATAAAAAGGAAAAAAGAAATAAAGAAAGCAAAACTTGCTTATATAAGGGTTGAGCACACAATGTAACAGCAGGACACTTGTCTAACATGCGTGAGGCCCTGGATCCAGTCTGCAGTACCACAGGGAACAGGGCTGATCTACTTTTACTACTATGGATGTGAGTTACAGAGGTTTAATCTTATTCAACATTTCTTTCTGTCATTTTGAAGACACTCCGTTTCTACTTTCTGCTTAAAACATTATGTTTAAATGAAAATTTTAATTAGAAGGTGTAAGCGGTGTTCTGAGATACTAATTATGTGTCTATTAATATCCTGAGCTACTTTCAAAGATTTTAGTGGATAACAACATAGACCCTGTGCTCTTCGTGGCCATTTTCTTCTTTTCTAATATGAATATGTAATATCATTGTGTACATGGATTGGCTGATTGTGTTCTACTAATATATGTTCTGTAAAAAAAAATGAGGTTTCAGATTTTAAGGAAAACTTAAAAACACCTAGGTCTATATTCCTTAACTTGTTTTGGTTGAATTCTCTTTACGAATCTGATGAGAAAAAGCACTGACCCTTTCGTGAAGCAAGCACAAGCATTATTCTAGTCAGTACTATCAGGTTATATTTGCCTGGAACTCTAGGTGACCCAGAGAAAAATAAACAAGTATCTGCCTGGTGCAATTACAATTTTGAGACAAAGAAATGCTGGAACCACATCTATGTAATCATATTAACATAAGCTCTTTCAGATAAAAGCTACAGGAAACTCAAAAGTCTTTCTCATTCCACCCACTCTTGTATGGGTACCTGTAAACAATTCATAATTTTATGAACACACACAGAGAGAGAAATTTATCAGAAGAAAAGGGTGTTTGTTGGGAGCAGTGAGACCCCAGATCCTGAATTTCTTGTAAACAACTTGTTTTCCCCTGATCTGAGTGCCTACAGCTGCTCTGAGCACGAGACCTTCAGGAGTTCCTGATGGCAGGAGAGTGGTTTCTGGTGGGTTTGGCTGGGGAGTGGCTATCTCTATATAATCTGCCCTGAACACAATAAAGGAGGCATGCTTGGGGCTTTTGGTATCAGTGTTCAAAGGTCTACTTGTGGTTCTGTCTCTGTGTCTGTATTCTCAACCTCCAGCCCCGTTGGCCGAATTGCGCGAACTGGGGTCTAACGCACAGAGCACAGACATGGGGGCGCGGTGCCCGGCAGGTGTTCTAAAGCTTTTTGGACAAAAAAGATTTTCAGAAACAGCAGGAAATTGGGAGTGGCAGCATGATTTTGATGTTAGCTACCTGAAGCAAGAGGAAAGACTGAAAGGGCATGTGGACCCTTGCTAGGTAAAGTTCGCTAAAAGCCGCTTGAATGATTGTTAACTTTAGATTGATTTCCTAGGAAATGGCTTAGAGTTATGTGTTTTGTTATACAAATGATATATTATAACGTGAGGTGAAAACATTTATTTTTTTAATGCCAGAGAGTACAGTGACCTCTTTACATTCGCATATTATTCATTTAGCCCACAAAATTCATGATGCTTTTCTACTATAAACAAGTATTTTGCATATTTTTTCTGCAGACAGATAAATCTGAAAAAAAATGTTTCGGTGAGCGAAGATGCTCCATTTGCAGAAGCTCTTGTGTAGGTAGCTCTAGTTTAGATTTTTAAGGAGTTTTTCATGACAAGATAAAAGGTTTGAACTCATTTAGAGGAGAGGGAACTAGATCAATTAAAATTAATAACTCAGATTTCAGTAAAATGTTCAATATTTTAAATTGTGGCCAATGGGTGATAAACTATGGTAAAGTAAAGGGTAATTACCAGAAATGAAATTAGACAAAAATAATCCTGCCATTGAAAATGATTAGATCACATTACAATGCTTGAGGTCACGAAGGGTAAGAACTTGGATTATTCAGAGAAGAGAGTGAGACCTATCATATATATGGAATTTAAAACTTTCACCTTCTGATTGAAAAATTATTACACTAAACACAACCAGAAATTTTGGATAATGAATTAAAGCAAACTTATTTACCTTTGCAAGTATGCGTATGAATAGTTAAAGGGAAAAAACTATGTGGGTAAATATGAATATAAAAGGGATGCTAAAGAGATTGGAAGATCATGGGTTCCAAGCCATTTGATGCACAGATTGCATATTAGCATATTCTTATCTTGCTTCTCATATCTTTGGTTAAATGTACCAGTGATGTCTCTAGTGTTGGCACATTTTGATCTTGCAGAACCTTTGAAAACATTCCCTCCTTCCTTTGCTGATCAATGGATATTGCACATATTCAGTACATGTAATTGGTATTTAAAGTATTTCAGCAGGTTATATTTATCATATGAATGTTACATTTGAATAGGCTCCAATATTAGGACTGGTGTGAAATGAGAGTTGCAATGTTGTTAGCTCTATAGTGCCCCAAAACCTCCTGTTTGCAAAATATGCCTTGCCTATGTTTATACCATGAAACTTTAAAGTCATTATACACACACATGCATATGTATAAACACACATACACAAGCATGACCTGGTGAAGACCTGTGTCAATTCTGTGATTACTTCTTCTGTCATTTTGAGTTCATATGTTTTACTCATTTATTTTACAAGACTTTGTGCTCCTGGGGTCCACTGTTTCCTCTGTCTCAGTAACTTCTTTTTGCTCCTGTTCTACAGGGTTCCCCAAACTCTGAGGGAGGGGTTTGATGGAGATATCAAGTTTAGAGCTCTGTGTTAGAGGGTCTCTCTTTTTGTGCAAAATCTACAGACTCAGGATAATGTTGACTGAGAACTCTGAGTGCCGTATGGATGCGGATTCCTCTCCCTTTTTTGCGGGTTGGGACTCAGTAGTTATCACTGCCATCATTTATTGTTCACCAGTATCTCTCTGAATTTCCACACTCATGTCTAATATTTCCTCATGTCTGTCCACAAATCTCTTGCACGTTGTTTCTGAAACCATATTTATAAATCTTAACATCCCTTTCTGCTGTCTGTCCAAATTTCTACCTAATAGGGTGGAGAGAGAGAGAGAGAGAGAGAGAGAGAGAGAGAGAGAGAGAGAGAGAGAGAGAGAGGAGCATAACTGTTCCTGCAGACTAAAAGCAATATCTACTATAATTCTGCCCATTACAAAATTCTTATTTAAATCAATGTGTGCTTGATACTGGTTTTTTTTTAATTTTGTACTTGAATGATTTTTTGTTGTTGTTGTTCAAATTGGCTTACTTATTTTATAGTCCTTACTATGTCTCTTGTTATGAACCTTTGATTTTTCTTTAATTTTGTTGAATTGCATTAAGGTTCATGTATAGTTTAATTATCTTGAACTTTTGAAGATTCTGCTCTTTATTACATAGCCTTTGCATTTGATGTTTGCTGTTCATCTCCTTTAAGCTTCTATTTTAGAAAATTTAACCTTGGCCAGGGAACTGAGTACATTTTCTCAAAATAAATAGTGCTGTGATTTTTAAGTTGTAAATGTGAAACTATGTTGTATGTTGATTTATCTGAGGATATTTTTCTATTTTCTGCCTTATCCTCGCAATCCATACACCATACAGGTTGCAAGTGCCGAGTCTATGTATAATTTATCAGAATGTATGTTATGGAACTGCTGATATGTTCAATGATTCATGGGCACTCAGAGGGCTCCTATTCAAATTTTTTCAGTGTCTCCTGGCTCTCCTAGCTTTCTTTGTTTTGTACAAAACACCCAGTATAATCCCCAACTTTACAGAGCTTCTCAAGCCCTTCACTTGAGATATTGCACAACTCCGGCTGTGCGCATTCTGGGTTTGGTGCAGTGAATCTTAAAACCAACTTGTTCAGTGGCTGACTGCAGGGAACGGGAAATAGCGATTTCCCCCATGGCACTGGATCTTCACTTCTCCCACCAGCAAACACAGTGAATTAAAGCAGGAATGTAGTATTACAGGGCAGCTTTATCAAATACACCGTGGAGTTTGCTCCCACCAGTTTTATTTCTGGGGATATGGTGATATTCATCCTAAAATACAGCCGCATCTTCAAAGAAATCTTTCAAGGACCTCTTTTATTGCAATCCCCTATTGTTTCTCTTATTGAGGCAGGAGAGCAGTGTCCAAAATATCAGATATTTATCCGTTCCCTAATTCTATGAGGCATTTAATCTTAACACATCCTCGATTCTTACTAGGTATTTGTTGAGAGTATTTTACTTCTGGAAATTCGATTGCCTGTATTGTCACAGATATGTTATTATTGTAAACCATTATAAACTTTTTCAATTTTCACTCAGTGGCCCAAAGACCTTTGTAGTTAGTCAATGAAAATTCAGTAGAAAATTTAATGGGGTTATCTCATCAGATTAAAACAGTTATTATCTTCGGTTCTCTCTGGACTGTTCCACTGTTTCTTCCCTGAATCTGTTTGTCTTTCTTCCTGCATAGTTTTCAAGATGCACTAGCCTGACATTTGCCTGTGAGAATGCAGATCTTGATCCGGCTCCTGCCCTTTCATGTCTGGCTGTTGAGGCAGTGTGCCACGGATTGATTTTCACTGCGACTCAGCCAGTCCCTCGCTCCCCACTTGCTCACGGACAGGTTTTATGAAGGACACTAAGCACAGTCACCACCTTCTTTATGAGCTGATCTGTTACATCGCGCCGCGTGCCTTTCCCAGTTTGAGCTTGGTTACTGCGCTGTCTTCCCCTGCCAGGAAAGGTGAAGGTTATCTTCTGGCTGCACAGATGATTGTCTCGACTTGGTACCAACTATAGTGTCCCTTGGTGCCTCATATAGCTTCTTGAAATATTCTTTCCAGTGGTTTTAGATGCCTTCCTGTGCTGCTAGCTCTTTGCCATCTGCTGCCTTGAAGTCACAGCAGTCTTTGAGTAAAATTAAATGTTTAAAAATCCCTTTGTAGTGTTTCTATCTACCTCTCTGGCTTCCAATAATTTTTACAACATTGCTTGCATTTTTTATCTCTCATACATAAATTTTAATGTTTCCCAACAATTTCACAGTTTTAATGGAAAGATAAGTCATTTTTGTGAGTGGATGACGTTAACATAGAAACTAGTAGGTTCTCTAGTTGATTTTGTCTGATTGCATTATGAAATTTTTAAATGAAATGACAATTATATATCCTCTAGTCTTAAAAGTTTACCTGTGCCCTTAAAATTGTATATAGTCCACTGATAAGTAAAGGCCCCACATGTAAGTTCCACTGGTTTAAAACTCTTTCACAAAAATAATTTACCTTTGTAATCTTGAATTTGGCTCATAGCTTTACTGGTTATTTATGTGTCCTATTGTTTTTATTTAGAATAATTTCAATGAACTCATAGATTTGTATGTATTAAATTATTAAACTATGCACAACATAAGTTTGTACAAATCCTTGAAATATATTTTCATGTTAGTTACAACTTTTCTTTCACACAATTACTACTGACAACTCCCTAGGAAATACTTAGATATAACTGTCACTTTTATACAAAATGTCAATTACTCTTCCTTTTTAAAAATCTGAAGGTTTTTCGAGATTAATTTGCTCTTCTGTCCAAAGGAAGGTAGACGAAATAGGTACCACTGTGGTTTTACTGCCATCTCCTTCATGCACCCTTATTTGTCCAGAGCAGAAATCAATTCCAGCAAGGAGAATGAAGATCATTAGGAAGAGTGATGTGGTGAGGCATTATCAAGGTTTGAGACGAGACTGACAGAAAACAAACAAAATTCCTATAAATCGTTTAAAAATCACAAGGGTGACAAAGCCATGGTCTGAAAATGATAATAGCTCTACGATAGACTATTTTATTGCTATAAATTAAAAGTACAGATTCTTATTGTCGTGGGCTCAGTTTGAAAAGTTCCCTGAAATGTCGTGTGTTGAGGGTTTATTTGCCATTGTTGACCATTGGAAAGTCACTGGATGCTGGAGATCTGAGCTAATCATTCCATAGAATTCAAAGCTGGGACAGGACCAATTATAACTGACACAAAGATAAACGTTCATTTTCTTTCTTATCTCCAATTGGGTACAAAGAATCCATTTGCACTATAAGAGGAGAGAGCACCCATCGCTCTTCAAGGTAAGGTAGACAGTATTTCTTGGAAGCAGAAATCAGCTCTCCCCAGACCTCAAAACTTCTATGCTTTGATTATTATGTTTCATCCTGTTAGACTGATAAGATTCAGATCTGTGACTTATAACCCACCCAATAATATGGAGTTTTTCTCTAGTAAATGCAAACAGATTAGGAGAACCTCTTAAATTAATACATAACTGCATTGAGGAATAGAAAATAGATGAAGAAAATATATGTGATTAAATAGCATTTTGTTACTGTTTTTACTGTTTAAATTTTTGATCTTCTTTCATATTCCTAAATCTATCCTATTAATTAATGAGAACGTTCCATCATGCTTTACTCTGTATTCATAAGATATTTATAAACTTATGTATATTTATATAATTTAGTTTTTTAGATCTTTTTCTTTGTTGAAATTGCTCTCTCTCTTACACACACACACACACACACACACACACATATATATATATTCTTGTAACCTAATAATGAAATTTGATAGCAAGTATTGGAACACAGCAGTATAAAATTAACACTCTGCTCATTTAAATCTTCGGTAAATATACTGTCTAGAACTGTCTAGAATATGTCTATAAATAAATATCAGTATAGGAGACTTTTCATACTGTTGTTTCATCTTAGACATGGAGTTGAAATATGACCACTCACCTCTTCAAGTCGCACAAAGCATTGTATTAACCCCAAAACTAAATTTTAATAGGTCACTTCACACTTTAAAGTAATTGTGCATTTTCAGTATTCCTAAAGATCAAGGACCAAACAAATAGTTTGAAAGCACTATGGAAAATCCTGAACTACTTCATTCATTATGAGAATACTTTATTATAGCAGTAACAGTTTAATGCCCTGCAGTAGTAATTCAAATAGGAAATTAAGTGTATATTTGTGTTATCCTGAGTTATTTATATATTGAATAAAATAATATTGCTAAACAGGATATTGTGCTTCAGAGTAAGGATATGCTTTCAAGCAATTAGTTTAATTGCATGTAATCAATACAGGATGTTGTTAAGTTAATTCAATCTGCATCCTGTAGAATTGATTGAAGTTTTAGTCAGAACACTTTTTATGGAATTTTAGTATAAACTAGGTCAGTTAAAAAAAAGCAAAAAGAATAGATTCTGTATATACTAATTTTTCAGTCCATGACATGCAAAGGGAAGCTTTCTAGAACTGCAATAAAAAATCAATTAGAAACAGATGGACCAGCAAAGCTAAGAATTATAAACTCTCTGTATTTTCCCTTTCTATATAAAATTTAAAAAGGAAAAGAAACAATGTATCTATTTTATAAACATATAATAATGTTTATACATTTATATTAAATAAATTATTTCAATGTTTAAAAGTATCAAAGATTGATATCTATCATGATTTCATCTATACATACATATACTTTTTATGAACATTGAAAATGTATCCATATAAAATAAAGATGTAAGTATTCTGATCTTTAAAAGACCTTGACACTTAAAATGGTCTATACGTTTTTGGAGTGGTATGTTGGGCCTTATGATGGATTCAACTTTTATAATGAAAAGTCAGTATAACAGGGAGGAGGCTCTTAGACTGTATCACAGAGGCAACAATATTTCATGGGATAGAGACAATTTTAGTACATTTTTTTTTTAGATTCTAATATCAATAAGAAAAGCAATTTCAACTAAACTGTAGCATTTAAGTGCTTTAGAATACACCATTATAAGAATTTCTGATATAAAAGATGTGGTGGTTGGGGTAAGAATGATGATCCCCTTCTGTTCATATTTTTAACTGCTTGACCATCAAGGGAGTGGCACTTCTTGAGAGGAATTAGGAACTTTAGCATTGTTGAGTATGTGTGACTTGTTGGAGGAAGTGTATCACTAGAGATGGGCTTTGGGATTTCCAAAGCTCAAGCTGCCTGTGGATCCAGATGTAGACCCCTTTACTCCATTTCTAGCAATGCATCAGTCTGTGTGCGGCCATGCTTCCTGACATCATGATCCCAAGCGACATCTCTGAAGTTGTAGGGCAGCTCCAGGAAATGTTTTCCCTTTATAAGCGTTGCCGTGGTCATGAAGTCTTTTTACAGCCATAGAGCATTGACTTAGACAAAGATGGAAGCTTAGTCAGGCTGAACATAATGAAGCCAATTTAATCGATTTACAGAACAAAATTTCTTAAATCTAGAGAATTAAAAAGCACATTAATGTATAAGATGCGGTTAGAACACCAACAAAAAAAATCCTCTAAAACACTGGAGAAAACTAAGAGCAAAATGTAGAAATAATTATTTGAGACATATCACCTAAGTGCCAAGTACACACACCCACATTCATGTGGTCACACACACACACACACACACACACACCTGTGAGAATAACAGCATATGCTGCCATATCCTTAAGTCCATGAGGAGACAGACCCTCAGGTTGACAGCTGCCAGTACTTCGTGGAAGAGCTAGTCAAAGAAGATTTAGCAGATTTCACTAGCCTGACACTATCAGCATAGAAGGACACTCCAAAACTAAGTGCTTTTTGAGGCACAGGGATACACAGGAGGAAAAAAGAAAACTATTTTCATATGTTCTGTCCTTTCTTATAATCTTCAATGTTTTCTTAATCTTTCCAATGTTCTATTTTATATGTAGACATTGCTATATAATATACAGGAAATAGTGTGAGTACTTATGTCTAAGCCTCCTCATGTACCAAAGACATCACTACTTCATCTCTACAAAAAAAGTCCATGTGGGGTATATACTGAGGCCACTTCAGTTAAAAGTTTAGATGCCCATTGAGTTAATACCCTTCACAAATCAAACTGCACATTTTATGGCTTTCAAAAGGAAGACATTTTCACGGATAATATATGCAATTTTCTCTTACTGACAACGGAACAGTCATTCACATTCTCATACGCATGAGTCATTCACAAAAGACCCCTTTATAATGGCGGCCCAGATTCCAGGACACCATTGCTGTTGCGGCAGCAGATGGAACAGTAAATAAATGGATGAAATTTGGGTTTGGCGGCGTTCAGACAAGGTTGTTCATATCTATCCTGTTGATGCCACTGATAACTAAATACAGAAAAAAGAATGAACAGTTCAAAGAAAGAAGTTTAATTTAAAATTTTATATCCTGGTTTTTATGAAGCATTTCCAACAACTCATTTCAGAATAAACTCCAGCAGCTAGAATGCAGTCACCATCTGGCAAGCCCAAGATTTCTTTAAACTCTGTCTACTTTCAGATTAATTCATGGGATTGATGTATTATTTTAGAAAATCATTTAAAGGTGTTACATTATTTGTCTTTTAATTAAACAAAATGAGTATATGGATTTAAAAGTGTACTGAAATCACATAGAACTAAACAACACTGAATGAACTCAGTAGGTTGTATGTGTGCATGTGTGTACAGACACAAAGACACACACACACACACACACACACATGAATAGAGGTCATGAATTTGGGAGGGAGTAGGTAGGGCATGAGAGGGTTTAGGGGAAAGAAAGGAAATGGGAGAAATAATACAACTGTATGTTAATTGAAATAATATAATTTGAAATTTTACCCTAGAAGCTGTATCCTTACAAGTTAATTGCAGAAAACAAATTGAAACAGGAGAGTATAATGATAAATGTTTTCAATGTTGCATGTATTGTATAAACTTATTCCTTTATAAAAATTGTATTTTTCTTTGAAAACTGAATTTAAAGAGACTCAGCTTTTTAACCAAGTAATGATGCCTTATACGTACTCTGCAGGGCACAACCCTAAGATATGAAGTGCTGTGGTAACTAGTTGAGGTAACCAATGGTTCTTCTGTATTCCTCAGTTTCCCTCTGATTTTCCTTAGAAAGGATCACATGCGAGAGTGGAAATATTGGTAACGTCATATTACAGCAACCATTTCTGGAAACTGAAAGTTGAATTCTGCGAATTTGTATTTATTATGAGTCAACATTGGATCCATCGTGTTTTGAATACAAGCCCAGGGTTACAATTTATATGTAGCTCGATAGGCTTGATTATAAGTGACCCGCCAATGGTGAGGATCATTGGAAGCGGATGCTAAGATCTCTCTCGCTTTCTCTTCCTGTTCTATAGGCTTTATTCATTTCATTTAATTTGATTTATTTTCTTTAGGTAGCCTAACATGAGATTCTTTCATGAAATACTACCATGCCACAGACCTAAATGAAACAGGTACACGAATTATGTGCTGTATATTAAGGGATGTAAACCAAAATAGCATATCTGCTTTTACAAGTTACTTGCTTAGTGGCATAGTAATAGAAATCTGGCCAAAGAAAAGAGTTCTTTTAAAGGTAGGTACTTGTGGTCGTACATCTTAAAATTCCAAGGATGTTTGGGTAAGTCAGGTCATGTCCACGTTCAAGTCTAATTGACTAAACTACTGCAAATTGCAGCACACAGCCCCTATATATGCAACGTGTAAGCCGTTGTTTCAATATCTTTTGAACCAAAATTTAAATATTGAAACATTCAGAGATAACACAAGAAATCCAAGACAATGAAAAATTTCACTGTGCCTCCTATTAGTACCTCATGCTCATCCCAGGACTAATCTGCAACATTGCTGTCTACAGGCTTCTTTTACAATTTTTATTGAAATATACCCTTAGTACTGTGTGTTTAAGTATATGTTCCACTAAACACACAGAGTGGTCAAAGGAGGGCAGTTGGTTCACTCCTTCTACCATGGGTTCCAGAGTTTGGAATTCGGCCTTCAGATTTATGGTAAAACAATTGCCATTACCGGATGACCTGTCTCATAATAAAGCTTCTGTTTATAACAATTGTATTTGCTAGTGTTCTACTTTGGTCTGGGGGCCAATCTCTTTTGTGAATAAAAAATCAGTTTTCTCTCAACATAACTTAGAAAGGATGTAGATTATGGGGAATGATATCACCCCAAAAGAAAACAAGAGCTCAGTTAATTTACAGTACGTCTGCTTTTTTAGCCTCAAGGCAACAATGGAAAATGCCATACTCTCAAGCCGTGCTACAAAAAATGCAATATTTAAAGTTAGTGTTTGCCACTGTCACAATGCATTGCGTCAGTTAAGATTTGGTTTTACTGTGATTGGCCAATGTTAGAAGATGAAATAAAAGCAGATGGTATACAGCACATAAGATATGGTGTGATTCCCAATTTTGTTTCAGAACATCACAAGGCAGAGACTTTTAGAAAGAATATGCACACGTATTGTCAGTGGGCTGTTCCTGGCAGAACACCTTACCCTCATCACAAAAGAAGTTTAATGGATTTCTTTACTTGCTATAGGAAGTAGACATGACTCAAAAGTTACCTTTCTTACTAATAGAGTAAGGGCAATGTTTCTGCAGTTGAGACTGTAAGTCAATGAACGAATCTCTGGTATTCGGGTAAGACAGCTAGCTAAGGCAATAGCTGTGTAAAGGTGCCATTCTTCACAGGGAAACCTTTGAAAGGTTGCTGTTATATATCGGCACAGTACCACTTCGGGAGGAAATTGGACACTCTTTGGAATGTAGCCTTTCATTCTTTTTCTGCATTTTGATTATTCTTGGACAAATAATGCATTCTACGTGTTTTATTAGAAAATAATGCATCATTTGTTTCCCAAGGCCCAGACTCTTTAGAAAAACATCTTATCATCTTAATTAAAATGTATTTAATGATAATGACATTTTTATGGTTCTCAGAATATGTAACATGTTTACTATTTAATACTCAGAGATGGCTCATGAACTATGTATCCTTACTTCTTCACTTCAGATGTGGGTTTAGAAAACTGACAAGCTTGCTGGATGTCAAATAGTACCTCTTCTGAGAAAATATAGTAAATCAGTGGTATTTGATGTTTCTGAGATTCTCTTAGTAGGAGAGAATTTTCATTTCTTATCAAGCCTTTCTAGCCTTCCATTTAATTAAATCAAAGCTTAGTACTGTGCTTTCCTTCTTATTTATTACTAGAAAATAATATTAATTTGGTGTAGCCTATTGGTACAGATAAAAAATACTGAAAAAAAATCTTTTCCTACCTAATTATTAGGCTCAATCAAGATTACTTTGCACCAGAAATTTCTTTTATTTTCTATTTGGAATAAAATTCAAGTTATTTAAATGGAAATTTCAATAATAAAGTTCTGTTTAAATATGCAGCTTAAAGATTAAGTTAATGGTGTTTGTGGTTTTTTTTTAATGTAACCAATACTCTGGATAAATCTTTAAGACTTGAGGCAGGTGTCTGTTCACATCCCTTTCCTAACAGAGCTGACATGAAGACTACCCAAGGAACTCAGCTGCAGCCAAAAGACAGTTAATGAATTCCCATGCACCTGCGGATGACATTGCAGTTGTGTAGATAGGGAAATTAATTGGACTTATTGAATTATTGTAAAAACAGAAATTAGGGCATGAAGTTAAATGGAATGTGTTTGGGTAATCTGTAAAAGCTATAGGAATATAATGGGAGTGGACACAAGTCATATTTCATTGTATACATGTTTGAAATTCCCAGAGCATACATTTTGACTGCTAAAAGCAAAATTTTAACAATGATACAAATGAACATTTTGAAACAAATAAATACTAAAAAAAAATTAAAATTCTAAAAATTTTTCCATCATATATACTGTTATGGTAATTTTACAAATACAGATAACTTTAATATTTATTTTGTGACTAAATAATTTATAGTTATTTAGAGGCCACTTTTATAACGTGACCTTTTTCAAAATGCCTTTTGACTTCAATGCAGTAAATATTTCCCCCATGGCAGCAATTTCCACAAAAAAGAAACCTTAATCCATGAAAAGTTAGAAAATTATCTGATTCAATAAACTTTTATTATGAATAAATTAATTCATATCAGAATAATTGCTAATGTACATTTATTGCTTGTTTGACTTCTTGGGATATTTGTTGAAGATAGAAAATCATAATAGCAAAGGTAATTCTTGGGACTTCTTTGGGAGATAGTGAATGGACCATAAAATGTATAGGGATTAAAGATAAATTTGACAATTCAGAGTTATTGAGAAGGAGATTGAATGATAATAAATGATAGGATAGGCTTTTTATTTTCTTTAGAGAATTAGCACTGACAGAAATCATAAAGGAAAGAAAAATGTTTCAGCAAAGTGCACAGACAAATATAAATTAATACCCGCGGGCATGAAGTCTGGGAAATGGCAGCCAAAGACTTATCACAATGTCACATGGTCAATGTGAGTGTGATGATTCCACTGGAGTCCATCAATCACTGAGTTTGTGTGGTAAAGAAGCTGCTTCTATAGCAACCATTGATCATTAACTTGAAGCTGTGACCATGGTGACCCAGTGAAGACTGCATGTGTGCACTAGATGGAAAAAACATCAGGTAATATATCAGTTATTTCAGACAGCACCATCCTGAGACCCTGTCATTGCATGGAGGTGTAAATGGTAGTATTACAAGGGACCTAAGATTGAATTCTTGAAGTTCCTAAAGAGGAAGTACACAGTATTGGCCCTATCACAATTCCACTTAATTTTTATGTTTCTCTATTTTGAGGAAAATTTCTGAGATTTTACATATTGATAGCGGAGATTTTTTTTTTTTTTTTTTTTTTTTTGGTTTTTCGAGACAGGGTTTCTCTGTGGTTTTGGAGCCTGTCCTGGAACTAGCTCTTGTAGACCAGGCTGGTCTCAAACTCACAGAGATCCGCCTGCCTCTGCCTCCCAAGCGCTGGGATTAAAGGCATGCGCCACCACCGTCCGGCGATAGCGGAGATTTTTATATATCGATACGAACATGGAAATTATTGTTGGCTTTAGTAGGATATGTTCACAAATTATCAACTGCATTGTATTAACAATAGACTTTACCAAAGCATTTATTCTTCATCTTTGTAAACAAAAGACATGTTAGCATAAAAGAAGTTAAATTTGAAATCAAGGAGAAAGGAATGGTGCTTGAAGCATCTTTCTAAAGACAACAGTGATGCCTGGTACAGAGAGTGCTTCTATGATTGGCTTTACTAAAAATATAATTGTGCATATGTTGTGCAGTTATTAACAGAGTATCATTTTACTTTTTTGTTTTTATTTCTGTTTCTGTTTTGTTTGGTTTGGTTTTTGATTTTTTTGATTTTTGGTTTTCCAAGTCAGGGTTTCTTTGTATAACAGACCTGACTTCTGAACTTCACTACGTAGACCAAGCTGTCCTTGAACTCACAGAGATCCACCTGCGTTTTCCTCTCGAGTTTTGGGATTAGGGGCATGTGTCACCACTGCCCAATTTAAGAATATCATTTTGCTCTTAATGTAATTTCAAATCTGACTCTGTTTAGGACTTGACAATTTAATTCATTGCAGAAAACTAAATAAACAAATATATTGTACAGAGTATAAAGGAATAATTAGAGCTAGCATACAGTCATCACTTGGTAAATATAAATGCATTAAAGTATTGGGGTAATATTTGTGGAATTAACCAGAATTAAAATAGCTACTTTCAGCTGAAGTATGCAGCATGATTTTAATCATTTCATTTAAGAAGACTGGAAATGTTAAGTGATTTGAGTGCAGAATTTGGACGCAGTTATAATTACTGAGATATGGTTGAGGCATAATGTCTGGAGGAAAACATTTAAGAGACAATTTTGACTACCTAGGGTAAGAATTTGGGACACTGAGAAATGATTTTATTGTAGCATTGGCATTTGATACTCAGTATTGTAATTTAAAATACTATTTTTGGTAACAATGTAGTGTCTAGATCTAGAAAATTAGAATTAGAATTTTAGAGTTATCAGACATCTCTAGATACTGAGTCATAGGTTCAACATAGCATCATGCGACCAGAAATAGCTATGGGTGTGACCAATAATAATTGTAAACTTATGTATAATAATAGTATGATATTTATTTTTAATATTTTAAAAGTGAATATCATCATTTCTGGCTATTTTTGACTTTTTGTAACGTCAAAAAGTTGAACACAGCTGATAGGTTTCAAAATAAACAGAAGGGAGGTGATAGACTTCAGTAGGTGATGAGAAAGTATGCCTATTAATGGAATAGCAGAGTGAGCAGAAGTATTCAAGAATTGTTATTTTCTAATGAACATGAAATACTTTAAATATTTTGAATTGTAAATATGGCTTTGATCTTTCAAATCATTGCAAGGGTAACATCAGAGCATAGAAAAGATAAGAGCTTGCATTGTGTATTTAGCCAAAAGAGTCAGATTTAATGTCACCAACAGTGAGATCAAACTGTATCCCTGAAGAATGAGTAAAATAGCAATGTCTTGGGCTCCATTAACCAGTATTTTCCTTCTCACAGGGAAAACTTTCCTCTCAAACTGTTCTACAATTCACTTTACCTCCAGTAATACCCTTTGCCTGCAAGAGAACTCCATCTATCATTTCTCTTTGTAAGGATATCCTACATGAACAACCCTAGTGGATTTATTTTGTTTGATACAAATGAATGAAGGAAAACCCTTGTAACACTCCCATTACAACCTGGCCACCTACATGTTAATGAAATTCAACTTTTATGCCAACTGTGACAGTGTATTGGCTTCCCTCCTGCCCCCAACCTTAGTCTCCCTTCTGACACAGAAGACTTGGCCTGATTCCACACCTTCACAGATGGAAGGTCTTGACCATCACCAGGTCCCTTCTGTCTTCCCTTTTGTCCTAGGGGTGATGAGAATGTTATTATTGTGGATATATTTTTTTCTCTAAAAGATCTTGTTTGGCTCTTTTATTAAGATTGTTAAGCAACTTTAAGTACTAAATTCCTCCTGGTAAACATAGATTGAATGATTTCTGAAATATTTCCAAAATTAATAAAACAATTTCATCAAAGTCTATGCCACCTGTCATAAGTACCATAGAATGAAAATTCTGAATTTTATAGATTGTTTAAAGTTTTGAGAGCTTTAATTACAGACATCTAAAATACTTTAAATATAGTAAAACTGAATTAATGAGAACCCTATGTTGACTTAAAGAATAAAGTTTTATCTCCTGGCAACAAGATTATTGATTTTCTTAGTTGTAGCATCTCAGTGATAAAGCAGGGGAATTGAAGAATTTTTAGTGGCTTTCTCAAATGGCTGCTTCATGTCAATAGGTGGGGTGATAAAATGTCATGCCAAATAATGGGGAAAAAAGGGTTTTTTTTTAGGAAAAGTTCATTTTAGTGTATAGTTGTTTATTAGGAAAATGAAGAATCCCATTTTAGTATTTGCAAAGTGGAAATTCTTCAATACATGTAAAAGGAAAGACTTAAGCAGTTGTAGGCTCAATATCATTACAGAAATGCGATAAATGATGTCTGTATAAGCTTTCATTGTCTGGAGATTTCATTGGAATCATTAATGTTACTTTATAAATAGTTTGACTGAAAGAGCAGACCTGGAGGTGCTATTACAGTCATTTACTCACACACACAAAAAACCTAATTCTATGTACAATGACCAGTTTATTTAGAAGGAGGTTATTGACTTCATAGCTAAGACTTCCGTTGGAGTCATTGTGGGAGGCTGTAATTTTGTTTTCAGAGATTCTTCAGTAGTGATTATTGACCTGTGAGAATGTGGTCATTATAAGCAACACAGATTTCTTAATGGTTATAATTACAGTTATTATATCTGGGAGGAAACTAGACAAGGATTCAGAAGACATCATAGTGATGTTATCCTTAAAAGTGGCAGAGATCATTTAGTTTTCTAATTATATTCACCTTGTTTGTTAATTGAACCTACAGGGTATGTAGCCACTGCCACAGAAGTGGTGGCAGTAAAGATTTAGAATGTCCACTGATAATGTTATGTAATTATATGTTGAGATGTAAAATATATCCATATATATTATAATTATATCCATATATATCATTATTGTGTATTATATACAGTAATATAAATGATGTAAAAATTTAGAGACTGTCATCATGATTTTATTTTAAAAATACAACAGTTAGGGTACTTGCAAAGTTGCAAGGAAAATTTTCATTGTTCCACGGAAAAATTTTGCCTAATTCCTACTCAATCTTTACTTATTGCCTATATTAGAAGAAGCTAATGCAGTCGTAGGAATAAAAGAATTAATTATAGTCAATATATATGGATTGCTTTCAAAATAATAAGTCAGCATAAGAATTATTATGTCTTTATAACCACACGCTTCATTTGGACCTGCTTGTCATTATTTTGAGATAAATCAGTTTGTAGAGGCAGGATCCCAAGGTTAAATTGATTTGAAAATTTGATTTTGCAATGCTGAACATGCTATTTGAATTATTTTTATGATGCTGATGGCCTTATATATTTTAATATATATAGTAATTACTATCACATATTTAGTAATTGTTTCTAAAAGTTTTAATAGCAAATATTCTATTTATTTGCATCTAATTATATTTGGGTATGTAGCCTGTAAAACAGTAAGTATGATCATTAATATAATATATCCAATCCTTTTGATATCTGGCTTGAAGATTATGGTGACATTTCAGGGTAATTATAAGTGACTAGGAGAAAATAATTAAACGAGAAAGCTATTAGAGATTTCTCAATGTTATACAGAGATAACTTGGATCACCCTAGCTCTTAAGTGAAATACTGTATAAGCTGACCCAGGACATGGTCTTCACCGGAGTCTGAGACGCTGACTGCAGCCAAGTCCAGGAATTAGAGCACAAGGAAAGTTTGTCTGCTTGGGTCCCAAGAATGTGTAATATTAGTCCTTGTGGGTTGGCAGCTTGACAAGTAAGAAAGAAAGGTGGAGATGGAGGGAAGGCCTGAAAGCCTTTGATGCCTCAGATTACATCTCTCAGATTATTTTGATTACCATTCTAATGTTCTTGTGATAAGCTTATGTCTAAAAGAAACCTTTCTATTTTATTGTTTCTTATACTGTTTCCTCTGTTTCTATCTGATCGATTTCAGCCCTCAATTTCATTATTTCTTGTCATCTACTCCTGGGTGAGTCGCTTCCTTTTGTTATAGAGATTCCAGGTGTGCTGTTAAGTCACAAGGGTGAGAATTCTCCACTTTCTTTATGTAGTTACTTAGGGCTATGAACTTTCCTCTTAGCCCTGCTTTCATAGTGTCTCATAGGATTGGCTATGGTGTGCCTTCATTTGAATTGTAGGGAAATTTTATTTTCTTTCTTCATTTCTTCCTTGACCCAGGGGAGAATCAGTGGAGCGTTGTTCAATTTCCATGAGTTGATGGGTTTTCTACAATTAGTGTTATTGTTAAATTCCAACTTTAAGCCACGGTGATCTGATAAGATACAGGCGATTATTACAAATTTTTTGTATCTGTGGAGGTTTGTTTTGGAACTGAGTATGTGGTCAATTTTAGAGAAGGTTTCATGAGGTGCTAAGAAGAAGGTATCTTCCTTTTGTTTAGTGAAATTAGAAACCCTGGAGAACTTGCCCCTTGTCACACAGCTCCCACCCCTAACTAAGAAGCTATCTGCAATTGATACCCACATGTACAGGAGAAAAGTTTTCTTCGGTGTAGTCTTGGGTATATGCATCGTACTGTTGGACAGCTAGTGCCCACCAGCAGAAGCCCAATACAAAACAAACAGTGTTTTTGTTGACTCTTTACCTCCTACTTCTTTGTTTTTTGTTTTGTTTTGTTTCATTGGGTTTTTTTTTTTGGTTTTTTGTTTTATTTTGTTTTTGTTATTTTTGTTTATTTGTTCTTGTCTTTTTTTCTGTATAATACAATAGTTTCCCGGTTTATTTTCTCAAAGGGATTTGTTTGCCTGAGTGTGTTTCTTGTGGTATATATACTTTTTAATTTTTTAAAATGTTATTTTTGTTTGCTTTTATGACTATTTGTTTGCTTTCAAAAGAAAGATATAATTAATCTCAGCACTCCAAGAGACAGAAGCTGGACAATCTCTGTGAGTTTCAAGCCAGGATGGTCTATAGACAAGGGCTGATACAAAGAGAAACCTTGTACCAAAAATATATTAAAAAAAAAGAAAAGGAAAAGAAAGAAGAAGAGGAAAAGAAAGAAAAGAGATATGGGAGGAATTGGGATAGGGAAAACCACAATGAAAACATAAAAAGAAATGGTTTTCAGTTTAAAATGTTATTAAAACATAGGAGTTTATTCTTTTAATTTTCAAGAACTATTTGGTATTTGACAAACATTTAGTCTTTAAGTTGTTTTTTTTTAAGTTTTGTTTTGCCAAATTTAAATTATATTGTGAATTATCTATTTTCTGTATTTGTGTACATTGTTGGGAATTTTTGATAATGTTAATCTTTGAAATTAAAATGCTTTTAAACAATTCACAAATAAAAATTGTGTAAAGATGCTTTTAGTCATAAGTTTAGGTATAGTTACTTAGAATCCAAAAATATCTGGAATGCCCCTGTTCTTCTCACATTTTCTTTGAACTTTTATTGAATAGTGGTAAATGAGTTAATTCAGAAAGTTTTCTACATCTCAGGGAAGTTTTAAATGAAACTAAGAAAATATGAATGGATTAAACAGACCCAAATTCTCATGCTTTAGATGGAGCATTATGGTTGAAGGACAAGATTCGGATTGAGCATACAGGTATAAAGTGCATTTTTGAGCAGACCCCTAAACCTGTAAGAAGTACTGTGAAATTACATAAGGTTTGCTCAGAAAATGCATCAGTGTGTGAGTGACATAAAATTTTTCATTCTGTATCATATATGTTCTTTAAATTTCATAGGAACATTCAAAAAAAATTTTTTTTTTTTTTTTTTTTTTTTTTTTTTTTTTTGATTTTCGAGACAGGGTTTCCCCGTAGCTTTTTTGGTTCGAGGCCAGCCTGGTCTAGAAGACCTAGTTCCAGGACAGGAACCAACATTCAACATTTTAACAGCTAGCACAAAATGCCATATTTAATATTACCTTAAAGAATTATCACTTTAAGACTAACAAATCTTATAAAGCAATACACCCTGAAAATATATAAAATAGGTGTTATTAATGATAAAGGCAAAATTCTTAAAATGTATATTTAAGAATTGTACAGTTCTAAGAAGTTGCTAATGTATTTGATGAGCCAGAAGATATGTCTGGTTGAGGAAACACTTTTGAAATATGTTGGAATTCTGAGTGAACCACATTTCAGCTAGAAAGTTCATGTTAATGCCAATTACTTGTGTGTTTATGCTCCTGAGAAAAAGGTTTTAATTTTTAACATTTTAAGAAGATGATAGCTTCAGGCAGTTAATCATTATTTGAATAAATTGTACTTGCATTAAAACATTTCACACAGTGTACAAGTGTTAATAAATTTAATGTCAAATGAATAATCAGTGCAATTTCTAGTGAGGAAGCTGTCTAATTTCCATTCAAAATGTGAAGCAACGATGATGGCTGGAATCTCAAACTTTAGTCTCCCAAGCGTTCCTCTGCAATGACCCTGATGACATAGGCTACCTTCTATAATAATGTCATTATATGCAGTACCTGCAGTACCTGTCTATCATTGTGTAGTGTTGTGTTAAAATAACCATGCAAGTATGAATGTTGGTGTTCCTGATAGCCCTGTGTGATAACCACAATACACTTATCAATAATTTGTCTGTCTTTTATGTGTTGTTTTTTTTCCCTTTATAAACAGCATTGCATATTATTCTACTTTTAAAGCCACATCTTAAAATCTGTAAAACAATGTTGCCCTTCAGACGTTGTCATGCTAACAAACAAAAGAACTCTAATTGGAAGCACTTAATAATAATCTTAATATGAAATGTTTATAATTTTTTATATGTAAGTAAAAAATTAAATGACGCATTACTTCCAAAATTGAATATTCATGTATACAAGTTTCTTAAGTAGTTATGTGTGCTTAGAACTCTATGTATTTGGACATAATCTCTTTACTCAAATGGTTTCTTAGCAGAACTATATAATATACTTTATGTGTTATTTTAGGAGTCTTTAAATACAACTAAATTTTACTATTTGAAGGCTCTTACATGTTCATTTAAAGTGTTAATTCAGTCTTTCTGTTGAACTACGTGTGTTATAAGAAACTAGCTGTTCAAGTGTCTTTATACAGATCTTTGAAAGGCAGCAATCCTGTTCCAGGTATTGTGAATTATTATGTTTAGGTAGTTTGCTCTGTTTGTTATTCATGCCCACAACATGCACTCGATGCTCTAATATTTATTACTTTCTTAAAGTACAGTGCTGTCCTAGTGACTTTGGGAAGCATAACAATCAAAATTAGACAGCTAGGAGTCTGTTGCTTACATGTAAATAAAGATATTTTATAACTAGAGCATTTCTTAGGAGGACATGGAAATTTTTATTACATTTTTATATTGAAATACCTCAAAGTATTTGCCTCTAAAATACTACAGGCAGTCCATTGCTCCAGTTTTGCCAACTATTAAAATGCATCTCTCCTTAATTTTTTTCAGTTTCAAAGCTTACATTTAGAAACAGATTAATTTTACTTGTCCAATAAATATTATAGGATATGTGCTTTTTCTCACAACATATTGTTAAATAAGTTAATTAAAATTTAATGGGAACATCATATTAAAACTTAATGGAAGAGCAATGAAAAATCTCGACTGGGGGAACGGTTATGGGGCTAGGGAGAAACCTGGTACTAGAGAAATTACCAGGAATCCACAAGAATATCCCCAACTAAGACTCCTAGCAATAGTGTAGAGAGTGCCCGAACTGCCCTTCCTCTGTAATCAGATTGGAAATACCCTGTCATCTTAGAGTCTTCATCTAGTAACTGATGGAGACAGATGCAGAGATCCAGAGCCAATCACCAGACTGAAGTCTGGGAGTCCAGTAGAAGAGAGTGAGGGGTATTTTATGAGCAAGGGAGTTCAAGGCCATAACAAGTACGTTTAAAATATTGTCATGATTTGATTTGCTTATGACACTGCAACTCTGATACGATTGCAGGTGCCTCAAAAGCATACCCTCATTTCTTTGTCTTCTGTCTTCAGATGTTTAGAAATATTGCTTTTGATTTAAGAATGAAAAGAAAATGATTTCAGGTAAAATAAATTTAGATTTTACTCATGATGCTTTCAGTGAAATACCTTTTATAAAAATGACCTTTAAGGATGAATTTTTTTTTCAATAATGCCTATTCTGACTAGGAATAAAAAGGAAGCGATTCTTACAACCATAAAACCAATGCACAACAAAAGTGGCCGGATTGCAGAAGTGATTAGTTTGTATTTTCACTTAATGATGATAATAGTCTTACTGAATAAAACTCATTAATAAATATTCATTGCAAAATCTCTGTTGCTTTATGCATTCAAGAGGGATGAGAGATTCCCAGCTATTTATCAAGCGGTCATTGAGTCAAGCAAACATGTACACAATTAGAATCAGCTCAGTAAATATTGAGCTTAATCTTGAATGAAATGATACACAGAGTACTGTAAGAGCATGCTTTTATGCTTTGTATCCTTTAATATAAAAAGGATTAACTTTTAAATAAATATTAGCTATTGGGATGCCAAGACCTTAATTATTATTTCCTTGTCAGTTTAGGAAACCTGTTTCTTTCAGACACTTACTAAGGATCTACTGTACATAAATGGAAATGACAGATAGAAAATAAAAGAGAAGAATACCGTGCAGAGGAGACAGAAAACATGAAAGACTAGAAAAAAGAAAAGGAAAAAGAAATTTCAGAAAGTGGTAGACTTGAGAAGCAGTGCAATGAGGAAAACACAGCTTCATCATGAGGACCAGAGTTCGAATCCAAGCAGCTGCTCAGGCAGCCCACAATGCCTGTAACAGCATCTCCCAGACACTTAATACTGTTTTCTTCCCTGTAATAGCCTGCCAAAACACAGGACCATGGACTCTCACACAAACAGCCCCTGCAACATATAAATAAGATAAAATAAATCTTTTAAAAATGCCGCAGTGCTTGCTATGAAACATCACAAAACCAACATAAAATCCAGCGTAAAAATTCCTGACTGTTTCAGTCTCATGAAAAAAACTCTTTGAAATGATAGTGGTTAGAGCAAACTTCAGATGATAAGTGAAACGTGTCGAAAGGAAGGAAGGCTGTGACTGGGCACAATGGCTGTGGTTTCCATTGCTGATATATTTACTATTCAAAGATAGGGGAGGATGTACTTCTATTGGCGCCCGGAAGTGACCTTTGATTATATCGGACCTCATTTTGTCCTTGGGATCTTGTGGTCTGGAGACCACACATTGTTTATATTTTGCTAGAGAAGGAATTTTAGCACAGTGTGTGATAAGTAAGTGATAAGAAACTTGGATTTTTTCCTTAGCAGGAAGAAACTGTCACACTTCTGCAAAAGCTGGCCATTATTTGATCAGTTTGAAAAGATTATTGGTTGGTGGAGTATTTACTTGGTGGAGGTATTAAAGGGAGACAGCTATCAGTAGAGGCAAAAAGATTGAAATTATTTACTTCTTCAAACCAGAAAAGACAGGCAAGAGTGTTTGTTTTTTAATGTCTCTGCTGCTCTTCACCCATTTGCATTTCAAAAGAAACTTCTATTAGATTTATGAAACTCTCTGTTTCCAGGAAATATGAAAACAGTGTAGCACATTGTCTGAATTTTCATGACGTGATGCTGTTTCTTCAGAAGACAAGCCATTAAAGGGACATGAAATTAGTTATTGACCTCCTTTTTTTGCTGTGAACTTTTGCTTGATGGTTTAATGGGGAATATGCAAAGCATCATATTATTTTAAATTCAATTGTTTCAAATGATTCTTATTATGTTCCATGAGTTTTCATTAACACTTAGCAGTAATGGTCATTCAAGATCTTTTCATCAGCAAGCGTGCTTCAATAGTACCATTGTGATATCAAAATTATACAGTTAAATTATTACAATTTAACTTGCTTATAACATAAATATTGTAGGCATAAATGTAGGCAAAGAGTTTCTTCCATGTTTAAAGGATGTGACATAATTCATGGTTTGTTTACAACCAGAAGATTTTTATCACCAATGTGATTGTTTATAAAATACGTTGTGTCTATTCCTTTTCCTAAGAGACACCCTTTTTTTCTGAAAAAAAAAAATTAGTATCACCTTGAGAATGAAAACAGGTTCTTTATTATTTTTATCATATAAAATAGCATAAATAATGAGACAACTGCATTTCTTTTGCTCTAAAATTGAAATATTTTGTTATTACTCTCAATCTGTATTTCTATTCTAGGAACTGGAAAAACAATTTTTTAAAAAATTTCTATTAGTTTTTTAATTGTGGGCAGTACCCACAGAGGCCAAGAGAGGGCATCATTTCCCCAGGAAGTAGAATGAACTGCCATGTGGGTGCTGGCAATCCAACCTAAGCCTTCTATAAGAGAAGCCAATGCTCTTACATTTTAGACATTGTTCTTTGTCCAAGAATTTTATCAATATGTAAATTTCTATTTGTTTATCAATTTTCTTGCATATAATAAATTATTCTTGTGAACTTGGATTTTCCATTTTATTGTATCAGCTGAGCTTTCCTGAACAAAAATGATAAATCTTAAGATTCATATATTACTAACATAAATTTTTATACATCCAAATTGCTGGGCACTAATCCTGTGAATGGCATTCATATCAGTTGTCTTTGATCTCTAAATCCTGCTCAGCTTATATTAACTTTTCTCTCCCCTTCTCTTTCATATTAAGTAATGTTTCATTATTCAACCATAAGTCCTTTGAATGTCGCTGTAAATCAGGTACACATGCTTTTGATAGTGTCATCATTAGCAGGGATATTACTCACTGACATCTATGAACTTGAATTTATACATTGTCCCAGAATATCATTACAGCAGTCATGCAAATCATCATATACTCAAGGACTAAGTGAAATAAATCAACATTTTGAAAACATTAGTCAGCAGTTAGAAGTCCTTCAGGGGCCAGAGTCAGCACTCACATTTAAGCTCCAACTCAACAGAAGTTCCCCCTTCGTTCCACCCCTATTTGTCCTGTTACAACTTTTTTATTTTCCTTCTCTTTTCGAGGTCTTAATTATTGAGTTCTTTTCCCAATCTATGTATCAAAGCTTTGAACAATTCCCTGTCTGAAAGAATTCTTTTAACTTTTATTACACTTATTTCAATTTTGTATGCTATTCTTTAAAGCATCCGCAATGTAGTTAGTTCATTCTCAGATGATAACAGGATTTCATATAAGCAACTTCATAATACTGGGTCCATAATGATGAATAAAAATACATTTTGTCCTGAAGTTCCTGCCCATTGGTTCATCTTTTTAACTTTGTCTTCTGTAGTCATGTCTTTCCTCTGTCTTCCAAATGACCTTTAATATTGTTAAGAAAATATTCAATTCCATAAGTACAATATCAATGCGTCTTTCAAAATTTACAACAAATTTGGACAGGGTTTTTTTTTTTTTTTTTTGAATTCCAGAAACTAATGGAGACACTGCCACACAGCAGCTCACCTATGAATGTAATTAAAAATACTAATAAAAAATGGATCTAATGTCCTTATTAAACAGATGCTAGAGAATTTCACATAGAGAGGACAGTGAGAGAAAGTGATTGTCTGAAAAATATGAGAGCCCAATAAAGTTACATCGTTTGTAGCTGTCCAATCATGACATTTAGTTATAGTACCTCATATGGATTATGACAACAGGTACAAGTCAATTTCAAAACAACAAAATTACTATGAATATATTTCAGCATAGAAATATCTTTTAGTCTAATACTCCATTCCTCTGTGTTATAGGATCAATAATACAGAAGAACACTAACAGAGATGATATGGAAAGGAAAAATAAAATTAAAAAAATAAATGAAAGGAAAAAGAAAGAAATGAGTATGAGAGAGATAGAGAGAAGATAAAGGGAGGTAAATGAAGTCAAGAAGAAAGACATGATAGAAAAAAAAGAAGGATGCAGAGAAGAGGTAGGGATCACAGTTTGCCTTCACCTGAACTTGGACTCAAACAAAGACAATAGAGGATAAACTCCCCTAAGCTACCTCCTAAATATTCACTTAAACAACTCGACAAAACATGGCAGCTGGAAATCATCCCCTTGGCTCCGTAGTTGATTTCGATGAGATCCTGATGCTGCTCGTTCAAACTGTATTTGGGGGAGCTGAAGTGGCAGCTTGGCATGAATTCAGACAGGGTTAATGATAGCGAGGCTGGCAGGCTGACAAGTGTGGGCAGATTTGAGCGGCTCCCTGAAAGGTTGGCTGCTGAAATGTAGGCAAAGTGATTCATTTACTAAAAAGGAAAATACAGTGTAAAGTATAATTAGGAAAGAAAACAGCCTTCAGAAAATAGATTTCGTCTTAATTTGTAAATCTCTGGCTTTCAGAAGAAAACTGAACATTTCCCAAGTAGATTTGCATCTTAAGGATGCATTATTTACTAGGCTAGCAAGCTTTAATCTCTATTTTATATTTTTCTATATTCTACAAATTATATGGTCTTCAATTTGACCCTTAACTGTCTTTGCTATTAAAAACAGTCATGTGGAAAACAGCCAGGAGAAAAAAAAATGCTTGGTGGTTTGTATAAAATGATGCATACTTTATTGTTCTCTTTCAACTAGAACACTGTAATGTTTACGGTGCTTTGCTTGTATATATTTGAAAGTAATTGGACAGCCCTACCCTAGTGAAATTGCTTACACAAGTGTAACAGTGCAGAACGCTGCTGCTAACTGTATTTTAATCATTCCTAAGTGGGTAGTTGGGCTTATTCAACTATGAATCAATGCATCAATTTAGATTGTAGGGTAACTGATTTTATAAGGACTCTGGGCAAAATAACCGAAAGATACCTAAGTAAAATGTAAAAGAAAAACAAGGGTACTAGACAGATGGCGAAGTGGTTAATGTTCATTGGACTCCTCCAGATTATCAGTTTGATTACCAACACCTACAACTAATTCCAATGGATCTGATACTCTTTTCTCCCGTCTCCAAGCAACTGCACAAACTTAAAATGCACTACTTGTAAACACACATACAAACACACACACACACACGCGTGTGCGCGCATTCACACACAGACCCCACAATGGAACTAAATCTTCAAAACCATGACTGAATAATAGAAAAGAGAATTAAGTCTCATAAATCTACTCCCCCCCAAAAAGAAATCAGAAACAGGTTTCCTTCTCTCACATGTGCTCATTTCCTGCCATTTCGATTTTGATTTGTCCTTCGAGAAAAAGATAAAGAGTAATTATCACTTACACCTGCTATTTCTTAAGAGATAATATATAACTTAAAAAAATACTTCTCTGTGTCATTTCCATCTATGCCTAAGTGAGTAAATATTTGAAAATTGTTCTTTTCATGAGTATCACAATTGGCAACCATTTCTATAATGTGATTTTTGACATTTCTGAGTTTTGTAGTAGATTCATGTTAACACATTCATAATGTCTGAGTTCCTTTCTTTTTTTCTTTTTTTTGTGGCTGTGATAAAATTCCTAACAGAAGCATCTTAGAGGAAGGGTTTATATTGCCTCACACAGTCTGTCATTGGGACATCAAGGCAAAAGTCACATGCAGTGGTCATTCTGTCCTCAGGCAAGAGTGTGAATCCCCAAGAAAGATTAATTTTCCAGCTCCTGGGAGATGTTATTTGCCTGTAACTCTTCATCTAGTGATTTGGTCCCCGAGATTTCCCTCCTCTCTTGGGATGTGAGCTGATACTGGCTTGTTGAGGTCTTTCTGGCCAAGCCATTTTGTTGGGCTTCCAAGGGTCAAGTTTCCCTGTCTTACCCGAAAGGTCCAATCTCCCAGCAGACTTCTGGGTCCTCGGGTTCTTAAAATCTTTCTCCACACTCTTCTGTAACATTCCCTGACCCTCACAAGCACAAGCTGTATTCTAGAAGGAACGACTGGAGCTGAGCCCTTCACAGCCAGTTTTCCTCTTCATTTGACTGATTGTGACTTCGTGTGGTCAATTTTTCCCAGTGCAAAAGGAGTTTATTTGATGAGTACTTCTCTGAGGGTACGAGTACTTAAAATTCAGTTAGACTAATAAACTTTCAGCTTTAAGGAATATGATTTTAGTTTTAGGAGAGTGACCATGGTAGATTCTCCTCTAAGATTTATGACCTCATGACCCATGGTAGTTAGCTAGGTGTACAGTGCCAGGCATGGTTTTGTTTCTGCTAAGAAGATTTACTGTCAAGATGTCATGATTTCACTTCTCCTAAGTGGATCTACTGCCAAGATGTGTCACTGCTATGTTCTCTCTTTTTCATTCATTCCAAGACCCAGCCCACAAAATGCTGCCACGTAGATTTAGGATGAGTCCTCCTTAGGCATCCAGCTCGGTTAATAAAACCCTTCGCAGGCATGCTCAAGTGCAGATTAATCCAGAGAAGTTTGCACTGAGAGTCCTTTCTCAGGTGATTCTACAGTGTGACAAGTTGACAAACAGTTGCAAATAGTGTAAAGGAGAGAGACACAGAAACAAGAGGGAGGGACATAAAAGGCTTCTGTGACAACTCATACCCCCACCCCCTTTTCAAAAAGAGGTAACAGCTTAGAAAGGAAGACTTCAAAGAGAACTCTTAAAAAGTGTGATGAGAATGCTGATGTGTAGCTCTCTACAACTGATAACTTCTGGTAAGAGTTCAAGGGAGAAGGAGTCAGTTCTACTTAAGAAGCAGGCCACTGAGGGTTTGACCATGCTCTAGCAAGTATATAGATAACACAAATTGGACTTGTTATTTTGTTTGGATCTTTGTTTTGCTTTTCTTGCTCTTTATTCCAACTTTTATTTTTACTTGTTTGGGGAAGGAGAAGACCAGAAGAGGGGGTGGGGCAGACATGGAAGTCTGAGAACTGTCTGTGATTGGGGTGCAAGATGTGAAATTCCCAGATAATCAACAAAAATGCTACGTTGAAAAGCAGTGTAAAATGCTCACTATAGAGAGGTTATATTTAGAAAAACTAAGCTACTGCTTTTGAAGAGAATGAACAACAGTTGCTACTGAATACTGAGGATGATATTTTCAGGGTGGAAATGCTGTTGGTTATAGAAAAAGCTGTTTAAAGAGACAATTTTTAATTTAAAAATGCATATATACTTTAATCCCAGCACTTGGGAGGCAGAGGCAGGCGGATCTCTGTGAGTTCGAGACCAGCCTGGTCTACAAGAGCTAGTTCCAGGACAGGCTCCAAAACCACAGAGAAACCCTGTCTCAAAAAACCAAAAAAAAAAAAAAAATGCATATATACATTGAGACAATTCAAATCTGAACATTTAATATCACATGGAAACATGATCCATGATATTGAAATCATCAACCATGAGTTAGGTCTAAAATAAATATACAGAGAATAATATTGGCAAAGCTAAAAATTGGACCTATTAAAACAATAGTTGATTTGACAAATGATAAGACCAGGCAAGGACAAGACAGAAAAAGCAGTAAATGTCATATTATCCATCTGTTTGATGATATCAAAACCTGTGGTAGCATTGTTCCTTTATCTTTCTTTCTCATTTCTCCAGGGGGTCATCAACAGCATAGATGAAGCACTCAGGATTCAAAGTTAGGGTATGTTACCCATGAATGTGTTTAATGCATGATTGTTAGTGTTGTTAAGAAGAATACATACTTTCATTTGCATTCAATAACATACATACATACACCTATACACAGATATTTAATTTTAAATGGTCTTGAAAGCTACAAGAATTGTATATAAATAAAATGATACTATTACGATATATGATGAAAGAGCAAGAAAAAATGTTCTAAAATTGTATTTTAATATTTCTTATAGAAATTGTTTTAAAGCTACTTCTCAGAAATAAAATGTAATAAACAAATTAGGAGGTAGTATCTTAGAAATCTTTTCTTTTGTTATTAAGAGTTAAAATGATGAGTGATCAGTCTATAATTCAATTCCCCTTATCCATACAGTTAAGAAATCCTTAAGCTGCTTTTTTTGTTTATCTAAGAAAAAAATAGGACTTCTTAATTCATTGACTTACTACTACTTATAAATTATTATACCTTATGAGTTATTACCATGCTATGATTTGTAACATTGCTGAAATTCTGGGTAAGTTAAAATTTGAGACTAATTTCATCTTCGGTCAGAACAGGGTTACCCAATCTGTTATCTCTCACACCCAGCTCTGTCTATCATATGATTCCCTATCTTCAAGGTAAATTAAAAATAATATTCTGCAGTTATCATTTTTCACAATCTCTTATGTCACTTGCTCAAAGCCTTTTACAAAATTTTCATCTTTTTTCTATTCGGAGTTTAATTATCCATGGCCTTATTTCTCTCCTCATCAACACCTCCTTCCTTGATATTTGGGATTAGTAGTCGGTTCTCCAGGAGCTCTGGCCCTTCTCAAGGGTGAATTCATCAACACTGATTTCTGCTTGATGTTTTTTATCACATGAACTTTTGTTCAATTTATCTTTTATATTCCTCCCCCCATTTTCTGAGCTTTATATATCAAGTTTTCATTTTATTGACTTTGACTTTTAAAACCATGTAGTGAGATTTGTGGATGAGTGGAAAGTGGTCTCTATCAATGAATGCCTGATTTTCTTTTCATTAACCAACCTGTATGAAGGAAAAACTTATAATGGATTTGTTTTACAATGACTGTGAATTTATCTTAACATGATATACATTTAAAATGTTAGTAGATTTTAGCCATATTCCAGCTAGCTAAAACTAATTGCTTTCAGCTAATATTCAATTTATATACATTCTTAATATTTAAAATATATGTTATTCCGCAATGTCCACTTTGTAGAACAAATATTAATGCATATTATGTATTGGCCATAGCTATGAACTCTTGATGAATCAGAATACTGAAAACTGATTTATATTTTTATCAAATGATGTATTGTTTTATGTTCTTTTCAATCTCCTAATTTATAAATTCCTTTTATGTCCAATAAAGCACACAGAATTAATTTCCATGTAGACATTGCATTAGTTAAGATGGTTAATATGGACATTAAGGAATATAATATGGACATGTAATTACAAAAATTATTCCTTTGACGTATATTACTTTTAGAAAATATATGGATTATTTTTACATAATGGTAATATATTATTCATGATAAAGGTATGCACAGATTTTGCTATTGTTGATATTTTATTGTTGTAGGGGGAGCAGGCTGTGTCCCGCTGCCTAGCTAGCTTAACCACCAAAGTAACCACACAGAACTTGTATCAATTAAATTACTGCCTGGCCCATTATATCTAGTCTCTTCTTGGCCAACTCTCATATCATGATCTAACCCATTTCTACCAATCTGTGTAACACCACGAGGTCATGGCTTAACAGAAAAGATTCTAACCAGTGTCAGTCTCAGACAGGAGAATCATGGCATCTGCCACACTGCCTTCTTCCTCCCAGCATCCTGTTCAGTCTACTCCACCTATCTAAATTCTGCCCTATCAAAAGGCCAAGGCAGTTTCTTTATTCAACCAATGAAAGCAATACAAATACAGAAAGACTTCCTACACCATTTTATAATAATGGAACTGAGATGTAGAGATTAATATGAATTCTTTAAGGTCACGGTTTGGGAAAGGTTACATCACAGTTCCTTGAACTTATGAGGCCAGTTCCAGAATCTACATGTAGAAGATCAAATTTAGATTGATGTCACTGACCTTGCACAAAATGAACCCCAGATGACCTGAAGCAAAGGTTTTAAAAAGTATAGTTTTAATAAGTTCCCCGTTTATCTACAACATAAGTTTCATATGTACCATTTTGCCTAACATGTTTAAATGAAAGATTCCAGTTTATTTTGTCCCTGTGCAACCTATCACATCACAATATCCTACAGCAAAAAAAAAATGTAAAAAGGAGTGATTACATTTAATGAACAACATAATGGTTCATGCTATATTTACAAAATATCATCTAAAATGTCATTTTTAGAAATATTCAAAGATCATTTATATGTATTCTTCTTAAAACAAGCATGTGCACATATATGTCACCTGAAAAACCACCATCAACACTTTCTAAGTGGTCATTTTCTTTTGCATTTCATCAATCAATTAAAGACACAACTACATTCAAATCGCTGTGTGTTATTCTTTTCCAAATAATTTGTTATTGAATTTTGTTAATGCATTTACAGAATTTTGTTGCTTAACATATTAAATTATGTAACAAAAGGCAAAAAACAAAGAAAATCTTCAAGGAGTTTTTGATAGCATTTTGATAGTGGGTCTCTAACAGTCAACATTTGTGTTCAGCATGAATTATCCCCTCTGCCTTGAGAAGTGAAGTATATTTTAAATATCAATGCTAGAAATGTTAAGCCTGACAAAATTACTTATTTAAAAATAAAATATGAAATATTTATTTCTGTAAAAATGAGAATCCATACAACCATTCTTGCCAAGATTATTTTAAAACATTTACATTATAGGGAAATATAATTTTGGAAAGCTAACATACCTCTTTCATGTATAAGAAAGAGCAGCAAGCTCAAGTTTTCTAAGAAATATCTTTGAAGAAGAAGGAAGATTTCCATAAATTAGATTTTTCTAGTATGTAAAATCTGGGGCATGTCTCAATAGCTAATTTATAAAAAACCAAAATTTTTAGATATACTTGGTTATTTGTGATCATTAATGCTGTAATTTAGCTTCCTTTTCTAACGTGTATTAAAAATGACCAGGCTATATTAACCTATTATTCCATATCTATATTCAGTATCTATCTACTCTGTACAGAAAATATTATGGTAACAAAATTCATTACCATTTACTGGATTATACAACTCTTCTTTGTGCTTATTTTATTTTCAATGTGTGCCATCATTGAAGCATGAATCTATATTTGATTTTTTGTAGTTTTGTGGTTAATTACCACTTGTCAGTTCATGATTAAGAATACATATGAACTTTTGAAAATCCATGCATTGAAATACATTATGGTTATTTGGTACTTAATAATTGTATCATTATTTCATTCAGTAAACAGATAAAGTTTATCAAGTTGCAGTGAGACTAACACCCCCCCCCCCCCCGCCTTGTATTAAGGGTGGACAAGGCAATCCTGTATGAGAAATAGGCTTTCAAGAACCGGCCAAAGTGATAGCCCCTCCTCTCATTATTAAGAATCTCACAAGCAAACCAAGTTAAATAGTTGTCAAATATATGGAGAGGTCTTAAGTGGTTCCTTGAAGGCTTCCTGGTTGTTGATTCAGACTCCGAATTTCTATGAGCCAGATGAGCTGTTTCTGTAGATTTTTTTGTGATGTCCTTGAAGCCTCTGACTCCTGCAATCCTTCATCCCTCTCTTTCCCAGGGTTTGCTGAGATCCGGCTAATGTTTGTCTGTGGGTCTCTGAATCTGTTTAAATCAGTTACTGGAAGAAGGCTCTCTGAAATCAATTGGGATCGCCACCTACCTGAGATGGCAAATTCAGGCTATGTATTCTCTAATGCTAGAAGTCTTGGCTGATGTCATCCTTGTAGATGTGTGGGAGTTTCCCTTGTATCAGGTTTCTGCCTGACTCTGAAATGCCCTCACTTTGGGTACACTCCTCCTCCACACATACCCCAACCTGATTGCTCAATTCCTCATCATAACCCACCCCCAGTACCCTCAGGAGATCTTATCTCTTCCTAGGGAGATCCATGCTTCTCCCTTTGGGCCCTCCTCGTTACAGAATCTCTCTGGGTCTTTAGATTGCAGCATGATTATCCTTTACTTCACAGCTAATATCCACTTATGCGTGAATCCACACCATGTTTGTCTTTCTGGATCTGGGTTGCCTCATAAGGTAGATTGATTCCCAATTTTCTGAGAACCTGCCGTATTGATTTCCAAAGTGGCAATAAAAGGTTGCACTCCCACCAGCAATTGAAGAGTGTTCCCCGTCCTCTAAACTGTCTCCAGCAGAAGCTGTCATTAGTGTTTTCGATCTTGGTCTTTCTGATAGGAGTAAGATGGAATCTCAGAGGCATTTTGCTGATGACTAAGGATGGTAAACATTTCCTTAAGGTTTTCTCTGCCATTTGAGATTCTTCTGCTGAGAGTTCTGTTTCAGTCCGTGCCTTATTTTTAAATTGGTCATTTGCTTTCTTGATATCTGGTTTCTTGAGTTTTTTATATACTCTGAAGATAAGCACCTTGTCAGATGTGGGGTTAATGACAATCTTTTCCCATTCTGTAAGCTGCCATTTTGTCATATTGAATGGTGTCCTTTGCCTTACAGAAACTTTGTAGTTTCATGAGGTCCCATGTATTAATTGTTGATCTCAGTGTCTGTGCTGCTGATATTCAGGAAGTTGTTTTTGGTGTCAATGCATTCAAGGCTACTTTTCACTTTCTCTTCTCTCAGGTTTAGTGTTAGTGGATTTATGTTGAGGTCTTTGATGCACTTGAACTAGATATTTTGAAGAGTTATTAATATAGGTATCTTTCCATTTTTCTACATGCTGACATCCAGTTATGCCAGCACCATTTGTTGAAGATGTTTTCTGTTTTTCCATTGTATAATTTCAGCATCTTTGTCAAAAATCAGATGTTCAAAGGTGTGTGGATTAATACCAACGTCTTTGATTCAATTCCATTGGTCAACCTCTCTGTTTTTATACCAATACCAAGTTGTTTTCATTGCTGTATCTCTGTAATAGAGATGTTAGGGATGGTGATGCCTCCAAAAGTTCCTTTATTGTACAGGATTGTTTTGGCTATTCTGGTTTTTTTTTTTTTAAATTTTCCATATAAGTTGATTGTTGTTCTTTCAAGGTCTGTAAAAAATTGTGTTGGGATTTTGATAGGGATCGCATCGAATCTGTAGATTACTTTTGGTAAAATGGCAATTTTTACCATGTTATTCCTACTGATCCATGAGCATGGGACATCTTTTTATATTCTGATATTTTCTCCATTTTCTTTCTTTAAAGACGTGAAGTTATTGTCATACAGATCTTTTACTTGCTTAGTTAGTTACTTTTACAAGATATTTTACATTATTTGTGGCTATTATGAAGAGTGTTTCCCTGATTTCTTTTTCAGTTCTCTTATCATTTGTACATAAGGGGAATGTGTGTGTGTGTGTGTGTGTGTGTGTGTGTGTGTTAATCTTGTATCTAGCCACTAGATTAAAGGTGTTTCTTTATCAGCTGTAGGACTCACTTATGTATACTATCATGTCATATTTAAATAGAGATACTTTGACTTCTTCTTTCCAAATTGTATCTCCTTTATCTCCTTTTTCTGTCTTACTGCACTAGCTAGAACTTCAAGTACTATATTGAATGGATATGGAAAGAATGGACAGCCTTGTCTTGTTCCTGATTTGAGTGGAGTTTCTTTGAGTTTCTCTCCATTTAATTTGATATGGCTTGTCAAGCAGCTATATATTGCTTTTGCTATAATTAGATATGTTCCTTGTATCCCTGATCTCTCCAAGACTTTTATCATGAAGGGATATTTGATGTTGTAAAATGTTTGTTCAGCATCTAATGAGAGGATCATTTGTTTTTTTTTTCTTTAGTTTTTTTTTAAATAATCATTGGCAGATTATTATATGTTGAACTAATGCTGCACCTTTGGGAGGAAGCCCATTTGATCATGATGGGTGATCTTTTTGGTGTACTTTAGGATTCAGTTTTCTAGGATTTCATTTAGGATTTTCAATCCTTGCTCATGAGGGAAATTGATCTGAAATTCTGTTTCTTTGTTAAATCTTTGTATGATTTGAGTTTTAGGATAATTATCACTTGATGAAAAAAATGACAATGCTCCTTCTATTTCTATTTTGTGGAATAATTAGAGGAGTACTGGTATTAATTCCTACTTGAAGGTCTGGTGGAAGATGGAATTCTGTGAGGGTTTTTGTTTCGGTTTGGTTTTTTTGTTTGTTTTTCTTGGTTTGTTTTGGTTGGGAGACTTTTAAAGTCTACTTCTATTTCCATGGGAGTTAGAAATCTATTTAACTCTTGCTTGTTTCTGAAGTATAAATAAAGGCTGTTGGAGGTAATCAGGGCAGGCCCCTTGTATAAAACCAATCCAGAGGTCAGACATTTCTTTGCACCAACGTCCCTTCCCATATCTGTACCTGAACCCTGCTATAGCAGGACGAAGGCAAAGCAGTAGAAAGGAACAAATCTGAAAAGCACCGTCAGACCATGCCTAGAGAGTGAGAGACCTCACCACACTCTGTCCTTAATAGGATGCCCTCATCAAATCCCTCCTGCAGTGATCAGAGAGCTCAGTGAAAGAGGAGGTGGAACGATTGTAAGAGTCAGAGGGAAGGAAAGACTCCAAGGAAATAAAGCCTTCAAGACAACAGACTGATACACATAGGGACTCCATAGAGACTGTGGCAGCAGCAGAGAGCCTGCAGAGTTCTAACCCAGGCGGGCTCCTATAACCCAGAGGGCAAGTGGGCACACCTGCCCATCCCTAACCCAGAAGCTATTCTCCAGCTGACAACTGTTTGCAAGGGAGAAGTTAGTTTTATCTAATGGAGTCTCAATGAGGTGCGCACCAGTCTAAGGACAGAGAGGAAGAACATAGATTTGTGTGGGATGAGAGGGGAGGATCTCAGAGGAGTTGGGGGAGTAGAAACTACAATCAGAATATATTGTAAGACACAATCTATTTTCAAACATAAAAATACTAGATGCTTATGAGTTATCAGGAAATGCTAGCTTTTAAAGGAAACCTATGTTTAAAAAATTATTTATGAATTTTTATTTGCTTAATTTATGTGCTTCTGTGTGTACGTGTGTGTGTGTGTGTGTGTGTGTGATATGTGATATGTGCCTTTAACTGGAGTCTAGAATACCTTGAGTGTCATGTTTCTGAAGTAGACACCTACCATGACTAGAGAAAGGTTTCTACTATGCTGGTGCTCAACTAATTTGAATAGCTGGCTGCCTTGCCAGCTAGGAACCACCTCCACCTAGATGAAGTATTTGTCCCTGTGCCTAGAAGAACTGCATTTGAAAGATATGTATGATATTTCTAAAACATTCAGAAAATACTTGCCCAGTTTTAGAATTATGTGGATCTTAAATACTTGCTTTTATAAAGCATAATAAAACACCTTACCTCTCATTTCTTATATATGTGAGTAGTGAATTCAATACATGGGCTGGAATGCATAAAAAGGTGAATCAATGGGATGCTTTGCTCCAGTGTGACTTGTATCCTTTTTGACCTACTGTGTAGACAGTTATGGGATGTGTTAATGGATATCAATGCTTACCCTCTAAAACTTGATAATTATACTTCGCTCCTTGTCATTTCATTATGCAATCTGTTGGATTTTATTTTTCATTCTGAAATTGCTAACAAAACAGACTGCAGTGCAAGAAAACAATTCTACTGCTGTCGATTGATTTTTTTGACTTTATTTATTTATATTTGAATACATAAGTGAGAGAAACTGAATATTATGGATAGGATAACTAGAAGGTTACTGTAACATCTTACTTCCTTGACATCACTGGGCTATTATTGCTTATTTATTATTGCTTATCTGTCTATGGTCAGAGGAAGTCCAAAATTCATGGCTATCATAGGAAAGATACTTTCTTTAGTGAGAAGGGTGGAGGTGGTAGAAGGGTCAGAGTAAAGAAAAATTTCTTTTATGTCTTTATAGTCATGAGAATCACTCACAGGCTTGAGCATTCAATCAAAAGCTAGTGGACTAAAGTGTTAGTTACTGGTTGAAATGTTAATGAACTTTAAAAAGGGTCAGATGTATTCAGGGCTATGCTTTGTGGTATTATATGTTGGTCTTTAAATCACGATAACATAATGGATAATTCTTGTGATGTCTATGTACTTTAAATATGAGTTCAATATCCTTCTAACATTTTACCAACTATAGGCGTGTGTTCATCATATATTCTGTTACGTTCAGTTTATTCTTCATGGCTGCTCATTTCTCGAGATGCATTTGATGACAATGTAGCAAAAACAGTGAAATATTACAACTAGAGCGATCATAGAAACTGTAGTCTAAAGACAATTCTGCAGGTTAATTTGTCCTTTGTATGTGTATGTGAGAATTGAGCTTTGAACAATTTTATCGTGTTCAGCTCATTGACTCACAACCAGAAATACTGAACAGCCTCACAAACACCAGCATCTTTGGGATTGTCTTTTATGGTTGTATGACCTTCTACCTAAAACAAATGTCTGATACATAACAATTAGTATTTTTTCTAATATTAGGGATATTGCAATTAAAATGATTAATTTTGCATATAAAAATAAATCAATCACAGTGCACTGACCATGGTCTCTCAGGATTGCATTGTTTTCCTCAATGATGCAATGTCATAAAAATTTATCCAAGTAGTATATATTATTAAGCTTCAATCTGTCTTCCTATGTAGTACTATTTAAATATAAACAAAATATCCCTTTCACACTAACTTGAAGGGCATGACACATTCTCCCAGTTGAAATACTATGGATAAAATTTCTTATGAACGTTTAGATGTGGATTTTTGAGTGAACTTAGATTTTCATTTCTCAAAGGTACATTCCCAGGATCATCACTCTTGAGATTATCATACTGTCTGTTCACTCTCCGAGAACCTGCCAATCTCCATAGAAGCTAGACCATTTGAAATTCATATCAGTGGTGTGTGGATAACTAAACCCTTCTGAAGGCTGACTCTCGTTGCCTATTGATACTTCTCCTTTTTAATATTTTCTTTGCTTGGCTAACTTTGTGCTTTATCAGAGGAGGAGCTGAACTCTTCACAGATAGGGCATGGGCCTCAGAGCAAAGTCCATGAGAGAGAATGACCAGCCGGAGGCCAGGAAGTCAAGAACAAAGTTCTGGTTTCCTCTCCCTTGTTATGTCTTAACCTTGCCTAGAGACCATGCCTCACAGGGGTATAAACTGCTAGGGTACACTCAGGTATTAAAGTTGAGCCAACAGGACTGCCTTCCTCATCCCCTAGCATTTCTCCAATAGCTTCTTTAAAATGTTCGAACAGAAGCAGGGCCAAAGAGCACATTCCTGAGGACCCACTCCCGCTATGTAGGAGGAGTTTGCATTCATGATTTATAATTATGTTATTCATAACTATTTCCTAAAAATCACACTCCAATGTGCATGAATTTTTTCTCAAAATTTCTAAGACAGGAACATTATATCTATCCACTGTCAAGACTATCTCTAGCAGTCATTAGCTTCTCAGACACCCTGAACTCATGCTAATGTCTCTTGAATGAAGAGAAAGCTCTCTAACTCAAATTTCCCAAAATTTTCAAATATCATGGTGAAACAGTGAAGGTGTTCATTTGTTCTTCTTCAAAAGTTTATGTCACTGAATATACCATAAGGTTTTTTTCTTTCTTCTCTATATTTTTCTTTTTCTTAAATTTCTTGCACTTCACACATGTACATAATTAAATGTATTAAGTCATATGTTCTGATATTTTCCTTCCAGCTTTTCTCTATCCCATACAATAGCACCTTTCTCTACGACACCTTTATTGTTTAATCTAAGTGTGGTTAGGATTTCCCACATGGGAAAACCTACAAGTGGCAAAACCTTCATATATGAAGATTCTCCTTCACTGAGCAGTTATTAATAGACCCTAAACTCCTCGACAAGTGACGTTAGTCCCCAGGTCCTGTGCAGTCGGTTGTTTCTGCTGCTTCTCTGTGTCATTTCACGTCCAGAGCACAGAATATTGTCCCGGTCTTCCAATCTCTCTTCCTTCTCGCCCAAAGCTTGTTGGTGGGGAGCTTATTTAAGATATCCCACGTAGGGATGAACACCTGAGATGAGTTCTCAGGACTTTGATCAGTTTCACAGCTCTTCTTTGGGAGCTTCCCACTACAGAAAGAAACTTGTCTGGCCAAGATGGTATTGAGGTTAGAGTGGAGCAGACGGATATAGAGAAAGTGTGGGGTGATGGACATAATCAAAATACACTAAGAGAAATTATTACATTTTATTATTATAAAGGAATTGTTAAACTACTATAAAAAGATAAAACATAAAAATTGCATTGATAAGTAGGTACTGAATTTCAACACCTTACTTATCTCTCTTCTAATATCAGCTCTAGCACTTTTTTTTGAGAAATTCAATATTAAGTATGTCTGTACAAAATGGCAGCTTTTTTCAAATTTGTATGTTATGTCAGTTTTCTTCTATTAAAAAGGCTGATCTCCTTGATATCAAGACTCGGGAGATAGCTCAGATTACATCACATATGTGTGTATCCATACACACCTTGACATCTCTCAATAGAAATACTATTCTACTTATAAACAAACTGTGATTAATGAGTTAAAACAGTCAATTATTATTAAGTATTAAATAATGGGTGATATACTTTTGTTGTATAATGGAAATAAGCCAAGAAGTGCTGTTAGTTTCTGATATTGTTGTTCACTTTCTATTATGATGATTGCAGTGATTTTCATGACACCATAAAATATGGAGGGAAATGAAACGTGTATTCAAGGGCTGAAAAGAGAAGTGCAATCTTAAAATGATGAATTTCAGCTGGGCGGTGGTGGCGCACGCCTTTAATCCCAGCACTTGGGAGGCAGAGGCAGATCTCCGTGAGTTTGAGACCAGCCTGGTCTACAAGAGCTAGTTCCAGGACAGGCTCCAAAACCACAGAGAAACCCTGTCTTGAAAAACCAAAAAAAAAAAAAAAAAGATGAATTTCTATCTGCTTATAATTGCATGTTTGCAGTTCACCAGCCACACATATGAAGAGATCTGAAGGTAGATGCTGATTTCTCTCTAAATTCAAACTCACTTTACAATTCCATCACCATAATCCTAATTTTTTTTTTAGCAAAAGCTGATTCAAATGTAGGAAATTCAAAATCTATAATACAGTTCTTAATTCAGTTTAATTACAAACGTATTAGGGCTGCATTTAAAATGAACCATGAATAGATTTCACCAAAATATAAAAATGTGGACCAATTTGCAACATTTTAGGCAAAACTCAAAAATTACTTCTTGGACTGGGTTTAGTTGTGGTAAATGTTTCTTTCTCAACCCTGCATTTCATGGTGTTCTTATTGCATTTGATTCTGTGATTCTTTTTTGCTATTAGGAGTCAAATGAGAAAGAAATGCAATCATTTTTTAGTTAAATATTAATATGTGGAAATTTCACGCTTCATCCAAATTATATAAATAATCTTTAGAGGCAAAGTGTAAACAAAAATTGAAAACATAATTTTCAGTTAGATATTAAATGTGACAAATTAAGTTTTACTCCTAATTTTTATTTAGTTTTAAGTATAAAACTCAGTATAGCTATATCGTTAATTCTACATAACTATACACATTAATGACGTATAACTTTTTGTTATGCTAACTCTATATTAATAAAGCATTGTGCTGGCAGAGGCCACTAGTGTTTTCCCAACCGCCCTGACTCAAAATAATCACACAGAAACTGTATTAATTAAATCACTTCTTGGACTGTTAGCTCTAGCTTCTTATCGGCTACCTCTTAGATCTTAAATTAACTCATTTCTATTAATCGGTGTATCACCACGTGGCTGTGGCTTACCTGGTGAACTTCTGTTCGACCAGGTGTGTGTTTCTGGTGGGGCTACATGGTTTCTACCTGACTCTGCCTCCTCTTTCCTCCTCTGTCTACTTGGAATTTCACTTTGCCCTATTCAGCTAAGCCAGTGGTCTAAACAGCTTCTTTAGTCATTAACCAATAAAAGCAACACATATACAGAAGGACTTCCCACACTGGCATTGTTTAATATGTATTGATACTAGTATTACATATCTCCACTTAAATTTGATATGACTTGGGGGTTTTCATTTTAATGAGTCAATATGTCATATTTCACACAATAATTAGAAACTATGTTAGAACTGAAGAAGGACCCTTTTCTATTGTGGTCTGAGAGCACTATAGAAGTCTTCTCAAATGTGCATTTATTGGAGTTTCTGTATTCACTCTTCTAGCAGTTTGCTAGATCTCCCATTTCAGAACTGAATTACCTCAACACTTTTACTAAAACAAGGTTTGAACTCAACAGCATTGTTTCAAGAGCTGAGAAATAGCTTACTATTTGAAATGTTGGTTGTGAAAACATGAGAACCAGAGTTTGATCCCAGCACTCACAGAAGCTGGTTGTCATCCACATCTCTGTAACTCAGCATTGAGTCAGGATCAGTATGGGCCTTGCTAGCAGCTTCCAGACTCACATTAAGCATCTAGTGATCTCCAAAGGAAAGATCCTGCCTCAAAAGAAACAAGCAGAGAATGATAAAGGAGATCCTTCACTGGCTTCCAAGTGTACTACAACATTCCCCAACACACACATGCACACATAAACACACATGCACAAACACTCCCACACACTCATATGCAGACACACATACATACACACACACAAACACTCTCACACACTCACATACACACACATACAGACACACATGAACACTCACACACACTCCCCCCACACACATAAACTCTCTCTCTCTCTCTCTCTCTCTCTCTCTCTCTCTCTCTCTCTCTCTCTCACACACACACACACACACACACACACACACACACACCCTAATTACTGGTTCATCTCAAGTATCACTCTTAGCTTATCCCACGATGATTTATGGATATGGTAGATGGCTGAGCACTCAGACTCACACCGTTTGTATCTTTGTAGCAGTGCTATTTTACTCTTCATGTTCTGTGTGCAATAGTAAAAAAAGGCTATGAACTTATTCTATTTTCTTATTGAGCTCTACATTTTTATCTGCTCTTCTCGCTACCTCTCCCCTCCCTTTCTACCCTCTCCTAAGGTCCCCAAGCTCCCAATTTACTCAGGCATATTGTCTTTTTCTACTTCCCATGTAGATTAGATCAATGTAAGTACCCCATTGTGTAAATGTACCACATTTTCCTCATCCATTGTTCAGTCAACGGGTATTAGGTTGTTTCCAGGTTCTGGCTATAACAAATAATGCTGCTATGAACATAGTTAAGCACAAGTTTTTGTGACATGATTGAGCATCCTTTAGATATATACCCAAAAGTGATATTACTGGCTCTTGAGGAAGGTTGTTTCCTAATTTTCTGAGAAATCGCCACACTGACATCCAAAGGGGTTGTACCAGCTTGCACTCCCACCACCAATGCAGGAGTGTTCTCTTTACCCCACAACCTCTCTAGCGTAAGTTGTCATCAGTGTTTTTGATCTTGGCCATTCTTACAAGTGTAAGATGGAGTCTCAGGATTGTTTTGATTTGCTTTTCTCTGGTGACTAACGATGTTGAACATTTCCTTAAGTGTCTTTCAGCTATTTTAGATTCCTCTGTTAAGAGCTCTCTGTTTAGGTTTGTACTCCATTTTTTTATGAACTTATTCTTAACAATGCCATTTTAAAAGGTTTCTTTACCAAAAAAAGATATTTAGACTTTTTCATTTTTTTAATTTTGTAATTACGATATTATTTCCCCTTCCTTTTCCCTCCAATAACCCACCAATATATCACAACTTCTCTCTTTCAAATTCACAGTCTCTTGATTTATTAATTGTTGTTGCATACATGCACATATGTGTAGCATATCTATGTTCTCTTGGTCATCTTGTGGGACACTTAACACACTTTTATGTCAACATCACTATAATTAGTCTTCCAGGACAATGATAGTTTACTTATTCAGGTAGATTCTTACAAAGGAAAGAAGGAGGTTTTGTTTTTGCTTTTATTTTCCCAGGCTTCTTTGAATTCACATCGTGTAGTTGCCTTTCCTCTCAGTGTCTGATTGGAAATAATGGGCTTTCTCAACCAATTTCTGAAGATAATTAATAAGTGGTTATTACTTAATTTATCTGATTCACCTTTGATTTTTTGAAATTATTCACATATCTGTAACATAATAGACACAAAACCATCTCATGCACTTGGGTAATATTACTCTAAGCCTTGTGCTCTTTCCATGTGTTCCAATTTTGTACTGGGTTTTTATCAGAGTTTAAATCAAGTTTAAAGGAACTGTCTAACCCATTCTATTGAGCCATATTTTGCTTTTATTTATTTTCTGTCTTTTATATTAATTTATATTAATTTTAATACATATTAACGAATTCAGTAAAATATGCTTGTGGTTTACAGCAACTGACAATTTTTTCACACAATATTTAAGCATGGAACTGTAGCTAAGCTGAAATCTCCTTGGTTATTTCAACTACTCTGTGTGTTCCCCGGCATATGTAAGACATATGTAAGGGTCTAAATGCATGTGACTATTATTGAGGAAAGGGGCATGGAACAAATTAGTAAAAATATTCACTGAAAAAAACAACATTGAACCAGAAAAATAGAGATAAACAATTTCTTAGAAAATAAATGAAACCTATTTTTTCAGTTTTAAGTTTCAGGTTTAGCAATAAAGGAATGTATTGGACTTGTACTTTATTAGCTCACAGTGTAATACTATGCTAATATTTATATAGGAATGCATTTTTTTTTACATTATATCCAGCATGAATTCAACTAAGACAGACGGCTATTAAGATGAGCTTAGCTCTTGGTGCTTCATAAACCCATGTGTAGTTGTGTTACCAGGTCTCTTTACTTTTATCTAGAAAATGTTAGGGCATACATAACATAAGATTCTCTGTACGCTAAAAGTTGTTTAAAAACAGGTCATTTCCAGGCCTCTGATGTTCCCAAGTTTCATTGTGCATTATTGTCCTTCCAGTTGAGAATGTGTCAAATGAAATCACTGAAATTACTCCATTAAAATACTTTAAAAGCCCTTTTCATTTGTTCCATATTGAGCTATGAAATATTTTATTGCTTAAAATAAAAAGCAGTAGGCTTGTAAAACATTATCATTATAGAAAGGAATTTTTTTACTTGCTCATTCAAGTGATATTTTTAAGTTCTCTATTATGACTTAAATTAATTATAGGCATTGTTTTTTAAAAAGGCAACAATTTGGAGATTGTTGTTCAATCAATGTTGACCAGCAGTGAGACATCACGACATTTTTCTTGTAGATTTTCCTAAAAAGGTATAATTATAAAATCTTTGATGAATATTCTCTCTTATGAATGACATGAGCACTGTGACATACCTTTTGGCTACACTGATGCTATAAAACCTAGAACTGCAATAATATGATATTGGATCAAATAGCTGACATGTATTTGATCACTAGTAAGTACCTAGTGGCTAGATTAAATATACATTATAAATATTTCGGAAGATGACAATCTTGGATGAAAGACATCAGAACATAATGAGCTTTTAGCCTCTCACTAAGATGGTTATGCAATTCTAAACTTGTAAGTTGTTTATTTCTGAACTTTTCAAACTGTTATTTTCAAACTGTGATTGACCATGAGTAAGGAAAACCATAGACAGCCAACTTGTGGATAAGGTCAAGTTTCCATACTTCAGATCAAATATCACCTTCCTAATAAGAAAGGGTAGCATGATGTTCTGTGTGTAACTGCAAAACGAAGTCAATTTACACTTAAAATTAGATGTTTATTTCTTCAAAAGCATAGGAAGGTAATTGTTGATAGTCAGCATTGCAATAATGAAGGCGTACCTGACATTTTGTGATTTTTTTTTTAAACTCCAGAGGCAAAATATTTGTTGTATTCACTACTATTGTGTCCTTCAATTACTCTTTGATTCGGTCATCATTCTTTTTTAATAAGGTCAAATGAACTGAAACAATTGACAGAGAAAAGTTGAACATGCCATCTAAGCTACCTTACAATTATCATTTCAAAAGTATGCTTATTTCTAGCCTGAAGAATATGCAGGATGCTTACCGTAAAGCTACACTCTAGAAATAACACAAGAAATCTTAGAGGTGGTTAACTGAGGAATGGAAGTATCATAATTCCTTACAAAACCCTTTAAGATGGCAGGAAGCCAGAACAAGACACTTCCTTTCCTACATTCTAGTGAAAAAGTTACCAAAGTAACTCATTTTCCCCGACTCAGCTCGGCTCCTCTCAGATTGGGTGCACTGGCAGAGTAGCTTGTAAAATGCTGCAGATCTGTGTAGAACTCTCCAGAATAACGAGCTTATATTGTGTGAGCATCCATCCCAGGAAACAACACAAAGCTAACTCTCAGGCGGCTCTAAGGAGATTTGCATGAGGTGATTCCACCTTGAGAAGTTCTACAACAACTGGACAGAAAAGGTAAGAACATGCTTGAAAGAGTGCAGCCAATTTAGGGAACCGCTGTGTCTCCATGAAAGAATGACTTTACACAAACTAACCAAAGAAAAGCATTAAAAATGAGTAACAAACGTACAATAAAAGAAAACATTACAAGTCGGGAAGCAAAAATTAATTGATTTTAATTAATATGTAAGTGAATATGTAAATAAGATGTAATTTTGCCTGGTCTGATTTACATTGATGTGTCCGTGTTTACCTTTGGACTCAGTTGAGCTACAATCGTTTGGTGGCAAGCAACTCCTTCTTCCCTCTTATTGATTTGGCATCTTTGTTCCAGTTCAGGTGGCCATATTTGTAGTCGTCTCTTTCAGATTTTTCTCTCTTGTTCTATTGATTGTTGTGGATGCTTCACCCATGCCACACTAACGTGTTTGCTGTTGCTGCATGCAATAAATCTTGACATCATTAAACAATAATCCCAAAAGCTTTTCCTTTATCAATGATGCTCCAGCAATATACCTAAATCTTTGTGGCGGTATTCTCTCAGCGGAAGTTAAATGAGACAGGATTGAGAGCTTTGTCTATACAAAACGATGAAGAGGCAGGGCGGTGGTGGCGCACACCTTTAATCCCAGCACTCGGGAGGCGGAGGCAGGAGGATCTCTGTGAGTTCGAGACCAGCCTGGTCTGCAAGAGCTAGTTCCAGGACAGGCTCCAAAATCACAGAGAAACCCTGTCACGAAAAACCAAAAACCAAAAAAAAAAAAAAGATGAAGAATCGTACCCTGTTTGGATGCTCACCTTCCTGGACCTAGATAGAAGTGGGAGGACCTTGGTCTTCCTGTAGAGCAGGGAATTTGGACTGCTCTTCAGTATCGAGAGGGAGGGGGAGTGGACTGGGGGGAGGAGAAGTGGAGTGGGGATAGGGGGAGGGGAGCGGGGGGAGGGGGCAATATGTGGTATTACTAAATGGTACATACTACTCAAAGAAAACAATTTGTTGCTTAAAATTCATTGTAGGGTACAACTGAATTTAAAACTTAATTCTGACAATCTAATAATGATTAGAAAAGAAAAGGAAATATCAGTGTTTAGGTTATGCATGATACTATTTTTATTAATTTATTTAATTATTAAAGATTTCTGCCTCTTCCCCGCCACCACCTCCCATTCCCTCCCCCTCCCCCAATCAAGTCTTCCTTCCTCCTCAGCCCAAAGATCAAGCAGGTTTCTCTGCCCTGTGGGAGGTCCAAGGACCACCCACCTCCATCCAGGTCTATTAAGGTGAGCATCCAAACTACCTGGGCTCCCACAAAGCCATTACGTGCAATAGGATCAAGAACCCATTGCCATTGTTCTTCAGTTCTCAGTAGTCCTCATTGTCCATTATGTTCAGCGAGACCGGTTTTGTCCCATGCTTTTTCAGACCCTGGCCAGCTGGCCTTGGTGAGTTCCCGATAGAACATCCCCATTGCCTCAGTGTGTGGGTGGGATGTACTCACTCATATTTGGTTTCTAGCCATAAATAAAGGACATTGAGACTATAATTCGTGATTCTAGAGAAGCTAAATAAGAAGGTGAACCCAAAGAAAAACATATAAGCATCCCCCTGAATATTAACCTTCATCAGGCGATGAAAGAAGACAGAGACAGAGACCAACATTGGAGCACTGGACTGAAGTCTCACGATCCAAAGGAGGAGCAGAAGGAGAGTGAGCACGAGCAAGAAACTCAGGACTGCATGATACATTTTAATGGCATTGTTAGACTAAAAATTTGGGGTTAAAAATATCTACCATAGCTGTAAAACAAACCCAAAATTTATGAAAGCATAATTTATACCAAAAAACTCAACAAGAAAATGAATTGATATTCATATATAGTGATAATATATAGCAAATGTGTGTATATATATGTATATATATACATATATATATACTCAATCCAAGACAAACATGGAAATATGAAACAAGTACAAGAGACTATTATGTAGCTTCAATATAAAAAAAAACAAAAGGATTAATGAGAGACTGACAACTATATGCTGACCAGAAGGAAAGCTGTATAAATACAATATGGGATATGGAAAAGAAGTAGGATGTAAAAATATATACTATACTAAGATAGTTAAATCTTCATAATGGACTGTTTTGTTGCCTGGTTGGTAAATATCTGAAGCTACTAATTCAATGTTAGATAAGACAATTTCAAAATAATAAAAGAAATAACCCGAGAACATAGAAGAACCACAAATATTTATAGTGTAAGTAAGAGGGTTTCAAATAACCTACTGAAAAAGCTCAGGTCAATACAAGGAAATTTTTTCAAGGCAATAAGGTAGGTAGGCAAAGGTATAAGCACACATCTCTGGAAAAATGAAAATCAGCAAAGGACATGAAATTATACGATTGCTATTGACTAATATTTCTAGGTGAGCACTCCTTAGTCATTCACACAAAAATAGGATACTAGGTTAGGGCCAGAGTGAGTGGATAACAGATAAGAACTTTCACTGTCTGACTACAGGAGTTCAGTGCCCGAAATTCCCATATGGCAGCTCACATCACCTGTCACCCCACCTGGGGATCCAATGTCCTTTGCTAGCCTCCACTAGCTTTACATACATGTGGTGTAGCCACACATACACAGATAAGATTGTCTTAAATAATCTTAAATAAAATTCAAAATATATTTAAATAGACAAGCCTAGGGTACACATTTTATGTCATAAAATAAAACTTAAAAATATAAAACAATTCATTTATTCTAGCTAGTAAATATTTAAAATGTATGTGATCATCTTGAAAAAAATATTGGTCAGATGTTCACATCTATTGCACAGTGTTCCCAAATTGGGAATAGCAGGTTTCCCTAACTTACTAAACACATATTCATCAAGAGAAGGGGTTAAATTTGAAAGTATTGATGTCCCCTCCCCGCGATTCATCTGTGAGTGAAGAACTTGTTTTCATGGGGATTTCAGAGGTAATCATGGTGCCCTTGAATGCTTCATCTGTGTTTTGTTGGTCTTTTCTTAGGGGGACTACAATTTATAATTTTTCTCCTATATTCCACAATTGCATGTAGTATAAAAAAATATATGCATTATAGAAATTGGACTATAAATCATTAGATGAACTAACTGACCTAGCAGTGATGAGAGGAAGAAAAGAAGGAAGATATAAGGAAGGAAGAAAGGGAGGGAGGGAGGGAGAAACGGAGGAAGGAAGGAAGGAAGGAAGGAAGGAAGGAAGGAAGGAAGGAAGGAAGGAAGGAAGGAAGGAAAAAAGAAGGAAGCAATCTCTATGGATAGTTGACTAATCATGCAAGGACAGCTTCATTTCTCATGAAAATCATAGGGTCTTTTCTTTATAGGAAAACAATATGAAGTGTACGTGCAAAATTTTGTGTAAATGTCTTGGTGGTGGCAACATTATTTAAATGAAATGATTGCTTGTGTTACTTATAGTGAAATATAAATTATTATTATCCACATTCTTGCTGTAAATGATTAAAATATATTGTGAGGAGCTATTGTATTTTATGACTATTGAATCCCTTGCATCTGAATTCTGAGTGTAATAGGAAGTTAAAATGAAAGCCTTATTTACTCTTTTCAGCCAAATATGTGGCCTTGCAGGAAGAAAGTCAGCAGGTGACTTTGCAAAGCAATGGTGCAGCTTAGTCTCTGCTGGGACTGCTGTGCGATTTCAAAACCAGGTCTCTTTCTCTTCCCCCCAGCAGAGTTTCACATGCGAACACGTCCATTTTCCCAAAATAGAGATGCAACAAGGTCTTTTAATATTAATTTATTCAAACCCAGTAGAAAATAAACAAAGGGTCTCTGATGGTGAGAAGATTCACTGTGTAACTCATTAGTCTTTACCTGAGAGGAAAGCAATTGTATTGTTTCAGAACATTGCGAAAGGGGTTTGAAGTTTACGTATTCAAAGATAAGGAAATATTCACTTTTCCACAGTTATACTCAAATGCAATTTTCATGTATTCATAGCTTTTTATTATAAAATAGGTACCCTAATGCAAAAGTTGAGTAAACTATAGTGCCATTCTCGGCCCAGATCTATTCATGGCATTTGGCTAAGGAGTTTCTATGTAGATTAATAAACCCTAAAGTAGATTTAGCAAACTTTCAAACAATGTTCCATCATCATCAGAGCATATATTATAGAAATAAATGAACAGGGGCTGTTCATGTTGCCTCAGGTGATGTATCTATTTGATTCTAGTTAATTATCTAAAACACATACCCTAAAATGCCCCAAAGTCTCAGGAGCTATCACAATCCGGACTTTTTATTCTATTGCTAGCCCCTAAAATGTGCTTTCATTGCATAAAACTGGTACATATTTTAATTAAATGTGGATTGTTGAAATCACCTTTCTTGTGTTTGGAATTAAAGAATTCAGAGCTCTGAGATGCCATTGTTTTACCTCTGTTTTAGAACTTATTTATTTAGTTGCTAAAACAAATTCAGCACAACAGTTTTAGTGAAATTTTCACAAAGGCTTCAGGTAGACTTTAAAATTGTACAAATGCTTATTATCTATCAACATTCCTTCTCATGCCTCAGATTCAGAAAAAAATAATAATTTTTAAAGCCCTTTCTTGTTGTACATGGATTATTCTTGAATTTCAAAAAGTCTATCTTTCCTAAAGGTAATGTGAAGAGAAAGCAGTTATTTTGAAAAATATTAGAATAAAATCTGGCGGAATGTCAAGAAGTCTAATGTGATGAGGACAGAAAAGGTGTATTTAATGCGGTTCAAAATACTGGCACAGTCTAAGAGTTGGGCTTTTCTATCATGGATTCTAGTGCCCAATCATTATAAAAATAACCCACAGAAAAGGAAAATCATCCTCGCTCACAGCATTATGCTTTCTACAAATGGCTTCTTGTTCAGCGAGTGGAAACAGAACTCCACATGTATCAGAGCCAGAAATGAGAAATGTGGAAATGTAGCTGTTCCCAGCGTTTAACTGCAGCGAGACTGACATCTGGCAGCCACACCGCTGGGCCTCTCCACTTGAGGGCAATTCACTGCTCATTTTTAGGTTAGTATAACATTTTCCCTGCGTAGCAGCTTGCTGTGTCTATGGTACAAATTGTAGGGAGGCAGAAAAGAAAAACCAAGGGGAGTGGCAAAGTGAGAGAGCTCATGAGGAAAGTCACCGTCTGAATGTCTTCCTTTCGCAGCAGCAGTGACTTACATACCACAGGAGCTTACGAAGACTATCAAAATTGAGTCATTTACAACAGGCCATAGTTTCAATTTCAAATTTAAGGCTCTCATAGCGTTTGCTTTTATATTTCATATACTAGGTACTTTCTAGTTTTGATTTTTTAATAGTAGCCTATACTAATTTCAAACATTTGTAAATCATTAAGTAACAGATGACATTATAGTTGTCATAAGATCGGAGAACCTTGAGAGGGGCTTTCTGTGAGAATTCACAATGATAGTTAACACTTAGTGCCGCATCTGGGAAACTGTGAAGCTAAAAATGCCCCCCCCCCCTTTATTCACCCACAATTCTTAAATTCAAAGATTCAGTTGATATCCATAAGCACTACCTGGGAAAAGTTAAGTGTTTGAATGAAGCATGTTGTTAAATTTAAAAATGCATGTTGTAGTAGCAGTTTTAATATGATAGACTAAATGTTCAGGAAATTTGATACAGGTCTAACAGGGATGCTAAATATCATCCAATGACGCAAGGCCATCTGCTGTGCTTGACATCTCTATGGGAAATGAGAGAAGTTAGGCGGGTAGTTCTCTTTCCTCAAATGTTCTCCACGGGCTTTGTCATTACAGTTGATATTAAACCAGATGGATCCATAAAGATAAATAATAGACCTCTTAAAATATTTTATTACACAAATCCTGTGAGAAAACAGATTCTTCAATGTAATCATCAAGATTGCAATGTTTCCATGATATCATATTTTTAAAATCCAGACGCAAAGCCTTCACTTTTCCTTTGATTGGGGTGCCACGAGTCAGCTCCACGCAGTAGGTGCACCCCTCAGTGAATGATGCGCTCCATCTGCCACAGTCTCCTCATTTTACCACTAGTGATACGATCCAGGAAATTGTTCTGGGCAGGGTCCATCATACTTAATAGTCTCTTTTACACAAGCAGGTTATTAACTCAGATATATTCTAAATATCAGACTAGAAATGGAAATGAGCCCTGAACTCAGATTAGTGGAACGGTAGGTGCCGTGGAGAGTTGTTCATGGGAAGTGGGAAATGTGTCCGAAGGAGAAAATGAAGGAAAAGAGAACAGACCGTCGGGCTTGCTACAAAATAAGACTCCGCTGAAGAACAAGAGCCCTCTGTTAGGATTTTTATTTTCCTAACACACCCATGTTTTACTTCGTTGACTCAGACAAACCTTGATTGCTAAGGAAATGCATAGCGCAAAGGAAGTATAAGAGATACGATGGATGATTGAATCTTTGCTCTGATTTGTTATTTTGTTACTGTTGCTTTTGCTTAATGAGTTACTATCCAAAAGGGCGGTCATTCAGAATAATAAGTAGTTCACTAAATGTAGCATTTTGTAAGTAGTGATTCGTTGTAGGTAGTGCAGTGTAGGCATTACACATCTTTTCCTCTTTAAGCGTTACCTACCAGAGGTCATCCAGTACATCTTTGTTGTATAGAATCTCCAAACAGCATCCTTTATACCTGACGCCACAGTGGGGAGTCTGGAAGACCCTGCCTGGCAAGCCTCTTTTCCATCTCCTTTCAATCCCCTTGCTCTGTCATTGCCTCTCCACATTGCTCTCCCATCAGGAGGGTCTGATTTCCATGGTAGTTCAAATTCCAGAGTAAAAAGAAAAAGGTTTCCAATATACAAAAAAAAAAAAAAAAAAAAAGCAAGCAAACAAACCAATAAAGAAAATATCATTAAAAGCAGTTTTTAAATAATTGCAATACAAGAAAAGGAAAAGTAGGTCTATGTATTTGAAAAAGATTTGAAAAAGAAAACATGTACCAGTTACTAGTCAATGTTTGTCTGCCAAGGTCTACATTTAACCACAAAATATCCCCATGTTACCACATGTGCAAAGTGACATTTATTGAGAAGAAAGTCAAAACTTTATTAGGACTTGATTGAAGAGTTCTACTCATTTCTTTTTTTTTTTTTTTAATTTTTCATTCTGAATTGAGAATCTCCATTTTGTATTATAGAAACACATACTTTGTCTGATTTTGCAAACTCATATCTGGAAATAAAGCAGATCCCAGAATGATTGAATGTTAAGCCTCAGTCACATGCTTTTAATAATATTTAGATAACACTTGAGATTTTGGACTTCACAGCTGATAATAGAGTGTGTGGAGAATTTCAAGGTTACTAAGATACAGTGAATGTTTTTTGCATGCCAGAGGACACGGATTATGGAAGGTCACAGTGGAATACCATTGGCTGACTGTCGCTACACAATCCCTAGGCTGAATTCTTAGACCCATTGACTAATGACTGAAGAGAGGATATTGCATAAGAGTATGTGCATGGATTCCTGATCCAACAGACACGATGATTGTCTCATGGAAGAAAGGGACAGCAAACAGTTGTGGTGTGACACCACCCGAGAATTCAGAGAAGGTGGCTGGGTACAACCATGAAGAGAGAGAGAACTGGTTTCAGGATAAATACGGTCATGTGAGACCATGATTTTGGAGTCCTGGTCTTCAGAATCATGTAAACTCCCATTATTACATAAGCTGTCCAAAATATAATAGTCTATTATAGTGTACATACTAATTCAAGTCAGTTTAAATTATAATATGTGTAGTTCGGAATTAATTGCTGCTGCAGTGAACAAATTCTGAGAAACATAAATATTTTTGTTTTAACAGATGACTCAAAATAATAAATGACTATTTTATTTATTTATTTATTTAGTTAGTTAGTTAGTTAGTTAGTTTTGGTTTTTTGAGATAGAATTTCTCTTTAGGTTTGAAGCCTTTCCTGGAACTAGCTCTTGTAGACCAGGCTGGCCTAGAACTAACAGAGATCCACCTGCCTCTTCCTCCTCTGTGCTAAGATTATAGGCATGCGCTACCACCTCTGAGCTTGTAAAGGTACTTTTTAATATATTGGAAGAGTATCAAAAAATGAAAGACTTGTAAAATGAGATTGCATGACTAAATATATCTATTTTTATTAATACTACTTTTTAAATTGGTAGTAGTTAGAAACAAAACAGTATACTCATATTATTTGTATTATTTATACTGTAGTATGGATTTTCTTTCCACTTTAATTGCTAAACTAATAATTTTTAAAAAATGAAAAAAGTAATCTAATGTAAACTCCTTTTCCGTGAATGATTAGAGAAGGGATATTAATAAACTAATTGTTGAAAATTCAAATTTATTTAACCAAGACAACATTGTTTCATACAGGAGGAATGATTAAATGGACAAAATATTGCAGGTAACAATTGGTATATCTTTACAAATTACTTTTCTTTCCTGTAATTTTGTAGGAAATAAATATGGAGGGTCGAAGACATACCTCATTTGTAGAATGTGACATGCTAAGTTCTATTAATAGGGGGCATGGCAGTGAGGGGAGAGGAGATGAAGGACAATAAGGAAAGTGGAATAAACTGAATATTGTGCTATGTGACTGTAATCATGGAAATCAGAGGAGTGATGCAGGAGATCCGTGAGTTTAGAGTCAGTATGGGCTACATATAGCAAGTTCTTATCCCATACAAGAAAGCAAAAATAAAGAAAATATAAGAAGTTGTATTGCTTCCATTACAAACATACCACAGTAATATGTTTTAGAACCTTTGTTAATAAAAATATTAGATAAAACCCAGTTAATTCCATTTTTAGGAAAAATTAGAAAATATATGTTGCTGTAATTTTATTTTTTATCATACTATGTAAACATATAGATTTATTTCTGTTGTAACAGAAGTTTGATATAAATGGCCATTGAATGATGGCAATGCATACTGTAAAGCAACTTCTGGTTGACCTTCATACAACTAAGTTGACACATTAATGCTTTCAATTTTCTTAGAGTATGTACTGACATGCCCAAATGGAACGTTCATAGCTATCCCAGTGACTTCAACTCAGCTCACGTACTTAGTTTCTAGGAGCTGAGTCAATCATATTTTTGTCCAAAATGAGGGAAAGAATGAAATGTTTCTGTGAGAATACAATTACATATTAAAAAACAATAAATACAAATTATCAATATATTTTATGTAATTATTGGTGATCAATTTTACAGGCTATCAGTACTATCTTTGAAAAAAATTCTGGATAATTCTGTGAAGATATTTTATGGAAGCTTTAAGATTGTAGTATTCCAATCTGTAGCACAAACAGGCAAATGACAAAGAGAGAGAAAGAACACAAGTTAGCAAACAAGAAAGGGTGAACTCGGAATTTGCACGCCAAAAAAGGCCATAACTGAATTAATCATTAAACTCATTCTTATTGTTTTTCCCTCAAAATAAAACTGTAAAGGGAAGATTGTCAAATACTCATTCAATTAACCTGCTTGTTACTGATCCAGATTATGTCAGAGACAAGCACTCCTACTGCCAAATGTCTTCCAGAAAGTTTGAACAGATGTCTTTTCCTCGCAGCAGTACACAGAGGGGCTGTTTCCCACACTGCTGACAGGTTCCAACATGGAATCTGTTCTATATTTGTGTATTACAAGAATGGAGGATATCTCTATGCTGTAATGTGCATTTTCTATTTCTAAGTAAGTTTCACATACAGTAAAATGTACTAGTAAAAAATATTTCTAAATTGCTGAATCATTTTTTAGCAAACCTTTATAATCACCGATTACTTTTATAATTCGTAAATTCATTTAGCTTACATTTTTGGCAATAAAATTTAAAGAAATAACCGGATTTTTTTTCTCATTTGGAATTTATCTTTTAAATGTGTATCTTATTTCAGAGATAAATAAGTGTTTAAATCATCTCAAATGTACCAATAATTTTTATTTTGATATCTTCCATGGAAAGGCCTTTGAAAATATGCAGCAATTAATATTTATTTTATTACAGTTTTTGTATTTATTATCTTGTATTTCTATAATTTATTGCATTAGACATAGGTTGCCATAGGCGTTATTACTTTGAACTCTCATCCAGTACTATAAAGAACTGATGTGAACTGAGACACACATATGCACATGTCAGGATCTGCACTGTGTGATTCCTGAAGGATTCCCTTTTTTGTCAGGATGCACTTTGCCTTTAAAATTATGGGATGAGTGACTTCCTATTAATTTTAAATTACAGGTCTTGTATTGGTGATGGCTCTTCGTCTTTATTCTGATATTCTATAAATTTGTCAAGGCTCATTTCCACGAAACTAACACCTCTGTTCTCTGCATTAATCATTTAGGATGCTCTTTTTCCATGCTATTCTTTTCTTTTATTAGCAAGTCAGCTATGCCTTTTCTGTGTGACCATTTTTTTAAAAGTTATTTGAACTTAATTTGGTCAGGAATATTTTTGGCTTTATTGCTCTTACTCAGTTTCTTTATTCAATGCATATTTATTCTGTATGTTTCCCCTCTAAGTTTCAATAGTCATTTTTTAATTTTTTTAACCTGGATTTTTAAGTAATTGTATCATCTAAAATCATTTAATCAAAATAAGTTTTCTTATTATTTAAGCACTATTGGTACCAACTGAATCTGTTAATATCATATACTTAAGATTTAAAAATCCTAATGTAATGAAAATACAACCCAATGTTAATATTCAAAAAACGTTGTTTTGTTTTTTAACTTTTTTCTGTTGCTTATTTAATTTTTGTCTTCTAAATTTAGGTTGCAAAAATCCTTTGGCATTAGAGCATTTTCACTTTACCTTCCTGGATTGGATTAATCAACTTCCATACTCACTTTCCTGTTTAAATTTGACTTACATTGTTTCCAAGTTTCTTTATACACTACAACAGTCATTGATTTTCCCCCATCATTTCACATATGGGATTTCTCTGGACAGTCAATGTTCATTTTCTTTGAAGTTGCACTTTCATCTTATATTTCTTGCTACTTCTACGTACGTTATTGTATTTTTCTTCAGTATCACTCAATTATCCTCAGTTGTTTGTAGTAAAAAGTCAATTGTTACTGTAAATGGTTTTCTTCTCCTTTTTAAGTGCTTACTCTTTGTTTTGTAGGTTTTTTAAAATTGTTTGTTTGTTTGTTTGTTTTGAGGACAGGATTTTAAGCAGCCCAGGATAGCCTCGAATGCACTAGGTGAGGGTGAGGAACGCTTGAACTTTGAACCTTTCTTCTACCGCCTCACTGCTGGAATGACAGGTGTACATCATTGTGTCTGAGTATACTCCTTGGTAGAATGGACCCTACAGCTTTGTGTGTTCTAGACCATCACTCCTCCTCCAGAACCATATCGACAATTCTTGTGAGGCTTTCTATATCCTCTGTATCTACTTTCTGGGCTTGATTTCAACATTTTCATGCTGCTTTTGGCTTAATCACATTCTGTTGTATAACTAGGTTCGATGACTCCCCCGCCCTGCTTATCTTGCCAGATTCAATGCTATTTTATACGAAGTTTAGTTAAATTTTTCCTCTGTCTATCCATATGGGTGTGAGTTCATTGTTACATATTTACCTCCTGTTTCTGCCTCCTACTGGGACTTCTACTACTCATATTGTATAATGGACCATATTTCCTGTCAGTGGATCTTAAAACAGTAATTATTTATTGCAAGACTTTGGTAGTTTTTGACACACACAGTAGTTTTTTCCATTATATATTTGAGGCTCCTGTATTTATATGATTTTAAAAGCAACATGCTTAAAGGGGAAAATTCTAGTTTGTAAACATTTTTAAAGCCAAAACCTTCATTTCATTTGTTTTATATGCTGAACTATCCTTGCTTCTGTTTTATTGGACAATTTGACTCCCAGAACTGACAAAAAGAAATAGTCAACAAAATCATCATACACACATACATGCAAACACATTCACACACAAACACATATACACACACGTGTGTTTGTTTTTTCTACCTCTGTCATGCTATTTTTTGAAGTTAATATTTATTTTCACAAAGCTATAGTTTTATGTGTCTGAAACATAAGCCACATACTACACAAATTTTTCTCTATGTGTCTCTGAATTATTGTAGAAATGGACAATTTTGATATTCCGTGCATGAGAGAACTGATAAGGTCAGTGTAACTTGGAACAACTTTTTATTGCATATTTGAAACTATATATTTAATAGATTAGCTAATTTTTAGGAAATTAACTTTCAATTTTTTAATTTTGCTTTTTGAAAAGTGAAAGTATAAAAGTAAAACTGAATTATAAATTTGAAGCACACAAGAAAGTAGAGCAGAAAATTGATACAGGTCAGTAAATGAATAGAAGGGTACTACTAACTTCCCTTTAATGGAGAAGAAATAAAAGATGAAGATGAAATCATCACATAACTCAGAATGACACTCCTGGGATAAAGTGTTCTATAGGGATCTTATTCTATAATGACTAAGTAAGAGCATGAATGGAACTTAACATTTATGGGTTAATGAACCAAGATTAGTTCCATAAAGAACACGGAAATAGCTGGGGAAAATGTTTGCCACCTGCAATTTCTGCAATTGGAAGCTAACAGAGAAGGTTTGCAAAATGTTTAAAGCCCCCATGGGCTATATTTTGAAACCATGAAGAAACATTAGAAGCACAGATAAGAAGAACAAGGAAGGATCACAGAATATAATAGAGAATTGTGTTAGATAAACAAGAAGAATCTTAAAGGCCAACGTGGACTCTGGAAAACCTGAGCGTTACCAAAGACAGCTTCTATTATTTCAATAAATATCATATAGGTTTCTAAGGAATATTAATATTAGGAGTATATCAAAGTCAAGAGGAGCCTAGAATTTCTAAAAGGAAATAAATAATACATGCAACTATCTGGAAAATGATTTATAGTTCAAGTGTCAAACTACATGAGGGAGAATCATAGAAGTCACAAAGGTTTTGTTCTCTTTGTCCCCACAACTGACTGACTATCTATGACTAACCGTGACTATATTTTCATGATGAGGAGACATGTCACACTCTGATGGAAAGAGCACAACTTTAATTTTTATTACATCTTTGAAACTAAAGGTGCGTGTTTATTAGCTGAAACTAAACAAACCCCTAATAGTCTACTAAGCTTAATTAAGCAAGCACACCTTTCTTGGATGTTGTTTCTTTGTATATAGCAAGAACTATGTCTTTGTTTCTAGTCATGGGAACTGGGTACTGATACTCAAATAATTTCATCCAGCATTTTTATGCCTTGAAAAAAGAACAATTGACCAAACACCGCACAGTGACCCTTAATTGCATTGTACTTTTTTTTTCCACAACAAAGAGAGATTCATGGAGGTAAGGACCAATCACAGTTTTCTGTTCCTCTGATATATTTACGTATCTATAATTTTACTTTCTTAGGTGATTTTTATTGCACTACACACAAATATTACTAATAACTTGCATGTTCCAAAGTAAACTAAGTCTTCCCCAGTGTTCCACAGAGGAAAATCCCTTGAAATAAAATAACAACCTAGGGAAATTTTCACTAAGTAGAATGTCATGAAGGAGAAAAATGGAGAATGTAGTGTATTGAAATAAATCAAAGTTATAGTCCTGTAAATTTTCTTGCTATATAAAATAGACACACATAAAGCTATTTAGTGTTCTCTGAAAAGAATATTCAAGAAAAAGCAGCTATAAAAATTGAGTGAACCTTTTTCACCCTGCTCCAAATGGCAGAGATGATTATGACTTTGATTTTCAAATACAGGACATTTGGAAAGATTAGAATTATGAAGTCATAAATTCCTGGGGTAAAACTTTCATTGAATGATTGAAAAATATGCTTCAAGTGGATTGATTCTTATCCTAAGAACTCCCTATGCAAATCGAAAAAAGAAACCATATGAATCTCCCATACCTTTCCATTTCTCTGTTGTCTTTTCTACTAAGGTCCTCCCCTTCAAAGAAGCATGTTTATATTTTCTAAGAACATATGCAATGAAATATACTTGTCTTAGTCTGACTCATTTTTCTTCTTAGTATAATGACCTTAAGTTCCATTAATTTTCTTGCAATTTCATTTTGTACGGATGAATAATACTAATATACAACATTTTCTTAGCAATTATCCACGGCGTACATCTGAGCTGGCCTTATAGCTTAGTGATTACTACTAACACTGTTACAGGTTCTATGTGAAGGATATACTCATAAAGGCAGTTCAGTTTTTCCTTCTTAAACCACAAACAAATATGAAAAGACTGACTTTCCCTCATTTAGAACACATGAGTTCTTGTGAGAAAATTTGTCCTACATATTGAATCTGCTACCTTTTCTCAGTTCCTCCTTCCCATTTCCTAATTCGAACATTTCTTGCTTTAATTATTGAAAATTTGTTCTTTTAGAATTTCACAGATGTATACAAACTGTTTCAGTCAAACCTACACCCCAGGCACTCCTGTGCAACTCCTCCCACAGCCCCCCTACTTCTTCCTTCTGACATCATGGTTTTCGTTTTTGCTTTGTGTCACTGTGTCCAATTGGCAGTGCAAATATCCGCAGCACACACAGTGGCAGCCATTGGCATAATGGAAACCCGCGGGTACTGCAATCCCAATGAGCACAGGTGCTCTGCAGCCGTCTTAACAACCTATAGCTATTCCGCTAGACGAGAGGCTTTGTGAGTTGCTCCCCATCCAGGGCAGACTATTCATATCTTGACCATGTGCATGCCTTGTGAATGCAGCCAGAAACACCCTGAGTTTGTCATACCCAGATATCATTCTTTTGCAGCTATCCTCTTCTCTTTTTGACTTTTACACTCTTTTCCTTCCCTTTCCATCTATGATCCATGAGGCTTGTGGCATAAAGGAGCAACATGGTTATCTCGTTTGAAGCTGAGTACTCTACAGACTATTATTCTTTGAAGTTTGACTAGCTGGGATATTCACATTAAATGCCTACTGCAAAAATGAGTTTCATTGATGAAAATAAGAATTGTGTTAATCTATTTGTATAAATATAAACAGTTAGAGAGCAGTTTGACACTATGTCTATTTTTAATTGCCCTGGCAATGCTGAAGCATTAATGGGCAGCTCATATATGGTGATTCTATTGGGGTCGTCCATTTTCGGTCTCATGGTCTAAGTTGATACGGACGACTGACCAGACCTCTTCCTCAAGAGTGTGCCAGATCTCATTACAGATGATTGTGAGTCACCATGTGGTTGCTGGGAATTGAACTCAGGACCTCTGGAAGAGCAGTCAGTGCTCTTACCCTCTGAGCCATCCATTTTTCAACATAATAGTAGTAGGTTTTCCCCTACAGCCTGTGATCTACCTAGATATCAGTTCTTGATGCAGTTAATAGCACCAATCATGAATCTCGTCTTATGGATAGGACCTTAAATCCCAAAGAGATTGTCAATAGAACATCCCAGCTGTACCACTGGCTCTAGCTTTCTCTTGACCGTTGTTATTGTAGCTCACAGGATTGAGAACTACTATTTTTCGATAGCATCTCACCCTTACCTTAGGATGCCATGAAATCTATCTAGTGGGGAGAAAGCTTTCAGGTGAGTAACAACTTGATTTTTTCATGTCCTGGGATTAAAATAGGTGTTGTCTTCTGATGTGGGATTTCCCTCTGTGTGCTGTGATTACCATTAATGAATAAAGAAACCGCTTTGGACCTATAACAGGGCAGAACTTAGCTAGGTGGGGAAAACTAAGCTGAATTCTGGAAGGAAGAAGGGAGGAGTCGGAAGGGAGAAGTCATGTAGCCCTGCTGAAGACAGATGCTGGAACTTTGCCAGTAACTCAGTGCCACATGGTGATACACAGATTAATAGAAATGGGTTAAATTAATATGTAAGAGTTAGACAATAAGAAGTTGGAGCTAATGGGTCAAACAGTGTTTTAAATAAGATAGTTTCTGTATGGTTATCTTGGTTCTGGGCAGATGAGATGAATAAGTGGCCACCTCCTGCAACAGTCTTCATCAAATACATTTTGTCATCAAGTTCTGGTGATGAATACATAGAAAAGGCAATTGTCTGTGTCGTTTTGAAAATTTCTGGGACCACTTTGACAAGTGACTCATTGCTGCGCACCCTGCCCCCGTGTCTGGGCTTGGTGTGCTAGAACCCAATTCGCAAGCTTCGTGCAAGGGGCTGGAGGTTAAAATACACAGACACACACAGAGAGACAGCGACACGGGTTATCCTTGAATTCCCCAAGAATGTCCCCTTTATCGTGTTCAGGAGAAGATTATATAGAGATAGCCACGCCCCAGCCAAACCCACCAGAAACCACTCTCCTGCCATCAGGAACTCCTGAAGGTCTCGTGCTCAGAGCAGCTGTAGGCACTCAGATCAGGGGAAAACAAGAAATTCAGGATCTGGAGTCTCACTGCTCCCAACAATTCTCCATCTACTAGAGCTTATAAAAATGTGCACATTAAATTAATAAATTATATGTTGTATGAATAGCCAAGTTATGTAATCAGGGGATTACAAGAAATTCAGGATCTGGGGTCTCACTGCTCCCAATAACTCATAGGTAGGTATCTTATATCTCACTGAGCTTGGTTGTTGGAAGACTTCTGGCTTCTGGGTAAAGTATGATCTCCCTCATGTAGCATAACTCCAATCGAACTCTTAAATAGATGTAGAGGAACTTATAAAATACTAGGCTTCCACATAGCCTTTTTTTTATGTGCATGTGTATTTTACCTGCATGTATATATGTGTACCACATGCATGCAGAGTCCATGGGCCAGAAGCAGCTTTCAGATCCCTTGGAATTAAAGACAGTCATGAGCCAACATGTGGGGCCCTTTTCCTCGTATCTTTTGTGTTCTACTTTCTACTTCTCTTACATCCCCTTCTCATTTTTAATGGTCATGTTATGGATAAGCTGAATTAAACACAAGAATCAGTAAGTTGGAAGCTAGGAGGCCCGTGTGAGAGAACGTGCAGTGCTGATCTTTCTGGGTCTTGTTCCTTCACTCAGTCTTTCTCAATTTTTTCCATTTACCTGACATTTCCTGCACTTTATTTTTATTTCTGTTGAATAAAATACTACCATGTTTATGTGATACATTTATTTTATCCATTTACCAGTTGACATAACTCTAGCCTGTTTCCCTGTCCGATCTACCGTGAATATAGCAGCAATGAACATGTATGAGCAAGTATCTCTGGAGAAAGATGTGGAGTCCTGGGACATTTGACAGGAGTATATAGCTGAACCACAGGACAAATAGATACATAGCTTTTTGAGAAAACTCTGTACTGATTTCCACAGTGTATGCATCAATTTTTCACTCCATTCCACAATGAATGAAGGTTCCCTTTCACCCGCATGTCCACCAGTATATGTTACCCTTTCCTTTGTTAGAGTAAAGCAATCCTTTTCATATAAAACAAAAGCTTAGATTTAATTTGAATTTCTTTCATGGCTAAAGATTTTCAACAATTTCTAAAATATTGCTTAGTATTTTGCATCTTTCCTTTGATAATTCTATAGAGTCAAGGTTCACTTTTTCATTCCTATGTTTGCCTCCTTGATACTTATTTTTAGGAGTTTTGTATACTATGACTATCATTCCTTTGTTAGCTTCTGTCAAAGATTTTTCTCCCATTCTGGGTGTTTCTCTTCACTCATCCCATATATCCAGGTTTCTAAAAAATTTCACTTAACTTTTTGAGGTCCCTTATGCTGGTGTTGGCATTATTTATTTATTTATTTATTTATTTTGATTTTTCGAGACAGGGTTTCTCTGTGGTTTTGGAGCCTGTCCTGGAACTAGCTCTTGTAGACCAGGTTGGTCTCGAACTCACAGAGATCCGCCTGCCTCTGCCTCCCAAGTGCTGGGATTAAAGGCGTGCGCCACCACCGCCCGGCTGGTGTTGGCATTATTAAGCAAATAGGATGATACTCAAGAAATCCCTTTCTTTTCTTATGATTTATGTGCTTACTATCAGCTTTGCTTCTGACAAATGAAAGGTTTCAGATTATATAATAAAAACATCGACCCATTTTAAACTGAGCTTCTTTTCTTATAATATCAATTTCCCTTATATCATTGGTTGAAGATGTTGTTTTGCTTTCAATGTGCATTATTTGGCATCTTTATCAAAAATAAGGGGAATGTAATTGTGTAGATTTGTAATTTTAAGCAATTTTCTATTAATACAAAGAATTTAATAAATTTGTATTGTGAATGTAATGAATTAGCAAACTGCTTTTGATAGAATCATGGCTTTCAGAAAATCCACCCATGAAAACCAGAGTTCTATCCATCCTTAAATGTCTTGTTCAATTTCTTTCTTCAGTAATTTAAAGTTTTTATTGTGGATGCCTTTCTTCTTTTGATTAATTTTTTATAGTTTGTGTTGTCTTTCTGGGTCTGGTTATTTCACTGATAATCCTCTGAGTTTATCCTTCTTTTCAAAAATCTTGATTTAAATCATTTATTAGTGATCTTTAACAATGCTTTTCTGTGGTCATTTAAGCCTGTAAATCTCTCTGTTAGAACTACTTCCATTCATTTCCCCAGATTTTGGTACCTTGTGTTTCATTTTCTTCTAATTCCATGACTGTATTTTAAATTTCGTTCTTTGATTTTTCAGTAAACAAATCACTATATATTTTATGTGTTAATTAAGCTCATAGATTATTTTTAGTTTTAATTTTTTACCACTGTTGTTATATTTAATACATGGAATTATTTTGATTTTTCTAAAGTTTGTTTTAAAGTTTTTGAGTTTCTAACTTTCAAGTTACATTTTTCATTTATGGGTTTTGATGTTTTTTAAACAATAATTGATTTTAATTAGTTTCCTTTTACTTTTCAAGAAGGGAATTTCAGATACTGTGATCTACTTTAGATATCATTAATATAAATATTTTAATGTACAAACTAATATCTCATGTTAATCACAGTGCTAACATTTCTAAATTCTGCTTTCCTTCAGACTATTTTCTCTAAAGATTCATTTTGTATGATTATGAAAATTACCATATTTTGGTGGAAGTTAACAGATTTGTGTTTTTCACTGCGGAATTTAGTTTAGAATATTTATGAACCAACAGTTCTAGATGCTGGCACCTCTTCCATGTAGTAACTTTGTAATATACATAGCTACAATTTTATACAAAATAGAAGCTATAGCAGTATATTTCTAAAATATTATCCTACGGATAAGTATGGATCTGTTTTAATACTACCACATAGTATGTTGATCACATAACATTCTTTTTTAACTTTTATTCAGTATTCAATTAACTGATGTTCAAACTTACATTGGCACAATTCACAACTGGAAACAGATAAATACTCTTGAGTTCATCAACTTTTGGAAAGAAGCATTCTTTTGAGATCATGGGAGGAAAGGAGCTCACATGTGTACAACGACCAGTCATGTGATAGAGATATTAGCTACCTGTGTCTCATTTCCAACATCCTCACAAAAGGAACCTTTCACCTAGTCTTCTCAGTGAAAATGAATTTAAAAAGTGAAAGTATTATTGTGGAAGAAAGGTGTTGGAGGATGACCAGACCTTACCACTAAAAAGAGAGAAATACAGGTAAGTGCTATGAAGCAATGCTGTATAACGAAACAAACATCTAAGCTATTAATGAATCTTAATCATATTCATTAGCATAAGAAGGTCAACGAAGTTTAGAACCCAAACCAAATCTATCCCAATCTCACTTTCTTAATGATTTAAGTAGAGTTCTGCAAACCAAGAAGAGCCAAAATGAGAAATCTACAGAGAGAGAGAGAGAGAGAGAGAGAGCGCTAATACTTTTGGTCTTTGTGACTCTTGCTTTTTTCCTTCCAGATTTCTTTCTTTCATTTTCTTTTGTGTTATTCTGAAACAAAATCTCTCAGTATAGCTAAGAATAGCCTAGAATTTATGATGTGGTTCAGGCTTGCTTCCAATATAGAACTTTCATCCTTCTGCATGCTAGAAATATGGAAATGTGCTCATGATGGATGTTTAATAAGAAAAATGGATTTTGAAAAGTATAATAAAGAAAAGTTTATTTTAATCCCTAGATTGTAAAATGAAATATTTTGAGTTGCATATCATTGAAAAATACTTTATTGGTAGAGATATTTTAATCTTTTTATTGTACTAATCATTTTTCTCTGCTCCCTTTCTTTTCTCCCTTCCTGCCCTCTCCCCTTCTACTCTCTCCATGACCCCCATACTCCCAACTTACAAAGGAGATCTTGTATTTTCCTCCTTCCTATTTAGATCCATGTATGTCTTTCTTAGGATTCTCTTTGTTCCCCTCAACTGAAAAATGGATAAAGAAAATGTGATACATTTATACAATGGAGTACTACTCAGCAGTAAGAAAATAATAACATCTTGAAATTTGTAGACAAATATATGGATCTATGAAAAAAACTTATTGAATGATGTAGCCTTGATCGGGAAAGACAAATATAATATGTACTCACTCTTAAGTGGCTTTTAGACATAAAGCAAAGGGGAATATCAATATTAAACAAGAAAAAATAATGCCTGTTATCAATCAATATGGAAGAACATAGTCACCTTATTTAAATACTAAATAAAATCATAGGTTTTTAATATTATACATCTATCAGTGTAGAATATTAACACAGTGGTGGGAGAAAGTGCTGGAGTAAATTATAAATTGTATAATGTGGTTGTGGAGAAAAATAATTATAAATTATACATATATATAATTAGAAAGCTAAAAATAAAATGAATATTTTAAAAATTTAGTAAGAAACAGTTTAAAGATTGAAATAGACACTAAATACTGTATATATAAACATAAGTAATGTATCGAATACAAAGAGTAAAATTATATTTTATATACAGTAAGCTATTTTAAAACCTACACCAGAATTATTGAGCATCCTAAAAAAAAACAAAACCTAATATAATTTATAACAGATGTTTTTGTATGTAAAGGAACAGAAATTATGTCATGAAGCTAAAATTTTTCTCAGATTAAATTTTGAGTCAATGCTATAGTCTGATAAGTGATTGAGTCCTTAGAAAGCAGAGAAAACTGATATGTTTTTACATCAGGGAGAACAGATCATCTGTTTGAAGGCTATGATGGGATTCTCCACCCTCTCTTCCCTCTTTGATTCATAATCATATACAGAGAGGTACCACAAAATATGATTTTTCGGTTTGAAGAACTACAGTTTTTCAGCGAATATCAGTTGTATAACGTATTTTATGTAGCTCAATTATTTAAAAACCATTAAAATTTTTGTACATTTTGGAATCTTGTTGTATAGTTGGTGATTTGTTAAAACAGATAGCAATAAAACATATGTGGAAATGAACACTGGCTCCTTTTACAATTCACGGACCCTCCATTCCCCAAATTTATGCAATATTAGAGTCAGAATAATGCATCATTGTCGTTTGCACAATTAATTCAGTTCTTAAGTTTTCAGTGCAATATATATCTTTATTATTGGCCCTCTGTAGGACAGATTTACTAGCTTTCTTTTGATTACTAATCTTTCATCTCATCCCTAGTTATACACAATGAAATATCTGTGACAGTTTCCCATTATTAATAGCTGTAAATCACTAAAGAGTAATCCGGGTTAAAAAAATGAGTTTCAGTATCTTAAAATAATAGCATACTAGAAACAGATTATTCCAAAGTCATTCTCTAATGACTCTAAGGGTAAGACTGAGGCAAACGAGATGGCCTAGTGACAACTCAGAAACAAAGCATTGATTGATTATTTTCCCTGGTTTTGATTTTCATCTTTTTACAAAATCCTTTGAGATTATATTGTTTGTTATTCATGCTAGCTTGGGTGTCTCTGATGATTCGGGGATATAGTTTAACACATGATGCTCATATGTCTGCCACCTGAGTACAAGTTCAGGATAGGTGATGTAATCCTAATGTGTGCTGTTTTCTCACACAATTTAACAATGTTAATGTTAAAATAACAAATAAAAGAGAGTATAAGAAAAAAAAAGAAACAAAGTATTGGACCTTGCTAGTCCTTGAATCAGAGACTGCTGATGAAGGCTTAGAAACTCAGCGTGACTTAAACTGGTTAGTACATGGATCAGCGATGCCTGGTAAATATACTTGCCACCAAATCAGATGACCTGACATTAGATTTTAATTAAATCCTAAAGACCCACGTAATGAAGGAAACCAATGGACTCCACTAGGCTTTTCTCCAAGATTAACATTTATGTCAGGTTAACAAAATAAACAGATAGTTTTTTTAAATGTACTTTTTAAAAGAAAAATTACCTTGGAGTAAAAGAAAGAGACAATGAGAAAATCAGATTTCTTAAAGATTCATCTTTCTTATAATTAATTTTCCATTCTCCCAATTGAACAGTTTGCTACATGGATGGAAGGCTACTGACACTTTCATTGGTTAATCTGATTTCTTTTTCCAAATGCATACTTCTTTAAACTCAAACAGAGCCTTTGTGCTAGATAGTCCGACTTGCTAGCTTCAGAGAGCTGCAGGGAGAAATGTTTAAGATGAAATCAATATTGAGTCCCCCGTTGTTGATAAATAATACCTTGCTGACCTCCACCTTCTAAACGGCTCTTTTTTTTTCCTTTTTTTTTTTTTTTTTTTTTTTTTGCTTGGCAAATACAAGAAAGCAGCTAAGGATACTCACTGTCAACCATTCCTAGGCTTCTGGAGGTCAAGAGAAAAATGGAAGAAGACAGAGATGCCACCAACTCATGTGTCAGGCCAGCAAGAGTCCAGATTTAGGTTATGTTTATGTGACAGTTATGTAATAAGCAAGGCCAAACTGAATGATGAATGATTTTCACTGTGTCTGTGCACAAATGGGTTTATAAAATAGCACCTGCCATAAATCACAAAAACAGTTTGTCAAATGTAACGAGAGGCTAGATGCATCTTTATAATTACTTCAGATATCTACCGTTCTGCTTTCATATCTCTGACTCCACTTTTAGACCAATGTTTTATCCTACTTTAATACACTTATTCCCATTCTTTTTTAAGTGTGGGTTGCTGACCAAAACTTCTAGGAAAATTCCTTCATTTTCTCATGAGTGCCTGTCAAAATGTCTGACTTAATGGCAAGGTCCCAATAATAAAATATGACAGATAAATTTGCCAGCTACTTTCTAAATCTCCAGTTCTTTATATTTTATCAAATGCCAGTATTGTCTTTAAAACCATCTTTGATCTTCTCACATTATCTGAATGGTATCAATGACTTTTACATTCGGAAAGAAATGGTTCAAGGAAATCAAGTTCTTTTGGAAGACAGTAGTGGTGTAAATTTGTCCTAAGTTGCTGTGGGAAACATCATGACTATTAGGAACTTAGAGGTGACAGACAGCTGAGTTGACTGACATGCTTATGTCTCACTCTATCACAGAGAGAAACCAAGGCAGGTACTCGAGCAGAAGAAGAAGCTAGAAACAAGAACAGGGACCATGGAGGAGTGCTGCTTACTTGCTTGTTCTTTATGTTTTCTTAGCCAACCAAGAGCCACATGTCGAGTGGACATGGTTTCTCATATCAATTATTAATAAAAAATGTATAGGTAATATGATAATGAAGCTATAATCTGAAGACCCGGAGAAGGATAGGTACAGAGTATCACACTTAGGAGAAAACATACATCACCCTTGATGAAAGAAATAGAATATATTTTATGGCAACCCGGGACCACCATCTATTAAACATGGGTATTTAATTTGGTTTAATCTGGTCTGATTGGAATTCTTTGTGCTGGCAAAGAGGCTTTGTTACATGAGTCTGTTTCAGGGATTTAAACCCAACTCTCTTTCCATCAGCTGATGACAGTAAGGGCAGGCACCAGGATTTTTACACAGGTCTCTATCTGCCCCTCTCCCTTTCCTTCTAGCTGTCTGCTGTGCTTCCCAGACAGGCTTAACTGTGCCGGAATTTTTAAGTTGCTCTCTAATACAGATTTCCAAAAGTTCTTTATTTGTCTATCTATTAAAATTCACTATGTCTATATGAATGTGTAAATGTATTTTCATGATGTGCTCAAAATATTCATTTTAATCTTCTTGCACCTACTAGCATTGATAAACTAATTAATTGGATAAAATACACGTCTAAATTTAGCTTATACGCCCAGTTTAAATAACAGGTAATGGTACCTAGTGTGGAATTTTAACAAAAAGCTTCTAACACAGAGACATGCAGCTCCCGCAGCACCCTTCAGCTCCTCCAAGAAGACAGAAGACCTTTGCCTCCAGGCCTTGCCTTTGGGTTTGGTATAGCCACCCACACAGCAAAAGTGGTCTTTTACCTCTCCAGCTTTCTGGATGCTTCACCGGGGAATCAATTTTCTCATCCTGCCAAGCCAGGTAGACTAAATCTTCCCTACACAGGAAAAACTTTGGGCCTCTTGTAGACAGCAGCCAACGGCAAGCACTGCTTCTAAGACTGGTGTTCTTCAAGGACTAAGAAGAGGATTTGGGATTGCATGTATAGCTAAAAAGCTGTCTCATTTTTGCTCATCTATCCCTCCCAGATCTGTCTAAGGGCAGTTAACAACCTAGGTACTGTTAATTTATTACTTCATCCATGACATTTAATAAAGTTTCCTGCTAAAATACAGACTGGTGTGCCTAACAAGTTTCAGGTGGATCTTAAAGAATCCAGGGTTCCCAATTACTTTAATTCTTATGCAAAGCAACAGCTTTTTGCTATGACACCAAGATGTAAATCTGTTCCAGTTCTTTTACAGACACTACACAGGTTCCTGGAAAAGTTCGACTGCTGTATCAAAATCAAGTCTGGTAAAAAACAGTTTCGAGAGCCTTTTGCTAACCCCAGCCAGATTCAAGCATATTTTACAGGTCACTCCTGCTCCCTGGGCCAAGACCAACCTACAAAGTACTCCCCAGACAAGGCAAAAAAAAAAAAAAAAAAACTGCACCAGCTCCTGGGACTTCACCATTGGTACCAACTCTCCTGGATTAAGGACACCTGCCAACTAAAATCTGGTTTTAAGAATCCAGGGTTATCTGCTATTTTGTTCCATCCCATGGCTAATCCCAATTCATAGGGCCAATAATAAAAATATTTTTTTTCTCCTTGCCACCTGCCTTCTTTTCGCCCTCAAAACACAACTGCCTAAGGACTCTAAGATGACAGCAAACCAGATGTCGTCCCATCCACACCTCTTGCTGAGTGTAAACCCACCAATACCCAGTTCTCCCCTCTCCCACATCACTCCATGACAATAAGAAGTAGCCAGACTTGAGCCAATGCTCCTTTATCCAAAGATATTCTAAATGTTGGTCATAAACATCACCTCAGCTCCTTGTCACACCACTCCATCCAAAGACTCTGGAATGGAAGTGTCACCCCAAACCTCCCACTGAGTATTTAGGTTCATGCCAAAAAAAGGAACATGTGATTTGGGGTTTGTGTGTGCGCTCCCCCCCTGTTTTCCCCTGCCATGTTCCCAGCCACCCATCTATTAAACATGGGCATTTAATTTGGTTTAATCTGGCCTGATTTGAATTCTTTGCACTGGTGGAGAGGCTCTGGTAGAAAATATTCCCAGCACTATCCACTATTTCTTCATTTCCGTTTGAAAAATGGCAGGCCTCCCATGGATATCAACAAAACAACATATCACTGGGCGGTGGTGGCACACGCCTTTAATCCCAGCACTCGGGAGGCAGAGGCAGGCGGATCTCTGTGAGTTCGAGACCAGCCTGGTCTACAAGAGCTAGTTCCAGGACAGGCTCCAAAAACCACAGAGAAACCCTGTCTCGAAAAACAAACAAAAAAACAAACAAACAAAAACAAACAAACAAACAAACAAAAAACAACAACATATCAAATTGCATAAGAAGAAGCACCTCTCCAAACATTAAGGCTGGACAAGGCAGCCCAGTATGAGGAGTAAGGTCCCAAGAGGCTCGAAAAAGTCAGAGACAGCCCTGCTACCCCTGTTAGGAGTCCCACAAGAAGACCAATTACACGACTGTCACATATACGCAGTGTTCCTAAGTCAGTGACATGCAGGCTGTCTGGTTGTTGATTTAGTCTCTATTAGACCCTATGAGCCCAGGCTAGTTGATGTGAATTTTCTTGTGGTGTCTTTAACCCCTGTGGCTTCTAAAATCTTAAAATCCTTTCTCCCCCTCTTTTCCAGGACTCCCCAAGCTCTGGCTAATGTTTGACTGTGAGTCTCTGCCTCCTCCATTTCTATCAGTTGCTGGATAAGGGCACTCTTGAGGCTTTCGCTTCTATCTAGGTCTCTGGGCTATTCAGGCTTGGCATCCAGGGAGTCTCTTTAGTTTCAGGGGTGGGCTTCTTATGGCATGGGTCTTAGATTAGACCAGTCATTAGTAGGTCACTCCCACAATCTATGTGACAGTTTTACCCCAGCACATCTTGTATGCAAGAGAAATTGCAGGTCAAAGGTTATGTGGCTGGGATGGTGGCCTAATCTCTCCATTGACAGTCTTATCTGGTTACAGGAGATGGCCAAATCAGCTCTATAGCCATTATTTCTAAGACTCTTAGCTGAGGTTACCCTTGTAGATTCCTGGGAACTTCTATTGCACTAGTTTCTATTTCGCCCCCAAATACTCCATTTTTTTCAATTATTTCTTTCAGTTATTTCCCCTCAAAAAAATCCACATGATTCTTCCAATTTTTATCCCCTTGATTTCCTTAAGTTTTCTTATTGCTCTATCTAGAACTTCAAGTACTCTATTGATAGGGATATGTAGAGAGAGTGCCTGTCATTTTCTAAATGATTGACAGAAGGGGTGAATATGGATGGGAGGGTAGGAAGGGAGTAAATGAAAAGAGCAGAGAAAGGGTAAAGTAGAATCATCAGTCTATATAGTATGAAGAAGAAATCTTTTTTAATAAAAGAGTCAAAATGGTTCGTACAGTTGAATGAATTAATATTTCTGAATGGAAGACCATAATAACAATGATTTATAATAATTAAAACTGATAGGAATTAGGCTGCACGTGAGGATAGATGGATTTCATCTCTCTGCTATGGGGAGTAATTATTACTATATAATAACAATTGTGTTAGTACATTTCAGATAAGTGGACTCTTCACCAGGAGCAACTCATTTCTTTAGAGAAAAATTACAGCTTAAGCACTGATCATATTTTATGGTTCAAGATAAAAGAAACTGGAATTTAAGTATCTAATGATACCATTGTAAAAATCATATACTTAACAGCTATAATTAAATATCTTCAAATGTTGATTTAGGAAAGATATATCAAATGAGGAAAAATTTTATCTGAAATACAAAGCATGATAAAAATGAGAATAGAGAAAACTGAGTACCATTAGAAATCAACAGGTATTTTTATTATTAATTTTAATGTTAGTCTATAGGTACACTGTTTGGTTTAATAGGGTGTATAAAATAATATACTATAGAATGAGAGTGGCATGCTTATTTGGTATTTAAAATGATACGTGTGGTGAAATAACATTTTTGTACACTGTGAAGGTGTTTTGCTCTCTTTGATTTAATAAAGACCCAAATGGCCAATATCTAGGCAGAAATAGTTTGGGTGGGCTTTGAAAACAAGAAGAGAGCTTTGGGATGAGGAAGGGCGGAATCACCAGGAGGCTCAGGGAGAAACGAGAAGAACATGCTGTGCCGAGGATATGTAAGAAGTTATGAAGTAGAATGTAGATAAGAAATATGGGTTAGTTTATGTTGTAAGATATAGTTAGTAGCAAGTCCAAGCTATTGGCCAACCATATATAATTAATAAGTGTCTCTGGTTATTTGGGAACAGGCTTGTGGAACAGAAAATGTTGCCAACAGATACAAAAATATCATAATTGTAACAGCTGCAAAATTGTCATTGCAGATTCTATTTAGTAATTCAAGATGTCCCCGCTTAAATTTTATTAAGAATTATAACAAACTGTTGAGTCATTTTTTTTGTTGTCTGTGTTGTGTATGATTCCAAGATGGAGCATTCTGCACTGGACAATGCTGTGGAATGCTTATTTTTCGATAACAATCATTAGCTGCCTGGAGTTGTTATTATTGAGGGTGACTATGCAAAATACAGTTATGAAATTCTCATATTCTTATTCATAAATATATTTTAAAAGGGAATTATAGCAAACACATTAAATGCAGAACAAACATAACTAAGTAAAAATATCATTCATAAATGTTTGTGAGACATGAATCATTCAGAACTTAAACCACAATGAATTCTTATCAAGGAAATTTTTAAACCATAATTTTATTCCAGCAAATTTAGATTACATGTATGGTTAGTTTTGCATATAAATTTTTGTTGTTGAAGATCGTTTGTTCAAAATGTTGAAGAATGCAAAATCTTGAGACATATGCAATTAAGAAGTCATGCAAAATGTTCTGTCAAATTAGAGAGGTCATAGCTGATTTCACAGTCCCCTGAGTGTAAACAGGTTTCCAGAATTAAAAGACTATAAATTGCTACATTACAACTTGGAGGAAGATTCATGAACAGGGATTCCCAAATAAGTAAATTCTTGGTATTTTTTCAAATTTTACATAGGTTCATGACCCTATAAATCTATTTGATATACCTATATGAGAATAAAGCCAATAAAAATTTTTAGTTATGGTTATGAACACATTACTTTGATTAATAGGATTCACATTAACATTTCTGTACATGCATATGTGTTCTTGTTCTCTAATTTCACCCCTTGGCTCTCCTCTCTTTCCATATACCTACTCAATTCCTAGAAATACTTCAAAATAATTTAAATAATATATTGCAAATAATTATCATATCCTATTAATGTAGAAAAGATGATTTATTGTTTAATTGTTTTAACTTTTGGTTGTTTATTCATTTATTTAACTTTTATTCTCTCATGCATTACACACAGACTATAGTGTCTCCTACCTCCACTCCTCTGTGTTCTGCCCCCATGTCCACACTTCCCCACAAGGACTTATTCTTTCTCATTCAACTTCAACAATAAAAATTATTTTTAACTGAGGTAGACAAATAAATAAATATAAACTGTTTTATTTATACTAATTAATAAGTAGAACAAGTTTAAAATCCATGTTATGTTGATAGCTATATCTGACTTTATTCCAACACAATGGTCCATTGAAATCTTTTCAGATAAATAAATTGAATTGGAACTGAGGATGTAGCTTGATTAGTAGTAGCATTCTTGCTTGGCATGCTCAGAGCACTGATTTAGATCCCCAGCTCTACCCGAACTCAGGGTGGTGATGTAAACCTAAGCTCCACACTTGGAGTTGGAGGCAGAAAAATTGAAAGTTAAGATCCCATTAGGCTATAGAGACTTTGAGCCCAGCTAGGGATGCTTAAGACACTTCAAAATTAATTAATAAGTTAATTTAAAAAAGAAAATAGTAACTAAATAATTGACTGGTTTCTAGCTACAACAAGGAAATGGTCTTACTGTATTTCTAACCTGATCTGAAGTTTTCAATAATCTAACAGGCATATTTGTTTAAAGACACCCAAGCTGTTTTAGAAACATTACAGATTTTGTTCCTTAAAATAATTACTTTTGTTTCATTACTGATGCTGTTCTTTCTAACCAGGGTCTTTCTGTTTATTCAGGCTGTCCCTGAACTTGGGATCCTTGTGTCTCAGCCTGTCAAGCTCTAGGATAACAGAAATTATCTACTACACACTTAACAATTCACCTTTGTATAACCAACGGTGTTACATCCCTTGAAAAAAATTGAATAAATAGTATAATATATGTATATTTAATAAGATATTTACAAAGTACTTTTTGTAGTCAGTGTAAACTAACTTTACTAGAATTTGAAAACAAATATAAGCATTAATTGTAATATTTTCTCTCTTGTTGATGATAGCTTACTTCTGATATAGAACAAAGAAATACTTTGTAAGTAACAATGTTACATGATTTATGAAATTCAACATATCTACATGTTTGGTAGCTAAACAATGATTAAAAATACAACCAAAAGGAGAATTTTTTTGTATTATCTCTCAAGTAAAAAATTTTGCTTGACATTTCCACAGCACTCCTCCCAATTAAGGAGACAGCTGTCATACTCAAGGAATTGGTAATCTATTCGCATGTCACCTGAAAATGTTTAAGTTTAGCAGATGTTAATTCACTAGAGAATGTTCTAGTTTAGAAATTAATGTCTCCTTGGAGTTTTGTCAGTGACAACAAGGACAAAGTAACTCATCTTGATTGTCTGACTGGGTTTGCAATGTCAGTCTTGTTTGTGTGTGTGTGTGAAATCACAGGAGAAGGGCTTTTAAAAGCAGTGTTGTATGAAGGTAATGATAATTTATGGTTTACTTTCTGATCGCTATGAAGAAACTGAAGTCTGATGCGTGTGACAAATAACTTATTAAGGAACTTTTATTAATCCTTCTGATATTTCCTCAGAGTCAAACATGATTTTGGAAAGGAAGCTAAAGAGTGGCATAGTAAACGTAATCAACTGAAACACAATTCTGATTAGTCTTAATAAGAAAAACCAGGAGTCATATATCTAGAACAAACCTGAAGGGTCCAGAAGAAAAAGACCAAGCCACAGTTACCTGAAGGATCAGAGGGGAAAAAGACCAAGCCACAGTTACCTGAAAAATCAGGGAAGAAAATGACCAAGCCACAGTTACCTCTTGCCTCTCCAACTGCTCAGAAAGAAAAAAGGCCAAGATCCTATCTATACCTGCCTTCTCATTTCCTCTCTCTGTCTCACTTTATCATCAGCTGTCTTTCTGTACAGACTTCCCATCTCTATGGTCAACTAGTGGCTAGATTCTCCCTCTGATCTCCAGGCAATGTTTATTTGTCAGAACACAAACAAAATATCACACTTTTGCCCCCTTTTTGTCCAAAATAAAAAAAGAGTTACAGCTTACAGAGAAAAACTATATACAATAAGTACAATACTATACATAATACGTACAGTCAAGAATTTCCAATCCATTAGCATTTGACAACTTCAGAGAAAATGCTGCATTTTCTTTCCTACCTTGGTGAGTACAAAGTGCTGTGCCTAATTCCCTTTTTATCCTAACTTGTATTAGCAAACCAAACTTATCCTTTGAGGTCTCTCAACTTTATATATTTTACATTTTTTGTCAGTTTCTTTTCTGAATTTGTTGACAGGAAAACTGTTACTATAACGATTTAGTCCTTAACTCCCTCATAGACCCAAGAAGAAAATAACATTGCTTGAGTGAGCAGGAAGTAAAAGCAAGCAACTTCCAAAAATTGTGAGAAATGGATAGAAGCAGATGGCTAGTTGGACAGTCACCCAAGATTCTTCTACAGCACTGGACCATCCATCTTTGGCATACCGGTCTAGAATATCTGACAGACTGTTTTGTAAAGCAGGATAATTTGAAGGGCTGTCTTACATTGTCTTGGCAAAGTTTTGTCATCACGTTCCTTGTGTCCTGCTTGTCTAATTAGGTCAGCATGCTGTCAGCATCAAGGCAAGGGTACTCTGTTTCACAGTAGATAATTTTGCCACAAAGAAAGTAAACTCCATGTTGAATTTCTTCAATGCCCTTTCTTTTCAATGAAGTAGATTAATGCTGCCAGGAGCAGATATATCTAATTGCCATATTTAAAAAAAACTTTTATGTTATTAAAATATCTTAAATGCCAAATTCTGCAGATCTCTAAGGTGTTTGAAAACCACCTGTCTATCTAAAATATATCTATTTGAAATTGAAAATATACCTAACATGATGTTTGATTCTAATAGGTGACTAGCTACTAACCTGCCTTTCTTTATTATCCTAAATAGTTTACAACAATAACTTTCAAGGGCTACACTCTTGCATTACATTGCTAAATGAGCTGTATAGGTACAGTACTTTGAACAAGATTAGAAATGTTTTTACAGCATGTTCTTACAAAAATAACCTTAAATGTTTATCAATATAAAAAAAAATCCAAGCCAATGCAAAATATTGAAAACTAGTAGTCTTTTTTAGTTTAAATGCTGATTCAATCATTTACCTTTTAATCCTTTTCCTATATCCACCTTTTTATTTTCAAAACAAGAATCCTGAATCTAATCTCTTTTCTTTAGCTTTTTTTCTGACCATTACCAATACCAACTTGTAACCAACCATCCTAAACAATGACAAATATCCATAACGCATTGAACAACCAAAAACTACCTTCCCAATGTCTTGGGAATGAGGATATCATGCTGTTAAAATTATTTACTGATATATGGAGGCAATTGCGCCTTTAAGTGACCCTGCAACAAAATTCGGGTTAATTGTTAAGTGCTAGGAAATGTAGATATGCCATTTTTGTCCAGACTCTGCGTGATGGAAAAAATGCAGGCCATATCTCAAGTCCTGGCCTAACCACTATCAATTCTTTAAGCATTCTCATCATTCTTAAACACTCAGACCTCCATTTATCATTAATATTTTCACCCTAATTGATTATCTCTCTAGATTAAAATCTCTCACACTTTCCTTTCCCTTGTATACAATAAACAAACAACCCCTCCATAATGACCAAATTTTCTGCCCTAAAATACAACCATGTTTGTAATCAAATACACTGTTATAGGTATCTACATAACGTCTTTACTCCATATTAATATGTCTGACATTATCATTCATTTGATAGATATTGATTGGAAATCTGTAAAAAGTAGAATTTACTCTGGATTAATTTTATTTAAACAACACCTTCACTTCCTAAGTCATTATCACAATTGTAAGCTTTATTTTAATCATATTTATCTGTATGATATTTATTCAGCTGTAATATCCCCATCATCTGAATTTTGATATTCATTTGAGGTTTTTGTGTCTTCCGTTTTCCTCCACACTGAGAGACAAAAATCAACACAAGCAGCTAACTCATGCATGAAGGCAATGACGTTTCCAGTGAGCAATAATTCAAGTCATTTCTCTCCATTTTTATTTAATATCAAGCTACCTTTGCCTCCTGAGTAGCCTGTATTATAAGCCTCATATAGGCTAGGGGGCTGAACTTAATTTCTTTTTCTATTTTATTAAGATTTTGTTGTTGTTATTCAGTTGTGGTTTAGATATGTTTAATAATACGGTATACTGGTGCCATCAAGATTTAGTCTTTTCTCCCATAAACTGATCACAATGAAAATAAAGCCACAGTGGTGAAGCGAATTCTACTTTAAATGCTCCATCCTCCCCATGGTACGTCTTTCTTCATATAGAAAAGTTCTCTGTTATTTCGCACATCTTGGATTGTGAGAATCTACCTACTGGACTGTAGACTGTTTTGTTTTATGCTCCTTCTATAACACATCACACTGCTTCATAGTAGTGACTGTGTCCATGCTTTCCTCCCCCTGTAGCTTTCTCATTCTCTTCTTATAAATTATGTACACTTGGTAAATTCCTTCCCCACTTGCTATTCTCGGTCTCCCTGGCCACTGAAATTTTTCTTCATAAGAAATGTGATGGTGTGAGAGACAATATTGCTTCCTTTGAAATCATTCTTTTTTGTGAAAATTTTCCATTTTTATAAGAGTTGATATAAAATCCATACAAAGTCCATTTGTCACCGGACCATAGTAACATTTAGGCAAGAATCAAAATTAGAAACTCCTGCACTTAGCCCAGAGATTATCTTCTGTTATGGGTGTTCTTATTACTGCTATGAAATTAGTATATATTTAGGACTAATTTTCTTCATGATGAAGCTTCATATAAATATTTCTTTGCTACATGGTCATCTAGTTGCTAAGGCAACTAGAAAACAGATCAACCCTTTGTTCCGCAAGTACTACATTGTTAAAGATTCATATGAGTTTGCTCTCACATGTGAAGTATGTATACATCCATATTTTCTGTGGCTTCTAAGAAGATGCAAAGCACTCCTGGTGGAAAAGGCACTTTATTTGGCAAAGTAGTATATACTGAATTAAACTATCATACCTAAAACATATTTCAGCATCGTTTAATTTGATTGAGAGATTGTCCTTAGACCACTTTCATGTTCATAATCCATTTAGGTAAGAATTAGGTAATCTAGTTTTCCATTGTTTCCTAATGCATTCTATTTAATTACATTGTGCGCACACTTTAAACCTGTTCTTATTAGGTAAGTGAAAAATGAGTAAATGTAAGGCATGCATAAAATACACAGTTATTTTACACATTGGATTATTTCTCATGAAGCACCATAAATTAAATCTAAAATTTAATATATGTGAGAAAACTAACTACACTGCAAATATTCCAAATAAATGCTTGCAAAGAGGGAAATTGTTATGATTTAGGCACGCATGACCCTGACAGGTCCCACTGCAGGTGGGAGACTGCAGCAGACTGGAGACAGACGAATACGCCATGTGGAGAGAGGTTGGTATTGAGTTTATTTAGTGGATAATGTGAAGGCGTAAGGTTAAAGAGTTATGGAGAGGAGAGAGAAAGAGAGAGAGAGAGGGACAGAGAAAGAGGGGAAAGAGGGCAGGAGAAGAAGGCAGAGGCTATCTCTTCAGAAAAAGAATGGACAAGGAGAGAAAGAAAAGAGGAGACAGGAGAACAGCTTGCCTTTTTGGGAAGTGGAAGATTGGGAGTGGGCGGAGTTTGTATTTAGAAGGGACGGGATATTCAGCGGACAGGGCAGGCCAGCAGAATTATAATATAACAGACCTGTTTTGTTTGGCATTATCACCAGTGATGTGCCTCAGGTCAGTGGATACATGCTATTGTAGCTTCTTTTTGCATGTTTCGTTGCTGAGTGACACTGGAGTGTTTTTCATCTAACTGTTGAAGAATGAGATATTTTCTTTAAAGTTATACGTGTTGTTTAATCTTTGTTTATGTTACTGTATATGAATGATTAAACATTCATGTGTTTTTCAAATGGAAAGTTTCATATCATGGAAGGAAATATGAAGTGATGATCCAGAAACTCATAGGAGTTGTGTGACTCACAATTGATGGTATTCCTTTTTAAACTAGAATTTATTATTTATGTCTGTAATATAAATATTATTATGAAAAAGTATTTAATGTGTAGAACTTAATTGTGATTTTTTTATTTATAAAGAAACCAACTGAACTAATTTTTTAAAACCCTGTATGTTAAATTAAATTCAATTAACTGATTCTTTTGAACAAAAACCAAATTTCTTTAAATTTAATTGGCATTTATAAAAGCTAATAAATATAAATAACAAATTACTATTCTCCATTTCTCAGTAACTTAATGACACGAAATTATTTACTGTTTTGTAGAGCAATTCCACTGTTGATATATCAGCATTATTTGAAGAAAAGAAAACTGAAATTTCTGTAACCTTAAGTATCTTGTCATTTAGTTCCTAACTAGGGATAAAGTATATTAACTGTTTTTCTCTCTTTACTATGCAGATCTGAAAAGTTTTCAACTTTTCAATATAAACAGTCATTTGTTGTGACACTTGGCCTGCTTCATTACTCTCCCAGTATAATGTGTCTTTTACCTAAATGACAGCAGTTTATTTAACTAAAGACATAATTGGTCAAATTAAACTCAGAGCATTAGGCATTAGCGGACTTGTTAGCGGGCATCCCTAATTATATTGGTATATTAGCCGAAACAACTAAACAGATGAGCTTCTTCCGAGTGAAAATATGGAAGGCAAACACTAAACAATTTAATGAAGCCATCTCACATGCTAATTTGACCTTCACCCCCTACAACCTTTGTTAACGTTGTGAGAGAGTATTCATAGTGAGATCTTACTTACACAATTCTAAATGTAAGTCCAAATCAGGCCAAACGTCCTATCAAACCCTAAACACAAATATATCATTTTATTATTATGTAGTGATCAATCCCTCACCTATTTATATACCCTGGATCTATTTTGCTTATATCCGAAATAATCAATTTCATGATATATTTTCTGTAAAGATCATACTTTACATATTCTTAAAAATTGAAAATATAATAAATTTTGTGGCAAACTCTATTATTAAAAGAAAGGGCAATGTCTCACCTTTGTTTTGTTGATTTTTCATACTAAAATTTTAATTTATTTAGTTATAGTAATTTAAAAAGGAAAAACAAAGATCCTGAATAGATAAAAATCATGCGCAATAAAAATATAGCTGAAATTATCGCCATCCTAGTTTTCAAGTTGCATTGCAGAGATATAGTAATAAAATAACATTATACTTACCTGAAATTCATTATTCAGTCAATGGAATAGAACTGAGCACCCACATATAAGCCCCCCATACCTACAGCCACCATATCTTTGACAAACATATAAAAAATATGTATTGCAAAGAGCATCTTCAACAAATGCTGCTGCTCGAACCTAATTAGTGCATGTAGAATAACAATTATAATAGATTCGTATTTTCCACCTGAACAAAGCCAACCTCAAATAAATAAAGGGCCGCTATATGAGACCTGATGCCCTGGCTCTGATAAAGGAGAACATACAAAGTATGTTTGTAGTTGTTCGCACAGAAAAGAACTGTACAAGCCGGGCGATGGTGGCGCACGCCTTTAATCCCAGCACTTGGGAGGCAGAGGCAGGCGGATCTCTGTGAGTTCGAGACCAGCCTGGTCTACAGGAGCTAGTTCCAGGACAGGAACCAAAAACCACGGAGAAACTCTGTCTCGAAAAAAAAAAAAAAAAAAAAAAAAAGGAAAAGAACTATATGAGAAGGACCCCAATCATGCAGGCTTTAAGTAACAATTCATAAGTGAGACTTTATGAATGTTAAGTATATCAAAAGACCACATCATTTGAGAGAAAAGGCAGGACAGAGAATGGGAAAAAAAAGTCTTTAAAAGCTGTACACATGAAAGTGGACTACTATATAGAATATGTGAAGAACTAAAAGAAAACCATAATCATGAATAAAAATCTAAAAATCAACACATAAAACTAACAGAATTCTTAAGAGATGAAATATGAGTGGCTGATATATATACATATATATGTATATGTATATATGTACATATATATAATGTTCAGCATCCTTAGACTCCAACTAAATACAACTAAAAAGTATTTTAAAAATTTATCTTTCCCCAGCAAGAATTACTACAACTTTAAAAAATATGATTATGACAATTGCTTGCATGTATATGTGGAAAGGGAAAAATTATTCACTGCTAGTAGGAGTATAAACTGCTGTAGCCAGTTTAGAACTTAGTGCAGAGGTGCTGCGAAAAGGCAAAAATAGATCTACCATGTTTTATGACACATCCTTTGCCTAATATGTGCTCTGGTATGGAGGGTTCTTTGTACAGAATTTATTTCAATTCACATTTTAATGAAGTTATTAGGAAACATTTTGAGTTCTATGAATGGTTCCCCTCTACAATATTTGCACTTCATTTTTCTTTTTTGATAGAAATTTTTGTATCACACAATGCCCAGTGTTGACAAATAGATTCAATATCCAAGCATATCTACAGACAATGCACAAATATCAGAAATTAGATTATATGTGATCAAAAGGAAAAAATGTCATTAAGGTGGTTAAGCCCATGATCATCTGCTATGGATCAAGATAAAGTAAAATAATAAGTTATGTATTTTCAATATTACATTATATACAAAATACAGAACAGATTATATTGTTCAAAAGTAGGACATGAATTTGAAGAATATGTAAGGGGGTATGTTACAGGGCTTGAAAAGACAGAAGGAAATGGGGGAATATTTTAATAATATTACAATATTTAAAAAATTATTACCTACAAAAATAACTATGGCCTAAGAATTTATGTAATGTTATACGAATATTAAGTTAAAATATTTTATGTGCCTAAACAAGTAATGAGAATATTGCAGAGGACAATGTAATAGTAAATACATAAGTTAAAATATATTTAAGAAATAGCCTTATACTTATGTGATAATATTTCAAAGTCATTAACTAAATAATTTTAGAGAAAACACTTTTTATTGTAGTTATTCTCAAGGTCCTAAAGTTTTTCAATTAATGGGAAAAGAAATAAAATAAGAACATTCAGTAAATATCATATTTAACCAAATTATTTCCTATTCATTATAAATTTGTATGTTGTGTACTTTGTGTACAATTGTGTAAAGAAGAATAAAAGTGATTCAGTCAAGCGTCAAAGTTCTTACAGATTCCAAATTACAACGCTGAGACTCCAAATCATGTCTAGTTGATTACAGAATTGTCATTTAACCACTATGCAATGTAAATTAACACAAAACAATTAAACTTTGAAAATACTTTGGCAGTCACTAAATAGCTAGAGTATCATAAAATCAGTATTCTTTATTGCACTGGTATGAAAACTTCATTAACATTATCCTATTACATGCAAAGTTGGATGAAATTAAATATAAACAATTTGCTTTTCCAACGTTGTTTATTTTAAAGTTATTGCCTCTTACATATTTTTTAATCTCAAGACAAATGCTGAACAATTAAGTACATTTTCTATTACATAAAATATATTTGGTTTCTCTACTACTTCTGTTAGGTACATATTTTATTTATTTAATATAAGTAAAACAGAAAGATTAGAAATTATTCAGGAAAATAAAAATAGAATGTTCTTTTTCATGAATAAAGATCCAAAGTATATGTGAGTGAATTTTCCAAGTTGGAAATTTACTAGATATCAATCCACCAGGTGATTTCCTATTTGTGGCAAGTCCAAACTACCAATTGCACTGTTCCCTCATAACTTGTTTTATAGGTATAATTATAGATGATTCAATAATATGATATTAAATTTTCTCCTTAACTCTTTACATACACACTAAAATATAGAAAGCTTATTCTATTATTTCCTAATAATAGAATTTTATTCTCTAATTTCATTCATTTATATATAGATGTATAAATATGTAGTATGAAATGACTATATTTGATTTTAATTTTATGTATTCTACTTTTTTCTATTATATAATATGCTTTCCAAAGCCCCAACTAATGGTGGATTGGAAATTAAAAAACAATCAGTTTCTTGTTTATAAACCAGTAAGTGCTGGCAAGTTTATCCCTGAACTAGTAGGTGCTACATTCATAGCCCATTGATGTATTAACGACCAAATTTTGTGAAAACATTGTGTTTTTATACTTGGTACACACCAGTCATATGGTACAAAAGAAATGTATTTATGTCTGTATTATTGCATATTGATTAATATAAGGTATCTTACTTTTCTCAAATGTATAGCAATAATTTTCGTTTGCAATCTAATAAAAATAAATTCTTTAAAAAGCAGGATTTTAAAATAAGCAATTACATGGATTTTTCCTTCGATATGGATATAAAATCTTGTGGGTCTTTCCAAAGTTTCCAAAGTCTTCTTATGGATTGAATACGCACACATAAATCTTACTCCTGTTCACATACCACCCACTGTTCAGTGTAGTTTTAAACTTACATTATAACTGCCTGTGAGTTAGGTCATTCCCTTAGAAAATAATAGAAACCTTGCAAGCTATATGACTTTGAAATGAAAATTTTTTCCCCTATTGTATAGAACCTAGAGAGAAGATGAAGAATACCAGTACACACCTCTAGGTATAAGAGACAGATAAGCAACACTGCTGCCTCTGGAAATAAAGCATGTTATGCAGGCTGCTTGGGACTGCGGTTATGCATAATTCACTTTGTTCTTTAAAATTAGCTGGTTGGGAAGTAAAACCGGAGTTCATCCAAACAGCAGTTCTACCTGAGTTGATCTGTGCAGAGGGTTGTTTGTAGCTACAGCTGTGGAATGGCTCCGTCAGCCTTGAACACAGCAAGGTTTCCCTGTCCTGTGCATTTACTGCCAATTCACAGTGAGAAGGCTCACTACAAACTTCTACTAACTATTCTGTCTGTCATTCTTCAAACATTCAAGCGAACCTGCATCAATTGCAGTTTAAATCTCAATCAAGAAGATGAGCAAGGAAGTTAGGACCGCAAGGGGTTCGTTCACCCACCAAAAAGGTGTGGCTGATCTAATGGGAGTTCACCAAGGCCAGCTGGACTGGGACTGAACGAGCATGTGATCAAACCGGACTCTCTAAATGTGGCTGACAACGGGGGCTGACTGAGAAGCCAGTGATAATGGTACTGGGATTTGATTCTACTGCATGTACTGGCTTTTTGGGATCTTAGTCTCTTTGGATGCACACCTTCCTAGGCCTGAACAGAGAGGGGAGGGCTTTGGAAGACAGGGTACCCTGCCTTCTCCTAGGACTGGAGGGGGAGGAGGGAAGGAGCAGTTGGAGGAGTTGGAGGGAAATGGGAGGAAGGAAGAAGGTGGAAATTTTGAACGGTACTATTTATAAAGCAATAAAAAGATATACCAATGAGTATTAACAGAATGTGAATATATAACAATATATTTTGCTATATAAACAATCTATTTTAATCTTACTGTGATACTCATAACAACATCAGCATTATTCAACCTCCTAATCCTCTCTTAAAATCATATATTTGATATGAGAATCCCCTCTGTATGTTGTGAATATCATTGGTTAATAAAGAAACTGTCTTGAGCCTAAAGCAGAGCAGAACAGAGAGAGCTAGGCAAGGAAAACTAAACTGAATGTTGTGAGAAGGAAGGCAGATTCAGGGAGAAGCCATGTAGTCCTGTCAAAGACAGAAGCCAGAACTTTGCTGGCAAGCCACTGCCATGTGGCAATACACAGATTAATAGAAATGGGTTAAATTAATATGTAAGACTTAGCCAATAAGATGCTAGATCTAATGGGCCAAGAAGTGATTTAATTAATACAGTTTCTGTGTAATTATTTTGGCGCTAAGCAACCAGGAACAAACAAGTGGCCTCCTCCAACATATATTCATTATACAGTGTATAGCATATAGAATATATAATTCATAATAGAATAATAGAATTGGCATTTTCTGTACTTAGAATGTATTTGTGCTTGATATAGTGTTTTATGTGCGTATGTAATCTCAGAACCTTGGAGACTGATGCAAGAGGATCATGAGTTCCGTGCTAATCTGTACTACATAACATGGTTTTGTTACAAAAACAAGAACAAATATATTTATGGTCATATTTTCATCCCATGATTCCCTTGGTTCTGTGTGACTAGACTCCATTTGTACTTTCTTAAGAGATGGGTGTTTTCTACAATAATCATACCTAAGTGTACCATATCACTCCTTTCTATCTCCAAGAATGAGATCTGTACCTAATAAGCAAATAGACAAGTCTTTTCAATACCTTGCATGCTTTTAAGGCCATTTATATATATTTTATGACACACTCTGAATGATATAAATCTGAAGAATAAACACTTCATGTACTCATTGTTAAAGAATTCTAAACAGCCATTCTCATCTCAGTGTGCGTCTCCCACACTGTTGAGACCTGCCTGTATTACAGTTTCAACAAAAGGAAAGAATGGGAAATACAGCAATCCCTAAAGCTCCAGCCTGAAAGCCTTCAGGGTTTATTCAACCACTGTCACGAAATCCAACCTCTCAGCAGGTGAAGCTAGTGTAGAGCATCTTACAAAGAAACATGGGACACAGTTACCTCTAATTCACCGCTGAACGTCAGTAATGGGATATTCTTCACTTTCACACAATTGTAGTCTGCCCCATGCTATCAACTTCAGTTGATACAAATTCTATATATTAGTTTCCTGTTATGCTTTGACCTTGGCTTCTTCTTCTGTTTACTGTCTAATGGGATGAATGGTTAAAGCTTCAGATAGATGGAAAGAACTTGGATTTCTAAAGAGAAAGAAGAAAATAGAGATTTAATACCATGTGTTTTCGAAAGGATGGTTTGGTCAGATATAGAATTATTAAAATACTAAGATAAGTATTAACATAATATGTTGTTAATTTACCTTATTGCATGATATTTATGTGATTTTACTTAAATACATTTTTGTTGACATTAAGTACAAAATAACAGAAACTCCTCATCAATCTAAAATTGCTTATCAGAACATACAAAGTTCTAGTTGTTAGATTAGGCATTTACTTATTGGAGGATAATATAAGTTACACACTGTTTATGTTTTCCAGATTATTCTTTTTATGAGGCAGGCAATGCTTGATCTCAGGAACCCATATCGGCCTTTAACTTTTGTAATTGCTATGGAACAGACAATTTCCTTAAAATTCTCAGCTCTCTGACTGCCTCCTCAGTGTGGAAATGACAGGCGTGCATAACCACATCCAGCTTAGCCTTAAGTCTAACACTCTCGCTTGCTTGCAATGAAGAAGTAACTAGGCTCAAATTAGATTATTAAAATGAGGCACACATGCTGCAGTAAATTCACTGTCCTTAAAATGAGATAGTTAAGAAATCTGGCTTGTAGGTCAATTGGTAGAGGACTTGATTAACTCAGGCAAATCTTAGGTTCTAACCTTCTAAACCCTGAGTGTGGAAAGGGCACAGTGAAATACAGTCTTCTGGATATGGGAAGATCAACTGGACATGTGAACTCAGCAGGTATGACTACCTGACAAATATCTGTGTAAGACTTGGCCTTTCAACATTCCATAATGTACGGCATTATCTCATCGCTGCCTACCACTTCCTGAGGAACTACTAGCAGTCAGCGTTTGCAGGGAGTAGGTGGATTCCTTTCCTTTAGAGGAATAGCCACTGGCAAGTCCCCAGTGATTTTATTCTTTCATAATATATCCTGATTATGATTTCTTCTCCCACTACTGCTCCCAATTTGTTAGTATCCAGGTATATGCATTGACCTGATGTTGAAGTTCTGACAAGATACATCCTCAGCTCTAGTTAATTAAGAGCACCTCCTGTGCACATTCACTACGCTCCCTTTTAAAAGGGCCCTGCCTACCTCCCATCTCTTTCTCTGTTTATTTTTTTGATTCTCTCTCTCTCTGTTTGGGGGAGGCTGGCAATGGGACCAGGACTAATCCCAGGCGCATGATCTGTTTTTTGAGCCCATTCTTTATGGTGACATACCTTGCTCAGCCTTGATCAAGGTATTAGGGGCTTGGTCCTGCCTCAACTTGGTATGGCAGAATATGTTGACTCCCCAAAGGAGGCCTTACCCCCTCTGAGGAGTGAATAGAAGGTGGGAAGAGATACGTTGGGGTAGGCAGGAGAAGGGGAGGGTGGGGGAACCCAGGTTGCTGTGTAAAATAAAAAAATTAAATAAAAAAGAAGAAAAGGAAACAAGAGAATATATTTTTATAAAAGAAAAGGAATTAGAAAGGAACAAGATTAAAATACACTCTGAAATTCTTGAATAATTAATAAAAATTTTTGATTAAAATGCATCATCAAAGAATTGAAACTAAATTAAAATTGAAAAAATTGAAAAGCGTCTCAGATTTCTCACGGCATTCATACAGAGTCAAAATTCATACGGAGTCCTTTACCTTTATATTTAGGTCCATGATGGCAATCATTCAACTTACATTTCTCTTACAATAATATAATAAACAATATAACAGTGTAGTTTAAACAAAATAAAAAGTTTTATAACTTTATTACAGAATTTTATAAATAAATTTCATAGAACATCACAATTTTGTTTCATGTCAGAATCAATTGCTTATCCAGTCTTATAAGTTAATAAATACTGACAAAATAACCAGAAGATTTTCTTTCTCAGTTGAAAAGAATTACTTGTTATGTAATTACAAAGAAATATGTGGGAGACAAAATGTTATTATCATATATTATACAATCATATAATCAAAAGTATAATTATTTAATACAAATTAATGTTAATAGCTTACATTATCCTAAAACATATTACAGTTGTGTTAGTATCTTATAACTACAGGAAATTTTAAAATGTGCCAACGTCTTGTTTTAAATGTAGTTACTTTACCATAAGGTTTATTGTGAATATGTCACCCTCTTATACTCAGTAGAAATTCTTTAGGCTTCACGGCATATATCTGCCCTTCCTGATTTCTCACCACAAACTCTCAGGTTAATATTTGCAAAGGGTTGCCTGTCCCATATGTCTTTATAAAATTTGGTTACCTGAATATGTACTGCAAAGGTTTATTCTACAGTTACAGATTATGGCCCACTTACCACGCATAAGGCATGAAATTCATATTTGTTGAGTATTTTGTAGAGGATGTGTTTACCCAATTTTATGTAAGCCAATCACAAACTCATTCCCTGAGAAAATTCTATTGAACTAAATAAATGAAAAAGGGAACCTATAGCAACATTAAGCCTCTAGTTATTTAAAAATGGATTACTGAAATTACATTGGCTCATCTAAAATTATAACTGGTAAGTATCCATTTCCACCCTTGACCACATGGCATTCAACATTTTTTGATGTTTACAGTAGCAAAATAATAATCATATAATCATAATAATTCCATAAAGCTAAACACAATACGCAATTTGCTTCATTAGACATCTAAGAAATAGAGAGATAACTTCCAGAGCATATGCTTTTATTTACCATAATTAGGCAATGAAGAAACTATAACTTCACTATATTACATTTATTTTAAATTAGTTACTTAATCAAAATCTAACCCATAATCTAGAAAAGGACAACACAATCACATGAATAATAGGACTTAGTGATCATGAAATATTAGGTTCAAGTTCAATATACAAACAAGAGCTTTTAAAAATAAAACAATTATGTAGGCCAACGTTTTTTGCAGGAGCTCTTTTTGCTTTAAACATACAAGGAAGAAAAGATGAAAGGGATAAAGAAAATGCATGCAGATTTTTAAATGTTTGAAGGTTTAGACATCCCCTTATTTGTGTGTGCTTGCTTGCTGGCATCCTTTTACAGCCTTGTACATTTGAAGAGCTTGGCACACTGCAATCAGAGCACTTTATCATGACTTTCCGAAAGAAATTACCTCTAAATTATGCAAATTGCCTTAATCAACTGGATAATACGAGTGTGAACAACTCAAAATGTACTTGAAAATCCCTTGCTATGCAAGCCATCTTGTTCATCATGCTTATTGTTGGTTAGAGGGCTGTGAGAGGCCTGGAACTTGCCACTCACTCTCTTCTGTCTACTCTGTATTTGGGGACTGTTGTTGTCAGTTTGTCAACAATGAGAACAAACCCTTGAAAACGGAAGTGGATGGAATGTTGGTTTGTTGGCTATGCTTATTCACTTTCTATAATTTTATAATATTATTGATAAAAGCTCCCTGTTTTTTAATCTGAACCACACTAAAAATAAATAGTATAAACTGTTAATAAAAAGCAATCTAGATATTAGTAAATTAATTTTGGAGAGCAATATAAGATGTATCAACATAAGACCAAAATATTAAGACACATTTGAATTACGGACATTGCAAAATTAATCATTGGAACTGTAAGAGACCTTATTTTTAGATTCATTCATAGATGTATGCAGATAAATGATTTCTCCTTCTTTGACTCTCAGTTACATAAATATTTTCAGGTAATATCCTCTCTCCAATCTTATGATCAAAACATTATCTAAAGTTATTCACTGAATAACTTTATGAGTACTTTTAACAACTAATTGGAATTTCTTCTATTACACCAATCTAATTATGGGATTTCAGGAGCAAATAATCTCTATTTGCATTATATTGGTTCTCCAGGAACTGTTGTTCTTTCTATTAAAATTTTTGAAGGATTACTTTTATTAACTTTTAAGTGTTTACTGTTATCTACAAAATTGACCCCTTAAAAATCAATCTACGTTTTAGTAGATTTTAAAATCTTTTTAAGGATTTCAAATGTATATTTTTTTCTGAGATAATTTTGTTTATAGTTTTAAGCAAAATAATTTATTTGAAGTTCTTTGCACAAAACACATCCAAAATTCTTACAAAAGACGTATGTCACAAAATTTCTCAAGTATTTGTATTTATTCACTTTTAAACATTCATAATTATTTTTTTCTTCCAGTAGCTCTTACCACTTAATGTATTTTTAATATCCATTTGGAACCCAAATCTTCCACAAGAACTTCTTGTTTATTACTATCATGGTTTAAAAGGTTTGACTACATCTCTGCTCTTCACCTCCTACAATGTTGCCTGAGGTAGAAAGATGGTAATAACCAAAGATTCAGAGTTCGCTATGAGTTTATGTCTCCCAGTAATGAAAAATGCTATTCCTATTAAGTATCAGCAACATGACTGCCCAATCATAAGCTAACCAAGAATGGCACATATGGGCATATCAAAGTGGATGGGAGAATTCCCATGAGGTCTCAACCCTCACAAATCTACAAAAAATACTAAAACCCAAAACATACACACAAAAGACTAAGAAGACTAACCATGTCTAAACAATGCAAAAAGAGATGAAATGTCTATTAAAACACCACTTAGGTAATTTGGTATTGCCATCTAGTGCTGAACATGGGATCTAGCATGAAATGTGGTTGGCATACCCAGTGAGATGCATTTGTGGAAAACTAATTTTTTCATTGCTAGCAGGTATTGATGGCCAATAGCTTCTTGGTTGGGGATTTGAGCTCATGTGCACTCCCACCTCTCAATACTGTGACGCTATCCAGCTTACACTTGTTCAGGTTTGTACAAGTTATCGTAGTTTCTAGGAGGTTATATATGCATCAGTCCTGTTGAGTCTGGAAGACACTGTTTCCTTGGAGTCATCCACTACCTCAGGATATTATAAGCTTTCTATCTTCTCTTCTGCTTAGATTCCTAAAATTTAAGGGGAGGGGTTTGGTGAGGACATACCATTAAAGGCAGTTTTTAAGAGCTAGAGAGCCCATGTCTCTTAGAAGAGAATCTACTATTGCCACTGTACTGGCTAGCTCTATGTGTCAACTTAGCACAAGCTAGAGTCGTCAGACAGGAAAGATCCTCACTTAAGGAAATGTCTCCATGAAATTCAGCTGTAAGGCATTTTTCAATTAGTGATCAGCAGCAGAGGGCTCAGTCCACAGTGGGTGGTGCCAACCCTATGCTGCTGGTACTGGGTTCTCAGGCAAAGCAGTCTGAGCAAGCTAAGGGAAGTAAATCAGTATTCAGTCCCCTCGATGGCCTCCGCATCAGCTGCTGCCTCTGAGATCCAGTGCTGTTTGAGTTCCTATGCTAACTTCCATTAGTGATGAACAGCAAGCAATGCTGAAATTTAAGCCAAATAAACCCTTTCTCCCAAAGTGTTTTTTGGTCATGATGTTTTGTCACAAAAATAGAGACCCTAATTATGACAACCACTTTGCTTGACTGCTGTAATTCTTTACTACATTCTAAGGCTTATGTTCATACACACAGACAACGTAGCTACCACAACTCACTAAGGAAGCATCTTGGTACAACAAATGGAGACCATCACTGACAATCACAACTGGATACAATTCAGAGATCAACAAAGCATAAGGAACCTAAATTTAATGTTGACGTCACTATCAAGTCTCCAGAACCTGTGATTCAGGGACCATCACAGAATAGATGACAGAAAGATGTTAAGAGCTGCAATATCAGGAATTTTGCTGTTAAACCGTTTTTCTAGAAATGACTACATAACCAAGACCATTACAAAGGCAATGTCAAGAGTTATACTAATTTGGAAGGGGTAAAATATCACGTGGTCTTAGAAATATAGGCAACTCTCTACTGCTGAAAGAGTGAACAATAGTCTTTTCCAAAGGTGAGACTCCCAATTAGTTACATGCTTTAAATATATACGTATATATGTATATATATGTATATATATATAGAACAACAAAGAACTCAATAAATTATATTTATGTATTTGTGCATATGTACAATTATGTCTGTGTGTGTTTATGTTAACGTGTAGCAAAAATTGTCACAGAAAAAGAAGCTGTCAATTTGAGAGAGAAAAAGGTGGAAAGTGCTCAAGAGAGCAGTTTAGGAGGAACTGCAGAGAGGGGAAAGAAGGGAGAAAGCAACATACTTATATTTTAACTAGATTATTAAAAAATAAAAACAATAAAAATGATACTTTTTTGAATGTTAAATGATTCCAGTGGTACCGATGTACCAGTGGTATTAAAGACCAATTTTTGCCTTGATAATTTTAAATATCCTCTAGATAGATATGACAGAAACAACGCTGTCAACTAAATTGTTCAGGAATTGGCAATTTTCCCAAAGCATTTATAAAACTCTTCCTAATTTTCCTGACTATGATATGACTAGAGCAAAGAAAATGTTTCTGGATTTCTGAAGCGAAGAGTCAGCCAAGACTCTTCCTGAAGGGAATGCTCCAATATACAGAAAAATTGCATGGTAACTTCAGCAATTATAGACTGCCTTTCCTTAAACATTGATCACTTTATTTTTGTTGTTGATTTTATAAACATTTTTGAGATTATAAAAGAATCATATAATTTCCCCCTTCCTTTTTTTACCCTTCAAAGCCTTCCCATGTAATTCCCACTTGTTCACAATTCATGGCATCTTTTTTATTAACTTCTGTTACATATATGTGTATATATGTTAATATTCATGTATTTACACATACATATATATTCCTTAAAATAAAACTGTCTGGTACTATTATGTTACTCATGGGAATGTGTCCGGGTCTGACCATTTGATATTGGATAGTCAACTGGTGTATGCTTCCTGGAAAAGAATATTCTCCATCTCTTAGCATTCCTTAGTTGCCTGAAGTTCTGTGTGCAGGGTTGCGGCCTCCTAAGCTCTCTCTCATCCATGTTAGCATATCTATCTATAGGTGATGTCTTTATTTGGACAACCATGCAGGGAAAAAAATCATTAAATCATTAGTGAATCTTCTAACATATCTAAGAGACCCAATTTCACATGCTTTATATGCCAGAATCAGGCATGTTTCTAAGTGAGGTGCAGCCAGGAGCTGCATGTTCTTCCTAGATGCTTTTCAGACTCTTGCCTTGGTTTGCATTTGTTTTCCTTCTGTTCCCTTAGATGTGGTCTCAACCTACAGGCAGATTTGTATGGAATTCCCTATGTACCTCACTTCCAGAGTGTTCTGAGTACAGGCATGGCCACTGCACCTAACTGTGGCCTCAGTTTCTTACCTACTTAAGACAATTGAGTCACAAAATTGGTCACAACCATCTGTAGTACTATATGTTTTTAATTTCCATTTTTATCTTTAACACTTTTTGTAGAATGCACACGTTTAATAACCAGGACACTCATTGTCTAGAGCAGTGGTGTATTGAAAGGCTCCTAGCATATCAAAGGAAAGAGTGTAGCAGGGAATGAAAAACAGTTGCTCTCAGATCTGTGCTCTTTCCCGACTCCCTCTTTCCTGGCTCGTAGCTTGCTCGGGTAGTGATAGTGGTAGATGTTCTCACCTGCAGATTGGGCTGATCTTGGGTCTGCACCTTCCCTGAGCAGAGATTCAGAGGGTTAAGTAGAATCTCAGCATCATTTGAGAATGAAGGTTGATTGTGGCACACTTAACATAGAATTATTTTAGCTTAGCACTGATGACAGGGAGGAATTGATGTACCAGAACCCGGGGCTTGCTTCTGACGGATGATTTTACACATAAACATAATTCACTTTAAGTGGAGAACTATTTTATATTTTACTTTCCTAACTGTAAAATGCACTCAAAAACAAAAGTTCTGTTTTTCTTATGATTACACATTCTTGAGATGTGTTACTTTGAAGTAAGCCTGGTCTGAATTCTACTCAATGAGTCTACCAAAGTACATTGTTTAGCCAGGTTTATTTCCATCTGCAATGATTTCTTATATGGATTCTTAACCAAAGTACACAATTGGTACATAATAAGCATTATATAATATTTCAGTACATGGTTCAGTGATGTCTGTGAAAACCAAAATATATCATTTAAAAGCATCTCTCTGGGTCAATAGGAATATTAATTTTACTATATGCATTAAAAGCTTATATGTAAAATAACCTAAACATTTTACCCTTTAACTTAGGAGACCAGTGGCCAGGTTTCTCAACAGGACAGTGGAAATTCTGAGGGTTTATCATGTAGAGTTTGGTGCCCAGTTGTCTCTACCGTTTACTAACAAAGGCTCGGGCAACATATTTTTCACTTCTTCAATCCCAGCAAGCCCTGAGGCCTGTAGAGTGGTTTTTAATAAAAATCAAAGAGTCACACTAGTGTACATGTAGCCTAATTCAGCACTTTATCTTGTGGCACTCAGGGTGAGTAACAATAAATCCTTCCCCATCGAAGAGCAACCTGTGTAGCTCTCTGTAGGTCAGCAAACGGGAGCTAAATAATGGATTTTTTTGTTGAAAACGGCAAGTCCTATCTGATAGGATTTGCCCCTTTGTAAGAAGCTTGTCTTTAATATACATAGCCTACCACCAAAGGCCTGGAGGATAGAGCTGCACAGAGGTGGACCCACCCTTCCCTGGCTGCAGGGCTAGGGAGAACTGGCCCTGCCTCACGCCAGCTAAAACACTCCAGCAAGCAGCCCTGTACCTAGCCTGGGCAGTAGAGCTGAGCCTGTTGGGGGTGGGGGGCAACAGGTAAGCTGACCACAAAGATGTGAACATGGGAGACCTGGCCCCACCTCTAATTTTCCATAGGTGCTGTGGGTAAGAGAATGATGCTCTCCCAACTCCACCAGAACCCATCGCTGCCTCTGTCATGTGGGAGAGTCATTGCTGAGGACACGAGAGACGTTGAGCTGTCCCTGCCCCTCACAAGCTGCAGCACTCGGGGAGTTGCCTCTGCCCCTCTCCAAGGCAGCATAGTAGAGCTGACCCTGGTGGTGTATGTACCAGTGAGACTGCCCTGAAAGCAGGAAAGTGGAAGAGCTGTTCCTAACTTGCTTGTCTGGGGCAGGCAGGAGAGCTGGCTTCAGGGTCATGGGAGTTGGAGAACCAGTCTTGCCAGCATAAGACTGACAGAGCCACTCTCATATACGCAACAGTTGGTTAGCTTGGTCCTCTTGGGGGACCCCTAAGAGTGGGAATGGGGGCTGTCTCTGACTCTTTTACTGGCTTTTGGGACACTACACATACTGGGTTGCCTTGACCAGCGTTACTACATGGGAAGGGATTTAGTCTTACTGCAACTTGGTTCTCCATGTTTTGTTTGTACTGTTGGGAGACCTGCCCTTTCCCATACAACAGCAGAGCAGGAGTGGATTTGGGGGTGGGATGGGAACAAAGAGGGGTTATGAGGGCATTGGGAGAAGATGAGGGAGGGGAAACTATAGACTGGATGTAAAATGAATAAATAAATCAGTAAATTTATTTTTTAATAAAAGAAAAATGAAAAACTATTTCAAAAAAGTTTTTACCATTTAACATTCCTACCAAAAATTTATCACTATCCCAAATTCTCCACACCTTAATCTATACTTAGTATTCTGAGAATTTTAAATGTGTTATAATTTGGTGCTGTACTTAACGATATTGTTTTCACTTCGTTATTTCCCCTGGACTTACTTTGATGGGTAAAGCATCCATTAGAGTGCTGAGGAGAAGTGGCAAGCAAGAACACACCTCCCTACCTTGCTCCTTCCTTTAGTGGGGAAGCAGTCTAATTTCCAGTATTACTTATAGCGCTCATTGTATATATCTTGCAGATCTTTTTTCTCAAGTTGAGAAAATTTCCCTTCTGCTCATTTTAGGTGTTTTAATCAAAACCCAGTGCTAGATATTATCAAATTACTTTCCTGTATCAACGGAAAATATCATATCAATTTTCCTCTTCAAATAAATTCTTGTGGATTATATAAACTGATTTATAAATATCCAAGAAGACAAATAAATCATACTTTATATATCATATAATCCTTTGGTACATTCTTGATTTTTATTTTCTTATATTTTGTTCAGTATGTATCTATGTCCATGATAGCTGTTTGTATTTTTTCTAAGAATCTTAATCTGCTTTTAGAGTTAACCTCTGTTATGTAGTTATTTCATCCAAACTGAATCATTACCGCTGAAAGTGGAGGGAGGTTCATAAGGTTAGGACGCTAAAATCATTCTCAGAGTGCAGGATTCATAAAGTTCTTCTCTAAGACTTTCTAAGCATCCAGGTTTTGCCCTGGAAGAGATACTCAGAAGTAGTTGTCTAGAATCTATGCAGAGAGTTCTAGAGACATATTTTGTGAGTCCTCACCCAGGCTGGGGTAAGATATTTGGTGAAGCAGCTGCCTTTGAGTAACCCATGGCTCTGTATATAATCTCTAACTCATAAACTCGTAAGCAATTCCAATTTATTCATTGGTTCACAGGTTAGGCTTGGAATGAACTGCTCCATCCATCTGGGTGGATGCTTGTCCACATCTCCCCAAGAAAAGTCATTCCCTAATTTGTATTTTATATTTACCAGATCTTTTGAAATGAATTGGGGTGTTTTCTTGTTTCATTCTTTAAGTGATAGTATTCATTTTATTTAATTTGTTCCCTAAATTTTGAGTGGAATTCACCTTTGAAAACAGCACTATGGTAGAAATTTCTATTTAAGTTATGTATTTTATATAAAAATTAAACATTTCCAGTATTTGAGGCCCATTAGAAGTATGCAGAATTTGACAGAATTTGTAGCTGTATATAAATACATGAAAAATTTCGCTGAAAGTGAATGAGGTACTAGGTGAGAACAACATCTTTGGATGTGAACTTGAGAGTCTTTGGTCTACATCTGAAAGAACTGCACAATAAGTACGGGAAACTTCCCCTCAAGGTCTTTGTGTAAATAATCCTTAAATAATCCTGATGCTTATATGTATATACATTTACTTGAGTTAAATAATTTAAATGCATAATATAAGAGTCCATTTCTTATTGCTATAATGATAATACAAAAATTAGCCAGATGTGGGGGCTACATAGATTGATGTGGGATTAGGACTGGAGACATTAGTTCATGATTACCTTTATATACAATACAAATAATTTTGTGCACTACATAATAGAATATAAACACTTTGACATCTGCTAAGTATTTTCTTTACCTGTCATCTGGAAGGACATTGAAAAAGTGTCATAATAACAACAAGAATACCTAGAAAAGAAGAACATTTCTTCCAACATGAACCCCCAACTGAAAGGTCAAGTTACCTACATACTGAGTAGTACTAGGAATGTGTCAACACACAGTATCCGAGTGCAGGATACTTCAGAACACCACAAAGTAAGGAAATGCAACAACAAAATAATAACAATACTTCAATCAGTAACAATGTGTGCTAGAACAAAGAGGACATGGGGTAGCTGAATAAAAATGCCTAATTTTAAACCTGCAATAATTTGAGCCAGAGACTAATTACACAGTAGTGTTAGGTTGCAGCCAAAAGTCTACAAAACAGATTTGTGATTGCATATTCATGTAGAAAGATGATTGCTTAAATTAATAAATGCTGCAGTTGATAAAAATGTCCCTCGCAGAAGAACTTTGAAAAGATTTCCTCGCAGTTCATGCTAACCAGTAAGAATGACTCTGCACCCGAATGTGGGATGGTCATCACCTCTTCCTTCCAAAAAGCAATGTACACAAAGACAGAAACGGAAGAATCATTCTGTATCGAAAACTGCTATCAAGAGCAGCACTCACAAACTAATGATGATGTGCACCCTTCTGTGATGTGCTAAAAGTGACATTTCACTGTAGTTTTCCTCTCTAAAACTGATTTTACAAACATTTTCATAAGGAAAAATGCAAAGAGGTAAGCTTGCATTCGTAAAAGGATTATACAATGAACTTGATCAATTTCCATCTGGATTATCAAAGCATCATCAACAAGGGCAGTGTGAGAAAAATTCCAGCCTTTGAAGTACCTGGAAAAGTAGGACAATTAAGTACAATGTATTTTGGACCAGTGCCTGGAAGTGAAAAGAAATAGTTTCATGACAGCAAGACATTTGTTTGGCTTTTTTTTGTTGTTGTTTTCTGTTTTGTTTTTACAATTTTAGTGAATGACATACAACAGGAGTGCATCACTATGTACCAGGCGTGCAATACTAATACAAGAGACTGACATCAGACTCGGTGCATCACAGACACACTTGTGGGAATTGTCTGTGCTATCATGGAGATTTTTGAATTTAATTTAAGGAGCACAGAATCGATTGTTACGTGTGAGTCAATTTAAAGCCACACGAGTCCATATAATACATAGTAGTGAATTTCAAAATGATTCATGTTAAAAGCTGCAAGACATTTTTTCCTAACATTGACAGTTATACTGAGGTAGTTTAGTTTTGAATTAGCCACTAAATTCTGTTAGGGTGGTTAACTCTTAGGGCATCAACAGACACATGTTAATGCCGACAGCATTACAGGATTAATGCAGCACATAAAGGGTTGTTTCTGAAAGTTAATTAAAAAGAAATTAGCAAAAAGTTTTATTTGACATTTTGATAATATTAATCACTTCCTGTAATTAAAACAGGATTTGCTCAAAGAATTACAAAATGGGGCTTTAAAAACAGAGTTAAAATTTTGGTCTTTCTACAAATATTTCCAGTTCTTTAATAGATTTTATTACCATTGCATGATTTTTATAAGCTTATATATAAGCTTCTTAGCTGTATATTCACTCTGGAAATCACCATATGAGCCCATTGTATCTTAGGACGCATCACATTGCTTTCCAGGCAGAATGGCACTGTGCAATGTGATTAGTTTCCATTGAGACTGCTGACGCATCTTGTAGTTCCGAGGATACAAGTCATGTCATCGACAGTACACGTTCTCAACAGCAGCCATCACAGGAAAGCAGAGTGCAACAGAAATTGACATGACTCTACAGCTCTGGAAGAACTGGCATCACAAAACAGCAAGAACTAAATCAACAACGGGGACTCATCGTCTCAGAGGTCTGCAGAAGTCTTTGTTGGGGCGTCAGAAATGTCTGCTCCTAAGGTCTCTCTCTCCTTGTCTTCTCAGCAAGCTGCTATCTGTCACCTCACTTCCTGCCCTTCCTTCGTGAGCACATCTCTCTCTTCTCTTGCTCATGAATTAAAATTCCCTACTCACAGTGGATACCCTCTGCATCTTTCAAGTATTTAATCACTGGAGGGCTCTCATACCTGTACATTTATAGATGAAGCAAAGTGGTCTTTATGCTGGAACCTTTTTACTTCTCTATTAGCTTTCAAGTCATTTTCCCTTTAGCTTTTCTTCTCAGTTTTCCATTGCCTAAGACTTTATGAAGAAGATAGTCTCCGCCAGGAAAAACCATTCAATGGTGTTTATCCAATAACAAATGGTCCGCACTGAAAATATCTATACAAGTAACATTGTAGGGACATAGCATATTATATTTAGGAGTATGCATGTATAAATGTATATGTATGTAATAACAATTAATATAAAGGGAACCACTGAATTTGAAGAAGGTGTATGGAAGGGATTGCAGAAAAAATAAAAAGGTAGCTTGCCATTACTCGCTTTTATAAAATTGCACCTTATTTATTTTGCATTAATTTAACTTCCAAACAAATAAAGAAAACAACAACAAAGCACAAAATACACAGTACCCAACCCTCCCATTGTGTGGGAAGGGATTTTCCTGTCTTAAGGCACAAGGACATGACAGAAGAGATTCTTTAGATGTGAGTATACAGCCAGACGGGTTAAGGCCTGTCCAGGCTGTGACTGAAACCACAGGGAAGCTACAGAGGACCTGGGCTTCTCGAAATGAAAGTTGCATTTAGCAGTTGTGTGTGATGTCTCCTCTACAGGATGGATGATATATTTTACACATAGGGTTAGTACTCTATGTCAAATCAATCAAAAATAAATATTTGTCAATATTTACATATGATCCAGTTTCCAATTTCCTTTATGCAAATGTGACTTGCATTTAATAACATTACTTTTAACGTGATATGAAAGTGGTTTGTTTCAATAGTCTCAAGAAAGTTAAAATAATCCCTATTAACGTTCATTTTATGCATGTTTTCACTATATTGTATTTTAATTTCCTTGCATATCATTAATAATTAAATAAAATATTTAATTATTGTGCTAACTTTAATATACAAATAAATCAATAGTATTTCATTTTTTAACTTAATTCACTGAAATAGTCCAAATGTCTTGCCAAACTGCACATCAACTTTTTTAGCTAACCAGAATTACGAATAAATGTTTTGCTTCTCATTTGAATTCAAGTTTCTCTTCCAAGCCTTTAAAAATATAGGTTAGAGTCTTTAAAATTTTGCCTTATGCATATTGTGAGTTTTGGAGAGCTTTTATAATGTGAAAGCTGTATCATTACATTTACCCATTAAAAAATCAACTTCAAGAGTGTTTAAAATACACCATCCATCACTGAACTGAAAATAACACGTAATTATTTCAAATACCAACGTCGTCAACAACTCCAGGCGCCGTGCACTTTCTTCAAGAAGATTGAAGCAGTGAGTTGCCGAGTACCTATTATGGGTAATTAAGCTTTAGAACGCACATCAGTAGTCTCATCGCTGTTTTAAAAACAGCTTTGTTGTCATGTGACTGACAAGAAATGTCATTCTGAAGCAGGGTGCCTTTATCCCAAACTGGCCTCATTCCACTGAATCGAGTCCCAGAGTTTATAATTACTGATTTAATTAAAATTATAACTAAAGATTTTAGTTAGAATAATGATGGGTCGTGATTGTCACTGACTCCTCAATATTTAAAAAAGGAGGTATTTTCTTGTTTATTTTGTGTGACATATCAATTTATTTCATCTGTGTCTCTTCATTACTTGGTTTAATTCAGTATTTTGGGTTTAAATAACTTACTATTTTAATTATTATATCAATTTTCATACACTATATCAGATTCAGCAATTAAATTTATATTTTGAAAACAAGTTTAAGTTTAAAAATCCATTTACTTCTAAAGTCAATAAAAGCAAATTCTGGAATTATTTTATTTGCATAATTTCAAAATAATATGGGATATTATATTATTTTTATTATGTGTATTGATCTCATGCATTTTATTTTTCTTATGTGAGTGTGCACTGCTCAAAGGCCTGTATACACATGAATGTGGAGGCTTTAGGTCGGTGTCTGTAATCGTCCATGAAATGTCTTAAACCTTATTAATGAACGACACTACTGAGAAGTCCTCCCCAGTCCCTGTCGGGTACATTTTATTTAATTAGCATTTCCTTTATAAAGTATGCGCTTATGTTGTTCTCGGTGTCATAATACATTTCAAAGGGTGTTAGAGTACTTGCACATCAAGTGTAAAATGGTACGTCATGTATTCTATTCTTTTGATATCATTTAATACCTTTACCACATTTTGAAAAACATTTTATTACTAATGCTGTTATTTAAAATGCTTGAGAAATATCTCGACTTATATTTCTAAGTATTAGGTTGCCAATCAGATTTTTCAGGCTTGATGGTCATTAATGACTGACTTCAGTTTTCATAATAGGCAGTTTATAAAGCCAGGGTATGAAACTGAGAATGTGAACAGTTGTCAAAAGAATTAAATTTGAAATCTATCCCAAACCCTGGGTTCAGACACGACATTCTCAATAGCCCAAGGATTATTATCAAGCTAGGGACTTTCTGACATATACCAAATACAATATTGTCTTATTTTTCATAAGAACTAATTCAAATGGCCATGTCTATCACTATGGCAAAGCCCATTCCCATATTCTAGTTATTGTAAGAAATACTGTATATTTGCAAATGGTCCCTTTGAATGAAATCCATTCTCACTTGAAGCGAGTACTTCTCTAAACGATGCAACAACTCCCATTTATCTTCTAGGCTACATTCTCTGTGTCTTGCATGGATTCATTTGATAAGGATCACTATGCCTGGAAACTCTACAAGATTCCAAAGTGAGATCTCTATAATACTAAAGATATTGCTATCACCAATATTAACATATAAAAATTTCATTCAATGATATGAAAGCAAAATATGCTAACATCTCCCTGACAATGTGTCCAGTTGCCACAAGCCCCTGTCATTGTACTTGCATGCTATGATGGGATTTGTTTAGAACTCTGAGCCAAAAATAAACATTTTTTTATTTGTTCTGTCACAGTATTTATCACTGTAAAGGGAAAAGTAATCAATATAGCCAACTATCTTTATCTGCTAAAAAACAGAAAAGTGACAAAAACCAGAATGTAGAAGGAACACAGCAAAATTATTTCCTGATTTTTTAAAAAAATTATAAAACAAAATGTACAAATAGTTTCAGGACCTTTTACTAGGTGACTCTTTAAAATAAGTAGAAGGAATGCATATATATATATACATATATATATCATTCTCTTTATGGTAAATTTATCTTAAAAATAAAAATAATTACAAAGTTGTGGTGATGCATGACTGTAATCCCAGTTCTCAGAAGGCAGAGTCAGGACTATTTCGGTGAGTTTAAAGCCAACCTGGTCTACACAATGAATTCCAGGACAGCCTGAACTACATAGAAAAAAAAAAACAACTGTCGTCAGAAAGTTAAAAAATAAAAATAAATAAACAAAAGAAAAGAAAAGTAGTGGAAAAATTTACAGGGGTATAATAAAGAGAAATACTACATTGTCAAATATTCCAAAAATGATATGTATTTCTATGTAGATGTTCCCTATTGTGGGTTCTTAGACTGATAAAAAATGTAAAGGCAGACTCAAAGGGAAGCTCAGAGATTATTTTATTCGAGCTGGAGAGAAACAGAAAGGGAAGGCATAAATTGGGAATTTGGCAGCTCCCCGAAGAAAGTTAATGGAAAAAAAAAGAAAAAAGCAATAGCCTTAGAGTAAAGATCAGCAATGGGCATTCTTAAGAAGCTGTGAAAAGTCAGGATAAAGACTTCTTCATAGACTACTATGAGAGAGCCCATAGAATCTGGAGAAATTTGCTAAGGATTTCAGACATATGAAAAATAGATATAATGAAGGAAAACGAAAAGAAGATAGGCTTAGTATTAAAACCCAGCAAGCAGCTGAAACAAGAGAGAATTTCAACAGCAATGACAGTACAATCTCATAAATGGAATTATTGTTCATCTCAATTCCTTAGGTGTCTTTAGGTGTATTTATTTCCCTGAGACTTAATCTTCTGCTCAAGTGATTGACAGGCTCATTTTGATCAACTCTTGAGGGAAGAGACAATATTATGTAATGATTTTGGTAGTCTACAAAATAATGTGTGCGCTCAGGCCAAATTTAGAGTACAGATCCGCTTCTGTTGGTTAAAGGAATAATTCTTTTGAGGGTTCCAACAATGCCCTGTTTTAACACCCTTTCATACCATGTTTACAAATGTTATAGAGAAACCATCATGCTAATTACCATTGATAAAATGCAGCATCTCTTCCTGATACAAGTCCTAGGGAAAAGAGGATTATAAAGAATATACTTCAACATAAGAAACTCAGAGCCAATATCATCCCAAAAGAAGAAAAACACAAAGTTACCCTCTTAAAATAACTAATGATACAGTAATTGATACACTAGTTAAGGCAATAATAAAAGAGATGGAAACAAAGGACCACAAAGAGGAAAAGAAGCAAATTATCTTTATTTGAAGAAGATACAATTTTATACATAACAAATATCAAAAATTCCCCAGAAATTTTATAAATAATCAAAATTTTCAGCAAAGTGGAAGAAAAGAGAATATATTTAAAAAACAGTACATTTCCATAGACCAATAACAAAAACATAGAAAGCAAAATTACAAAAATTTCAGTATAAACATTACCAAGAAAATAGAACACTTCTACAATGAAAGTGTTAAATCTTCAAAGAAAATGATTGTAAGCCGGGCGTGGTGGCGCACGCCTTTAATCCCAGCACTTGGGAGGCAGAGGCAGGCGGATCTCTGTGAGTTCGAGACCAGCCTGGTCTACAAGAGTTAGTTCCAGGACAGGCTCCAAAACCACAGAGAAACCCTGTCTTGAAAAACCAAAAAAAAAAAAAAAAAATGATTGTAGAAGGCAGTAGAAGTCAGAGAGACCTTTCATGCTAATTAATTGATAGTTAATATTATTAAAAAAACATCAATCAGAAGCAATTTACAGATTCAATGCAATGCCAATCAAAACTTACATCACTGAAATGGAGAATAAATTATAATTTATATGCAACATTAAATTTATATACATTAAAATTTCTTGGGTAGCCAAATTAATACTGTGGAAAACAAACAAGCAAGCAGGGGATGGCCCGGAACACACTAGCAGCCTTTTATTACAGGGATTAAGACCTTCTCTCAATAGGAGAGAATTCACACCTGACATGCTAAGCCTAGCCAAGTCGCTGTGTCTGGTGTGGTCAAGGACCCTGCAAGAGAACCAGTTATTGCTACTCTCCTAAACCAATCTAATTTTGAACTGTATTTTGAGTATTTACCCTTCTTTGCAAAGGTAAGTATAGCTCACTTCTCATCAAGGCTCATTTTGGCAGAAGATATAGGCTATTTTAGAAATTAAAAACTAGTTAAAATGCAGAATTCAATGGCTGTGGAGTGCTTAATCCCTATTGAGTAATCTACAATGCTTCCCTATACCTGAGGGTCAGTGAATGTCACCCAATAGGGATCACACAGATTGTAAGAGGTGAAAAACATGACTTCTTCAGTAGAACCTTCTTAAATGTATATGCAAATAAATAAATATAAATATAAACATAAATAAAAGAAAAGAAATAGATGGAGTCATGGCATAATAGAGAAACATTGCCCTATATACATCTTTCCTCCCTGAGTGTAAAATTTATTGTCAGGAATGGATTGTATCTAGGTGTATTGTGGGCCAAAGGTACCCACTGAAAACCCTGAACAATCTTGTCTATTGCCAAGGATATTAGTTGCTCTCCACAACCTGCTGGTAAGGCCCTATTGCTGAACATAATACCTACATATTACCTGGAGAATATGTACTAGTGTCTGATTAGAACCTTCACCACTACTAAATAATGATACTAGTAGGAACTCTCTATGCTCCCAGAGGAGAAACATAGCCACCAGCCCAGCTACAAATCCTGTGATCTACAGTGGGCCTGTTGTGTGTATTACATGTTGGAGCAAGAGCGACACAAATATTGTGGATGCAAACAACAACCGCTCTCTGATTGAACTTAAGGCCAATCACAAGACGGAATACTTTGCTTTAATTATCAGCAAATATTTTAAACTTGGAAGATCAATATTTGAGGTTTTAGAAAAGAGAATATAAACAACAACAATAATAAAAATGTAAACAACAAAGAACCATAAGATTGAAACAAAAAAACAACAATCACAATCATAGGAATTTCCATGAGAAAAAAAAATCAGTACATTAACTCTATGTACAATGTCACCATTCACAGCAGCAATTCATAAGAAGAAAATCTAGAAATTTTGCAAAAGAATAAATGGCAAATAGTATTATTGTATGACAAAATATTTTTCAGATGCGACATTAAAGAAATAGATGCCCATATATTTACCTGGATATATTTACACAAAGATATTAATAGATACAGCAATTGGTTTTCATTCAGAATACAGTAATCCCCTTTTCCTTCAATAAAAAGAGACACAATAAGATTCGACCCATTTCCAAGTTACACAGTAATCATTTCATAGAGAAGAATGTTGGGGGAAAAAAAAAGAAGACAAAACGATCCAAGTATAATGTGAAATTACTCTAGGATCATAGGGTGGCTACTCCTGAAATCTGACAGCATCAGATGCTAAAGGAAAGCTTGCAACTTTGGAAAAGCCATAGGTCAGAAGACTTTATGTCGCAGTTCCTTTGGGAAGTTTATCTCTAGGTATTTCCTGCAAAAATAAATAAATAAATTAAATAAGCAAGTGAATCCTAAGAATATGGAAGAATATCCAGTATCTATTATATGATTACAATAGTACCAAATTATAAAAGAGATGAATTGATATTTACATAGTATTCAAAAATATTATATCATATGCAGCAATAAAGAGCAATCTTAGAAACATTATACTTACTGCACACAAACTTACATAGCATAACATTTAGGATTCCACTCAGCTGAAGTTTAGGAACAAAGAAAATTGCATATGTCAACAAAGAAATGAGACAATTGACCTGCAGTGTTTGAAACTGACCTTGACTGAAAAGAAGGGAGTTCTCTGAAGTTGAGCAAATCCATCTCTATCTTGACAGAAGAGTGGACTGAATGAGTGTTCTTCCAGGTTGACACTCAAGGGAACTGAAAATCTAGGCATTTACTGGAATTGCTGAAAACCTTTAAAAGCTACACTCTTTGGCAAGTGAAGTTGGCTGCATTGGAAGAAAAGCTTTGTTTTATTTTTTTTAAAGAGCCTTCTTTTTTAAGTATCTAATATTTTAATTAAAAGGGAAGATTAAGAAACAAGTACAAAGCACACCAGTAAAATAAATGAAACAGGAAGAATGAGTTTTTGTATGGCAGATATGGAGAGCTTTGAATTAAGCTCTTCTGAAGGAGTAATTGATTTTACAATTACAGCATTTTTATCTCTTGCTTTTCCAAGTCTTGGCCTTTGCCCCGTTCCACTGCGGGCATCCATCTGCCGAGGGGGAGATTAAAATGTGTTACAGATGGGGTGAAAGAAGAAATACCTATGCAGTATTTTTGACATTCAAATTGGATTATACACGAACAATATGTCTTAAAGGCCGGCTCATACCCTGAGGAGGGATTTTTCTATATTGCTTATTTTCCTTTTACATATCAACAGCTATACTCCAGAGAACTCCAGTAATTCAGTTTCCGCAGGAAAGAAGAGGGAGAGGATATACCTACAATGGCGAAGTGAGAAGCATAGAGGAGAGGCAGAAGCCCGGCTGCCTTCCAGCTTGAGTCTATTGGAGAGAATGTGTGTATTCAAATGTGAGGTATGATTTTACATTCTTGGAAAAGAGCTGAGCATTGCAAACAAAAAGCTTAGTGGTCAGAATCCTTTAATCTCTGGTAAGTTATCCCATCCTCCATGAACAACTGCTGGCTATAGGGCAATCTCATCAAATGGCCAGCACAGCCTAACTAGAGGAAAGTTCTCTGTGCAGCCAAGGATTCTATCAGAGTGTAGAGGAACTCAGCACCAAAATGAAATCTGCATTTACAAAGAAGGTGATATAGTGGGACCAAGTTAAGAGGGCAAAGCAAAACTCTTTGATATGCTAAAGGATTTTGATCCTGGCTACCTTGTTAAAAAGAAAAAAAAGTGAAATGCTACATTAACTGTTAATATCACCCACGTGGTCCCAACAAAATCAACGTCTAAAAAAGGACGATTGTAGGAGATCTGCTAACAAGAATGGTGTCTAGTGGGGCCTCACCCTTATACAAAGAACTATAGGTTACTAATGGGTGCTAAAAGTCAAACAAACAGTTTTCCTCAGGGGCAGTGCTCTGGCTGTTATCCGGTATCAAGTGATCAGCCTTGGAATCACATACATAGAAGTAAGATTATACAGACTGAGTGGTTATATTTATGTTTTTAGTAATATATATTACTGTTGAATCCTGGCATCCAGCTGCTCTTCACTGCTAGAGATCTTTACTTTCCTTCTGATTTGAGTTACTAAAGGCTGTGTCAAAGTTGTTTACCAGCTCTGCTTCATGAGCACGTGTTGCCTTAGCCTTTAGGATCAGAGGATAAGGTTTTCACCTGTTGGTCCACTTGACTGTTGGGTATATAAGCCTCTCTGGGGCTATTGAATAGAGGGCTTCTTACCAGTGACTAGAGGTCCGCATCTCTGTCTCTCTGTCTGTGTGTGTCTCCATATGTTTCAACCTCCAGCCCCTTGCCTGAAGCTCACGAACTGTATGGTAGCGCATAGAGCACAGACAGGCGTCGTGCGCTGCGTATTACCAATAAAGAAAAAGTGGCCATGAATTTGAGAGAAGGCAAGGAGGGACATGTGGGAGCAGTTGAGGGAATGATAGGGAAGGGGTTAAAGTATTTATATTTTAATTTTATTTTTTAAATGGACCTTGTAGATGGGGTTTTTCCTCCATCTATTTCAGACAATGGAAGCAGAGGATGATGAAGGTGCAGAGGTAAAATTATATGAATAAATAAATAATTATTTTTAAGTGACAACTCTTCTGAACATGGGTGTTTCTGTGGAAGTTCATTTTGGAAAAACTATGCTTCATATTGCATTACCCAATTTCCACCCCAACCCCCCAACTCTATATGAGTAATAATTAACCCCTAAATGGTGTTCCTCACCCTGAGGACAAACTTTGCTGGGAGAGGGGACATTATCTTTTAGAATTGCTTCCAGCTCTCATTGGTGTATTGTTTTTTCTATGGGATACTGTAAATATAAAATGATGCTTAAGTTTCAATATTGCTGTTTTGTAAAATTGCAAATGGTCTCTGAGTAGTAGATAGGATTCTTCTGACGTTCTTATTTGGAGTTCTGGCCAGAACATTTTAAGAAGATGCACCATTTCCACAGCTGGTACCCAAAATCCAGTCTCATAGTAGCACTATCAGCATCATGACTTCATATTGACAAAGTGGAGTCATTGTTTTGGGGCCCTATCTTTTTCGTGGAAGTATCAAAGATTACTGCAGGAAAATCTACTGTATATTGTTGAAAACTTAAACATTATTCATATAGACATATTCAATGAAAGATATGATATAGGTAAAATGGGCATGGAGGAATATAAAATATTTTCTTAAAGTCTATCTTTTTTTTTGTCCCATACCAGATGCCTTCTGACACAAGACAGAAACTCTGAATTTTTCTTTTAACAACATGCTTGGATTTAGAGGATAGCCATCATCCAACTCCAAAGCCAGCTCTGATTTTTAAGTAGAGATATGTACATGTCCAGATAATCAAATTTTGCCAAGCAGGCAATACAGCATTGTAAATCTGATTTCCCTTTGCTTGCTGATTCTTTCTGGATAGCTATATTTTCATCTTTAGACACCTAGATGTTCAAGGACTTTCATCTCTTTGAAGATGAGTATTTTCCTACAAAGACAAGGACAGAACCCTGTCCAAACCCTTATAAGGTTTTCTTACCACCTGTATGATTGTCACCTCTGTTGATGAGCTGTCATTTCTCTTTCTCAAGAGGTTTTCCTTTTGACACCGAATCTTTACTAATTTTGATGGTATCCATAGCTTTTCTTCTCTGGAAAGAAGAGCAAAATCCCTTCTCCGACATAGCACATCTCCTGGTTTCCATTGTGAGGTCAACACATCCTTGAAATATACTGGCTGATTTAACTCAGTTGTTTTTTCTGTTATCCAATGTCTATTTGATGCTGTCGTTCCTTTCTCAGTAGTGATAAGAAAATTTAAAGTTAATAAAGCATTATGCAATATATTTCAGGGGGTATTTTCCATCCTTTTCTGCTTGTTTAGAATATACTTTACAGTTTGATTTGATCTTTCTATAACTGCCTGACCTGTAGGATTGTTTGGCATACCTGTAATATGCTTTTTATTATAATAAGCAACAAATCTGATTCATTTTCTTAGAGACATATGTTGGACTACTATCTGTCTTTTTTTTTTGTGGGGTATACCCATGATGACCATAACTTCTAATAAAAGTGTGATTACTGAATCAACCTTTTCTGAGCTCAAAGCACTTCGCCAACTGAAAACCTGAGTAAGTGTCAGTGGTGTGGTGTACATATTTTAATTTTCCACATTCTGTAAAATGAACAATCCATCTGCCAGATTTCATTTCTTTGAGTACCTTTTGGGTTATTCACTGCAGATAACAGTGTTTCCTTATAGAAAGAGCAAGTAGGACATCTCTTTATAATCTCCATAGGTTGTTACCATGTAATAGAAAACTCTTTCTTTAAATTTTCGCTATTAACATGATTTTTTTATGAAATTCTGAGGTCTTCATCATACTTCCAATCAATAATTGGTCAATGTCTGCATTACCTTGAATGTTTTTATGGAGAGAAAAAAGCTTTCCAGGAAGTAGCTATACACAAAGAAACTATATTAATTACAACACTGACTTGCCAATAGCTTAGGCATATTTGTAGCTAACTCTTATGTCTTAAATTAACACATTTTTTTGTTATTTCAATGAATTTATTTTTTTCTTTTAATTTTTTTTAAATTAACACATTTTTATTAATCTGTGTATAGCCACAAGGTTTTGGCCTACTGGTAAGGCTCTGGCTGGTGGCTGGTATCTTTCTCCTTTGGCAGCTACATGGCATCTTGCTGATGCTTCCGATCTTTCTATATCTCTGTTCAGATTTCCTGCCTGACTTTACTCTAAAGCCATAGGCCAAAATAACTTTTTTAATAACCAATGGTAATAAAACATACTCATAACATACAGACTTTCTCAGGGGAAGAAGTAGACACCTTGGTACAAGAGTTGCTGGAGATTGACTTCCTTGTTGCTCTGAAAGGATAGGGACCTTTATTTCTTCTGTATGAAAATGTTGGAGATATGCATTGCATTCTTCACTTTTCACACAGCATAACAAAAGTTTTTAGTGTATTTTTTATCAGGAATTGATGAATTACAAATCATATGGCCTCAATTCCATCTCCAGTGGCATTTTTATCCTCAAGTTTATTTATTGAGCAAATCTGAATGGTTTTGTAGTTCATTCCATTAATAATGTCATTCTACTTCCTGGAAAGCTTTTTTCTCTCCATAAAAACATTCCTCTTAACTGTTAAACCTCAACATGTATAAAGATAATGGCCTAGTTAAAAATTCCATACTCTGAGACGCAGATAATGCATAGTGGTGGGAAGTGTGATCCTTTACACTGTCAGTCAAAATATTTTAGTAACTTTCTTTTTCATTATTCAGAAGTTCCCAAGGACTGTTTAATCTTCTGTCCTTGTAACTCTCCCTTTGGCACCTGTGTCTGGCGTGTTTAACATCCTGTGGAAAATTATATCTTTTCATACAAAGTCCTCTGTACACAGAGTCTTTCTCCATCTGATACTTATTTAGCACAATAGTTCTCACTGAAGTCTGGGATGAAGACCAACTGAAAAATACTAGAAAAGGATTAGTGACCATGATTAACAATTGTTATTTATCTTAAATGAAAGCATAAAATTAAGTCTCAGTAAAAGCGGTCCCCATGTAAGCAAGGTTCCAGTTGCAAACTTTGCGCAACACCTTGGTTTCTCAGAAATCCAATTTTGTTTCAGCAAGGAGTCACATTTGCTTCGATTTGTGACATGTTATTGCCACAGAAATAAATGTTCTCTGAATATTCTTCAATGACTCTTTTATTTCTATGTTTTCTAATTGTAAGTAAGAGTATAGTTTTTCTTATCACTAAACCAATCTAAAGCAACATCATTTGATTCTCACATTTAAATTGAGAGCTCTAATTTTTAAAATCTTTAAAGTAAAATGATATTGATATGTCAGTGATTAAATATTGTTTCTAAGTTGATAATACAATATCCCATTAATTTAGGAACATAACACTGGAATGATATGCTAATATTCTCCACCAATTTAATATTATCTTTTTCTCTAGGTTTTATGATTCATATAGCAAAATATGTAAAGAATGACATTATATTACAACAGAGTGTACATTATAGTAAGCCTTTTATTCTCACCTAAAGCCTTAAGTTTATATTTGCCTCTTTTAATGTCATCTTTGCCGTTTTCAAAGACCAGCAAGAGATTTCGATTAGGGTAGAGAGAGCGTCTCACCTTCACAGCAAGAGAAATGCTTTTAGATAATCCTTAGAACGAACTAATGTGGAAAAAACCTGATGGCGTGAGGGAAGAGGCCCATGTTGGAAGGGGAGCAAAGGTTGTTTACTATGGGAAGAAATGCCAGTATCAGGTGTGACACTCATCCAACAGTAGGAATACTTGTTACATTAACAAGATTTACTGACAGACTCCATCTGTGTCTTCTCACCAAACAAGGTCACTCAGTCAGATACTATGGTACCTAATGAGGAAAATGCCAAGTCTCTGGAGTGATAATGGAGGTTCACTCTGACTTACGCCTCAGGCACTGGCAATATTTTTAGGTCTAGAAAATAAAATAAGGTACAGAAAAAGGTCATAATTTTTATAGAGCCGATCCACCTTGAAAAATAGCTGTACATGTAAGTGAGTATCTTTAATATTTTTCACCTTTCCAGAGAGTCAAGGTTACTTTCTATTCTTCTTCAAAGTGGTCCTTCAGGGTTTTAATACCATCAATATTAAACTCATGGATATTATTAAGTTAAAGGGTCTGTGCCACCATTTTTTATTGTTTTATATCAATGAAGGAAACATCTGTAAAATAAAGTAGCCTTTTGTTTTTACACAAATAATTTTTAGGTGTTTCTTTACATTAAAAAGCTTTCACAAAAATATTTTGTGGCACTGGATACCTCAATGATTCCTGAATTCATGCATAGTGACTTTTAATACATAGCTTTTGACTGGAGAAAATAGTTTAGCATTTTAACCCTCAGTGTCTTTAATGGAAAAAATATAATAGATTTAGAATAAAAAATAGTGGAGATCGCTTCTAATAAAAATATCCTCGAGGCCCATTTTCTACTCTATGACCCTTCATGCCCTCAAGAGAATTTATCAGTGCACCTCTCCAAAACCAATTGTGCATAGTTATAGTCTGATTCGTGACAGCTACATGGTATTGAAACACAATCAAATATTTGATATATCTTTTTCCATCTCTGATATTTTCCCCAAATAGGATTCACTAGTTTATACTCTTCTTTAAGTTTTCCAAACTTTGAAGTATTTCTTTTAGCTTCCTCTATTATTTTGAGAGTATGTTAAATATATTTTCCTTATTTGCCAAATACTTCAGATTCCTTTATAGTTCTCAAATATGATTACCTCAGTTAAAATACCGTTAAAACTGACTATGGTGGTGCACACCTCTGTTCTCACTACTCAAATAGTACAGGCAAGTGGATCAGATCAAGGGATCAAGACTATCCTAAACTGTCTAGCACACTTGAGGCAAAATTGGGCTGCACGAGATGCTACCTTGGGAAAAAAAATGAAATCATTGAGAATTCAAATCATAAAGCTTTTCATTGTTATGACATTAGGTATGGTTCTAAGAACTCTGTATTTGTTACTTCTTAACCTCATAGTTATCCTGCGAATGCATCACTTATAGTTGCCCCATCACACACATATAACATAACTGGGCCATAAAGCATTTAAATGATTTAATGGGTTGATGAGATGTCTCAATGAGTAAATGTGCTTCTTGCTTCATTCCAATGTTTGGAACACACATGGTAAAGGAAAGAATCAATATCCCAAGCTACCCTCTAATCTCCATATAAACACATTAAATAAATGAGTAAACACGAAGAGTAAATATCTTTTCAACAAGAACTTACAAACCAAAGATAGAAAACAAACCATGAAATTTCATTCCAATGAGTTTTGTTACTTAAAAAGCCAACCTCAAAACAACAGGAGAATTGAGATTTTGGACACGGTAAATTGAATGTGCTTCAGAGACTTTATATTACTTTAATTTATATGATTATTGATGACTAAACATTTCTAAGGAAATGAGACATAGAGTAAATACAGCAGGCGAAAGAGAAATTGAGTAAACTGTAAGGGGTACATCATAACATGGTCCACACAGGAAATCATTGGAGGATAGTGAGTGAGAATTGTGAGAACAGCCCATGAATATAAGAGTCATCGGAGAGTTTCTATCATGTATGGAAATGTTTTTGGATTCTGTTTTCATTGTTCTCCCAGGCACAACAGACAGGAGTGAGTTTATTTCATATTACTCATGACTATTGGCAGCTGTTATTCAGTTAAACATTTCATCTGCCCTTTAATATGCCTCTATGGAGACAGAGATTGTTTTACCACATATGGCTTATCCTTGTGGTTGTATACAGTGTGAACTCAGGTGAACTTACTCATACGACCTTTCTTAGCCCTTAGAGTAGAAATTGTCTGATCTTCTAAATAAAGCTAGCTATTGCATCACTTATAGGACCTAATTTCCCAGGTACCACTGCCTCTAGAGCATTAACAAGAGTGGAACGAGACAATACTATGACTACCTGTAAGAGTAAAAACCGAGAAGTGTAAGTAATTAAGTTGGAATGAGAAGTGTGTAGATCTGCCTTCTAAGACTTTCAGCGCAGTACCAGCAGTTGTTAATAGATTGCATAAAGAATAAAAAATTATTAAGAGAACATTGGTGCCGGGCGGTGGTGGCGCACGCCTTTAATCCCAGCACTCGGGAGGCAGAGGCAGGCAGATCTCTATGAGTTCGATACCAGCCTGGTCTACAGAGCTGGTTCCAGGACAGGCTCCAAAGCCACAGAGAAACCCTGTCTCGAAAAACTAAAAAAAAACAAAACAAAAAAAAAAAGAGAGAGAGAACATTGGTAATAGTCAATTGTAATCACCTGAGTGAACAATAGTTTATTTTATTTAATTTTACTTTTAATGGATACAGGAAAGACTTGGTGAACACAGAGCAACAGTCTTGATTTTGGCCATGTAATCAAATAATAAAATAGCGCAGGAATGAGTTTGGAGTCCAGAGGGAGTTATATAACTATGATATTTTCCATTCATTTATAAAAACAACTGAGGTCACCAGAAAGCTGAGCAGAGTTGAGGAAAAGACAACCTAGAGTTAACATGTGTTCTGTCACCCTTCCATGCAAAGAACATGTCTTCCCTTCCAGGATTGTTTCCACCTTTATATTTCATGTGCTATACAACCTACTACTTAAAGCCTCTCTTCCCATTCTCTTGAGTCTCTTTCTACTTCCATGACCAGTATATATTCATGCTTATTACCACAAAGTTAGATCAGTATGGATATTGAAAGCTCACATAGATCTGAAAAAAAAAACAAAAACAAAACAAAGTGGACCTAGTTTAATTTTTTCAGTTTCACCTATTTTCCTGCTGTGATGGTTGAATATGAAATAAGTAACAATCAACTTGTTATGCATATTCTTGATCACTTTAACTCAGCTAAGAAGATCCACTTTCAGTACGGGTGGGAACATCTATCTGGTGGTACTCAAGATAAAAGGAATTCTCACAGGGAGAAATTTTTACCTATTTTCCTGCCTGCCTCTGTAGTGTGCTGGCAACTTATTATACCCTGCTGGCATCTTGTTATTACTGTCATCCCTTTTGCCACAATTCTTATCTAATATTGAATCCAGCTTCTTTAACATTCAAGACTGAATTGAAGTGAAGACCAGTGATTATGCAAGACTCCTCCAGGCCTTGCACCAAACTGGGACTGATGAAGTGATATAGCCCTGTGTTTGACAACCTCTGTGTTCTAAGTCTCTTAAATAAAAACACCAGTGATACACTACTTGGACCATGGCATGTAAGCCAATCAAAAAAAAAAAAAAAAAAAAAACCACCTTTTCAATATATATTTTTTCTATTGGTTTTGCTTCTTTGGAGAACAATGACTAATACACCCATGGATTTAATAATTTTATATTTTGTACTGAATATAGTTCCATTGTGTATAGTTGTTACATTTTCATTATCTAGTCACATATTAATGAATATCTAGACTGGTATTATTTTCTTGTCACTGTGAGTAGGGCAGTGGCAAACATAGGTCTGAAAATCTCTCTGTGGTAGAAGAGAGAGGCCTTTATATTCTGTCTAGGAGAGGTGAAGCTGTTTTGAAAAATTGTCCTGCTTGTTTTCTTGAGAAACCTCTGCACTGATTTCCACAGTGTTTGTACATTTAAAATCCCAATTATAGTGAATTAGAAGTACTATATATATCAACCTGTAGGTCATGACCACTTTCCCGACTAGCAACCTTTTCATGGGGCAATATATCAGATATGTTGTATATGAGATATCTATATGAAGGTTCATAACAGTAACAAAATTACAGTTGTGAAGGAATAATGAACTACTTCTATGGATGGGGATCTCCACGACATGATGAATTCTATTAATGGGTCGCAACATTAAGAAGGCTGAGAACAACTGTTTTATGTCCTTCCGAACCCTTGATACCATTTGTATTGTTGAAGTTAGTCATTCTGATTGGGATGAGAGAGAATTGTAGAATGATTGATTTCATTTTTTCCAATGGCTAAATATGTTGAACCTTTTACAAGTATTCATTGGCCATGTGTGTTTCAATTTTTGAGAGCTACCTGTTAATTTTATTGTCCATGTACTGGTTGTCAATTTGGCTTTTTGTATTTAATTATTCAGCTCTGTATATTCTAGTTATCAACCCCATGTTTGTGCTGTGGCTGAAAAACTTGTTTTCCCATTCTGGAGGTTGCTAATTTCCTTTGTTATATGGAAGATTTTTATTTAATGTAATCTTGTGGGTCACTTCTTGGGGATTATTTCCTGTTCTATTGTATTTCAATATATTTTGTGACCATTAAAATTATTCTTTCAAAACATGTCTCAGAAGTCAGTACTTTGGGGAAAAAAAAGCAACTTCAGGGATCCTTTTTTTGCCACTGCTCCCTGAACAAAAACTAACATTTCCTTTTCAGAAACCTTTTTATTTCATGATTCTGTAGTGTGATAGCTCATTAATTTTCTCCCAGTTTTCCTTCTCTTTACCACTGTCTACACAAATTCACATATTCTGAGATATACCACCCACAGGAATGACCATGTCAGGAAACGCTGTTATTATCAAGTCCCATCACTGCCTGGCTTCCTCATAGTGCATTCCTCAGTTTACTCCTGATTTTAAATTCAATGACATTCATTGCATGCGACCACCTACAAGATGAAGAAACAGAGAGCATAATCAGGAGACTATACTGTGCATCAAATGAGTATACACAAAAATCCTGGAAGTAGAAGAGATGGAAGAAGAATTAAGGATTTGGTAAGAATGCAAAAGAAATAAAAGAAAGTAATATATACCATTGATAAAATAGTATACATGTGTTTGAAATTTTAAGGAAGTAATTATTAATTTAAGAACAGTCCCTTCTTATCAATAAATTGACCACAATTATTCTTTACAGCCAATTTTGTCACGATTATAATTTAAGAGTATCTACCAATCTATCAAGCTATGAAAATCAAAGAGGTAAGTTTGATAAGCCATTTAATTCACCCGTCCTTACCCCCATGTTTTATTGTAAATTGTATTTTTATTCTAGAACTTCACTCACACATAACCAAGAGAAAGTTAGAGTTTGGAACATAAATACATAAATATTTTAGCTTTGTTTTCATTTCATACTGTAGAGGTTTCAGAGCAAATCCATAAGAAAATCTACTGTTTACAGAAATAAACCTATGAAAACTTTCAGCCAAACACATTCATTTTAACCAGTCTGTCTGAAATAGTAGCATTTTATTGAATTATTTCTGAACAAATTCTATAGGGTTTTAGGTGATGGTATAACTTAATAAAGTTCAAAAATTTTGTACTTAGTTTTGGCAAAGGGTTGATTGGTAATAAAGGAACTGGAGGAATTAAAATGCAATAAAGTTTGGGATGGCAGGCTAGAGGAGATACTATAGAGAAAAATAACTAACACTAAAGGGTTTTCAGAAATACATATAAAAATCTATCTCTGTAAAAAGCTTACTAAAACATACATATATAAAGAAAGTATTTAAATTTAGTTACACTGTAAGAAGTGGGAATGAAAATTCCCAACTTGACATCTTATGCTACCCAATACAAACCCCAGTACCAGCGACAGGTTCCTTCTTTTTTTAAGTTGAGGGCCTTTGTCCTGTTGATCTTTCAAAATTGCAAGCTACTGACAATATTATCAGTATTTGATTTGAGCATAAGACCTTTCTGATGAAAATACAACACACCAGAATCTCAGAACCTGTCGAAATCAAGTTTGTACTTACCTAGAAATATCATCTGAATTGAAAGTTACCATACTGTTGGGAGGTTCAGTGAATTTTACCAGAAGGGGGAACAAAAACCCCACTATGATTTCATAAAAGCCACATAATAGTCAGCATGACAATGTATGGCCTTTGGTAAATAGAGGCAGGAATGCTATAGAAGTAAACAGTCATTTTTAGACTGGATCTAAATTCTGTTCTATAAGCTGGCACTGTTATCAAGGTCAAGAATATGTGGAAAGGTGCTAGGTTTCCACGAGCCCCTTTTTTCCCCAGGGAAAGGTGAGTGCATTGTCTGCCCATTCCACAGCCCCACTACACAGAACAATCAGACAAGATGGGGAGTCGAGTCAAAGCAGAAACTCAGTTTATTATTGTGAGCATCTCACTGTTACTCAGGGGCCACATGGCAGGTGATTAGTCAGGACGGTTGTCAGAATGCAACCCTGTTCTTCCATTTCCCCTAGTATATGGATCCAGGGGTGTGGCTTTAATTGGAAGCTGCCAAGACACCATCTGGTGGTCTGGAGCATTGTTCCCAAGTGACACAAAAACACTTTTGTTTCAAAGGATAATTTTCCTAAATAGAAAGCAATTGAGATGGCATCAAATTTTTAAATGTAAGTATACTTAGACTTTAAATTTATCATGTAGATTAATTTCATATTAGGGTCTTTTTTTTTTTTTTTCGAGACAGGGTTTCTTTGTGGTTTTGGAGCCTGTCCTGGAACTAGCTCTTGTAGACCAGGCTGGTCTCGAACTCACAGAGATCCGCCCTCCTCTGCCTCCCAAGTGCTGGGATTAAAGGCATGCGCCACCACCGCCCGGCTTCATATTAGGTCTTAAAGCAACAAAATACCAATATATAGCTCTAATACTTATCAAGATTTTGTCATCTACCTTTTCAATTTCTTTTGTACAAATCGTATCTGAGGATGAGTGATTAGTTTGGGTAGATTCAAGCTATTTTTCACACAATAGACATTACATTAGAACCTCTCTTTTTCTCTCAAACTACAGGAAAATATTTATTTGAAAAAAAGACAAAAGAAATAGAAACTAGTGACATCTGATAGGTTGTATAAGGTTTGAAGATTTTCTATCTTGTAAACACCAAATAATTTAAAACAAATTAATACAAATGTTGTTTTGATTCTTGTCTCCTTGATATTGTTCTGGTTGGTTTTATGTAAATTTGACACAAGCTTAACTCACCTGAATCGAGGGAATCTCATTGATAAAATGCCTCCATTAAGATGTGTTTGTAGGAAAGCCTAGAGGATATGTTCTCAATTAGTGATTGATGCAGGAAAGCACAGCCCTTTGTGGGTGCAATCAATTTGGGATGGTGGTCCTGGGCTCTTTAAATGCAGAATGAGCAAGCCATGGGGAGCAAACCAATTAGAATTCCTCTACAGCCTCTAGATCAGCCCATGCCTCCAGGTTTATGACTGGTTGTTCCTGCCCAGATTTGTATCAGTTATGGATGAAATCCTAAAGCAAATATGACGTGTTTCAACATAAGCATATTCGGCACACATCGTGAGGAATCAGGTTCTGACATTTCCTATCAGGATTCTTAGTCCTAAAGCTGAGCTTAAGTTTAAAAATCTCTTAGCACCCTAAGAAAAGTGATAATTACACTTACTGTATCAGGAAATCATATGTTTTCTTCTCCTGACATCCACTGTCTAAGATACTTATAAGCCAAACAGCAGTTGATAACTCTCACACATTTACAGAATGATTTTGAAAATGAAACTGTTTTCAACCGTGCTAGGGGAACTCCTTCAGCCAATAGCCTTTAAGATACCATCCCACTTTGGGCGTGGTCTCATGTATTATAAAAGTGTGGGCCTCACGGCTGCTGGATTCGGTTCCAGTTCCCAGCATACGCAGAGGACTGAGGACCACTATTCTTTCTGTGAGTTTATCCTCAGATGGATAAACCTTTGTTATACTCCATTCAGGGTTATTGTGGAACTCTTTTGTACTCCAACGCAACTGTGAAACACACTCATGATGCAGGCAGTCCAATATTGTAAAAGCATAAATACTCTCAGGTGTGAAAAAAATCTAATTAGATGACAGTTGATAATCCCGTCTCAGATAGGATGCTTATTTTTAGGAGCTCAAAGACACTCTAGGAAAGGGGTTGCAAGACATGTGCGGCACCTCTGAGCTAAGTCTCCATCAGAGATGCTATTGTGAACTGGAACTATCATTCAAAGAATTGTCTTAGACTAACTCTAGCTTTCTTGAGCCAGCAGTGTGTGTGATGGGAATCAGGGACACAGTGCATCGGCTGTTTCTTTAATTCTTCCTCAAATCTAACACTAATAATCTGTTAATAGCGGCTCCTGTGATGAGCCTTAGTCCCCGATCCGGCCACATCAAGTCTGTCAGATTTTTTGTTCTGCAGGTCAGGAGATTGAGGAAGCAAAAACTCAAAACAAAACCCATCCTCATACATCTGTTCTCTCATTTGTACAGCATCTCATGCTTGATATTCAAAACACTCAGTATCATACCTCGTAATTACATCACTGAGTACAGCAAAGATCTAGGCGTGAGCTAAGTGTCACAAGACCAGACTATGAGGGTGCCCAGTGCGACCACAGCTGCAGAGCTTGTACAATAGGAAACTTCATCTTTCTAAAGTTCAACAGAACCCATTATTTATCAACAGTCAGGTATTTTGTGTTATTTTCACCCAGATCTATTTATTATTGTCCTAATCACCTTGGTACTGATCTGAATCATCTGTATTCATGACCCCAGTACTCGCTGGGGTTTCCCCAGGGCTATTACAATTATTTATAGAGCAGTTCTAGTATCCGGGCCATTTTCAAGACAGCCTATAATTCAATAAGCACACATACAGAGAAGTATTATACAAATCTTATCACAAAGATTTTCAAAGAGAATTTGAAGGATTTTAGTGGCTTTTTCTGATTACGACTGAATATGCCTTTTAACCACAAAGTATTACAAATACAAAAATGGTAGGAAAATAGGATTACTATGAGTACTTATTTCGTTTATTATTAGCAATTTACTCTTACAGGTATTCAGTGGTAACATAGAATCATAGTCTTTTCAACAATTTTATTTTATATTATCAGAACAATTTTTAGACTTTTGACCTATAGAAGTAGAAAATTTTATTGTTTCAAACCATTGTCTATGTTAGCAAAAAGTAAAGGATCATCTGGGTGGGGTGGTGAGTGCCTTTAATCCCAGTACATGGGAGGCAGAGGCAAGTAGATCTCTGTGAGTTTGAGGCCATCCTGGTTTACAAAGCAAGTTTCAGGACAGGCAAGGCTCTTAGATAGAGAAAACTTTTCCTGAAAAACAAACAAACAAAAACAAAAAACAAACAAAACAATAAGAATATAACACAATGTGCTTTGCTCTCTAATTCTCCATATTTTCCATAACGGTATATTCTTTTCGTCTTTCATTAAAGATATAAAAACCATTCTGTCCATTTTCACATATGACTATAATTTTAGGCCAATATTTCTTTCTTATCAATAACTGAAAATATTACTAGAACTACTCGTCGCTCATAAACATTTATTTGTAACACTCTTGAATTGAACAGTGACACAATAATTTGTCCTTAAATCAAAACAATACTTGAAGACAAATTATTCATGACCTGTGTTCTGGTCATGTTTTTTCTGTTTCTATCAGCATATCACAGGAAAACTTCTGGGTTCATAAATCAGAGCTGAATGAACCTTGAGGAGTGCAACATGGGTGGATGCAAGAATTGCCGTTTTGTAAAATTTACTTAAATACTCCACACGTGGCCTGGTGATGACATGGACAAGCCCGTGAGAAAATTTGATAAAGTATTCCAGAACTTCTTTATTTCACTGATTCAAAACAATGAACCACATTATAACTAATGACTGCAATATGAACACCTGATGTCTAATGGCTAGATCTTCTTATTTGTACAAGATAACCTTCCACGATACACTTTTTAATGCCTTTTATTGTCCGTGGAACATGTCATCAACTGTCAACTAGTATCTTTGTGTAGAATCTTAGAATTAGCTTGTCTTGAGTGGAAGAATCGGTTGACAGGACTGTCCCAAACTGATATGAAGTCAGTCTGCTCTGACATCAGTGAAAGCTGCAATTCATCCATGAAACAAAAGAAAGGGTCTGAAGTTAATTTATTATATTTCATGCTAAACATATCTTACATGGTACTTCCAAAATTAAACAGCTATGTAAAATTTCCTCCCATTTCTTTACATCAGCCGGGACAATCTGATGTAACAGAGATTAACAAATTTCAAAATCGCTGTCATGTTGAAAACCCCTAAATCTTTCTTAAATTTATGTCACAGATTTTGCAACTCATTCCTTTCACAAGGACATCCAAATCTGTCTGCATTTATCTACACAACAGTTGACTTCAGACAATGTCAGCAATGCAGTGACTTGGGGTAATGTTTGCAAATGTTTGCAGAATGTCAAGTCAATCAAGGTCCCTTTGGACTGCAAGGTAATAGAATGGAATTAGCATAGTCCTAGAGTAAGCTGTGAGGATGAACCCTCTCTTTCCCATATGCATGGAAACAGTTCTGGTCACCTTCCCTAATGAAGATTGACACAATATATTCCACACATTCTCAGTAATATACCAAGTTTCAGCTGTTGCAATGCCTTGATCCAATACACAAATTACATAGCCATATACAATTGCAAATATCACTTTATTAATTTTTTTTTTTTTTTTTTTTTTTTTTTTTTTTTTGGTTTTTTGAGACAGGGTTTCTCTGTAGCTTTGGTGCCTGTCCAGGAACTAGCTTTTTTATTCTTAATGTAGTTTTTTTCTGTATTCATACTGATGAACTGATGCTGTGTAAGGGTGTGTTACATTTTTTCTGTTGCTTTTGTATGATGCAAAGACGTGTTACATTTGTTTGATTAAATAAATTTAACATGAAATCAGAAGGCTGAATCAGCAACTAGCTGACAGGGGGTGGCAGGGAGGAGCCATTTGTAGCTATAATTCTTAAGTGGGAGCTGAACAGAAAGATGCCCTGATCTTTGGGAGACATAAGCAAGGAGAGGTTAGCTGCTTGCTTTTCACCTCTCTGAGTGAGCAGAATTTTGCCTTAACCTTTGAATCCTGAATTCTATACAGAAATAGAGATGGAAATAAAGTTTCCTTTAGTGATTGTTATAAAGCCAGTGCCTGAGACAACAGAGTTCCCACCAGGTTGTGGCCAATGTGGTTCAACTGCAGTTGAGTAACTGCAGTGTTGTAATAGCTGATTAGGATCCCAGTTGCTTAAGGGGCAGCCAACACTTTGACAACACTGACATCACTCGGCAGTTTAGACATTTTAAGGTGGTCTGAAAGTTTCAACAAAATAATATTGTCTTTCTTCCCCTACTTTTCTATCAGACTCAATCTTTATACTTTATAAAATAAAATATATGGGGAAGGCACATAAACACAACTTTATTTTGCTTTTCTGTTCATAGAACATGCAATTAAAAATTTGAAGGAAAATACTACAGACTCTGTATATACATCCTCAAGTATCCTGCTATGTCTATATTCAGTCCCATTTCTTTTTTTGCTGTGCTGGAGGCTGAAGCTGTTACCTCAGCCCTATAGCTTTATTATTGTAAGTTTCTCTTTAATAATATTCTCCCAGTGATCTGTAAGGGAATACCCAAAGCATGGTATTAAAAATATCTAAACTCAAGTACACATAAATAGTGTATATCATAAAAAATTATTGATATTACAAGTACTGGGTTCAAATAGAAGAGTACCCACACAATCTCTTTAATCCTTTATCAACATAAAAGAAAACTAAGTACTGATTTCAATTCATTCTTTGAGATGAGTAGATTAAATTACTGCTAAATTATTGCATCCTTCATTAGTTAATTAAAACAGGTTACTCACTGAATCCTTACCACTACAGAGTGTTTTATTTATATATGGATGAATATATTTATAAACCATTAAATGCTTAATTCAGCTTATGGGTTTGGGATGTGACTGTTTCATTCTAGAAAACACACTAAAAAGAGGGCACATTATAAGGCATGCTATATATACTCAATTCTCAGAAAGCTTCTGTCCGCAAAATGGATAAAATGAACGTCTCCCTGTCAATTAATATTCATCAATAGAAAACAAAATTATACACAAGGGAGTTTTGATTGGTACTAATTATTCCTGAAAATATGAGAGTTTTGAATTTGATGTTAAACTAGTAACACTATTAAGTTAAAATACCTTTCAATATTCTTTAAAACATATCAGAAGTGGAGACAGTTACAGTAAATTGTTAGCTTCTAAATAAAATATTGTTTAAAAATATTTTAATTCTTACTCCTGTAGTTGCTACATCTTCCTTTTTGTGGACAGCCTTTTATTCTTAAAGGTGTTACTCTGAGATGAATTCCATCATTATCTTAAAATCTCATTGCTTTCTACATATGACTTTCAAATAATTACATTTTTAGATAACACATTGTTTGGAACACAGTCCAAGAACAGAGTTGTGTGAGGGTTTTTCTGAGTGCTTGTGAGAAAACTTCAAGAAACCACAAGAACCTTGTGACCTCAGTTTCTTCAAAAACATGTTGAATTGTGTTTTCATGCCCTTCCCAGGTATAGTGGGTAGGACAGTGTTTACTTAATATTTTTCATTACAACTGGCTTTTGTTACTTATCTATCTGCCTCTATTAAGAAACATGTTTTTAACCACTTGTCTGCCACATGAGAGTTGCCCACTACATGCAGCTTGCCCCTGCAAATGTACAGTTTACTCATGTGACTATTCTTAACCCTCAGAGTATAAATTGTCTGATGCTCTGAATAAATTGGCTAGTCCATGAGACTTTAGTCTACTACACATTAATTGAATCTGTTCTCCCAGGTCCCACTTCTAGCTAGAGTGATAAACAATACATCATTGGAGGAGGGAAGGGAATTAAGGGTTGGCAACATAAAAGGTTCATTCAAGTTAAGCTGGCAAACACTGATATTTCCATTTGCATTTTCTGGTACTAGTTCTCATACTTCCTGTAATTTCCAAAGTGGACTCTGAGATGTAGATGTGTACCAAAGAATAATAAGAAATGGATTTGTTTGATAGTTACTCTCTACCTGAAGAGTACTCCTAGACTATTATTTACTGAATTAAGGAATACATGAATCAATATAGTTTTGTCTTTATTTCCTACTACCTGGTCATATTTACCTTAAATATGTCAATTTTTCAGAGGTGGATTATGTGTACTATTTACCATTATCTATCAGTATGATCTTATTTCATTTTATGTGAAAATTCTGTGTGTGTGTGTGTGTGTGTACTCACGTGGGTATTCAGGAGTAGAAGACAGAGGACAACTTTTGTGCAATCAGTTCTTTCTCCTTGACATGCATTCTGAGAATTTGACTTAAGTCATCATCAGGCTTGCCCAGAAAGCACTTTTACCCAGTGAGTCATCTTATCAGTTGACCTTGGTTCAGTTTTTATTACATGAAAAAACATGAATAGATAAGCCCTTGTAGAGAACGTGTTATGTGCTGGACATTCCTCTAAGTACTACACAGGAATTAGCTGATTTAATTTTTAGAACAATCTGATATTGAGACTACAAATGTCTTTTGAATACAGATGAGGCAAAAGTCAACAGAAAGCTTAGGCAATACTATTAAATGGAAAATCTTAGATAATGAATAAAGAATGTTTTTCTCCAGACTCTGGCTCTAAAAGCCTCACTATAAATTCCTGAAACTGCACATTTATTTTCTTTTCTGTATTCTTCCTAAAGCTAATAATTACCCATAAGAAGTTAAGAAAGAGCCATTTCGATTGTTAAAGTGGTAGATGTTCTAAAGAGTACATTAATTTTAACCACCATTACTTGTTAAATACATCAGTAGTGAAAAATTTTAAATTGATTTCTTGCTTTCTTATTTACTTATGTAGCTAAATGCTAACTTTAATGGAAGACAGTTCTATGACTTCATATGGAAGCATTATGTGGTTTAAGTGGTATCTACAGCTACAGCACATTATCAGACTGGCTCGGTGATCATTGAACATGAGCAATTTTAAACAGGTATTTCAGTGATAGAGAGCAGATTTGTGGAGTCTCAGCCCAAGGAACCCACACTTAATGATAATCAGGTCCTTATTCCTATCATGTAATCTTTCACTGGGGTTTTTATGTTATGTCTAGAAACATACTTTTTTTCTGTCAGTATGTCTATGCCACACCTAATTATTTGTAAACATATTGATTTAAATATCAATAGAAAATCTACTGATGATGTAGTGTGGGAAGTCTTTATATGTTTTTTATAGATTCAAGAGATAGTGTGCTGGATTTCTTTAATTGAAGACGACTAATGGTTGTCTATATATCATCTATACCCTGTTATACACCTCTTAGTCCCAAAACCTCATAGTCCATTTATCATTTCTTGGTTTCTGTAGTTACTGTGGGTTAATACCAACGTCTAAAAATTTGGACCTAGAAAATGGAGATGATCAAAAACTCGTAGTGCCTGTCATTCTGGATCTTGGTTACCATACACAATATATAATCTTTTCTAGGTCTGTACATTTTCCTACACATCCCAAGATTTCACTTTTCTTTACAGAAGAATTTTATACCATTGCATACACACACCACATTTGACAGACAGGTAGATGGTAGATAAATAGATAGATACTTTTTTGCAAGTGTACATCCGGGTTAAAAAACATGATTTTGATTATATTAACTGGATCTAACATGAAAGCCTTCATCTTGCCATCTTGTTTGAACAGAATTAGGAAATGTTATGTAGGTTGCTGGTGTAGGATGTCCTTCTGTCCATGTGTTGCTTGCTTTGATTAATGAATAGAGAAAACTGCTTTGGCTTAGTTGATAAGACAGAACTTACGTAGGCAGGGAAGACAGAACTGAATGCTGGGAGGAAGAAAGGCAGAGTCAGAGAGATACCATGGATCCACCAGAGACAGACATGCTGAATCTTTCCTGGTAAGCCACTGCCATGTGGTGATACACAGATTAATAGAAATGGGTTAAATTAATATGTAAGAGTTAACCAATTAGTGGCTAGAGATAATGGACCAAGCAGTGATTTAATTAATACAATTTCTGTGTGGTTATTTCAGGGCTAAGCTGGGAAGAACAAGTGGGTCCTTTCCCTGCAACAGGTTGCCAAAGTAGAGAAGCAGTTAATAGTTCTACCTATTACACATATGAGCCAGAACAATTATCAGCATGGCAATAAATCAGTAAATGTGCAGTATGTGGTACCCATATATAGGTGGTAACCAACAATTGTATAATGTTGTGTAAGATCCTAAACAAGACAGAAATAAAGTCTGGCACTAGAAACCTAGTCATCTTCCTAGGGAGAGTGAGGTCATGTGTCTTACAAAAACAGATCTACAACCATCAAGTTGCTAGACCATCATAGGTCTTCACATTCTAGTTGTTGCTGTTATACCACGGCTTTGTTAGCTTTTGAATTGCTGTAGTAAAACATCTGGCCAAGGCAAGTTATAATCAAAAGCATTTAATTCATGGCACACCATTCTAGATTTCATAACTACGGAAGTTTAGGCAAGCATGGTAGCAGGCAGGGAGGCATGACACTGAAGCTGGAGCAATAGATGAGAGCTCATACTTTGATTCACAGTCCTGATACAGAGAGATTTACTCTGAATAGAATGGACTTTGAAACCTCAAAGTGGACTATCATTACATACCTGCTTTAACAAGGTTACGCCTCCTAACCCTTCCCAAATAGTTCCAACATTTGAGAACCAAGTACTAAAATATATCTGCCCTTAGAGTCCATTTGCACTCAAACCACCACATGCCCTCAAATCCTTGTAGCTTTAGGCAAAGCAGCATCTCTTTATTGTGAATGGAGACCGTCACAGAACATCACATTGGGACACAATGTTGACAATGTGGGAGTCCAGCCCTAGTGACTGTATCTACATCATAGCTCCTGTATCTATGGTGCAGGAAATAGCTTGGTCAACAATTTGGTAACTTGGAGAGGGAGGAGAAGAGGAGTGGGGGGAGGGGGAGAGGGGCGGGAGTAGGGGGAGGGAAATGGGAGGCGGGGAGGAAGCGGAAAAATTTTTTTTCAATAAAAAAGTATAAAAAAAAATTTGGTAACTTGCGATAGCTACTTTTTGCTTCCTTTTTGTCACCTGTTTTACAAAACATGAAATATTCATACACAACTCATCATTAAATTAACTACAAGGTTGGATTTAAACGTTTGTATTTTATATAATTTGTTAAATCACAAATATAAAGACAAGCTTTGATGAAAAATTTGAAACAACACCTATATTAGTTGTGAAAGTAGCATGTTCAATATAATTCATTATGAATGTAAATAAACTTGCATAAATAAATGAACTACTAATCAGCAGTGGGAATCTGAGTGTCTCCTAGCATATATGATGAAATGAAATCATTTCATTTTAGACATGAAAGAAGATATTGAAATAGTTGGTGGAGAGGAAAGTGTCATGAGAATTACTCCATACTGTCTTCACACATTTTCAGAATGTAGTCATAATGAGGCCATTTCTATGGAAATGAGACCATTACCTAGTCATTCTGTACAACTGAGTCATTCATAATAGTTTCTGAGAGCAGGGATAGATCTTAATGCAGCTTCCCAAGAACTTCCTTTGTCATGGGCACCAAGGGCATAGAAGAATCCTTTATTGAATCTGTTTACTAACAGCAGATGTGTTTCTATCACACGTTCATACATTTAAAGGTGAAATTATATATAAATATAAACATTAACAGTACAAGATCTAGAGTCTCAACATGCTTCTATCATATATAACTCTTTGTCATGGCTTCAGAGTTAGGGCAATCTGAACATAAGGATGGTGTTTATCAACCTTGTACTTCAGGTAACGAAGTCGGGAAGAAATGGAGAATAACATTTTTATATCAATGTTTGTTTCAGTGTCTTAACAAAAAATGTTTGAAAAAATGAATTTTAGTCAGGGAAAGTCAATTTTTAATTTGGTTTCATCATCTCTTCACAAGAAAATATTTTTTTTTACTTTTTTTATTCCTTATTTAAGTGTAAAATAACATTTCACAATAGATATATTTCGGTAGTATGTACCATAAATCGAATAATATAATGAATCCAAAATGTGAAGAATATAATAAACCTTCAGTAAATAACTGCTGCTATTATATTTAACTGATATATGCAATGATATATGCATATTTCAGTTTACAACCTAGAAAAAGATAATGAAAAGCAAGAAACTATTTATCAAAACACCACCTGTTGATGTATAATAATTTTTCACTCAAACAATTATTAAAATAATCCAATTCTCTTGCCTATATAAAACTGATTATATCAGGTTGTATGTTGGGCAATATTAAACTCCTTTATGTATGACTTCAGGGTTGACCATTTGATATTAGATAACAAATCAGTGTCTGGGGAAGACATTTTCTCCCATTCTCTGCATTCATAGTAGGTGATAGTTCTTTCACTGAGTTTGAGAGCCTTTGAAATTTCCTCCCTCTGTGCTAGTACGCCAGTTGATGTCCTTGTTCAGGTCTTTAAGTAACCATGTTGAGAACTCATGGCTGTAGCTTATCTGAAAATTTTATGAGTCTAAATCTTATAGCAAACTTCCTGTTCAGCTGACTATTACAATCTTTTTTTGCACCTACTTCTGCTATATTCTGTAGGCCTTACGTGCAGGAAGTGTGTTATACAGAGCTTGCTGGGTGTACTAAGAGAGATTGGTAGTTATAGTCTAATAGCAATTGGAATACCTTGCTTTAGGCTCTTCTGACTTTCACAGTTTCTGCTGAAGAAAGAGATCAGCTGTCATTCTTGTGTAATTTCCTGTATAGTTGACTTGTGTATTTGCTCTTGCAGCTTTCAATGCTCTTTTCTTTCCTCTATACCTAGTGTTTTAACTGTGATATGCTATGTGGTTTTCTTTTGTGGTTTCATCTAAATGGTGTCCTGTGTGCTTCTTGTATATGTGCTTGTCTTCCTAGTTTGGCGAAGGTTTCTGCTATTATTTTCTTGAAGAGCTGGTTTACGCTGCTCCCCTGGGGTTCTTCTTCCTCATTTACTCCTGTATGTGTTATTGTTGTAGTATTCTATCTTCCACCTTATTCATCTCCTTGTAAGAATTTCCTTTGAGTTTTACTTTGGTTACTTGGTTGTTCAACTTCATTTTCATTTCAGCTTGAGAATACTTCAACACTTTATTTAATTCAAATTCAAGTCTTAGATAGTCTTCATTACTAATATCAACATGATTTTGGTCTGTCTTTGCCATCACTAAGTCATTTATTATTACGGTTACTATTATTACTATTTTTTGTTCAAATGTTTCTTTGTGTCTTCTTAAAGTTTTAGAATTTTTTGAAGATTATAATTGTTCTTTTAATTCTTGTGCTCTGGGATTCATTGAAAATTTCCCATTTCTATGGGACTGGTGGATTGGAAGTGGAGCGTTATACCTCCATTTTTCATATTGTTTTTTTTTCAATGCTGTCTGGACATGTGTGGGGTTGTTAGTTATGTGTCTGATATTGAAGGGCTGGTAAGAGTAACAATCAGGATGCTTGATGTGATTTGGTTATGGTAGAGTAGGCACGGTGGACATGGATGGTATGCAGGAATGCACCTTGCTCTAAAACTGGTGCATTTCTGCATTCCATCCTTGAGTTTATTTTAAATTATCAGAATTACTATCCTTATTGTCATACTTATTTTCTTCTTTTGGATTGAGAGACGTTTTCCAAGTGGGGGACTTTTATTCACTTGACAGTATAGTAATTTTTATAACTTTTTTTTTAGTTTTTGAGAATCTCATATAAGTTACTATATTTACATAATTACTACCCTTTCCACTTCACTTCCAACTCTTTTCATGAGCCTCCTCCCTCCCTCTCAAACTCACAGTCTTTCCTTTATTCATTATTGTTACACACACACACGCACACAAACGTATACCAATAATGAACAAAATTCTTTTCAAAGCAATGTGTTTAGTTAATTAAATCACACTTCTTGAGGAACGTTGGAAAATCCTGATAATGCAGCACAGTGTATGCCATTCTGTATATCGTCAAAAGAAAGTCGATAATTAATGAATGTGAATTGAGAGGACAAAGGATGGTTATTGACTTTTAAAGTTTAAACTTAACTTCATGCAGGGAATTAATAAGCATCTTTTTAAATTAAGAATGCTTCTGAGACTAGAAACTGGCCTTATTGGGTAAAGACACTTGCTGCCAAGCCTGGATGATGAACTAAGTTTGATTTCTGGGAAATATATGATAGGAAAGAACAGACATATGCATATTGTCTGCAACTTTTATGTGTATGTTTTACTCTTTATTCCCATGTTCATAACTATATACTTTTCCACATGCAGATTCAACGTGAATAGATTTAAGTAAAGAACTAGAAAAAACTGATATAGTATTGTTAAAAACAATGCATCTGTATGTCTTACAGGCAGAAAATGGGGTTTGTAACTGGGTGATAATGATTTCTGTTTTCCTCTCTTGCATTCAAAGTACCTCCCAATATCATGAAAGCAATTCAGTAGAGGTCAAGCTTCCTTTTGTATGCCAGGTTGATTTTTCCATATTCAATGATGTAAGTCATGACATGTTATAGGAATAGCCATTACCTTTGGATTGGACTTAAGGCTCACTTCATGAGACAAAGTCCTCACCTTGCACTTCAAAAGTGGCCAAGACACTGAGACTAAGTAGATCTTGGACTTCTGGGAAAACGTCACATATTCTGCTAAAAGAATATGGCTGTAAAATGACATCTAATGACATATTGCTATTTCCACTGACCAGTGCCTCACTCAACCCTTTTCAAAGAATTATCTTCCTGTAATAGATATGAATTAACACAGAGACTCACAACTGGGTAATGAACAGATTGAGAAACACATTTTTTGAGCACTCATTCATAAGTTAGACTCTACCCCAAGGCTGTGGAATCTGCTAAAGAAGAGGTAGAAAGATTTTAAGTGCCAGCAGTGTTATATAACTAGGGAAGCAGTGTCTTTCAGACATCAGAGGATTGTTATGCTATGAACTTACAGAGACTGGGACAGCAAACACGAAATCTGTACAGGTTCAAACCTGGCAAAATTCCCATTCCTGAGAAGGGGAAACGGACACAAGTTCCATCCTTAGAAAGGAAATTATTTGGAACTGATACCTCCCGAGAAAAGAAAAATCAGTTTGTTTTTCCAATAGGGGCCCACAGAGCATATCAACCGCTATTCATACTGGCAAGCTTCATACACAAGAATATTAGATAACAAAAGCAGCTCCATGGGCTGGTGAGGGTGGTCAAGGTGGTTTGTTTTCTGTGGGCTTTTGCTTTGTTTTGATATGACAGTTTTCTCTTATTAGTTTTCAACTTAGATTTTCATTTTTTTGAGAGAGAGAACTTGAGATCTTGAGGATCTGGGAGATGTCCGGAGGGAGGTTTGGGGGATCTGGGAGAAGTTAAGCAAGGAGAAAACATGATCAAAATATATTGTGTGAGAAAATGGATTCAAATAAAAGATTGTGAAAAGAAATATATCTATTTATAGAATATTGTTTTTTTCTCTCCAGAATCTTTAAGTAGTGCCTCTAAACATATTTTAGCACATATAGAATTGTTTATGGTAGTTTAGATGTGATTGTAAGTCTAATGTTTTATTATGGATATTTAGATGAATACTTAGCATGCAAAATAACCCCAGGAATAAATTGTTCACCGTATTTTTAGCAGTTAGGAAAGTACATTTGAAAGTTAATGCCAGTGACTGTCAGAGGGGAAGTGCTCATAAATTAGCCTCTAGAAAGGACATGACATCCTGACGTGTCTTAGGTAAAGACTGTAATGTGCACTTTGTACTGAGGAACATCATTAAAACTCCCAACATTTAATTCTTTGGCTAAATCAACCAGTAGCAATCTGCATAAACTTCTATTTAGTATTTTATACTCTTGAACAATTTTCTCTCTATGTATTTTAGGTGTTTATTGACTATAATACTAAATAGAAATGTATCACTCTAGCCAATGAAGAGCAAATATTGATAGCTATTAAAATATTTTTATAATTCCTGGGCAATGTGAGGATCAAGCGCATCACTGTTAACATAGAATGTAATGCACTATATTAATTAAAATTATGCCATATTTAAAATATTTTTAATTATGCCATAATTCATAATTTTTAATATGCCAGATTAAATTTGAGATCATAGTTTCCAGAATATAGTTTATAATTCAGAAGCATATGTTATCAAAAACAAAATTACTTATGATATTTTTTCTAAGATAATATGGAATTGAATCATCTGGGTAACCCACTTTGTCTGGCACCTAAATTCTTCTGACACACTTAGCATTCCTTCTTAATGTATTCAGAAAAGTAATTGAATCTTTAAAAGCCGTTCCTATGTTTCTGACCTACTATAACTTCCATCAATTAGTGTATACAAGGAAAAGAGAAATTTCTCCTTCCATTAATCAAGGTAGTTACTTTCTTTAAAAAGTCAAACTGAACATCATGCATTTAAATGTAGCGTTGGTTTTAAGTGCCTTAAGGTCATATCAATCCATGGGATTTTTTCCCTTAATTACATATCTTTGCATAAAAATAAGCAAGCTAAATGAAGTTTGAATCAAATTTCAAATTTTTTAAGCATTTAAAGCTTTATAAAATAAAACTGGGAATAGATTTAAGCCTCAGCTATTAGACTGTGATGCAGACCTGAGTATAATTTTCAGTAAACACAGCAGGTATCTTACAGCCACCTCTCTTTAACTCCAGCACTCTCTTCTGGGCTTGGTGGGCATCTAAACATATGTGCATATATCCCTACAGAAGTACACAGATAAACACATGATAAAAAGGAATACAAATACATACATACATACATATATATATATATATATATAAAACAAGCAGATAAAAAGTTTTATTGCAATCATAAATGATAAAATAAATCAATTTAGCATAAAAATATAAGCATTCTGCAACATTAATTCCATACTGATAATGCTGTGAAAACTGCCTACAACTTGTTTTTAGAAGAATATTCAAACTAATAATAGCCTCAGCTATTAAGGTGTGATGCAGACCTGAGTAAGAACAGCAAAAGAATGACCCATAGCGAACAATGCCTTGGAGAACTGGGAGAGAGACTCCGGGGGAAAAAAGGCAGAGGGCCTTTACCTCAGGTGCGATTTGTTCTCTTGGTTGTTCTTGGATATGATTTTGTGCCTTCTGTGTTAAACATTTGCATTCAACTTAAAAAGACATGTTCATTTATCCTGGGTATCTGGACGCAGCTATAGACACAATCTGGTCAGTGTGCCCCGAGTCTGGATACAGCCTTCTGTCTGTTTTCATGCTTCTCGAATACATGCCAGGCAATTGTGTTTGAAGTTCTGGGAAAGGGCTGCTCTGTTAATATTTATTATGTGTATATATATAAATAATGTGTATATATAAATGTGTATATGTTTATTTACACATTTTTCTGATTTTATATCTTTGATGATGTTTTTTTCTGAATTCAAACTACCTTCCTTGGATCATTATTTCCTTTGGTACACTTGTGTTATTAAGGACACTGAACCTGAAGTAAGGCCGTCAACAGCACTAGATTGTAGTTCAGCCAGTTTTCAAGTCCTCAGAATCCAGGTTCAGATAACAAGATCTTCAAGGTTGGATCAAGAGTCGACATATAGCTTTGTTTGCTTTATGTTACTTTGCTTTTCTTATTTATTTTATTTTTTGAGTTTACAATATTATTGTATCATTTCTCCCTATTTTTTGCTAGGCTTCCTTAGGCTCCTTATTCCCCAGGGGAAAGTGAGTGAGATATCTGCTTGTTCCACAGCCCCACAATGCAAAACAATCCAGCCTCACATCACAGGATAATCAGACGCGAAAGGGAGTCAAGTCAAAGCAGGCACTCAGTTTATGACTGTGAGCATCAGCTTATATAGGTTAAGTGACACCATGCGATGTGGGGGTACCTCCAGCCAATGAGAGGAAGTCAAGTCCTCCCCGCGGCTGGAGCGGCATCGACCTAGATTTTTCTGTCTCATCCTCACATGGTTCCTTCAAATGTGAGCCAGGATTTTCTTTGTCCTACAGACCTCAAGGTACAGGCCCTAAAATGTTTTGGCCCAACAATTTTCCTTTTTTCAAACCTTTCTATATTCTCCTCCTTGCCTTTTTTCAAATTTATGGCCTATTTTTTCATTATTTATTATACACATATATGAATATGTGTATATATATTTTTTTAAAAAAACATTGGTATAACTTACTTAGTCTGTTGTAATACAATATACTTTGGTCGACATAATTCCCATCTCCCAACTTCTCTCAGTTCCTTGCATCTCATCACCTCACTGATCCAAGGAATACTTCATAGGATTAAATGTCTAAGACAAAATCCAATATTTTATTGCATCAATATTTTGTTATGATATTTTCTTGTCATTATAGAATAAGGTAGGGAAACTATTTTGCACTGTGAAAACATTTAAAAACAAAGTTCATATTTATAAATATATTAATGACCTAAGCAATATTAGTTCTATTCTAATAAATCAAACAAAATTATAAGATACCTGCTGAACTCATGATTCATCAGTGAGAAGGGGCATATGAAAATGTATAATGACCCCTGGTAGTCAAATATCCTGTACAATATGAAGGAATGCAGTCCTCTTGTTTAGGTAGATATTGTATACACTTTTCAAACGCTTGAATTTCAGATTGTTCAAATACCTTCCCTTTCCTCATTTATCTATGGAAATGCAGAAAAATTTCTAGCTCTTCCAAAATGGGTACCGTGTTACTTAGTTCAAAATACAGGGGGAGAGATGCCTCTAGGTGTTCCAGAGAAGCAAGCTGAAATTCTATGCTCTAGTCTTACAAGTACAGATTCTGCAACATACCGGTAGTCCTCAGTGGCACACTACACTAAGATGCTTATGCTTCAACAGTACCAATCTTCTAGTGCTACTACATACTGAGAAACATGAATCATAATTATCAATGTTAACGCATAGGCAACACAGGTGTTCTTACTTAGTATTAACAAATCTTTTTTTAAAACTACAGCATTGGGATTATAAAAAGGTTTAATTTAATTCTGTTATTGCTATTTTCACAGTTCTAATATCTTCATTTTCTTAATAATGTAATAGTATGTACATTTTCTCCTTGATTTCTAAAGCTAATCACTCTACTATTTCTTTTGATTTCTAAAGCTAATAATTGACAGAATGCTAGAAATGGAATTAAGTCTTATTATTGCCAGTTCCTAGTTGGAAGTACTATACAATCAACCAGAAAGACTGAGAGTGGGGATAAAGCGAAGGTTAAACAGTAGCCTGCCTTCACTAATTTAATATTCTTTCTAAAATTCTATAAATAAAGCATATGGCTCAAAACCATAAATGTAAACATATGATGTCATTTTCTCAATCTGTGCACTCACCGCAGGTAGTTTTTTTTCTAATTGTGGAGTATTTCCACAACTTTTACCAACATTTAACATCTTATTATATGTGCAAATGTTATTGGTACTAAAACACACAAAAGACATATGCATTTCAGGCAGTAGTAATCTACAAAGGTAAAGTTTACCATAGTATTAAGATACAAGTAAAATAAAATTCTTGGGCGTTCACCCAGATAATTGCCAGATGTTACTCAGTATGGCAGTCGGGTAAGGAATTCATTCTTTTGTAACTACAGGACAGATGAATAGATGAATAAGTATAGGTTGATTTTAGGAAATACCTTCATAATTTAACCATTTTGCATTCAAGAATATCAGATTTTATGAATGTTTAAAGTGAGTAAAGAAAATTTTAGAATATGATGGTAGTCATAGAAGCCTGAATTCATACCTAAAACTAACAAACTCCTTTGATAGTATGCTTGATAATCCTTATTGTATATTTTCTTTGTCACACAGAGAAAAGTTGATGTGGGAGGTGATGTATATTGTGAGTATGTTCTATTGTCATTGGTTAATAAAGAAGCTGCTTTTGGCTTAACAGAGTACAGGCAGGCTGAAAGAGACAGAGAGAGAGATTAGGAGGAGTCAGAGAGAAGCCACATAGCTGCCTGCAGTAGGCAGATGCACTGGAACCTTCAACCTTCACGGCAAGCAGTGGCCATGTGGTGATAGATAAATTAATAGAGATGGGTCAGTTTAGGATGTAAGATAAGAGCTAGTGAAAAATATTCTTGAGCTATTGGACAAACAGTATTGCAAATAAGATAGTTTCTGTGTGATTATTTTGAGTCAGGGTGGTTAGGACACAAACAAGCGGTCTCCCAACAAAAGATCAATAAAGAAAAGCTTTTTGAGAGTGACAAGCATGAGTCAATGTTAAATGAGGGTAAGAGGAAGTGAAAAAAGAACAGATCAGGTAACAAACTACAGAACAGACCTTCAGAACCAGAGGTCTCCAGTTATATTGTGCTCGTTTGGAGATACTGAGAGCAGCGTTCTATAGATAAAGGCAGAAGAAAATAGATCACACGGAAACACACTAGTTTGAGAATATTTTTAACCATTCTTTATAATGATATGCATATATGAATGCTTCTGAAAAGTCCTCTTTTACAGCAAAATTAAACTTATATCCAGGAAATAGACATGCGAGCAGAAGCTTTTCATCTCATGTTCTTTTATTTTTCTAGAAAGGAGTGTTCACAGGGAGAAGCAGTTGGGAGTCTGGTACATGGACCAGAGAAGATGAGCTGTAGTGTTCAAGTGACTGTGATCATCCTTCATCTCCGTAACGAGACACCTTTGTTTGATTTATTTGTACCCTCTCATAGCTTAGGGCACCTCCATTCAGAACATAGTTTATTTTTCCTCTTTTCAAGATATTACCTTTAATTGTGAACCATCTTCTGAATATTGTATTTTGTATGTACATCTAATGTGTCTTTCTGCTAACACATCTGCACTGTTTCCTGTCCATCTTCCCACTGACAGATTTGTTTTTCATGATCCAACCTTATCTAAATTTCAAACTGAAAAGGGAATATGAGAAACTGCTGTTTCCTAGAGTTACAGTTTTCTTTGCTACTCATTGGGAACTTATTTATTATATTATATTTATTATATTATACAGCACTGCTTATTACCAACTTTTCTTCAAGAAACACTCCTCTGGCTAAATCTCTGTATGCAATTCATACTTTCTTCATTGGGATTAGTTCTTGAAGGCAATTTTCTAGATTGACATCATTAAAAACCATAGCTCACTTTTAGGAAATTCTCAACTTATGCACAGTGATGTTTCAAAATAAAGTGTCTTCTATACGTGTTTTAATAATATTAAATAAACATTTGCTGACTTACTATTTGGACATATTATAAACTAGATATATGTTATATAAAATTAACTTAAGTCCTAGTGCCTTAGTGAAGTACTTCAATTTTTAAAACTATATACACTACCATCCTTGAAAATAAACTGACATAAATGTGTGAGATTTCCCTCTGTATGCTGTGAACATCGTTGGTTAAGAAAGAAACTGTCTTGGGCCTGCGCAGGGAATAGAGGGATGGGGGAAAATAGGTTGAATGCTGGGAGAAAGAAGGAGGAGTTAGAGAGAAGCTGTGGAGCTGCACCAGAGACAGTGACTGGGAAATTTATCAGGTAAGCCACAGCCACATGGCAATACACAGATTAATGGAAATGGATTAAATTAATATGTAAGAGTTAGCCAATAAGAAACTAGAGCTAACGAGCTAATGGGTCAAGCAATGATTTAATTAATAGTTTCTGTGTGAATCTTTTGGGGGTCTGGGTGACTGAGAAATGAACAAGCGGCCAAGCAGACTCCTTCAATATAAATGTCTATTTTCTTTCTCAATATTTAAAAAACAAATGGGTACAATATTAATTTTACAATGTAATATTTGTTAATGCAATATTTGCTTTGGAGCTCTGATATAATCAATGCAATAATTACTTAGCAAACTTGTGTCTGAGGTAGATTTCTTTAAATTAAAATTGGTTTTGCGTTCCTTTTCTTAATAGCAAATGAATCTTTCAATGAATTATCACCTGGGATTGTGCAAATATTAATGGTAAGAGATTTTTGAGATGAGAATTTTAAGATATTGAGTTCTTAAAAGTACACTTAAACTCTCAGAACTTCTTTTAATGTAAAATTTTATAAATTGCCTTCAACTAAATCAAAATCGGTTAAAAAACATTTATAAAATATATAGCTTTTTATGGTTATAAGCTACATGAATGTGTATCTTTCTTTTAAAATAGTTTATAGGTATTATAATAACAGTGTTCTACCTTATATTTTTTTCTTACACAAACTGCTCTCTTATACTATCTTATAAAATTCATAGTGTCAAGCAATTTTATTCTCAATCATTATTTAAAATAAAATTTATTACCATAATTTATAAAATGGAATTATTCTATTTCCAATTTAAATAATGGATTATATTTGACATGATGTATGCCAAACTAATTTATATATTTCACTGACTTGTAATAGAGGCTCTTTGACAGTTTTCAAATGTTAGTTCTTGGTGCTTCATGTGAAAAATTGTTCAATCAATTGTTCTGTTCCTTACATAGCCAATGAGCTGCAGTTAGGGATTTGCCTCCAATAATTCAATTTCAGATATGATGGGATGAGTTTTTCAAAATGAAGTATGTCCTCGAAGCTGAGACCTACTGTCAAACTGCCATGTCGTTTAAGTTAGAATTTTATTAAATGGAAAATTCAATCTTTGCCATGTTTGTGACTATGGAATAAAAATGTTCTATGATAATGCTGAGATTTTGGATTAGCACAGGTCTAGGTGGTACTTGTTATCAGTTTTGTCACTCACAGATCTAAAAGGGCATGCAGATAACACATGCAGAGGCTGGAAGAAGAGAGTAGAACCATACAGATAACACGAGTAGAGGCTGGTGCTCTTTGGGAAGGAAGGAAGTATAACAAGAATCCAGTGCATCTCTCTGATCCTTTACTGAAGTGGAGAAATTGCACTAGTCTTTGCAGAGGTGAAGATTTGAGAGAATATAGCACATTTTGAAGTTAGGTGCAAAGAAACAGCTGACATTGTATAGGAAGAGGTCCTGAGATCTTTAGATTCCCAGAAATTAATACAATTTAGCGCAAATTAAGAGTACAATAAAGACTTAAGCATAAAAGATTTAAAATTATTATGGTGTCTTCAACATATATATATACATAAATATATGCATATATATGCATGCATATGTGGGTATATATATATATATATATATATATATCCTAGTCATTATAATGAAATAGCTGACTTTACAAATATCAACTGCAAACACAGTATAAACTAATTTTTAAAATATTATAGTAGATATTATGGGCTGTAATATCTTCAATGTTTTCCTGGTCTCTTTTTACTTCTTTGGTTGATTCCAATTATACCTGTATTAAAAACTCTTGAAATCACCAGGTGTTGGTGGCACAGGCCATTAATCCCAGCACTCAGAGGAGGCAGAGGTAGGCTGATCTCTGAGAGTTCGAGGCTAACCTGTTCTACAAGAACTAGTTCCAGGACAGCTAGGGTTGTTACACAGAGAAACCTTGTCTCGAAAAACAAAACAGGAATCCAAAAAACAGACAAACACTGTTGCTTTATCATAAGGCAAAACACATTTAGTCCAAATCAAAAGTTCTCATAGTCTTTCACAGTCTCAAGCCTGATTTAACAATAAATAAATAAATAAATAAATATCAAAGTCCAATATCTCTTCTGTAACTCAAGGCAATTTCTCAACTTTAACCCCTTATAAAATCAAAATTCTAATGCAAATCACACACTTCTAATTTACAGTGTCACAGATTACGCATCGCCATTCCGAACGGGAGGAAAGGGAGCTTAGTAAGAAATGCTGAACCGAAGCGAGACCGAAAAGCAGCAGAACAAACTCCACATTCTGCATCTCCGTGTATGGTGTCAAGCACTCTTCAGAACTGCAACTCGTTCCAGTTTTGTTGACTGCAACAAGCTTCTCTCCTGTGCTGATTCCACAGCTGTCATTTCCAACATCTGGAGATCACCAAAGCAATCCAAGTTTCGGCTAAACAGCTTCATCACAATGGCCTCTTTGGGCCTCTGTGCAGGGACCGCCCTTCCAAACATGTGGCCTCAGCAGGCTTCCTTAAATGAGGAAGGTTCCACAACATGTTTTCTGTATCCTTCTTGTCTGTAAAGCCAGAAAATCATGGCGGATGCTACCAAGATCTTCTCTTTGCTAGTGCTGGATTCTGGACCCCTCTATGTCTTGTATTTGCATAAACTTTATGTTCTTGTTGGTTTTTTTGGCTGCTCCAAGTTTTCTCTTTACCTCACAAGATGAGAGCTGAGCTCCATGGGGTCTTGCCTTGAAGGGACCACCTCTTTTACTCCACTTAACTTCAGGTGTTTCTTTAAATATTTTACCTCCTTGAGATCCGGCATTACCTTTCCTTTTCTCCTCAAGCTATGCATTATGTGCTCTGCATTGTTATTTGTTTATTTGTTTGGCCCTATTCAAATCAAATACAAATTTACTCTCCTATGATATTGTGCTTATTCCAAATGTTAGAGACAGCGTCTCTTTGGAGACATCTGTCTCGTTCTCACTGGTCCTATTCTTGAACACAGGAGTGATCAACAGCCCAAGGAGTCTACCACCCCAAACTGCAGATTATCTAAGTATTTCTGAGTGCTTTGGAAAACCGTTGTAGAATTTTCCACTTTGTAAGAAAAAAAAAAAAAAAAATATATATATATATATATATATATATATATATTGTTCTTTACAAAACAATGGGAACTAACAATGAAAACAATGAGGATTAGATTGAGCTAAAAATTTCTAAATGTTTCGGCTACCTAACGTGTAATTATCTTTTCTGTTCCTGATTTTTTATTCTGAGCTCCAAATTATGTTAATATTTATAAGATCAACAATTTCTCAATCACTAATTGAGACAATTCATACAAAATTTTAAACTTCTTTTCTCCAATCATTTTCCCTTCAGAAACTATGCAATGTTACTGAAATTCTTTTTTTCCTTGCCGTTGATTGAAACTGGCTTCCTTGACAACACTTAGAGATGCTTTGGGATTCATAGATACGTGTGTCTTGACTATTCACAAAGTAAAAGTGTGACGATTATTTGTCTTTATATTTTCTTTAAAAGTTCTAGATTGGTGACTACTCTTTTCCTGTATGGAAATATATTTTCACATGGTTACAGGTAACTTTCATAAGAGAATTTTACGGAGCAATGGGACTGAGCTATATGGAAAAACATAAATGACAAAAGAAATGAAAATAAATAATGATTGAAACGTTTTTCTTATTTGAATTTGCTTATAATTAAATAAAATATATAAATAACTCTATATAATTAATATAATTATATTAATTAATTAATAATTATAATTAAATAATCAGAAGATATAAATATATGCTAAATATCTTTTTACCAATAAAATGATTCATTTATACAATAAAATTTAAAATGATAGATAGATAAAATTTTACAGTAGTATAAATTTTTAAACTATCAATGTAAAATTTTGTACCATTTCAGGAAAGTTACAACTAGTAAAGGGAAACCTATTCAAGGATCCAGTATTTTGTAGAAAATGTCCCTAGTAGGAGGTTAATGATAAAAAAAAAATGATGCTGCATTGTTGTAAAAATAAAAAAAAAAAAAACCATAGCTGGTGCAGAAAGCTGAAATTCTCTCACAGTACCATTCCAGAGACCACATGGCAATACAAGGGAACATAAAACGACTGCTTCATATTTAGATTTATAATTAGTTTTGCTTCGTTTTCTTCATGTTATTAATGACTTAGTGTTTATTGGAAAGTAGATTTCTGCTATAGCTTTAAAAGCATCCTCTAGCCAATAAACAAATGGTGCCTCTTAGCACAGTAGCCATCAAGGAATGCTGAGCCCTGTGTGGTTGTGTTTACAATGTCCCAGTAGGTATTATTATCTAAAGTTCTTATTCAACGTTGTCATGTTGATGTAACGTCAACGTGCAGATCTGATAGCCAATGGAAAGAGGTAGAACAACTTTGAGCTGCGTTTCTCTGCCATGCACTCATACTTGATTCTTTTAACAAATGATTCCAAAGCTTACCATTTCTTTCAAAACTACTTGGGATAGCATTTAATTTCTCAACAAATTTTTACTCTGACAAGTATCAATTTCTTTTGAAATTCAGAAGCCTCCCACAATTTGCCTAGATTATACTTTCAAGAAAATATTTATTTCTTTTTCTTCTCCTTAGACATTCTTTCAGTTTAAGCATATAAAAAACAACTTGAATTTTGAATTTGCATTAGTTTCTATATAAAATAGCAATAGCCGGGGCTCTGAGCAATTACTGTAATATATTCTAATAAGAACAATGAGGAATCACAACACAAGACCACATATATGAATCTTGTCCCCTGCCTATTAACGGAAGCAATATCAATTCCCTTACTTCTATCCCTCCATTTTCTATTTCAAGCAACACAGGAGATTCAGGAAGTTCTTTTAGTTCTTAATGGCACTGTTTGTACGTAACTGCTTCTTACAGCAAGCATCAAAATATCTCTATTCTTACCACTCCAATAAACACAAAATAGTTACTAAAAGGAATATTTGGCTTCGTATAAAAATGACAGTCAAGTGTTATGGAGAGAAAAGGTAGGAAAAATGTCTTACAAGTGTTAGAGCTGCCTATCTTCCTAAACGAACAGAACTACAATTAGCAAAGCAGCTAATTTCTGCCATTTTGCTAAATAGCTCAGCAATTACCGGGGAACATAAAAGATTTAGACTAAAAGGGCTGGGTACACATGCCTTTCAGACAGCAACAGCCCAATCGCTATTGTTTCTCCCTAATGATTTTAAAATTGCTAGGTCAATGCTAACTTCTAAAACCACATTTATGTATCGCTACTAGATTTCCAGAAAAGAAAAGCTGTTTTGAGGCTGGCTAATGTGCAAGAAATGAATATCACTTTTGAGTGTCAGGCTTCTCTATTACAGGAAGTATTACTAACAATGTTATTAATTTATAATTATTTAAATCTAAGCATTGGCGATTCAAAGTAAAACAAAAATAAGGTAGGAAGCCGGGCGGTGGTGGCGCATGCCTTTAATCCTAGCACTCGGGAGACAGAGGCAGGCGGATCTCTGTGAGTTCGAGACCAGCCTGGGCTACAAGAGCTGGTTCCAGGACAGGCTCCACAGAGAAACCCTGTCTCGAAAAACCAAAAAAAAAAAAAAAAAGTAGGAAAACCAGGCATATTTACATAAAATAAAATAATAAGTCAATATTTATATGTCTGTAGCATGAGAATGTAATGTTCAGCAGCACAAACTTCCAGTAAATTTTCAGCATGGGTAGAGTACAAGGAACTCAAACTAGCGTAGTATGAACATTATGAAGCCACTCAGGGCTTTCTTCCTGGTTTGAATGTATAACGATACAACTCTATCTGCACGGTCTATTTCTATTTTGTAAGATTTTCCTCACACACAACACTTCCAGGGCATATTGTTCTGATAATTGCTTCCATTAAACCAATTTAGATACCATATATTTTGGGCACATATAAGAAAAGAAGCAAATTAGATTCAGGCACACACTGTGCTTGGCTCTTGGGCTACCTATGGAAATTAAGGCGTATTGAGAAAAGCTATATTCTTTTGAATGCCATTCTCAGTTCTGTGGCCGTGCTAACAAAACCACAGTAGGGAAGATTTGACTTAGCCCCCCTGAACAGAGCAACATAGTAGTCCTTTATCGAACAGAATTTCAGAAACAACACTACAGTATAAATAATTTCTGAGACCACAACACATTTTCTTCCCCTGAAGCATACCTGTAGCTTTTCTTAAAAGGCAAGTTATAATGTTAGAAAGAAAATCAAGTTCAGGTTTTACAATATTATGGATGAGTGACAGAAATATGTACCTGTTTTTACACTCTGTAAACTGCTTAACTCTTTGAAACCTGATCAGATTGTGTCTGGGAATTTTTGCAGTTACTTATTTTTTTATTACTCCTTTCTTGTGAGTTTCAAATGCTCTGATTTCATCATCATTTAAAACAAAATGTGTCTCAAAAAGCTATGTATTTTATTTCTAAAAGAAATTATGTATAAAACATCATAACCTGATTTTTTTTTACAAAGTGTTATTCCATTTAAGTAACGGGTCTTGTTTCTAAAGTATATTATTGTTCATTTAGATAGTATGCAAAAGATGAAAAATAACAATCAAGATGGTATCTGAGGAAGCTCAGAGAAGCTCAAAAACAGTTAAACATAGTATCCATGATGTGTAAGTACCTGTATAATTACGCCAAATACCCAGTTATCATCGACTTTTCTGTGATTTGGATATTCAATCATTCTTGAGATTCTGTGAGCCAATATATATTTTTCTCCAGCTAATTTCAGATGATTTTGTTCCTTTTGATCAAAATGTTAAACAGTAGATCAACAGAAACATTTTATGCAAAACCAAATTAAATACTTGCTAGTGAAACATTTTGTTTGAAAGGAGACTATGACACTTTGAGGTTTGTGATACTATCGTTTATGAGAGGCACCCTTAACAGAATTTTTAAGCAAACAGAACAGTATTGTTACCCCTTGGCATTACATTATAAATCAGATTTTGAGGATCAAGTTAAGAATAATCATGCAAAATTGGGATTTTGCCTGTTGACTGCAGGATTTCCCTTTCCGAAACACTTGCTACCCAATCTTTTATTCTTGGCCTTTATGTGACCGACAATTTTAGATACTTTGTGCATCTGAAATCGAAGTGTATGACCCTCTGTGCCTGGCATCGTTATGGTTGTCCATTTTTATTATCGCGATCCCATCATGGTGAATTTCTATCTTGAAAAGAATATTAGCATGGATGATGGGAGGTCTGAAGATGAACCGATTTACAGCAAGGAAAGCAGCTGAAATAGAGAAAAAGTATCCAGTTGAGAAAAATAGAGCAAGAGCAAAGACAGTCGCAGCAGGAATAGGGAGAAAGGAGCAAACTTGGAGATATCTACATTATATGTTCCCGTGGAAATTGATGATAAATTAGCTGTGTTGAGCAGGCAGTGAGAGGGAAAGACAGGAACGAGCTACTTCTCCCTTTCCAGTCAGTGCTGTGATGAAAATGACAGTACAAAATATTGTCTTACACATGGATGAAAAAGACTGTTCTTGGAGAATGGAGGTTCACTTTCATCTTGTGGGAAATTGAAGAGATTTTCAAGTAGAAATACACACTAGAGTGTCATTTAGTTCTGGATGATATCACCCTGAAATCTAATTAAAAGAATACCTTTTTCAGATATGGTAGCAGAAGGAGATGAAGGACATGGAACCAACCTAAAATATAATTTAGTGTGGGAAATAGGAGAATCACAACAGAGCCCTGGAAAACAGCAACTGTAATGGGCAAGCACGGTGCCCTCCTGATCTATAAATTACACCAAGCACAGTAAACCAGACATAAATAAACAAAAGACAGCTGAGTCATTGACATCTTGGATTGAAAATAGTCAATCTGATGAAAGCAAAAATTTGAGTGGTGTTGGCTAAGGGTTGGTAGGGGTTGAAAATGAAAGATAATGGCAGAAGCGTGCTGTCCCGGTATTGATAAATATTAAGCCTAACGGGCAATGTCATGTCTAACACTCTATTGTATGTGTAAAATTAGCAAAGTGTTAGATCTTTTGTTAGGCTATTATTACAGTAAACAATAAATATGCTGTTAATCATTAAAATCCCTATTTGAGGAAACAATGAAATATGTCTATGGGCTCCAGGATGCTGTTCATTTCATGGATGTCAGCTTATTAATATCATAGTGCTTTGAGTGGTGTGTGGTAAAATAATATACCTCTTTGCAGCTCAGGAATACCTCAACAAACTGATTAGGAATGTGGACGTAGCTTGGAAGTAGGACATTTGTTAGCATGCACAGTCTTAGGACAACAAAATAAATAACAACTAAACTGTCTTTAAGAAGAACAATGAGCCAGGCAACGGTGACACACATTTTTATTCATAGCACTCAGAAAACAGAGGCAGACAGATCTCTGTGAGTCTGAGATCATCCTTTTTAATTTTTTTTCCTTTTTTTCCTTTTCTCTTTTTATTTATTATTTCTTTTAAAAAAAAATACCAATCCAAGTTCCCACTCCCTTCTTCCTCCCACTCCCTCTACATACCATTCTACCCCATCCAATCCTCAGAGAGGGTAAGGCGCATTGCTTTGTGGAAGACTCAGAGTATAGTTAACAAGAAGAGGCTTCTGGGGCCTAATAATGATCTTCAACTCACAGTTTGCAAGAGGCCAAGCCCTCTGTCATACATTAGGGGCCTAACTCTGTCAGCAGTGTAAACATGGGCGAATGGGCATGGGTATTTTCTTTTAACACCTCTCCCAAAGGAGAACACAGTCTGTTCTTGACTTCCTGCTATAAGATTCCGAATAGAAACTTTACCTAGAAATACTCAATCTCATAAAAGCGAACTATAGAACGGTCATTACCAGGTGCTGGACACTGCAGGGAGAATCAAAAGGTACATCTTCTCCACACCTGCACTAGACAGATTCAATCTCAGGTAGCCCAAGGTGGCCTTGAGTCCTGGGGTTAAAGGTGTGTGTCACCACTCCCTAGCTTCTAGTGGCTTAGCTCTGCACTCTGACCTTCAGGTAAGCTTTATTTATTAAACTAGAAATAAAATATCACTATATTCCAGACCTGATGTTCACAGCCATTTCCCCAGTTTCTCTGTTCCCTGTATAAACCAGCCATTCTGGCTACGGGGTCCTTTTGAATTTTGGGCTCTTAGCCTTTTGTTCTCTTGGCCCCTTTGCCTTTGGCTTCTTGGTCCCTTGGCTTTTGGACTCCTGGCTTTCATCTCTCCCTTCCTCCTTTTAGGTTGCCAGCCGTATTCACTCTAGACTCTCCGAAGAGAAAACACTTTCTTAGGGACAGACTCAAAAGAGACAGAAACAGTCATACAGCAGAGAGGAACACACAGACACACAGGGACACACACAGATAAAACCAGATGCACACAGAAACACAGAAGCAGACACAGGGACAGATTCACAAGGCAAACCTTCAGCCAGGGACAGATTCAGACTCAAACAACAGAGGAAGGATGGAAGACATGGGGAGCAGGATGCAGAGAATTCAAAGCTGTATTCTGTCTTGGTTAAATGACCCATTCGGGGAAGTGCTTTTATATCTTTCCTTAATGTGACAGCGATGCATTATGGGTAATTCAAAGTTAATCACTGATGTATTTAATACAAGTATTTCGACACCCCACATGAGGAATATGTGAGGAGCCCATGGGAAAGGTGAAACAGAAAAGAAAAGACAGGAAACCTGACAACAGACAGGCTTTCAAAGCACAGGTTTCAGGTCCACTAATAAAAGCATCTTCACAGCGGACAGGCTGTTTCAGCCATCACCCTACCCGTGTGATTCCATGGTTAACACTGCTTCTCTAGCACGAGCTTAGGATCTGTGCACTGCTGGTTGCAAGCAAAAGGAAACATTTTATTAAGATAGAAAAATTTCCTTAGATCCATGTACGGGATGGAAGCCGAACAGTTTTATTTACTTATTTGTTGTTATCGAGTCTAGGAGGTACCTAAATTCTTTGAGTCAAAAGAGTCTAAAATGTATCTGCTTCCCAAGACAAAGTTAAAAGTTTGGCTTTCATCATTCTGTTATTTGTTGTTTATGTAGGTATACTTATCAAACATTTACTGATATAAATCTTAAAATGTATTTGCTTTTAATAATCATTTGATAATCCTCTTTTACTATTTATTAAAAACAAAAGTAAATGTGCTTATCAATGAGATTCTTAGGGAAATAAGTTAAATTTTTGCCAATTATTTGTTTATACAGGCTGTAGAATATCTTTAATGATTTCAGAATGGATCAATATTTTAATTTTAGGATCAGTCTTACCTAGCCCCTTTACATTAAATTCATAGTACAATATGGCAGAAATACTTGTAGATTCATTATAGACATGGTTAGAGACTGTGTCCTAATCACAAGCCAAAATTCAGCAACTATTTACTTAAAGAAATTTAAGTCATAAATTTACATGACAACTTTTAAAATCCAACATTTAATACCATAGAATCTAAAGACATACTTACATGTTGAGGACTAAGAGGAGAATTTTCAATTATTGGTTGATAATTTAATTATCAATCATCTTCATACATGATTAAAATAAGTTGTTGTCATGGATACTCCTATTGCCTTTCCCATTATACACTCCTTCCTGGTGAGAGCAACCTCTTCACAATTTCTCTGCCTCCTATTCCCTCCTTCTGTTCTTGTGGTGTGTGTGTGCATGTGCGCGTGCATGCATGCTTGAGCATGCACATGTGGGCATGCACATGAACAGTGTGTGTTCATATAGGTCTTGAGCGGGTAGCCTCAGGTACAATGTCTATGTCATATATAAAAGACAACATTGTATGCCCTTCTCTTCTTCCACTCCTTCTTCTGGATAGTCTTAGGGATAGGAGGTCATGAGAGCGTACTCAATAGTTACCTATTCTCAAAACTTTGAACAGTCAAAAGACTCTGCCTTAACCATTGCTAACTGTAAAAACGAGGCTTCTCACAATTGTTGAAAGGAAGGAAGAAAAGAAGGAAGGAAGGAAGGAAGGAAGGAAGGAAGGAAGGAAGGAAGGAAGGAAAGAAAGAAAGAAAGAAAGAAAGAAAGAAAGAAAGAAAGAAAGAAAGAAAGAAAGAAAGAAAGAAAATTCTAGGCCAGAGAAATGGCTAAAGTTTAGAAGAAAAACCTAGGCAAGATGGACAAATACCTGGACATTTCAATAGTGTTTTGAAACTTATCTGTTAAGCACCATTTGCACTGAGAATAAAATATTTACCCTAGAGCTTACTCAGAATACAAAGTCTATTATGAACAAAACCTTTTGCAACCAGGGAATGAAAATTGATCTGAGATGTATACTGATAATCCTAACAATAAAATACTAACTGTAGAAAAAAGTAATGTATTATATCATTTACATTGTAGATATTGAGGATATTAGTGTTTTAGATTGTATATTTAATACAGAAAGTCAATAATAGGTACCTTTCTGAAATGTTTCTAAGCAATTTCTTTGGCAAGTAGCACACTGAAAACTGTCATTCATCCTCGCCTAAGGGGCAAACGATTGCTTAACAAGTGAGGTTATTTCCTTGAAGCAGGCTGGGAGGGTACTAACCCAGCTAGGTCCTTTGGCTTGTACTGTGTTTTACTCACTGGGCTGAGATTGCCCTTAGCAATTATTTTAGAATATGGGCTATGGACCAAGTAAATGAGAATCACCAGGGATGAGTTTTAAAATTGCATGCTCCTGTGCCCACTCCAGGCCTGGAGGATGTAAATTGTTAATAATATTTCCAGATGAAAGTTTAAGAAATGGGACCATGCTGTGGAGCGACTTCTCACCGCTCGTTGAAGCAGCCAATGATTGTTATTTTTATCCCAAACTGTAGATTTTGTATGTTCCGCAGTGCCAAGAGTTGAGAAGAGGATTTAAATTACGGCTAGGAAGTTTCCTTAATTCTAATGGAAGGATGCGATTATTTGAAAGCTGCCTTCAGGCAGAGTATTATAAAAGCAAGTGGAGCTTGTTTCTCTCAAATCGAAGCCCTGGAGTTAACAAGGAAGTGAGAAGGGGAGACAGACTCGAGAGCGCTGTGGAATATTACTTTAACTATATAAACGTGTGTTACCTTAGTTTAGACTGCATTTGTTTAGTTAAGTGAAGGTGTTTTGCATTTGTTCATGATGCATTTGTTTAATTTTGTAAAGACGTATTTACCTTGTCCACCTAAGGCACCTGATTGGTCTAATAAAAAGCTGAATGTCCAATAGCTAGGCATTAAAGGGATTGGTGGGGCTGGCAGTTAGGTTAAGGAAGAGGAGCAATCTAGGCTCAAAGAACAAGAAAGAAGAGAGAGTGAGGGAGAAAGGGAGGGAGATGCCTGAGGACGGAAGCCAGGATGCTGCCAGCCAGATAGCAAAGAAACAGGAAAGTAAGATATACAGAATGAAAGAAAGGTAAAAATCCCAGAGTCAAAATCTAGATAAGGAGAAACATTAAATTAAGAGCTAAGACCAAGCATTTATAACCAATAACAAGTTTCTGTGTCATGATTTGGGAGCTGGTTGGTGGCTATGCCAGAACCATGTAATACTTATGGAAACACAAGAATAAACAAGAACAAAATTGCAAAATCATCAGAAAAACCAGAGACAGCTATGGCACCACGGGTTTCCCTGTTTATCCAAAGGGATACTCTTCTTTGCCACTGATAGTGTAAATTGAAACTTCTTTTCTCAAACTGTTATAAGCATTTCCAAATGTATTGACACTTTTTTCTCAGAATATTTCAAGTAGTTCCAAAAATAATCAGATGATAGATTAGGTAATTATTCTCTAGCCTGCTAAAATCCATGTGCGTGATTATTACCTCCAAACACTGCTTTCAAAAGCAAGCAGTGAAATAGAAAGCTACATTAATAAGTATTCATTTTCTTTTCCATTATAGACAGAGTAACTTAAATTAATAGATGAAATCTGCGATCAGAGAAATTGTATATTTAATACAATATAGTCACACTGTCATTTTAACAAGTAAAAGCACTGTAATGTTATTTTTCCTTTGTAAAATGGAATATTTAATGTTACACTTCTTGAGTCTTTTTTCCGCTTAGAATGATGAACTCATTCCCTTAAAAACTGGTCCAAAATGAAATATTACAGCGGACATAAGTTAATCATATGCACAACTCTTAGACAATAATAGCTCTCACATTTTCTAATACATGCTGTGATGTATTGTGATGTTTATTTTTATTTATTCTTTGAAACTTTCATAAATGTATACAGCATATACTATATTCATAACTCACTTCCTAAGATCCCCATCACATCTCTCATCCAACTAAATGTCTTCCTCTTACAATTTTCATTTTCATGTTTAGTTATTTAAATCTCACTGAATCCAATTAGTATGTAAAGTGAAAATGGCTTCTCATCTTTCCCAGAGGTGGGAATTACAATGAACTCATCTGCCTGGGGGGCACAGAAGCCTTAATTTTTTAAGTGTGCTAAAAGTTACCAAAGGCTCCATTCACTTGGGAAAACCAGATACCATGTTATTTAAATGTTATTTTTTATTGATAAATTCATTCGCACTTCCTCATTAATTACTGTTGTTAGATGTATATATACAAACTTTATTTTGCATTGACCCATTTAGAAATAATCATGGATAGATGATCAAATAAAAACATTCAACTCTATCTATCATTTATATGGAATAATATAAAACAAAGCTGGCATAAAAGTTATTTTGTTAAAACTCATATTCTATGATCTCTAAGGAGAATTACAGAAAGCCAACACTAAAATCTCCACCTCTTCTGTTAAAATAATCACTTGGTTAGAATCTTCTCATGAGTTTTAGAGTAACTGTGAAGGACCTAAGAAAAATCCTAGGCTGCTTTCTTCAGGCCCTGCCTCACTGTTACCTGCTCACTAGGGCGAACTCGCAATGCTCAAGATTCTAGTTTGCTCAGGAGACTCCACCCTGGCTTCTGGAGCACATTGAGCCTACAATTATTCTTTGTAGGGAAGCTCAGAGCTTCTTACTTTTGGTAATCTCACTGAGATTTACTGCCTGGATTGTCAGTGTTTGCATGAGCACACTTATCAATTCTTCACCCCCCAGGGTAGTTTGAATGAAAATGTCCACAATAAATTAATAGTGGGTGAGATTATTTGAACAGATTAGGATATACGACCTTCTTGGAGTAGGTGTGGTATTGATGAAGGAAGTCCCTTACTGTAGGTGAGCCTGGAGGCTCAGGCCAGTCCAATTGTCCACTCTCTCTTCCCTCTCTCGGCCCTTCCAGGTGTAGAACTCTCAACTCCTTCTACACCATGTTTTCTTGCACTCTTCCATTTTATAATAATAATGTACTAGACCTCTGAACCCGTTAAATATTTTCTTTCATAAGAATTACCATGGCCATAGTGTCTCTTCATAGGCATAGACATCATAGCTAAGTCAGTGGTACCAGGGGCTGGGACATTATTGCTAGGCAAGCATGTGTTTTTGTTAAGAGGGGCATTCAACACTTTGGAACGTTGGACTATAAAATGGTTGAACATTTAAGAAGGGCTTAATGGACCATCCTGGTAGGAGCATAGAAGATAGTGGTGAAGGTGATTTAATTTAGGGACCCAGACCAAGAGGATTTAGAGAAAAAGAAAATTAGTAAGTGACTAGACATCATTCTTGAGATATTTTGGCAGAGAATGTGATTGTACTCTACCCTTGTCAAAAAAAAAAAAAAAATCTACCTGTGACTACCTTGAAGTGTTCTGAATTAACAGCAATAGCAAAGGAGGTTCCTCGATTGTATTGCTTGGATATTAGTGGCCACTGTAACGTGGATCTATAACATAAAAAGGATCAAGCGGAGCAAGAAAAATATAAAATGTACAATTTGAGGGGAAAATGTCATAAGCTACCTTTTTGGAGTAACTTCTGCCATGATCCTAGCCATGGGTGGGTTCGTACGTTCTAGGGTAGGGGTGTGAGGATTCGAAAGGTTAAGTAGCAGGAACAGAGACAAGAAAAAAACACAGAGACTTAGGATAGTATGGGGAAGGCAACTCAGGGAATACTGAATATTGAATTCTGAGTTCCGAGTTCTCCCACATTTACTTCTTATATGCTTTTATACCCAAATACAAAAGGGGGGAAGGCAAAAGACTGCTTTAACATGACACAATAGACCACCAGAGCAGTAACGTTTTTCAGTACTTGAGTTATGAAGCCATTAATTCCTAAGTAAAGCCAAAGTTGCTTGGGGCAGTGAACAGACCCTAGACCAAGTATCCTGTATGCCGCCACTTCTTGTGTCAAACGTCCTGTTTTAGGAAAAAAAAAAACCAGGAAGAGGAAGTAGGCGCAAATTCTCTGACCTTTGGTCAAGATAGAGTAGATCCATCTCTCTGCACCATTTTAGTGTTCAAAACCCCAAGTAACCAGACCCTAGGTCAGGGTATCTTATTTTGTAGCCACACCTGCTGTCAACAATTTTGAAAGAGCAAAAATAAACTCAAACTCTATGACCTTCAGACAAAAACAAACAGACTCACGTCTGTGTGGGTCCCAATAAGAAAATAAGCAGAAAGAATAAAGAGAATGGTGACTTCAGTGTAAGATCCCACCAAGTCAAGCTTCCAACATGTGCAAAGGAATTAAAGAAAAGTTTAGGGCACACATCTTTAATCCAAGAACTCAGGAGGCAGAGGCAAGGGACTCTCTAAGTTGGAAGCCAGCCTATTCCACAAAGTGCGTTTCAGGGCAGTCAATGTGAGGCAGTGGAGAAAATCATTAAAAACACAAAGTTGGTGAAAATGTATTTGAACAATGGACCATGTTCCAGCCCCAACAAGTAGTAGATCTTGGTTCTATTTTAGTTAACGGTTCAAGAAAGGGGTTATGGAATCTCCTCTGTGGCTAACAAAAGCTGCTGAGGCCAGGCATATTAGAGGGGTGTGTCCTTGACTGGTGGCTCAGGGGAGCTATTGTGTAAAACTTTAAAGGTAAAACCTGGATTGCCAGAGTTGTAAGATACCTGCCAAGAACAGCTAATAGCGAGTACGGAACCAGCCCAGCAGAGAGAAGTGTGTTACAGTCAACAAAGCTGAAAGGAGTTGGAGATTTGAAGAATGCTTTGACATCAAACATGTAGGTGCAGACTATGGACTTTTTCAGGCACAATTTTGGTCTGGCTTTGGTCCAATATGTCCTCACAATGCTCCCTTTCTTCCCCTTTGGAACTATAATGTATATTCTGAGCCACTGTATGCTGGAAGTATGTGGTCTGATTTTTGATTTTGTTTTTGCAGGGGGTTGCAGTTAATAGATTGCCACGAGTGTCAGAGAGCTGTAGAGTTTTAAACCTGTTGAGACTTTGGGGATTTTTGAAGCTGAATAAAATACATTTTGCATTATGATATAACTATAAGACTATGGGATATAGGGGGTAGAATGTGATAGATTGAATGAAAATGGCCCCTATGGGTTTATAGGGAGAGGTATTATTAGAAAGATTGGGATACGGGGTCTTGTTGGAGTAGGTGTGGCCTTGTTGGAGAATGTGTGTTAGGGGTGAGTGTTGAGGTTTCAGAAACTCAAGCCAGGTCCAGTAGCTCATTCCTTCGCCCTGCTGTCTGCTGACCCAGAAGTAGAGCTCTTGACTCCTTCTGCAGTACCATGTTTGAATGCAGTCTGCCATACTTCACACTGTGATGATAATGAACTAAACCTCCAAACCTGTAAGCAAGTCCTCATTACATGGTTATCTTCATAAGAGTTTCCCTGAACATGGTGTCTCTTCACAGCAATAGGAACCTAACTAACACACCTCTGTTATACTTTGTATCTAAAAAAAAAAATAAAAAATGTTAATTTCTGTTTTTTTTTTCTTATTAAGCTCTAATGGACATCATCCTTGGAAGACAAAGGCAGTTATGTGTGAGAAAAATAGAAGGTAACAGTCTGAGGTTATTAAACTGAAAGATGAGGCAATTCCTGTTTTAGAAGAATGACTTGTGTTTTACAGCTTTCCTATGACTGTGTATTAAATATCCCTTTATGCACCATATTAATAAAATAGGTAAGTTATTTTAGGAAGATAAGAAAATAATATGGGCTCCTGTTTCTGTCATCATAGTTAAAAAATCACTGTGGTATCTAAAATAGCTAGGCTAATAATAAACAAAATGATGAGCAGTTATTGGATTTCCATATGTGATTTCTTTTGAAGTCCAAAAACAGCAATGACAATAATAAAACTATAAATAGCATTAGCTGCCATTCTTATACCTAAATCAGTTTCTAATTCAGTCTCTAATTGAAGTTAATTGTTTTCAATTTTCCTCTCAGTGCAAACATATTTGTCAAGCATTATTCATTCATAACTATGCATAAATACCCAAAGCCATGAAGAACTATTTATCATCAAACAATCATTACATTAATTTGTACCTTATAAATTGCTAACAATAAAATCTACTGTCTTATAAGGAATACTTTTCTTGATTTTATTCTCGATTATCCAGACTCATACTACTACTGTTTAGAAAATAATCAAAACAAATATTAAAACCAGCAAATAATTTCATTGTGAAAATATCAAGTTATAATATTTAAGTTAATATTTCTTAAAATTTATAAGAGAATCACTTCATAGCATAGAATAATTTGAAGTTCATGATAAAATTACATACTGTTAGTCTCAAAATTCTTTCATGCATTTAAATGTCAGAAAATTGGATTTCAAGTGCAGGTTTAATTTCTTTTAGAGATTCTACACCAATGTACATTGAAGTTTGGGATCTCTTGTTGTAGAGAAACAAAATCAATTCAATTACTTAAAAATTGTAACACATTTTAAAATAGGTTATGTAATGTTTGGAAAATATCAAAATTCTTTTGTAAATTCAGATAACAAAACCATGTAGTAAGAAGGCCGCTTATTGGTGCCCAGCTGCCCAGACTTCTGAAATAATCACACAGAAACTATAATATTTAAATCACTGCTTGGCTCATTAGCTTTAGCTTTGTATTGTCTAACTCTTACATCTTAATTTAACCCATCTCCATTAATCTATGTATTGCCATGTGGCTGTGGCTTACTGGCTAATGTTCCCAAGTCTGTCTCAGGCGGGGCTACATGGCTTCTCTCTGACTCTGCCTCCTTTTTCCCAGTTTAGCTATTCTCTACTATAGGCTCAAGACTGTGTCTTTATTGACCAATGGTATTCACAAAACAGAAGGGAATCCCACATCACAAAACAATAATATGCATTAAAGGTTCTATACCTATAGCATAGTTTATATTATAATACAAAAGTTCAATGAGTCCATCTGGCTATATAGAAATAAGATGAGAAATTTTCAAGATAGAAAATAAAACAGACTAACACAGAAAATTTTCTTCTTACATGGAACCCAAGGGAATGCAGAGATCTCAGAGGGTTAAAGTGCTTACCATACAACAATGCTGGCCAGAAGTCAGATCTCAGAATCAATATAACATGCTTGATGTTTCTCAGACACCTGTAACTCCAGCTCTGAGGGCTATGTTACTCTTATGTGGCTTCCATCTGTGTATGGATAAGTTTGTCTACACATGTGCTTTTAGATTCTCTCTGTGTGTGTTTTTCATACACACACATACACACACACACCTTGGCCCCACACCCATTAAAATTAGAGCAACAAAATCACAAAGAATTATATATATATATATATATATATATATATATATATATATATATAATTTAAATGTAGAGCTAAACCAATCACATAATCTTGGCTGAGAAGTAGGCAAATATGATTGGGAGATAGCAGGAAATGCTGTACCCCTTTTACTCAGCCAGTGAGACAGTACCTGGCATCTAGGGCTGTACAACCTGCTGGCTCTATTCCTGCAGCATGCATCATCATTGGGTCACTGTCTGATTTAGCACGGTCATAAAATAAATTTCTCTCCCTGCCATTACAACAAACCAACAAACCCACAAAAAACAACTCATGAAATGACATTTCAAAGAACTTTCTTCATCTCAAATTACATTGTATGTTGCCAGGTGTGTTGGCAGAGGCCACTAGTTCACTTTCCAACTGCCCTGATTCTAAATAATTACCCAGAAGCTATATTATATGCAAAACTGTTTGGCCAATAACTTAAATGTATTTCTAGCTAGCTCTTATATCCTAAACATTAGTGTTAACATGAGGATGTGGCTGGCCTACTGGCAAAGTTTCAACAGGCTCTGGTGGAGGCATTTGTATCCTGTGGGTTACATGGCTTCTCACTCACTCCGCCTACTCTCTCTTCCTCTATCTGCTTGTGACTCCGCTTTGCCCTATTCTGCTAAGCCACTGGCTGAAACAGCTTTATTCATTAGCCAATAAAAGCAAAACAGAAAGAAGAACTTCCCACAACAAAGGTGCACCTAATAAATAAAACATTCAAAAGATAGGGCAGTATAAGTATAAGGATAATAGGAGAAAGGCAGTCAGTCATTTTATGTCTGACCAGACAAAATTCTTGAGAAGAGTCAGCTACTTTCTCCTGTTCCCTCCCTTCTGTTCTCCATAGATTCGTTACTCGGCTAGGTAACTTTGATGTATCACTCCTCGCTGTGGAACTAGACACATCCTCTCGAAGAGATAGAACCTGGGAGGAAAATTTTCTTCCAGCATTCTCTAATTTTCTTTTATTACAAGCTTAGGCTTCTCACATTTCTATCCTTACTTCTCCTCTGTCAGGGTGTTTCTCCATTTCACACTTTTCAAAATGAAATATCTCCACATTAGAGAGCTGGATAATACCCCCCAAACAAAACTCACCATCTCTTAAAGACCCCAATTCCACTTATTCATTGAACTATTGTGCCAGTCTTTCTAGTAAGGTCCAGTGCCCCAGTACTGCCCCCATCTCTTCATCACTACAGATCCTCCCAACTCTCAAGATGTGTATTTACATAGCAATGAACCCTTCCTAGGTCTAAATCTGTAACAGACCTCTGAAGAAGGGTCCACTTTTTCTAGCCTCTTATCGTCCCCTACTCTTTCTGTGATTCCAAATGGAGAATTATTGCTCTCCTCCGTCTTATCACCTCTGATGGCATCCTTTGCATTCTGACCTGATATACCCTTACCAAATATCCATAGGTGTTTGAGACACAATAGGACTCCTTCCCTGTCCTATTTGGGCCTCCTATCTATCGATACCCATTTCCTCTCTCCAGTCTCTTTTAGTGTATTCTCCTTTTTGTGCAATATCTCTCAAGCAATATCTCACTTTCACTCTACAAATAAATCATCCATTTTCATCCTTCCCATAATTTATTTTTCTGAGATTTCTTTATGAGCAAATGATGGCATTGTATGATCCATTTTATCTTATCAACTTAAAACTCTTCCCCTCCATAATGACAACATAGTATATGCCCCTGAAGATCCTGATGACAGAGCTTAGCCTCTAATGCTCCCCCCCCAACAAGAAACATGTCTGTGGCCCATGTACCGCTGAAGGTCATTCAGATGTTCATGGTCTGTGCTGCTGCCTATATACCATCCCCACTAGTATATGTCACTTTGAGACTGCAGAGAAATCGACCTGCAGGTGGAATGCTTTATCCCTAAACTTCTCCCTTTACCATCCTCTAAAAACCCCAAACCCCATGTGTGACATGCACAGTCTATACTTATGCAGAGAGACTAAAGTACTTTAGGAATTCTGCTTTTGGAAAAAAAATCACCTTGCACAAAGGTAGCCTATATATCATAATAAAAATAATTTGAATTGATATTTAAGATTAAATGATAAAAGCACTCAAATATTTTTGAAATAGCAATGAAACAATAAAGTGCCTATATCACACGTAAATAAAATATAGCATTAAAATATTGATTTTAATTTATAATAATTTTTAATTTATTGGAGCATATTTATGAAAAAGAAGGAGAAATTTATACATATTTTCAGAAAAGATACATATACATCTGAGATAAACTTACCTCAGTTTGGGCTAAATTCAGACATAAACTTATATGTGTTCATAACATAGGGCTTAATTGATCAAATTTATTTATAAAGTCAATAAGCTTTTTAATTGTTATTAAGACATACAAGAAATTGTGCCTGAGGGCTAGAGAGATTCTTTGACTCTTAAGAGTACGTGCTATTTTACAGAGTTCAGTCCCCAAAACTGGCCGCACTTTCAGATCAAGGGATGCAACATCCTTCTCTGGCCCCTGTGGGTACTTGCATGTTTGTGTACCTTCCCGTACACAGACAAACAAATGTCCATGTAACTAAAAAAATTAAATAAATCTTGAAACATAAATAGTGATCATGCTTAATTATAATGTTCCAACTGCAACAAGTGTGTGAATTTTTAATCATCTGTCAAATAACTTTATAGCCATGATACTTTGGAGTACAACGATAGTATTTAGAAGTTTCTGGTTCACTTCTGGACATGAAAAAAAGCGAAATAACTTTATCTCCTGGTGTCTTGAAGCTTAATTTAGATGATTATGTTAGGATGAATCAATACTTAAGAAAATGACTTTGCTAAAAATATACAATGCAAAATTGTAACAAAATGGCAGGCAATTACTGATGGTATTTTGTTATTGTATACACAGATCCAGACAGACAGACAGACACACATACACATACACACACACATATGCACACACACACACACACACACATACACTGCCATGTCATTTATTGTAGGCCATTGAATTCTGTCTACCCATAATAAAGGAATTATGATTGCATGATTGTTGGCATCACAAAATATCCACCATATACTCCAGCATCTCCAGCTGTGCCAGTCAAATGCTCCTGAATACAAGGACAGGAACTTCTCAGAGAGTAGATGATTCTTCACACCCTTTAAGGACCTCATGTTGCTCAGAAACAGTGATCTCGCTGAAGGATGTCAAAACATTTTGGGATCATATAGACAGCTCCAATCAAGTACTTCTTCACATCATTGACTTCCCCCATTTTTCTTTTAAAATATCTGTCAGGTATATATTCTGAAGAAATCCTCACACTTAAAAATAAGAAAAAAAATAGTGTTACACTTAAGTTTTTTAATGTGGCATTTAATTGTCCTTCAGTAAATGTGAAATAAAGCAGCTTTATGTTGCGTCATGGATTCTAAAATTCTCTTTTCTAAAACTCTTCCTTAAAAGCCAAGCACTGTTAATTTTTATCCAATGCAGGCAACTTTATTAACAGTAAAATAAGGAGCTAATAACCATTTGGCAGAATGAAAAGAACTCCCAAATTCCTCTTTATACTGAAAAATAGTATTACTTTAGTTGTTTCAAGCAATAGATAAAATTTTTCATTCTTTAATTGAGCCTTAGGTCCAGTGTTCCTTTAGTAGCTAGCTAGTCTAGCTAAACCATTATGTTATGAATTGCTTTTCAGAATTAAATAATTTTATTCATTTAATTATTTATTTTTATCTTATGTTTTGTGATCCAATGTGATAAATAACAAAGATCACCAGAAATTATTCCTGTAACTATTATGCATTTTACATGTTTATACATTTATCTTTTGATAAATGGAAATTATAGTCTCTCATTATATCATGGGTTTGTTTCCATGTGTGTGCGTGTGTGTGTGTTTGTGTGCATGCACAAATACATGCATGTGCCTGTGCACACATATGCATGAATGTATGTATGTGGCACAGGTGGAGAAAGCACATAAAGTCTAGTGTCTTCTCAGCCTCTTATCTTATTTTTGACACATTCTGTCACTTACTTAAACCTTAGCCTACTGAAAAAGTTAGACTGGCTGGAAAGTCAGCCCCAGGGAGTCCTTCAGGATCTCCCACACCCATGTTGAGACTACAGAGTCAATTGTACATGACTGCTGATATACATGCTCCAGATTGAACTCAGGTTACATGTTTGATGGATAAGCACTTACTAACTTAGCCACCTCTGCACTCCTAACTTTTCCTTTTTTTGTCATATTGTCCTACTGTGAACAGAGACAATTAAAAAATAATCTATAATATTTTTAAGAGGTTCAGATAGGATCATCTCATTATAATTCATGAAAGCTAATATAAATCGATATTTAAAATAGGAATTCATAATCTAGTCTAAAGATCTTATTACCACTACCAGATGTAAAACTACAAGTCATATTCCAGCATGACTACTGGATAATAGGCACCAGTCAAGGAAGGTGACTCCTCCAGAAGTTTCTTTATTGTGTAGGATTGTTTAGACTATCCTGTTTTGTTTTTTGTTTTTTCCATATGAAGTTGAGTACCGGTCTTTCGAGGTCTGTGAAGAATTTTGCTGGGCATTATATTGAATCTGTAGATTGCTTTTTGATAAGATTGCCACTTTTACTTTTTTTAATTCTACCTACCCAAGAGCATGGGAGATTTCTGGTGTGTTCTTCAATTTCTTCCACCTAAGACTATCTTAAAACATAGATACTTACATTACAATTCATAACTGTAGCAAAATTACAGTTATAGAGTAGCAACAAAATAATTTTGTGGTTAGGGTCACCACAAGATGAGGAATTATATTAAAGGGTCGCAGCATTAGGAAGGTTGAGAACCACTAATCTAGACCTGCATATCCATAAATGTATAAATCCATAATGCATGCATTGTGGTCAATAATGTTACATTGTCACAAAAATAACAGGCACATTTCTTTTAAATAAGCTCATTATTTTGATGAAAGATAGAAAAATGAATTCTGCTCCCCATTTTCCACATACATGTTTATCTCAAAATATACTAGTACCTTTGAGACTTTAAATGTAGCTAAGCTTCATAGAACCAATAAGTTAGTTCTGCCCTCTACAGCGCCATCTGTCAGAAAGTGGAGGGCCTCAGTTTCGGAGACCAGCTGATTCCTGGCTTGTTATCTGACTTTCACTAGAAGCTATAAATAGTGACTTTTTGTCCTCCATGGCCTGTGGTGTTGCCGTATGTTCGTTCTCTGACAGAGGCCGAAATCATTGCAGCCAACCATTGTTTATCTATACCCAACCGACCAAGATGACATTGAGCCAACAGTCACCTGCAGCCATACAATAGATTGTCAGGACAATTCATTTGTCTATGTAGCTTTTCTTCTTCCTGCAAATGCCATTTATTTTTAGGAAACTAGTGTCAAAGTTTGAACAGTACAATCACACACGATGCTGGGTGACTCATTAACCACCTGCTTTCCATTTCTAATAGTGAAAGACAAAAGTTGAGATGTAACCAGCCATGAGCGACTCTGCTTCCAACTCAGAGATAAATTCTCATTAGGGAAGTCTATTTTGGCTGTTGATCCCTCTCACCAATGATTGCTTCAGCCATTGCTAAGTGACAAGACCCCAATCAATGAGATGAAAGAGGTGCCCTGCCGGGTGCTTCCAGAAAGGTTTTCAGACAAAGAAAAGGAAGCTCACACACTGGAAGATAGAGTTTATTTTCCTACAATGAGTGCTATATGTTTACAGCACCAACAAATCATGCCAGAAGCTGCGACAAGGATTTTAGTACTTTAGAGAGAAGCTGACTTGGTGTTCACTGAGAATGGCATGCAGATCTTAGATTTGAGGTAAAAATAGTTCAGGCAGCAAATCAGTCACCTAGAACTGGCACACAAGCCAGGTAGAACACTGGCCTAGGATATGTGAAGACACAGATCTGATGAGCCTCGGGACAAAACAGTGAGATAAACAGGAATAGCAAGACGGAAGAAGAGGGGTAGCAGGAAGAAATAGAAAAAGACAAGGGTGAGAGGAGGAGGAAGAGAGAAAGAAGAGCTCATCACTTTACCTCAAGATTGCATTGAAAGAAAATAGTGAATTATCTTGTAAGATAAAGGGAATTAGTTCCAGGCACTTTGTTAATTGGTTTCTATTTTCTCTTCTTTTCTTTATCATGATTCCTTCCTTATGAGTGAATAAAACATAACTACTATACAGGTATTTTGGTGAAAGTATTACTTCATAAGGAATTAATATGGGTGAGTAAATGCCTTTGGGGTTTTTTTGTTTGTCTGTTTGTTTGTTTGTTTGTTTGTTTGACACAGGGTTTCTCTATGCAACATATGTAACAGTCCTGGATGTCCTGGAACTAGCTTTGTAGACGAGGCTGTCCTTGAACTCATGGAGATCCACTTGCCTATCCCTCCCAAGTGCTGGGATTAAAGGCGTGCATCATCATCACCCAGTTGGGAGAGTAAATTCGTATATACAATATTTAATAGTCCAATTACACCCTCTTTACTATGCTAAGCATTAGAGTTTTGTGTGTTCCCCTGGAAATATGAATGTTCAATGGAAAGAAGCAGCATTAAAATGCCTTGGAAACCTACTCTGTACAATGTTACTTGCATGTCTGTTTTCAGGGCTGACCATTGGGTATCTCATAACCAATTTTATATTCTGTCCTGAACAAGACTATTTCTCCTACACTACACTCCTTAGTTGCTCTTTTTCCAGGGCAGAGGTCTTGTGATCTGTCTCCCATACTTCTCATTGTGTTATGTCTATTGGTGTTGTCTTTGTTCAGGTCATACTTAGGCAACCATGTTGGTGAGACTTTATGGGTCTCACCATATATATATTCCATATATGTGTGTGTGTGTTATATTAATGTATATACATGTGTGTATACATATGTATATATGTGATAATTTTTTTAAAAGGCCATGGATTTGAAGAGAGATATGTATAAATGAGAGGTTTTGACTGGAGGAAACAGAAGGGGAGAAATAATCTAATCATGTTATAATTTCAGTTTTTTTAAAAAAAGCTAATAAAAGCTTTGGAAAGTCACTTTTTAAATGATTAGGGATCTTTGTTATATTTTATATTAAATATGGTCATATAATCTTTGAAATTTATTTTTCACTCACAGGAAGTTCAGCTTTCATTACCATTTGATTTTCCTCCTCTTCTTTTTTTTGAGTTCTAAGTTAGTGTGTCCTACTTCACTTGCTGAGTTTTGTGTACTAATCAGCCTACTGTTTACAGCTTCAATCAAGGACTTGCATTTACCAATCATATTTTTCATTTACATGTAATTATTCTTTATTTTCAACTGATTTTTCTCCATAACTGCTTTTTCTATTTTTATGGATGCAACATCTTCTTATATCTTTGGTAGAAAAATAAAATAGGAATTTTCCAAAAGAGTATTCTGTTTTCCTATATGTACGCTTGTGTGGAAAAGAGAGAATGAGAGAGAACACATGGCAGGAAAGGAGATGGAGTTTTCTGAGCTTTTGATCTGTAATGCATTGTTGCATGGAAGCTGTTTGTTCATCCCGGCTGCCCAGAACTGAAATAATCACACAGGAACTGTATTAATTAAATCACTGCCTGGCCCATCTTAATTTAACCCATCTCTTTTAATCTGTGAATCACCCTGAGGCCATAGCCTACCAGCAAAGTTTCAACACGTCTATCTCCGGTGGTGGATCCATAGCATCTCTCTGACTCTGCCCTTCTTTCTCCTAGCATACAGCCTACCTTTCCCTACATAGCCACCTTTCCCTGCCTAGTTCTGTTCTTGCCTGCCACAGGCTCAAAACGGTTCTTTATTCATTAACCAATAAAAGCAACACACAGACAGAAGGACCTCCCACACCATTTCTCCTTTTCTGTTTATACACAAAAAGGCTTTAACTTCAACATAGTAGAATTACATATAACAAAGCAATTATCAAGCAAGAATTACAGTTACAATGTTTATATCTACTTTATCTTTTTTCATATCTAAGGAAAACTATAATAAAACTATTCTTCAACTCTATCAAAGATTCCAGAAGGATATAACATTACTTAAGTAAACAGAAAGTACATTGCAAGCAACTTCCAAAATTCTAGAATTGACAGAAACAGAAACATCTCACTGCCTGGACAGTCACCCAAAGTTCTTCTGTACCATTGGGGTACCCAATCTTCAGCCCACAGGCCCATAGTATCCAGCGTACTTTCAAAGACAAGACTGTTCCACCTATATTGGCAGTTTCTCAGTCACTTTCTTCTGTGTCCTGTAGAATGTCTCACAGACTCTTTTATGTACTAGAAACCCCAAAGAACTATCTCATCTTTAGGCAAGTTCAGCAGTTATCTCTCTGTGGGTCCTGAATGTTCAGTTCATCTAACAAACTCCATAAGGAGCCTCTTCGATGCTCATCTTCCTCTTGAAGTAGCTTGGTGCTGCCAGGAACAGATGTGTCTCACTGTCATGAAAAGTCCAAAGTTCTAAAAACATGCAAATGCCATATTCTGAAGTTCTTTGAAAGATCTAAAAAATACTTAACTTAGATATATCTCTATATATCTAGAAAACCTAACAAACATAACTACAAGCTTGACTATTATAGATGATTATCTGTTAACCTTTATTTCTTAATAATACATTACATTTTAAAATGAACTACTCAATCACAATAACTTAATCAAGAGCATATATATGTATGTATGCATGTATATATCACTAAATTTTTATCAATAAACCAAGATCCATACCAAAGCAAATTATTCATGTCTATAGCAATACACAATATCCTCTGAATCTGTGATAAATCTTCTGTTTTTTGCACATTTGCTCAGCTTAAAAGTAGATCAAAGTCTTGCTATGTGTGGAGTTTTACCTAATAACCTAATGTGCAAATAGAGTTGCTAATACTTCCCAACTGCCAGGAGATAGTCTGTGCTCTAGATGAAAACTGCAAAGGTCTTAGCCCTTGCAGAGAACTCTTTGGAAAGGCAGAAACTGTTTTTGCTGTTTAATAAGCTATCCCTTGTGAAATTTTTAATTCACATTCATAAATTTATTTAATATAAGTAATGAAACCAAGCCATAATACTTGCTTAGAGAAAGTTTGAATCACAGTGATATTTTATAATATATAGTTATAAATGCTATATGCTATAGATTTAATCTATAATATTTAGTATAATTAATATAATAAATAATATGGATAAATATATCATTAAAAATTGACATCAGACTCTTGTGCCTACTCTTGGGAATCTTCATCTTATTGAGTTGCCATGTCTAACTTAGGATAGTGTTTTGCTTCATCTTATATTTTATTTTGTAATGTTCTGTTGCTATCTCTTAGAAGCCTGTTCTCTCTAATGAGAGATGGAAAGGGAGTAAATCCAGAGGACAGAGGAGTCAGAGACACCCCTACTCCCATCATTGGAAACGGCACAAAAACACCAAGCAATGCAACCATAAGAAATATGCAGAGTACCTAGATCAGACACAAATAAGATCCCTGTTTGTCGCCTCAGTCTCTGTGAGTCCCTACTAGTCCTATTTAGTTGTTTCTTTGGGTTGTATTATTCTCCTGTTGTCCTTAATCCCTTCAAATCCTAGAATCCTCCATTCCCCCTCTTCTGCAGGTTTCCCCTACTCTGTCTAGTGGGTGTCTGAATCCACTCCTATCAGCTGCTGGATGACATCCCTCTGATGGCATTTGAGACAGGCACCAATCAATGAAAATAGCAGAATATCTTTAGAAAAATTATCATTGATTTTATCCTGTTTCCTTTTCTTCCCCCAGGTGTGTTTGTTTCTATCTTACATCTCTTCCCTGGCCTGCCTTTGGTTCCTGGTCATTCAGGTAGTTGCAGGTGTGGGCTCCCTTTAGACTCTACCAAGCTGACAACAAGCACTAATCATCAAAAGCCTACCTCTTGCCAACTTCTAGCCCAAACACCTCACTTTAAATCTCTAAACTTCTGCCTTGTCCCCATAGCTTCATGTTGTCATCTTATAATATAAAAATAAACTCAATTAAATGTCAAAAGTTCCCGTAGTTTCTAATAATCCCAACACTGCTGTAAACGTGGAGTCCATGTCTCATCTGAAACTCATTGTATTCAATTAATTGTGAATGGAGATACAGTGAAAACTGAGCCAGCATGTAATGACAAAGTAAATGTTTCTTTTGAAAACAGGATGAATAACAGTGGAGCATCTCATGACTGGACCAGAGCAAGACTAATCCTGCAAGGAAAACATCATATTCCACAGCCCGGTGTCTGCCATTTGGAATTCAGAGTGGATGTGTCTGGACTCTTTGGAGTCCTATGTAGTCCCTCTTTTTAACTTTTAATGTTCGTAGCACATGAAGCTTCCATGTGAATGCAGTCTACTTCCTGCCTCAGATTTCCTTGGCAGGTGTGCAATGGTCCTTTCATCTCCATCTTCTGGATTCCATTCTCTCCTGGCGTTTGCTTCTGTAGCTACATTCAGTGGCCTCTTAGTACCTCCCTGCATTGACTTTGACCTTTCCACTCTTTTATTGACTGCAGTAGCTTTATGGAACCACATCATAAGATTCCACAACTCCCTTAACGCCGTTTCTTTTAGGACTACACATCCAGAATCACATGCACAATGTCCAATTTATTCTCTCAACCCTGGGTGTATATTAGCTTCCTTGTACTACACTTTTTCTTCTTCTATTGTGTTTAGAGAAGCATTTCTCTGACAAATCCTTTGGAGCACAGGAGAAACTCTTCAGTGGCAATCTCTGGTTTACATAGGCTCCTGACTTTCAAACATGGTTATCTTATTTCTTTGTCAAATTTATTATTATGCATATACTACAGACTTTATAATTATTTAACTTTTTATTTGACATTTAAAATTAAATATGCCTACTGCATATAGCAGTGATGCTCCTCATGACTTCTTTAGGCCAGTCTAGGGGTCATCTCTATTTTTCAGCAACTTATGGCATGTCTTGGTATGTTTTTTCTACTGTCTGAGTTTTAATGCCTGTCTTAGTTTCAATACACCATAATTTTGAACATATTTGGGAAATATATGGTTATTATATCTTTCAATCACTTGATTCTTTATAGATAATTTTTGTTTTTTAGTTTTCCAGTTATATGTCTGCTTTCCCATTTCATAGATTTCATTTAATGATTTGATATTCATTTCTACTTGTTATCTAATCCTGGTTTGATAGTATTACTGTGTATGTGAATTCTAAGTGGTCTAATATTTTTATTATACTCTAATACTGTGTCTGCTAGGGTATAATTTTTATTTACAACCTTACATAGTACCTTACCTATAAAAACACAATTTTATATTTCGAATGCTTTCTATTTCTCTTCCTATCCTGTGTAATAATTTTACTTTTATTGTTGAATATTTATAATATTTTTATAATTGTTTGAAGGTCTTGCTTAATCTTCCATGATCGTTACATTTCTGGGTGATTCCTATTCATTTTACTCCTGCTTGTTTCTTGTGTGTCTATTAGATATTATTTCCCAAAGTGATAACTGTACTTTGGGTTCCAGACATGAAAATTCATAAGTATTGCATTTTATTCATGTGAATGTCTAGTTACTTGCAGATATGCTTCATTTTGTCAAGATTTGCTGCAAGAATTTTGTTTGTAATTTGAACTACAGAGCATCCTTTGTTTTGATCTAGTTTAACTTCTTTCTGAAGGTCTATTGCTGAAGCTACCACCCATGGGACTATAGACTCAAGTTCTCTGCTTTCTGTGAATACAAACCACTCTCACCCATCTTGATTACTGAAACTTGTTCACAGCAACTTCAGCAGCTTGGGGTCTTCTCGCTCAGAATGCTCGTGCACAACAGTATACTGCTGGTTCTTTCAGCAAACTAAATAAATAGCTAAATCAATGTTATTGTTAAGAAGTATTCATTTTTTTAATATTTTGCTCTGAGAATTATATTTCCCCGAATTCTGGTGTTTTCTAGCTCAACTGACATGAGACTGTAAGGTGACTTTTCACACCTGTAACTTTGCTTTGTTTCAGAGATACTCAAGGAAGTGACCAATATTGAAGCTGACTTTCTTTTCACACAGTTTACATTTTCATGACATCTTTTCTGTAATATTGGAAATTTTTGTTTTGTGTACTTTCTATGTCTGGCTAGTAGTTTGCACTGAATGACTAACTACTGTAGGAATTAATCATACACAGGTAAAACAGAAAGGATAACCAGCTCATCATCTTCTAACAATTAGATTATTTAAAAATCAAAAATAAACAATTAGTTACAAATTTATCTTCTGTGCTAAGTCAGTAAAACAGTATACCATTAAACTTTTTTAAACACTTGAATAATGTTTCTCACTGTAGCAGAGTATTTTCTTAAAGTTATTTATATTAAGTAAATATTTTAATTAATTCCTTTTGAGTATAATTTGCTTAAAGGAAGTTAAACATAACTAACAAATAACTAGCACATTTAGACAGTTTTCTTAGTACTTTAGTTATTTATAATCTCTAGAAATTAATTTTTCATTAGGAACATGAAGAAACTAGCAAATATATGTATTTCTGGAAAGTTACCTAATCCTTAAATAGTTATTCCTAATATTATATGACTTAAAGAAATTTTAGAAATTGAAGAGTTATTTACAAATAGTAACATCTAATAATGTTAAGACACATCTTTGAAATTCATGAGTGATTCCTAACAAGTCTGGGGGTGCAAAATATGTTACTCTAAGTTTTGCACAAATCTAGAAGCACCTGTTCTCTTTCTAAAAGATCATTTGACCCCCAATATTAAAACTAGCTATGTTAAACATAAAACTCAGCATCAAAACTTTTCCATTTTAACAGTATTAATTTTTTCTTTAATTTTAGCAATTTAAGGCTGAGGAAAGCGGACAATTTAGAAAGTTCTCATTAAACAAAAATAAGCTGATTGATTCTATAGAGCCCAGCTAAGGGGATAAGCATGGTGGCAATACTTGCATTACCTATGATGGTGAGGCAGAGCCCAGCAGGTCCCTTGAAGTTTGCTGGTCAGTCAGCTAATCCATGGTAAAAGACCCAGAGAGAGAACTGGGCTCAAAAACAAGGTTAAGAGCTCTTCTAAACTCCACATGCACTCATATATTTGTGTATAAAAACACTAATAAAAATTGAAATTAAAGTTATCAGGCAATATGGAGATTTTGAATGACTTGATGTGATGTTTCATAAATTAATCAGTATGAAAATTTCAGCTTTCTTGCTAATGGGGAAAAATTTACTGATTCTACACAAGACCTTTAACTATTTTTGGGAAAACACATTGTGATGGAGTCATTTTGTTTTGTTTTGTAAACTTGATCTGCATGATACAACTATTTCATCAGAAAAAAAAATGAACAAAGTGAGTTCAGCAATTTGAGAATATTTTTACTGTTTTCATGATCCGTCATAGAGAAAGAATCAGGACTGACCTGCCCCACAGTTCCTGATGGAAGGGCGCTGTGTCAGGCTGCCCCGAACATTAAAAACATGTGCAAAGGTGAAAAACACACTTTCTGCCTGCGTGCTGTTCTCTAGGACAGACTACATCTGAAGGGAGGGTCACAGCTCGCCCCTGAAAGCTTCCCATATTGTTTGTGTCTATGCTTGTCTCTCCCTGTTCCAATGCTCCACATTTCTGGAGGTGATCAATACAGAGCGCATTACAGAACCTCGGATTCCAGATAATTTTCTTACTCGCAATTTAAGTAAAGCAATAAACACACACACGCACATGCACATGGATGCACACACACATGTACATGCACACGGACGCACATGCACACACACACACACACACCAGATGACCTAAGTCATATTTCATTATAGTTCAGACCGGCAAAAGTGCTAACTTTGTAGGTTGACAAGTCATGCTGCATAACAAGAACATCCCTCATTATTTTAAAAGTGCTTTGAAAAATTTGGGGATAACAGCTCTGTGAAAATAACAGAAACAAAGCAGATGTGAAAACATTGCAGTTACAACCTTTCTTCGATCAGCATTGTGCCATCTCTGCAGTGAACAAATTAGGCAAACAGACCTCGCTGCTCACAAGGCTAACCCCACAAACAAAGCAGAAGCTGTGTACTCCTAGTGTAGCTTGAATTGGTATCAGAAATAAGATTCACTGATGAATTTTTCCAAGATTTATAGATGCATTTCTGGAGGAAAGTATTATTAATGTTGTGCAGGGTATTCAGGAATGGTAATGTTGTATCTTCGTGACTGAGACCATGTGGTGTTTAGGATCGCTCTATCCAATAGTTCTCAAATAGACTCAGGCTTGGCAGGACACGTAAGGAGAAACCATTCTGGGAAAATTCCAGTTGAGTTTTGTGTAACTCCTTTGACGTAAACCCATAAACTTTGTGAGTTGAAATATAAGTACTGAACTCCCAAGTCCCGTTTCTCCCTAAGATAAGAAATCTTATGTTGTCAAAAGTGAATGTGAGTTGAGATGACTTTGGAACCTCTCTGCAGAAACGAGCACAATTTTAGTGTGACTTTTAGTTCCCTGTGATATATACCACGGACACTGTGGCTACAATTTCTAAATACGGAACACGGTGCCATGGCATCATTAAATGTGTTTGCTTTTAGGCTCTCACTCAGTACAAGTTACATCATCCAGAGGAAAAAGCGAACTTGCAAACTCGGCTGATGATAATGAATTACTGGATTTCACAGATGTTTTCACTTTAAAATGGAATATTATGATGGCGCTAAAACGTTCCTTCACCATTGCTGTCATTTGCATACCATTCCCGGCGATGTTTACACTTTCAAAGTTGGAATGTTTTTGAGCTCGTCATAGCCCAGTCCTAATGTTTCTCAGTACATCTGTGGAAAACCAATATCTAGGCAGTTTCTGTCAGCTCAATCATCTCTGATGAGTTTGTACTGTCTTTCAAAATGTTCAGCGAGGATGTTTTTTTCCATACAGGACTTAAAGATTCTCCTTTATGGATATTCAACTTGGATCTCAAAAGGAAGAAACAAATCAAAATGATGTGTCAACACACAAATGGACTTCCCTTCTCAGACATATTTCAATAGCATCATTCTGGTGGACCTATAGTGTATCACAAGGATACCCAAATCATTTTAATTACCGATTCAAAGAGAACCAATGCTTTGTTTGGCAACAATGAAGTCAATTAGACTTCATTCAGTCTCTGAAGCATGGAGAACACCCACGCGCTGCAGGTGCCAATAAAGGAAGGCTTGAAGGAATATAATTCAAGATGTAAAATATTTCAGGAAATAAATTTCCATTAAAATTGATGTGGAATTAGAGAGTGAAATGGTGGTAACAAACAATTAGCAGATGGACGTTCTTTTTTTTTTCTTTCTATAAAAGAGTTTTAAAGAAAACACCTGAGCTTTCAGCACAGCCACACCCTCTTTTGGCTACCCATTGTCTTGAAAAGGGTGATGATGTTCAAATCACTATGAACTGCTCTGATTCATTAGCTTTCCTTGGAAAAGATGGTCAGAGAAGGCCAATATGGACATTTCATGTCACCTTCTCACCGACACAAGGGATACAAGTTCAGAGAAATTGTTCAATCTACATACTATTCTTATTTTTGCTTCTTTTTATTGTTACTAGCATTTATTTTATAATTTTGCTATGGTCATAACACTTAACACTAGTTACACCCTCTTAATACATATAAGGGAACAATATAATATTCTTTTAAATGTTTTTAACTGAAATAGAATTGCATAGTTTCTATCGTGCCTTTCCTCCATCTAGCCCCTCCTAGCTACCATTTCTTTAACCTCCCCTATGTTCATTCCCACCCTCTCAAGTTCACAGCCTCTTTTTCTTTGATTTTATTGTTACATAGAAATATGTATGCATATTTAGTTTACGTATACATGTACCTATATGCATGTGAATGCACATGCAAAAATACAGACACACACACAGACACCTGCTGAGTCCATTTCTCTTATTTATGTATGGTTCTGGGACTGATCACTCTGAATTCTAAATCTTTACATTCCATTATAGCCACGAATGAGTGTATCTAACAAATCTTCATTGAAGTCTCTTTATAGCAAACGGAGACCAGTACCTAAACCACAACTGGAAACAATGCAGAGATCAACAGATGATGACAAGTTCATCCCCAACAGATACATTGGAAAAAGAGATCCTTCATCTGTGGTTGAGAGAGCATTATGAAAGAGAGAGCATGAATATTGGAAAGCCAGAAAAATACCAGGATTCTGATGTTCAAGTCTTTCCTAGAAATAGCTGCATGAACAATACTGGAATGACAATAACTTCACTGGACATGGTTCAATTGTTCTGGACTCTAGGGTCAAAACTGGTAAGTTTTATAGAATCTTTTTTCTCTTTCTAGTATTGGAAGGACAAACACAGCTTCCTATGCTTGAGTTCATGCTAACTATAGGAAGGTTACAGATGTCTTATTTTGTTGACATAGCCATTTTGTAACTAATGCACTAAATACTTCTAGGTCATATGATCATTTTATATTTGGTTGCCATTTCCCTGCATTGACTGAGAATTGTGTCATTTGCACATTTTGTATGTGTTACCACGGTGCATTACAATAACTGACTTGCTTGTTTAGCTATTATGTTTCCTTACAAATAAGTCTACCTCCGTCACCTAGGCAATAGCAGTGCACACCTTTAATCCAGCACCTGGAGGTAGAAGCAGAAGAATCTCTGAGTTTGTGGTCAACCTTATCTACAAAGTAAGTTCCAGGATGGCCATGGCTACACAGGAAATGCTATCTTGGAAAAAAAAAAAGTACCTGTCTTGGTTATATAGTATAAAGCTTGCATTGGGTTGGATTTAATTTGGATATTTTTGGTTGGTGGTTTTTGAAACTGTATTCAGGAAGGATACTGTTCTGCAAATGTTTCTGTTTCCCTGTTTTCTTTCTGTGGTTTTCTTGTGCTGTCTAATGTTGCTTTTATGCCATCTTGATATTAGTTTTTACATGAACTTAATTTTTTTCCATTAGTTTTTGTTATTTAAAATTTTTTATTAGCTTAAGAAGATTGGTGGTCATTCTTAGATCTTCTTGAAACTCAAAACTAAGGTGCTCTCCACTCTTCAGAAGTTATTAATTATTGACTAAATTTTATTTATATTTATGACACTGTTAATACTTTCTATTTTTCTCATTATGATAGGGTAAGTTCTATATTTCTAGTATTTTTCTCTTTCCTTCTAAATCAGTTTGCAGATAATATACAATGATCTGCAATAAGGGGCTTTATTTTTGTGGCATCATATAAGCCTTGCCTTGTTTTGGATTTTGCTTTGAGGTTCTCTGTTTCTCTTGGTAATTTTATGTTTTCAAAAAACAATCTTCACAAAAGCACTTCTTTATTTTGTTAAATTTTCTATTATTTTCATTCTCTATGTTGTTTGTTTCTGGCTTAGTTTTTACTTCTCTCATATTGATACTTTGGATTTCATTTGCTTTGTTTCTTATTCCTCCAGATAGAAAGTTAGATGTCTCTTATTTGATTGACTTTGATGTGGGACTTTATGGCTTTTAAGCTTTGTTTTATTGTTTATTGCTTTTCCTACTATGCCATAAGTTTCAGTGTATTATATTTTCATTTTCTTAACCATTACAGATTTCTCTTAGATATGTATAGGTTCAAAGGTTATTGAAGGAATTTTCATCAAAGTCTTCTTTTCCCTTAAACCCCTGATTCTCCTCTGGCTTATCATTCCTTACAGTTTTCATGTTCATTTCATGTGTATTTTGTACCATGTAGGAATCCATTCAACAATTTTTAAGGAATCACTCTTGAACATTAAATTTTCATCCAAATTTTCCTCTGCATCCATTTGTCTTTGCAACCTTGATACTTTATTATGTTAAGATATCATACGTCATTTTTCTGACCTGTCATATGAAAATGTTAAGTCCTCAAATTTTGTAAAATTTCACAAAATTGAGTAAGAATAATGCATTTAAAATACTTGGGAGAGCTTAGCCTGTTTGGATGCTCACCTTCCTGGACCTAGATAGAAGCGGGAGGACCTTGGTCATCCCGCAGGGCAGGGAATTTGGACTGCACTTCAGTATTGAGAGGGAGGGGGAATTGAGTGGGGGGAGGAGATGAGGAGTGGGGATAGGGGGAGAGGAGTGGGGGGAGGCGGCAATATGTGGGAGGAGGGGGAGGGAAATGGGAAACGGGGAGCAGGTGGAAATTTTAATTAAAAAAGAATAAAAAAATAAAATAAAATAAAATACTTGGGAATGTTACATTGTTATTGGGAATGTTACAATGTCTATTGCTATAGTTGTGTTACTTTGTTATTAGGTTTGTTACAATGTCTATTGTTACAGTTTAGCAAGCAGATGGTTTTGATATTTGATGACTGTAGTCAGAGAATCATAATTACCAGTGAGTAGGTGTCTGCTGGACGGTGAGTCCTGGATAAAGGTAGATGGGAACTGAATCTGAGACTTATAAATAATCATGGATCATCAAGAACATTTTCTTTTTTCTCTTGGGGAATATTCTACTTAACTGAAGTTAAAGCTGGATTTATGCATCATGGTGCAGGTAGATTGGAGGAAGACTGGTGAATGTGAACCTTATGCTGCCAAAGAGAAAAAAAAATGACATCACAGAAACTGTGCTTTCTTGTTTCAGTGGGGGAAAACGTTATTATATGAAGCTTGATTGTCATGAGGACTTTATTAACCCTCAACTCACTGTATATCCCCCAGGCACTTGAAGGAGGTGATAGATAGGCTCTTGCATTTTACAGAGAGCTAATGTACGGGATTGATCTTGCAGATGGTGAATGAACACGGTACTTCTAAAATGATCTATTAAATGGCATGTCATGCCCACAGTTCCCAGCCTGGGCTCATCTGAAATGTGGTCATTGTTGAAGTTATTGTTGGCAGAATTATGGATCTCTAGCCTATGTAGGGGTTGTGCAACAAGTTAAGTGTCTATATACTGCACCCCTGTGCAGATGGAGGCAGATGTGCTTTGGGGATATGTTGAATGTGTAACAGAGTAAAGAAAGTCCCGCAGGCCAGGGTTAGGACTGCAGAATGAGAACCAGGTGGTTTTAGACGTTTTTTATGATTGATTCATCAGTTTGAGAACTGGGAACTTTAATGTGTGGCACCTGGACCTTTCAACCATGGTGATTACAGTCAGATGCCTTTCAACCATAACTGCATGGAGCCCAGTCCCAGTAATCTTCTAATAGCGAACAGGGTGAGTAAAACACCATCCTCTGTCCATTCTCCTCCTGCTCCGTGTTCTAACCATTATTGGTTGTATTCTCGTGAAATTTCTTTTGATCAATGGCACACGCCAGAAAACATTTGCACGTTGCTATTTCAGCTTCTCATGAAGAAAAATATTATTATCAACATGCAGTTTCCACATTATTAGAAAAACAAAACGAAATGAAAAAGTCAGCAAGGACGTCGGCAGTTTCTTCAGACCTGGCACATGGGGACCTATTTGCCTTTGTTGACCAGGATCCTCCCAAAGTAGCCCACATTATTTGTTCTTAAATACAAGGGGATAGCTAATGTTGTATATATCTCGCTGCAAGTTTATTTCATGAATTCGCTAAGAGTCACTGAAAATATTACAGCATTGGAATTTGATTACAAAAATAAATAAATGTGTCTAAGGGTAATACTTTCCACCAATGTGTATTTACTTCAACTGTCAAGTCGTGTGGGTATTATACCTTTGTATCTGATTAAGAAGAAAGTTGATGAACATAAAAACTGATAACATGAGGTAATGCTAGCTGATTTCACGTGACCTAAACATTCCACGGTGGAAGCGAGCATCACTTGTCACCTCGCATCTCATGTTAAACAATGACAATATTGTTGAAACCTAAACTATTAGGATTAGTTAACAACTAAAACAGATTATTTGAAAGCTGAACGGAAAAAGCTCCCTTTTAGGTTATCTTAAGGTCCAAATGAGGAGCAGAAGGAGGGAGAACATGAGCAAGGAAATCAGGACCACGAGGCGTGCACCCACCCACTGTGACAGTGGAACTGATCTATTGGGAGCTCTCCAAGGCCAGCTGGACTGGGACTGAATAAGCATGGGTTGAAACTGGACTCTCTGAGCATGGCGGACAATGAAGGCTGATGAGAAGCCAAGGACAATGGCACTAGGTTTCGATCCTAATACATGAACTGGCTTTGTGGGAGCTTAGCCTGTTTGGATACTCACCTTCCTGGACCTAGATAGAAGTGGGAGGACCTTGGTCTTCCTGTAGGGCAGGGAATTTGGACTGCTCTTCAGTATCGAGAGGGAGGGAGAATGGACTGGGGGGAGGAGAAGAGGAGTGGGGATAGGGGGAGGGGAGCGGGGGGAAGGGGGCAATATGTGGGAGGAGGGGGAGGGAAATGGGAAACGGGGAGCAGTTGGAAATTTTAATTAAAAAAGAATAAAAAAAATGAGAAAAAAAAAGACTGATTTTCTTATTTTCTTTCATCCTTCTTAGTGTATTCTTTTATGTGGATTTAGGGATTCCACATATTGAACTGGAAAGCTGAGGGTAGATGGAAGGCCTTGTGACCAGGTGTATTCAATAAACACGTGACTGCATTTCTAGTAGAAGGAAGGTCTTTTGCTCACTGCCTCTATCCCTGCTCTGGGGCTTCTGGCTTCTCTGCCTTCCTGAGTTACTGTCTTTTCACTCTGTTCCTTCACAGCAGAAGATAAAATCAGCATCCTGTTGCTGGGAGCCCCTCTAGAGCATGTGACCCCCATCTATTCTCTCTAATGTTACCTACAACTCTGTAAGCAGATACTTCAGTTAAGTTCTTCTCAGTTCAATTCTGTTGCTGCTCTCAATATTGCCTTAATACCAGCCTGAATATGTGTATGTGCATGTGTAGATGAACTCATCAGGACTCCGATGACTCATGCACGATGTACTGTTCTTCATTATCACAATAACATGAATTTTTCAGTGTTTTATGAAATAATTGTGTATTTACTTTGAAAAGAAAGACACATACAAAAGAAAGAATAAACAATTTCTCTAGGAAATGAAGGAAAATGCTGCCTTTTTGCCAAAGACAGTTATCTGATCAATCACTTAGTAAGCTATATTTAATCAAAGAAATAACTTTTTTATGAAACAATCAGGAATTCCTGTAGAAGGTAGAAAAGAACTGGGAATTTGGTCGTGTATGAAGTGTACTTCAGGAGATTATGTAAATGTGATATTTGGAATGTTCCCGAGTGGGAAGAATTTGAAAGACATATTACCAATAATTTAATGAACTATGTTAGAAATTCTAGTTCCATCTCACTTGGTCTGATTATGAAAACAGCAATGAAGCTTTAATATAGTACATTATTGATGAATTGGATAATTTAATCTACTGAAATTCTTTTCATTCTAAGATGATATATGCATCTGGATTTCAAACTAAGTTAGACTAGAATAAAACAGAATAGTGTCTTTATTATCTCCAGAACAGCTATTAACCAGTATTCTGCTTTTGAGGGTCCACAAATTTCCCCTATATCTTTACAATATTCTGAAAGCTATCTTTAATAGCTTAATAAACACTGAGCTTTAAAAATTTAGAATTTGGACTGCTCTTCAGTATCGAGAGGGAGGGGGAATGGTGTGGGGGGAGGAGAAGAGGAGTGGGGGGAGGGGGAGGGAAGTGGAGGAGGGGGCATTATTTGGGAGGAGGGGAGGGAAATGGGAAACGGAGAGCAGGTGGAAATTTTAATTAAAAAAGAATAAAAATAAAAAAAATTATGTTGTAAAGTAGAACATCCTATTTTGGGGAGCTGAAGATACGGTTCAAGAATGGGTTGCTTTTCTAGAGGACCTGAGTTCAATTCCCAGCACCTATATCAGGTGGCTCCCAACTGCCTCTAGTTCAAGTTCTAGGGATCCAGCATTATTTTCTGGCCTGTGAGTGTGCGCAAACTCAGAAACACTCACACCTTTGTTCATGCATTGGTGCATATACACAAGCACAATTACAAATTAAAATAAATTTTTTTAAAAAGAGAATGCTAACTTGATCATGTGGGCTTCATATCTAATATCTTGAGACTTATTGATTATATTTTCATCAGTTCTGTGAAGTTTAAATACCATACAGTGATGTATAACTCCCCTTTTCCACAAAATTTCTGCACATTTTTCCTCTTTTAAACGTTTTAAATATTTTGGGTTTATTTTATCAAGGTTTTGTTTTTCTACATGGCAATTCCAGATACATAGATTATGTCGGTGCAAATGTGTTCTCAGTAGTATGAGGGGCAACAAGGAGGAATTTCAAGTGAACTCAAGGGAACTCTTTACTTACGTATAGAATAATGTTACTGATGCTTAAATAATTATCATATTTTGAAATATTAAAGTTCTATAGTTATCATATATAAGAAATATTTACAAATTTTATGATGAATGGAAACATATTTTATAGAGTAAATAAAACCATGTCCACAGAAAGTGATATTTTGTGAGTCTTCAGATGAAGAAATGGACAACTTTTGACTTTCTTACACTAGGAATGCTGCTGTCCAAATATTTGAGTTTCCTAGCTTCCTGTGCTTTGCTTTGGTGAAGTCATCGATATCGGGGGAGAGCAGAGAGCACATCTGGCTGGGAAGGCTCAGAAATCAACAGCTGGATCTCAGAATTATTGCTTTTAAAGATTGTTATGTTCCGTCCCTAGTGCTGCATGGCGGAGCTTCCCGTGTCGAATACTTTGGCCATCCCGCAGGCATCAGCTCACAGACACCTGAGTCTTGAATGGAGTGTGTATTGCGAGCAACCCGTGCTCACGATGCCCATGGTGACTGTGTTCAGGTTGGAACAGAAGTTTCAAATTTGAATGTATAAAAAAGCTTGAAAGCAGTCGAAACTATTGGTCTACAGACCATGATCTGAGTAGTTAAGCACAGAAATCTATGAAAAGAGAAGAATGATAACCAGTTGGTATGTTTTTCCTTGGGGAAGACTATTCTCCTATCCCATCATTCCTTAGCTATTTGGAGTTAGCTCTCTTTGTAGGGTTGAAGCCTGTGGGCTTTCCCCATCAACTTAGGCATGTCTTTTGTAGCCCTTTGCAGATCCCTTAGCAGGCAAGCTGACCTGTGGAGCTTTTGACGTTAGTAGGAGAAACAGTCTCACAGCAAATTGATATGTCCGCTGGCTTTTACAAACCTTCTGCCTAAAAACTTAAATCCAAGTGACATCATACAGACAGGATAAGTTTTACTTATCTATGTGGGGAAATGAGTACACACATATTGGTGTATATATATATGTATGTATGTATATATGTATATATATATGTATATATACATATATATATGGTATATACATATACATATATATATGCATGTACAGCAATTAATAAAAGAAGAGGTCATGACTTTGCAAAAAAATCGGAAAGCATATAAAGGGAGGTTTTCACATGAGGAATGGGGAGGATGAAATGATATTATCACATTAAATTCTCAAAAATTAGAAGAAATGCTTTGAAAAGCTCTACAAAGAAAAGAAAAACTTCCAGTGGGGAAACTGAGTTATCACTTAGCGTTCTCTTGCAGGAAATTTCAAGTGGGCTAGGGAAATACTCTTTTAAGCTCTTATGGTTCTAGACCTACTTCCATATCTCTGTCCTCTATTTGAAATTAAGGCTTCAGCATTTCTGAAATAAAAAAATAAAGGTCTTGTTCATTCTTAGCAAAATGCCCGATGAAGAAATCATAAAAGTGTTTTAAATTTACCAGAACAAAACAAAAATTGTAAATTGCAACAATACTACAACTTATACACTTTTATTACAGACAGCCCCGATAATCATCACCTGTGGCCATACACTGTGAAGCTGTGGAAATTCTCACATCCGGTTCCATGCTAGGTTAATGCTCAAAATTTTAGAGGTTGCTGCTTATTACCTTAGCAAAAGTTACTTAAATAAACGTCTGTCTCAGTGGGTGGACCAACCCCTCCAGTCCAGACTTCCTTGCTCATCTTCTCCCTCCTTCTGCTCTTCAACTGGACCTTGGAGGCTCAGTCCGTTGCTCTGATGAGGGACTCTGTCTCTATCTCCATCCGTCGCAGGACGATGGTTCTATGGTGATATTCGAGATAATCATCAGTGTGATAGTGGAGCAAGGCCAGTTCAGGCACCCTCTGCTCTGCTGCCCAAGGACTGAGCTAAGGACATCCCGGTGGACACCTGGGATCCCCTTTCGGAGACGGTGTGCCTGTTCTAATGGGAGTTCACCGAATCCAGCTGGACCTGGACTGAATGAGCAGGCGATCAAATCAGACTCTGAATGTGGCTGACAATGGGGGCTGACTGAGAAGCCATTGATAAAGGCACTGGGACTTGTTTCTACTGCATGTACTGGCTTTTTGGGACCCTAGTTTATTTGGATGCAAAGCTTCCTAGGCCTGGATGTAGGGGAGGAGGGCCTTGGAATTCCAACAGGGCAGGATTCCCTGCCCTCTCTTAAGGAGGGAGGGGGAGGGAGGAGGGGGAGTGGGGGAGTGGGAGGGGAATTGGAGGAGGGAAAGAAGTGTAAATTTTTTAATGGAATAAATAAATAAATAATAAGTCTGTTTTTAAGACACAATAAAATTAATTGTCAGTTATTGATGAGAATGAAAGAATTTCATCAAGGGAAAAAGCTTAAAAAGTAACCATATGTGTTGTTCTAAAAGAAATAGCAACAGTTGAGTCCTATTAAGTTTGAACTGTTGATTTTATCTTCATTGTCAGCATAAAGACTAATCAGTGACTTCTTATGAGAATGGGCCTGGAAGAACCCCGTTAGAAGGACTACTTGTCCTAACGGAAATGGAATCTGACACACGTCTCACATTTTGCTCTTGTTTTAAAGCAACTTCTGAACAACATATGAAAAATTTCAGAAGATCGTAACAGAAAAACTCATTTTCTGCACCTTGTTTCATCATCTGTCATTTAGCCATCACTGTATCTTCTCCATATAAAATACTATAGGCTGAAAATATTTATCCCTAAACATCAGGGACATGTGGAAGGCTTGCTAGCTCCTCATTTTAAATATAGTAAGTGTGCCAGGACAAAATTAATGAGCTAAGTATTCTAAGACTGTTAATTTTTTATACTCAGTTTTCTTTTATGAACAGTTTATAAATGAAAGCCAATGTAAGTACTATTATTCATTAGGAAGACATGATTAGATCTATAAATCTATACATCAAACCTGAAGGATGGATTTTTTTTTAAGAGTAAATATCACTAAAATGTCTTTGGGCCTGTGGCATTTACAATGCTTTCATCACAACAACCAACTGTTAAACCACACACCTTTAATCTCCGGGCTCATGTTAATCCTTACAATTGTTCAGAACTGAGTCACCTTCCTAGATCTTAACACTAACATGTGAATGGGAACAAACAAAAATCAGATCAGGGGGAGGAAAAGCAGTGCCGTGTGAGGACCATACACCTGCTACATTCCTAGAGTGTAACATCTACTTATAAACTCAGTAATTAAAACCTTCATAGAGCCAATTCTCAAGTCCAGCTTTCGTTCATATTCCTTTTTCTCAAGTCTCACTTGTTTGTTCTATTATAGATGATCCTTGTAATCAAAACACACAAATTGTCAAAATGTTATTGTTCCTTATATTTGTCAAGTATATTACCGCATTTCTATGTAAAAGAAAAATGGTTTTTTTTGGCCACCATCAGTTTTACAAGCCTTTTATGTGTTTCTCTGTGTGTAAAGGACAATTTTGATTTCCAGCATCTCTAGTTTGACTCCCTTATCTATACACTCACTGGTGTCTACAGTCATAACCTCACTTTTTAGAAGATTTTACGTAACTCCTACTCTTCTTTCGTGTTCCTTGATTGCATTGCTTTTCTCCTCTCCTGCAATGTGGCATGACACAGCCATCTCAGTTACCGATTCTGCCCCGTCAAATTATAGACACCCAGGAGTATTCACACAATCTGTCCTTCTCAAGACTGTGAGATACCTTCCAATGCAATCTGCATTAGAAATTATTACATCTGTCTGCCTAAACAACCAAGATACTTCAAAAGAAGCCAATTAAGAAAGAAAGCAACCTAACCATTTAGATGTTGTGAAGAAGAAAAAAAATAAAATCATTCTTTTTTTTTTAAGATTTTATTTTTTATTATGTATACAACATTCTTCCTCCATGTATGCCTGCATGCCAGAAGAGGGCACCAGATCTCATTACAGATGGTTGTGAGCCACCATGTGGTTGCTGGGAATAGAACTCAGGTCCTCTGGAAGAACAGTCAATGCTCTTAACCACTGAGCTATCTCTCCAGCCCCCAATAAAATCATTCTTAAGTCAGAATATATTTTAAAGGCTGTTCACGTGGCCCTATATACTAAGGTTAGACACCTATAATCTACAAGTAGCTACAGCACATCTCCCATGGAGCTGTGAACCTCCAGTTTCCTTTTGTTATCAGAGCAAGAGATATAGCAGCTTTCAAGAACTGAATGAAGGTTGAACAGGCTAAGCCGGAGAGATTGAGTTCATGGAAACATCCTAACAAGACACACGTTATTAAATATATATGGGCTTCAGTTTTCTCGTAAGCTTTATTGGTTCCTGTTCTCATCACTATGACCAAATGCATGAGAAGATTCAGGTGAAGAGAGGAGGGTCTGCTTTAGGTGATGGTACAAGTAATCCATTGAGTCATGGCAGGAAAAGAATGTCTGTGAGGGAAAGAAAGGGTGTATGGGTGCTGCTCTGTCCTTCTCACTACCACCCCTAGTTATTCAGCCCATGCCTCCTCACCATCTACAATAAGCATCATATGCTCCCATCCTGTGACACACACACTCCACTCTGGAAATATTCTCATTGACAAACCCAAAAGTCTTCTGGACTAATGTTCTATGCGGATACTAATCTAATCACAGTGATGAACAAAATTAAACCTGGCACAATCATAGCTCTTTTTTCTTTATTATTAGTTGGTAATTCTGTTTGAAAGTTTAGGAAATGTTTAGAGGTTGAGTCTTGCTGGAGGAAGTATATCACTGGGGATGAGTTTTAGGTTTGCCAGCCTCACCCCAGGTCCAATTCTCTACTTCCAGGTTGCAGAGACACCAAAACGTGGAATGTTCTAATATCTGAGCTCTGGTAGGCTTTCCTCTACCTTCCTGAAGGTACTTTTTCTTGCACTATTTGGTCACAGCAAGAAGAAAACTAACTCACATACTCAGCTAGGCACTACTGTGCAAGTTCGAACACCCAATACTGGAGAAGCAGGTAGACCCACAAATTCAAGGCCAGACTGGGTACTAAGGAAGGACCTGGCTCAACACCACAAAGAAAACGAAGACAAGCAAACAAATCTTGATGTTATCTCTATCTTCTGTTTAGCCAATTTACTCAAGTCCCTTTCCTCACAGAAACAGGACTATAGATGAGCACCACGAGCAGGGGGTCTTTTCCGTTTACAGACTTACTCAGACCTGGAAAGACAAACGTGCAGCCACCAAATGTGGCAAGAGAGAAGGACAGACAAAGCAGGGGAGTCTGAAGAGTTTCCGTTATTTAATATTACAGATAATAAAAATATTGGAATCTTATAAAAGCTGACAAAGCAGTGTTAAGTTTTACTGGAAAATACTTTCCTCGCAGGTGCACTTGCAGCGTGTCATGTGGAACGGGACATTTGTAACATTACTTCACCTTTGCTGTTATATTAGTGCCACTAACAAATGTGACAATTTAAATTTAAATAGGCTAAGCATGGTAATATGCATCTTTAATCACAGCATTCAGAGGGGCAAGGCAGGGGGATCTTTGTGAGTTCAAGGCCAGCTTGGGCTACATAGTAATGGACTGAGCTCCCAAGGTCCAAATGAGGAGCAGAAGGAGGGAAAACATGAGCAAGGAAGTCAGGAACAGGAGGGATGCGTCTACCCACTGAGACAGTGGGGCTGAACTAATGGGAGCTCACCAAGGCCAGCTGGACTGGGACTGATGGAGCATGTGATCAAATCGGACTCTCTGAACATGTCTGACAAGGAGGGCTGACTGAGAAGCCAAGGACAATGGCACTGGGTTTTGATCCTACAGCATGTACTGGCTTTGTGGGAGCCTAGTCTGTTTGGATGCTCACCTTACTAGACCTGGATGGAGGGGAGAGGACCTTGGACTTCCCACAAGGCAGGGAACCCTGACTGCTCTTAGGGCTGATGAGGGAGGGGGTGGGAGGAAGGGGAGGGAAATGGGAGGAGGGGAGGATGTGGAAATTTTTAATAAAATTTTTAATAAATTAAAAAAGTGAAAATAAACCAATTGGCAACATGGAAAATAAAACATGTTGCCCCTTCACTATGCTGACAATATTTCAAGTGTTCAATAGGCATGAAAGACACATAGGTACATCGCTGGCCAACAAGGAGCAAGGCATAGGCCAGATTGCAACAGTGGAGTTATCTCATGAGAAATGAATTCTGGTTCTTTCCTTAGTATGACTTCAGAAACTAAATTGGTTTCTTTGAAGAAATGATAAGAGGTTAAATTTTATTGAATATAAAGGAATATCCCACTAAATTTCAGATCTTCTCATACATAAAAGTCTATAACTCATAGAAGAAGGTAACCTAAAAATAAAATATTTCTTATCCACAATCGTGAAGAACTGCAATCATAATAAAGAATAAACAAACATATTTTGAACAGATCCAATACACTTCAGTAGTTAATTTTTTAAGTTCAAATGATTAGTTCTATTTTTATATATTCTTTGAGAATTTCATATGTGTATAGAGTACAAGTTGATTATATAATTTATTTAAGATTCATGGTTGACATGAGAGGTCAGCTGATACTTGCCTCCAAGAATGGCTACCTGTTTCTGATCCTGGGAATCCAATTGGTAAGGAAATAACTCCCCCATATTGTCCTCTGGCCTAGAGATGATCTGTGAAATACACATGTGCCATCCAGATACAGACATACACACATACAGCATGTGTGTGACATGCTCAGGCATAAGTAAATACATGCAATATAGTTTTATTCAGAAATTAATATGAAAATTACCTGCAATTTATGAATGGATTTATCAACCTTCTTTCCTTGCTCCCAAATATTTATAAATGAAAAAGTACATAATTTTTAATCTTTCAAATTCTATAGAATGAGGACACTTAAAATATCAGACTGAATGAGTCAACAAATTACTTTGACTGATTCCAATATTTACATTAAAAAATCAATTGCTTCTCACTCATTCTAGAGCTTGCATTTAAAAAATAATCACACTTCATATGAATTGCACTGACTATAAAGATGATCTCATTTGAATTTATTGTAAATCTATATGGAAAGTCAAGGTGTAAAGGATTTTCCTAGATATTTTTCTAGAATTTAGTATGCTTGGTTTTAGACTCTACCTCACTCTCTCTAAGGTTCTTCATGTAACTATCCACAGCAATATTGGTATATGCTTTAATTATTCTGTGGTGTTTTTTAACGATATTTTATGTCTGTATGTCAACGGCAGGTGAATGTGTATTTGAATGGAAAAGAATACATATGAATGCATAACAGAACTTTTTTTGTTTCCAAACCAATCTGTCAAAAGTAAAGCAAACACACAGAGACTTTGAATGTGAATTCAAAGTTATACTGTTCTTTAACTAATGATGACAACATAGAATAGAATTACAAAATTTGCTTTTCTAAGGTATCTGATGCGAGAAAATATTTGAGTCCTAGAAATAAGATAGAGTAGATTTTTTTCTATAAAGTTTTGTTCTAAAGGTAGATTCTGAATAAGTGATAAAGAAAGAGGAAGATGAGAAATAAATGTTTTAATTTATCTTTCACAATTACAATCACAAATATAACAAAGTCATTACCAAAGAGAATTAATTTGAAATATCTAATTTTCCAACATGCTGGTTTTGCTAAAATTCTATCAGTTCAGAGGGAATTGTTGACTCTAATCTAGCAACCAACCTATTTAGTATTTAGTATGCATGTGACATATTTGTGAAAACGTAGCTACCTGAATAATGTATTTAATCAAGAAACTTAAAGGCAATGTGAGTTTCAATGTGAACTGATTAGCAAAAACATGATCAGCTCCCTAAAACTTAAATCTTAGAGTTAACAGTTTTCATCATGTTCCCTTAGTGTTTAGCCTTAAATCCTGGAATGAAAGATGAATATAAAAATCTCCAAGATGATATTGGTCTTGCTTTATAATGCTTTCTTCCAACTCTGTAAACAACAGTGAATAATGAGGAAAGATAACAATTATCTTCACATTCAGTAAAATAATGTGAATTTTTACCATAATTCCTGAATGAATAAAATCGTTCCCTAAGTAGTTTTTTCTTAAGAAATGAAAGAAGCCCTGATAAATATGTAACCTCATATGTGAAAATGCCGGCGTGTTTCAACATAATAGCATATTTCCTGAGGGCGGAAGAACTGTGGATTTCTTGATCCCTAATCTACTGCTTTTCTCATTCTTAGGAGATTCTCTTTCTTTTATGAGCACTAAAAAGCAGTCCTTAAAACTGCCCAGCAGGGCTAGCATGCATCGTAGGGTGCACCCTGGCTCCTGTGCGCTGATCTATTTCCCATGCTCACCATCAAGAGACCTAATGCACCTCTTCCTGTGGTCAGGCAGTTCTTTCTCAGTACTTTCTCTTTCAGCAGGATAGCAATCACTTTTGTGTGCTCTGTAGGAAATCCCAGGAAAGTTACTGTCCCATAAATAACCTGGTGGAGAGCCAGGTCTTTCCTAATTTTCCCTGAGGTGCTGCATCTCTTTGTGAGGCTGAGATGCTACTGCGTCCATTTTCTAGTCAGAAGCACAAACAAATGCAAGCAGGTTCCAGGTGCTGCTGCCTTTCCCACTAGGATTTGTAATTAACTTGTTGTTTCAAACAATTTTTTTTTGTGGTATGCCTAATCGTGTTTTTCCAGTACTGGGATTTAGACGGCCAATAAAAAGAGGAACCAAATCAATGATTCAAGCGACAGTTCTCATTGCCAAGCAGGTCCACAAATGCTCCCTGTTCAGATAAACAACATAAACAACACATTTATAACGATCTGACAAATACCCTTGTCACTGTATGACATGTTCCCTGGGGAATGACTGGTAAGAGTCCAAAACACAATCTCTGTCTTCCACTCTTATTGTTCAAACTACAGTGGATTCAACATATTTCAAAATATAGCTGAGTTCCTGCAAATGTTAATCTCTTATGAAGTGGATACGGGTTGGCTACAGATTCTGGCGAGCAAGCCTGCTAGAGCTGTTAACAGAATTTCAGTTCCTTCCGTTCTTTCCAGATTCAGGGACTTGTTACTCAAACCCATCAACAGAGCCTTCTGCATACATAGGCCTAGTGAAACGAATTTTTTTCCCTTCAGAATAGTTAAGTCCCAGTTTTAGAATATTTTAGGAATAGTTAGAATAATCTTCTCGTGCATATAATACAAAGATTCTACTTTCAAAAATCAAAGACAAAATTTATTAGTCACTCATACTAAATAGGTAAAATGTCCTATGAATTCTACGTTTTTTGAAATAAAAAGAGAAAGATTTTAGTCTCCTTTTCAGAAATATTATGTACTATGAAAAATCAAGACACCACCATTTTCTTATTAAAATATTTTGTACATCTAATCTGTGTGATACTTTGAAGATAATATATTTTTTCTGTTTTGCAAATGCCCACTACATAGGATTTATATAAAGAAATATTATAAAATATATTCTATGATCATATTAGTAGAAATAATGTTCACAAAGAATAAATCAAAATGTAATTTTTATGAAAGCACACAACACTAAAATCTTTGAAATACCTGATAGTAACATACATTTAGCAAGGCACAAGACTTAAAAATCCTGACTGTTCTATTGCCATAGAATCTAGGGACTTGAGTTCTCTTATCTTTTTTTTTTTTTTTTTTTTTTGCATTTGCTTGCCGAGACCTTCTAGGTTAAACCCTTTAAAAAGTCAATTCCAGCCGGGCAGTGGTGGCGCATGCCTTCAATCCCAGCACTCAGGAGGCAAAGGCAGGCGGATCTCTGTGAGTTCGAGGCCAGCCTGGTCTACAAGAGCTAGTTCCAGGACAGGAACCAAAAAGCTACGGAGAAACCCTGTCTCGAAAATTCAAAATAAAATAAAATAAAGTCAATTCCACTGTGCCAGTATATAACTCTGAGGGACATTATGAAGTGTGACTGGAGTTGAAATTTACTGTCTTTTTTCCCAAGAGTTATTTGACAATGATTTCCCAGCTTCCTTTCCCAGTATAAGAGAATGGAGCCATGAAAAGGCAAATACAAAGTTACCAATAAAAGGATATATATAAAAATTGCCTTTTTGTCATCAACATTGTAAAAACTTCAATGCATAGGACAGAATTTGATCCCTTTCTGGATGATTAGAGATGCAGTCTAGAGGTGACACGTCAAAGGCAGTGTGTTTCTAAGGGGCCATCCCTTAGAGACGATGAGATGTGAGGTTTGGGGAAGAGTGAACAATTCAGATTCACACAGGCAGCACGTTGAAGAAAAGACAAACACTGAGCGGGCAATGCAAGTTAAGTTGAGTGTGACTTCAATAAAGAAATAATACACTACATAAGAGACGTGAAGACTTTCAGATAATAGAAAGATATAGAAGTTGTGTTATTAGATTATTAGATTTGGGGAAAGCTTATGAAGGGCAGCATGTTGGATTTGGTATCACAGCCACAAGATTTGTGGAAGACATTATTAAGAGGAAATAGCATCAAGACAGGGGTTGATAGTGAGACTATTTCTACACCATTCCTGATGCTTCCTCCCCTGTGGCGGTGGCCCATTTCTATCTCTTTACATTGTCTCACCAGGTATTTTAGAGTTTATCCAATTGATACATTAAAAAGAGCATCTCACTTGAGTCTGTTTCTCTACATTTCTCTCCCTGTAGGTGTTCTCCCTGGATCTTCCCTCAGGGGTCCTCTTGGATAGAGCTCCTTCATCACAGCCTTGTCCCAGTACTTCCTTCTGTACTTCTGTAGCTTTGTCAAATTCTTGGATTGACATACCAGCCTCATTTGACTGAAATGTGAACTTCACTATCCAATGTTGTTCTCACTGGTAAGTTGATATTTTTCCCCCGTACATTTTGTTTGTGTTCCTGTCTAACATTCAACTCTCGAGAAGATGAAGAAAAGGGTATTTCCTGAGCCAGGTGGCAGACTGAGACATCAGAGAGATAAGAGAATAATCTCTCCAAGTTGGAAAATTGAGACACATACATTATGGAATGTAGAAATGTTGCATAGGACTTAATTACTAAGGCGTTTCAATGACCAGTCACATGTGAAATTGGACATGGCTGTGGCTTTGAGAATACACTCCAGAAGGATACTTGATTAGGCAAGAAAAGAAAGTTCAGTCTAAAAAAAAAATACAGAAAATGCCATATAATTACAGCTATTGGTCTATGATTTGAAGAAGTGATTAAACAGATTTTTTACTTGTTAACAAATATGTCTTCACTTCATTTGAGAAAAGCGACTTGGTTAGGACTTGTGATTTTTAATCAGGCAATAAAAAATTACCTTGTCCACCTAAATGAAATGTTTCCAAAACAAGTTAATCACATTTGCATTCCAACATTAGCTTGCTTCTTAATTGTGCATCTAATCAACTCCAAATGCACTTTACCAAAGAAAATTTACACTCTTCCCATAGACGCTATACTCGAAAAATCTAGATGAGTCTGCTAATTAGGTTATCAAAATTTTGTTTGAGTTAAATTTTTCTGTTTCAGAAGAAAACAGAAAGAGAAAAAATGAAGAAGGAGCATACAGAATCAAATAAAAGTATCACATATTCCTTATTTACTTTTGCTTTGGAAAATATCCTAGACAAAATTATAACATTGAGTTTCTCTTCGCTTGAACTACAGCAGGCAATAATATTCCTTAGAGCGACTAAGATTATAACTTAAAAGAAAGCTTTGGGGTTTTCATATCAGGAGGAAAGAGTATAGTGCTTCGTGTTGGTTTAAAAGGACCATCATGCCATAGAAAAATGGTTATGAATTTGGTATTGAAGAGATAAGATGTTAACAATACACCAATTTTCCTGGAGTGTCATATAATTGTGGTTTAAATAAATCAAATAAGCATTGCCATGTGTAAGAGTTTTTCTTTGTACCACCAGTCAGCTCCGAAATAACCACACAGAGACATACTATTAATCACCAAAGCCTGACTAATAGCTCAGGGTTGTTTCTAACTCAACAGACATAAGAAAATTGAAATAACTCCCTGCATCCTATCAGACTGCCACAGATTAAAGTTGGGTATCAACAACAACAAAGCTTACAAACTTATGGAAACTTAACAGCTGTCTACTGAATAAAAAAAATGGACCAAGACAGACAGAAAGAAAAAAAGAAAGAAAGGAAGGAAGGAAGGAAGGAAGGAAGGAAGGAAGGAAGGAAAAAAAGAAAAAAGAAAGAAAGAAAGAAAGAAAGAAAGAAAAACATCTCAGTTAGCCATCTTTTAGAGACAGGCAAGTCTTCCAATGGTAGGATTGGTTTGCATTCAGCTGAGTTGGTGGCCGATGGGTTCCATGGAGATCTCCAAACAACCCAAATTGATGCTAAGACAAGGGGTTGCTCTCTGCAAATTGACACTGGGGCCCCATTGCTGAGGACTGTACCTATACAGTATATGTCACTGAACTTACAGAGGTTGAACTGATATCGGTATGGAACCCTCACCCCTACAGTCCAGTCTCTAGTGCAGGAAGGTACTTTACAGGCTACTCAAAAAGAAACTTAGACCCAACCTGGCGACAAAAATCTTCAGCCAACCAGCTGTCCTGCCTGTAAAATGTATTGTGACAATGGAGGCAAAGAACTGTGGACATGGCCAACCAATGTCTGACTAACTTGAGGACCATTCCACAGAAGGAGTCCAGGCCCAACACTTCCTTGGTGACCAGCAACTGGAGACTGGTTAGACCAGAGATGTAAGGTTAAATCTAACACAACTGGTCTTAAAAAGACAAAAAAGAAATCAATGAAATGATTCCTAATAATATTCTGTTCCACTCATAGGTTGGTAGCTTGTGCAGTTATCAACAGAGAGGCTTCTCTGACAGCAGATAGAAGCAGATACAGAGGCCTGTAGACAGACATTATATAGAGAGTGGGCCTAAACTGGACATCTCCACTGGGTCCTTTACCTTGGTGCTCAGGTAATCCCACGAGAAGGGGCTGAAAGATTGTAGGTATCAGAGAGGATGAGGGACACATGGAAAACAAGGTCCCCATAATCAACTAAGCAAACTATATATGCGCTCACAGAAATGGAAACTTCAAGCCTGGGGCCGGTAGGGGTCTACATCAGGTCCTCTGCGTATATGTTATGGCTTTAAAACCTTCTCCCAAATCCATGCCTTTGGGTTTTTTTTCTCTGTCTGTGAGATGCACTGAGTTCAACCAGGATCATTTGTATAACAATGCATTAGGGATATTCTGAGTAGCCTGTGGGTTTCCTCAGATTATACACAGCAGAAGACAATAACTGTTTCTCACCAAGAATCCATCAGTAGTCAATAATTATCAGGGAGCTGTAGCACTCTGTGAGTCCTTCCATACTCTATGTTGTTGGCATACCTAGTCTTGCTGAGGATAATTGTCCATAGCTGCTGGGAATGATGAAGACTGTTTTCCAGTCCTTTTCCTCATGTTCAAGTACTGAACCCGCAGCCTGCTCGTGAGCAATGAGCATTAGGGAGTAGTACAGATGTTTTGTTCAGGGTCAGCTCTAAACATCTTGAGCAGCTATGCATTTCTGCACCCGTGACCATGTATTCAAAAGTGAAGCTTTTAATTGAGGCTAAGAGTAGCACTTGCCATTTCTCAACCATTAATATTTTTTTTTTTTTCGAGACAGGGTTTCTCTGTGGCTTTGGAGCCTGTCCTGGAACTAGCTCTGTAGACCAGGCTGGTCTCGAACTCACAGAGATCCACCTGCCTCTGCCTCCCGAGTGCTGGGATTAAAGGCGTGTGCCACCATCGCCCAGCTTCAACCATTAATATTTACAAGTCAGCTGGTGCCAAACATAGGTCATCTTTTATAGCTCCAAAATCCCAGTCAAGGCCTTTCGCAGGCTGCTTCTGAAAATATTGTACTTTCTTAACTGCTAGGTTGTACTTAAGAATAAAAGGTATATATCAAGGTCACACACCCTCTCCACTACTGCTAGGAGTCTTAGCTTGGGTCACCCTTGTGATTTCTTGGGAGTTTCCCTAGCTTCCAGAAGTCTCCCTAATCCTATAATGGCTCCCTCTATCAAAGTATCTCTTTCCTTGCTCTCTCTATCTGTTCCTCCCACAACTCAAACATCCCCTTTCCTTATGTTCATCTTCTTTCTTTCTTCCCTCCCAATTTACTAAGGAGATCATATCTATTTCCCCTTCCTAGGGGCATCCATACATGTCTCTCTTAGTATCCTCCTTGTTACTAGTTTCTCAGGGGTAGCCTGGTTATACTTTTCTTTATGTCTAATATCTACTTATGAGTCAGTACATACTGTGTTTGTCATTCTGGGACTGAGGCCTTACCCTTTCCAAAGAAAGGATAAGGGAAAGAATGGGGGGAAGGTTGGGGTACTTGGAGGAGAGGAGGGAAAGGGAATTGTGGTTGATATGTAAAGTGAAAAAAAATCTTTTAAATAAAAAAATTTTAAAAAGAATAGGAAGGTACATCACTTTTGTGTTTTGGAGGGATGTCAGAGTTGCCATGGCTATGATATAAATGCACAACCTTTCCACTGAAGGTTGCTATAGAAAACTTTCGTAAAACAAAATCTGGGTACAGTAGTAAATGGTTAAAAAATAAATGAATATTCCAATGCTATTGAAAATCACTCAAAAACGATGCTTTTCTTTTTCCTGTTACTCCATGTCCATTTCGAAAAGACTCCATTAGAATTTTTAGCTTCTAAAAATTTCCCATTTGGTTTTATACCACTTGTAGGCAGTGGTGAATGAAAAAAATAAAAAGTCGAAATGCAAGCAGTCAATAAGACTAATTGGAAGGAACACAAACACTTCATGTTTTCTCTCCTGAGCAGATCTAAAATCCAGTGTGTGTGTGTGTGTGTGTGTGTGTTTGCCAGAGAGATAGAGATATCAGGAGATCAGAGACTGAGACAGAGATCAGAGACATAGTGTAGGTAGAGTTTTCAAAAGAACCTCGATCAGCACTGTTTTGCCAGCCACCTCCAGAATTACCATGCAGAGACATTATTATTTATACAGTCTCAGCCAATAGCTCAGGCTTACTATTAGCTAACTCTTACTTTTTCAATGAACCCATATTTTTATTTATTCTTTGCTTGGTACCTTTTCTCAGTAAAGCAAGTCCATCTAACTTATCTGTCTACTTGCTACTCTCCTCCACCTATCTTCTTCCTAGTATTCTCTATCTGGCTCTTGCCTTAACCTCTCTCTGTCCAGCTATTGGACCACCAGCTTCTTTATTAAACCAATCACAGTGACATATCTTCACAAATGTAAAGGAATATTCCACAACATAGACAGAGGCAGAGATAGACAGGGAGTGTGGAAAGAGACATGAAACAAAAAGAACAGTATGATATGGGGGAGGGTCTTAAAGAAGGGTGGGGAACATCAAAAAAAAAAAAGAGTGCAACAGAATACATGTGAAGTTAAAGAAATCAGGGGGCTAGTGTACGGAAGGCTGGATAGCAGGAGTGCAGAGGGCCTAGGAAGAGAACTCTGATAAAAAAAAAAAAAACTGGAAAAAAAGAACAAGAATGCTGTAATGAAAGCCATTACTTTTAATGCTAATTACAATACAACTAGATAAAACTGTTCACTTGTTTTTAGAAAGCAAGACAATTATGAGTACTGCAAAGGAAGTAAATTATCAGGAGATCATTTAAGTGGACAAAGTAATGAATAAACGTGTGGGTAGCAATGTTCTTGTTCCTTCATTGTAGGAACTAGCACCATTTACAACAGCTATCAGTGTTCTCTATGTGCCGATTCTGCATCTCAAAAGAGTTAAGGGAAGGCAAGATCAGCTTAATAGCCCTGAGCTCCTTGTTTTTTCTATGATTTGAAGACCAAATAATGTTTACGTTTAAAATACATGAAGTATTAAGAAATGATTTTGTGTTCTACTCACATTGAGTATTTTGATTAAATTTTACTGATGTTCATTGGCCCAATTTTTAAAGTCAAAATGCGTGTCTTCTTTAGTATCATGAATAAGAGAAATCAGCCTAACACACACACACAATGATTTTTTTCAGACAAAATGTATTATCAAGAGCAAAGTAAAAAAGTTTGTCTTCTTATCTTTCCTGTTGAAACACAGCCGCTATCCCATACACAACTATAACAGTTATATGCTTAGGTTAGCATACACTTCTCTAAATGTTATCCTAAAGTGTATGAAAGTACTGTGTCTTTTCTGGTTCACCCAGGGGAGGTTCAAGTAGAGAGCAGACTGATACTGTAAACTTCTGTTTAGGATTCTGTGAGCTCTATCATAACTGACAAATAAACAGAAAAGACATTTTGTTTATTCAGAGATCCTCTTCTATCTTTTGTCAGAGAGTAAATACATATAATTTTTGCTGGGATTTAAGCAATAACCAAGAGGATAAATGCCTGCTCTTTTCTATTATTCTTTTACTGTGTCTTTGGTAGGAGTTTGTACTATAATTTGGGCAATTTGCATATGCTTTATTTTTTTCTCCATCTCCTGTTTTTCGAGCACTATTTCCTTTGATTGAAGACTTGCTATGACAGAAGATAATGGAGCTTTCGGCACTCAGTGGGGTGTCTGTCACTGCTGACTTCAGCTGCTGCCTTTGTTTTTCCTTTCCTTATACTCCTCTGATTTTCTCTGGCACTGTGAGAAACAATTAGGAAACCCATGAGCCATTATAAAGTACTATGTGACCCAATGGTTATTTTTAAATATCTTTCAATCTTCGAGATTTCTTTGTTTATTCTTAGCAATGGTAAATTACTTCGTTATTTTCCATTTACTCTGCAGCAGAAGGTGGCTAGATTGCTTTCTGCCTTGGGGGAAGCAATCTCAGATTGTGCGCAATTTGTATTACTTCTCATATTGGCCCTCATCACATCAATCAAAATCTTCCCACATTTTGTCTCTACTTCATGAAGTTTTCTCTCACTGACCTTGCTGAAGTCGCTTGTTAATTTTCTTCCTTGGGCTTCACAACCCTTTGAAAGGATATTCTGGCAGACATAACTGGTCTTCTCTAATACAAAGTTGTTTCTATTTTTTAACTTCCCGTCATAAAGAGGACAATAGTTTTAGATCTACTTGCATATAAATCAAGCATCAAAAACTAATCACATGGATAAACATAGAACATGGCATTTGTCACATTGGATTATGAGGACATTATTGTCAATTCCCCACAATGTTTGTCTTCCTACTGTGGCTACTAGGGAGGAACAATACAGAAAGTGTGCACTGCATCGGCCTGTGTGAACCCGAGACTCTCGAAACCCCATAGAAACATACCCATCCTTCTATAGTACAGTGTGAGTTACGTAAGCAAGCCTTGGTCTTGCATTTGTTAAACTGCTTAACTTGCAGTAGAATCATATCATACATAGTTATGACAAAACTAAGTGCTCGCAGTAATTGTTCTATGCATGTATCTCCAAATGAAATTTCTAGATTAAGGTGGCTAGAATGAGTCAAAGAGGTATAGTCATCAGTGTGGTTTAGATGAAGAGACAGTAGTGCAATCTGGAAGGTTATGTTGAATAAGTTTTTTAATATGTGTCGTTCATTGTTTTCAGGTTTAAAATGAAGAACATTATTATCAACATTCAGTATAGAAGTGAGGAGTAAACAGTGAAGCAGAAGTTAAGGAAGCACAATGCCTTCTTGAATGTGGAAGTTATTGCTCTTAAAATCTTGACTCCTGAAGCTCTACCAATTGAGTTCAATTTTTTATTGCATGTACAGTTTGGGCCATATTTTGATTATCTTTTGCTTTATTTAAATGTTGACTCAAACACACAACCTCTGCATATATAGGTGTGTGCTGGTTATGTAGGTATTTGTATTGACATGCATACCAGGACAAAGGTATTTGACCAGCAGTGTATCAGTCCTGTTTTGAAATGAATGACTTTTTTGTTGTTGTTGTTGTTGTTTTTTGTTTTTTTTTTGGCCGGACTTGATTAGTCACCGTTTTGTCATCTGCGAAATAGAGGGCTCGGCAGAATCAGATCAAAAAGCATAAAGGGAAGAAAGTAAAAGAAAAAAGTGTTTCACTTCATTTTAACACTTCAATGACATAATGAATACACTGCCAAGAGCTAAGTGTTGATAAGATATTAGAAAGTCTAAATGTTTGGCATGCTTGGTATTCAAATAGCTCTAGGAGTTTGTTAAAATACATGGTGAAATTGTAGAAAATAATAACACATCACAACTGCCACATTTTCCCTGTGGGTAAAGCATATTCTTTCCCGCTGAATTCAGATTTATTTTTTTATTTATTTGGGTACCTGCAGGTTTGTCATTTACATTAATGCACCACTTAATATCAGTGTGGAAGCTAGAGAGATTGTTCTACAGGCAAAAGCACTTGGCCTGAAATGCCAAGAATTCTAGTTCAGATCCCATGGGCCATGTGAAAAATAAGGTGTTCCTAGGAATGCCTATCATCTTAGCTCCAAGGGAGGCAAAGATAGCAGGATCACAGAGGCCTGTTGTTTCCCAAACTAACCAGTAAAACACCAGCCACAAATTTAAACCACGAATCTGCCTCAATGAAAGAGCCATCAAGTGATACCTGTTTCTTTTTTTTTTTGCACACACATGAATACACAACAAACAAACACACACATTAACATGCATACACACACTGCATAAAATAAAATATGAAAAAAAAATAAAAAATACAAGTATGAGTCCATTTTGAGCTGAAGAAGTCCCCCAAGCTCCAGCTCTTTAGAGTTGAAAGTGCTTAGCTTGCCACTACTTAGGATCACCCTCCAATTTGTGCTGAGTGTTGAATAAAGTGAGCAGAGAAGAAAATTGCCACGGTAGCAACTGCACATTCAGAAGACATAAAATCCCATTAGATATTCCTTGAGGATGAAACCATGCATTATTAATCTTTGTCCCTTAGCATATAACATTGCTTACGCAGTATGATAAATAATAAAAATATCATAAACAACTGCAAATTCAGTACATCATTGATGTCACCCGGATTAGAAATCCCTTTTCAGTATGTTTCAGTTTTCCTCCTTCATTTTTTAATTGTCCAAAATGAAATTAAAATTTATGAAGTCTATAAATTTATTTTCAGTTTCTTTTGAAAAATCACACACATCCGCAACACACACGCACAAACATATGACAGGTTAACATGATACCTAAATAATGTATAACATTTATGATTTATATATTATGAATTCTATATATTTTCATCATTGTCTTTAAAAATCATGTTTCATTGATCATTTTCTAAGTCTAGACCCTTGTAAAAATATTATAATTACCTCCCACATGAAAAAAATTCTCAACAAAAGCAAAAGATGTGAAATACATTATCATACAGGTTTTAAATGAAGGAATATTTTAGGCAAAATTCTTAGCCAGAAACAATTATTTCAGACAATATAAAGCAAATATTGGGGAAGTTTAAATGTTTTGTATTTTTCATTTAACTTAAAAGCAAGTACCATTTTTGACTCAGTCACATCACAGAATACATCCACATAATCAAAATTGTGCCCCCCCCCCCAGAATCTGCTAGTGTTCCCTTGGAAATGTCAGCGAAAATAATTTTACATCAAAATGTCAAATTCACAACAACCTCACATGAAAGTCACATCCATTACCCTCATTTTGACAGTTTTGCGAGAATTGATTGACAGTACCGAAGTGCACCCTTTTCTTCACAGCACATCTCTGTTTGTAGCTGAGACACTCTAGTGAAACAAACCTTCGATTTAACAGCAGCCTTGCAGAGGGAAGACTTTGTCCTCAATCCTCCTAAGGGGATTAACTCTCCTCTCTTAGGGTTTCAAGTGCTGTAAAGATTTTATACCCCGAGTCACATAGTTATAGCTAAGACGATACAACTGAGGTTTCTGAAGGGTCAATAGAGCTCTCTATTTTTCTCTATGATTATTTTCAAAATTTTACCTGTAATCTTGTATCGATAGCAGCACTGATTTGACTTCAAAGTCATAGTCTATCCAGAAAGCATTCAAAAATACTTTTAGAACGAATGGATTGGAAGAGGGGTTGGTGAGACAAGGGAAGCAAACCAAGGGGGAGAGGCAATGAGGGATGAGGATTCTATGAGTTGTTTGTAGGTCCTTTGAATCTTCTCAAGCCTACGGATCACTAAGTCATTATAGTCTACATATAAATACTGATGAATATGATTCTCTAGTTTTACACAGTATTATTTAATGATCTTTAAAAATAGATTTTGTGCTTTATATAGCCGCATTACAGTTTTTCTCTTAAAAATCATACTGAATGTATTTCTTTTCTTATAAATGACATTTCTGTTTTGTGAAGCTGTTAAGATATATTATTACATAGAGAGTGAGGGATTGTGGGAAAGGGAAGGGCTTCCAAAGGAGGGGAAATGCTGTGGGACAATGGTCTTCCATCTTGTTGTTTGTATTATTTTTAATAGAACACTGATTGGCCAGTATCCAGGTAGGAAATAGAGGTGGAGCAATGAGAATTCTGGGAAGAGGGAAGTTTCATTCTGTAGTCATGATCCAGACCCAGAGGAAGCAAGTTGTGACTGTTTCTCCGAATAAGATACCAAGCCATGTGGCTAGCATAGACAAGAATAATGAGCTAATATAAGTTATAAGAGTTAATAAGAAGCCTGAGATAGTGGGCCAATCCGTTTTATAATTAATGTAGACTCTAGTGTGTTGCTTTGGGACTGAATGACTGTAGGACCAGATGGGACAGAAACCTTGGTCAACAGAGAAACAGAATATAAGGAAATGGATTGACAGAGGAGCTTGAACAGGAGAGAGGAGTAAATGAGGGTTGTACAAAAACCGGTGATAAGAGAAGCTTTTGAAAATATATAAATATATTTTTAAAATATAAATATAATCACCAAATAACAAAAGAGAAATGTCCCCAACTAGATTTCTCTTGCTACCAAATAAAACATCCTCTTCCAGAAATGGGTTATATAGAATTGTTTCGTTGGCCAAAGATGAACTTGGAAACCTCCAAACAACTCAGGATATTGTCGTGGCTATATTTGGCTTACCGCAAATACTGGTAAGAACCTACTGCTGAAGATACCACCAAATAACTCATTCGACATGAAAAAGTAGAGTCAGCTCCTACCTAATTGGCTTCACTACTACTGAGTAGTGTTAATGGGACTGAAAGATAGTTTGCATGCCGCCAGGAGAGAAAGTTAAAGACCAACCCAAACACAAACCCTTGGAACTACAATGGTGACCTGCTTGAGAGATACGCTAGTACATTAATGGCACAAAGTTTTAGGAACAACCAACTAATATATGATGTATTTAAAGTCCACTTTATGAGATGGAAGCCATACCCAACATTGTCTGGGTAGCCAAGAACCTAAGGGTTCTAGGGTAAAACCAAATACTACTGTTTTGCCAAAGAAGCATAGCAATAAAGCAACTCCTAAGGATATTCTGCTATATTCATATATCAGCAACACTTGCTCAACCATCGTAAGAGAAGCTTCATTTTGCAGCAGTTGGGAACAAATACAGAGACCCACAGCCTGACAGCGTGTAGAAACTGAGAAAACTCAGCTCCAAATGAGATATCTTAATCAATTTCTTCCCCTTGAGGGCTCAGGGAACTCTGCAAAAGAAGCGGCAGAAAGAGTATAAGAGCTAATTGGTTGAAAGACACCAATAAAACAAGGCCGTTTAGACACAACAAGAATAAGACATGTATCAACTCACAGAGATTGTGGCAGCATGCAAGGGTCTACATAGAACTAAGACATAGCTGGGAGCGCAAGTGGACAAAAGCATCAATCTTGAACCCAAAAGCTAACTCCACATAACCACTTATGAGGAAAAATTAGTTTTCACCAAAGAAGCCCCACTAGGTACTAAGCTTCTTTAAAATTAGGTCCCATACCCAGTTGTAAATGATCAATACAAAATGAACTCAAGGACATTTTTGGATGAGTTTTTGTCTCATAATGCTTTGTCTGAACATTGTTTTTTAACCTTATAGGTCTTTTGATTATATGATATGGTTTCTGATTTTGTATTTTTGTGGCTTTCCTGTGTGTGGAAATGTGTATCTTTCTATCTGTATAAGTTTCTTGTGCCTTTTCTTTATTCTTTTATCTGTTTATTTGTTTGGTCCTTTTAGTGGTCGGGAAGTACACATCCCAAACTACTACCCAGGGTAACTGAGAAAAGGCTTCTTAGAAATGAGGATTCAGAGCTATTTATAATAACTTCACACATGATCTGAAGGTCATCTTATTTTATTTTTCTTTAATTCTATTGTCTTGTCCAAATTATCTGTAATTTTTAGCTCTAATTCTTTTGTTCCAATTCTGTAATTCTAATTTTTTAGTTCTAATTTTTGTTGCAATTATCTGTTCCACTTCACTCTGCTCCTATGTTTTCCTAGCTTAAATCGATTTTTTTTACAGTATCTTGAGCAATAAGAAAAAGAGTTACAAGACTTACATCTCATTAGTCATAACACATCCCTTGGATAAATGAGAAGGAGCCGGGCCATTTACCATGGCATTGCAAGGCTTCAAGGTTCTAGGTGTAAGACTGTGACCAGAAGTTGGGGTCACAGTGCCTGGATGAGACAAGCTGCAGAGAGAACTGCACAGAGTCAGATCTTATCAGCCATACATGGCAAGCAAAAAATTGGCCTGATTTTTTAGGTTGCTTTGTATTAATAATGTTGGTTAGACACCTGTGGCTTTGATATTGTGCATAACTGCAAAGTTTTAAAATTATGACCTATTTACAGTAATATTTAGTCTAGTTTGAACTCACTTTGAGGTGAATATGAACTAATTGTATGTAGTATCAGTAAATAGAGAAAAGCAGGCTTTTAAGTTCTTACAGTCCTTGTGGGAAAATAGATCTAGTTATGAATCATATATGAGTATATTTTTTATATATTAAAATTATGCAGATTAAAGAGAAGTAATGTTCTTGACAATTCATAAACATATGTGCCCATAAAATTGAGATGCAAATCATGAGTTTATGTTGTAGGAGGCCGTTTATTTCCCGGCCACCCAAACTCCCGAAATAATCGCACAGAAACTATATTATTTGAAACACTGCTTAGCCAATGAATCTAGCATGTTCCTAGCAAGCTCTTTCATATTAAATTAACCCACTTCTACTATTTTATATTTTACCACAAGGTGGTTGACCTACCAGCAAGGTTCTGACAAGCAGCTCAGGTCTTTCTTCTCTGGTGGCTACATGGCTTCTCCTTTTTTTTTTTTTAGTTTTTCGAGAGAGGGTTTCTCTGTGGTTTTTGGAGCCTGTCCTGGAACTAGCTCTTGTAGACCAGGCTGGTCTCGAAATCACAGAGATCCGCCTGCCTCTGCCTCCCGAGTGTTGGGATTAAAGGCTTTTGCTCTGCCTTCTTTATCCCAGCAATCAGTTTCATTTCCATGCCTAGCTCTACTCTGCTAAACCACTGGCCGAAATAAATTCTTTATTAGCCAATGGTATTCACAGCATATAGAGGAGAATCCCACATCAAGATTACATTTACACATCACATGAGATTATATGCCACAGTGTAGGTATTAGGGAGATACCATAGCTGCTTTTGCACATCTGAAATTCCAGAGTCAGTGGTCTCATTGGCCTTGCCTGGAAGGGATTCTCCTCTATCAGAGAATCATTTCCTGGTAGGTTAATTTCCGAGCACTAGTTACCACCTCCTGAAACTCTCACAGTCTCCAACAGTTCCTATTCTGGCTTTCATTTAAATTTTTATATTTTACATACTTTTATAATGAGAGAGAAAAAGAAAACATTTTACTTGGGTAAATGAGGAAATGGAGAGGAATTGGGAAAGGGAATCTGTTAGGAGCTGTGAGTCCCCAGATCCTGAATTTCTTGTAAACAACTTGTTTTTCCCATATTTGAGTGCCTACAGCTGCTCTGAGCACGAGACCTTCAGGAGTTCCTGATGGCAGGAGAGTGGTTTCTGGTGGGTTTGGCTGGGGCGTGGCTATCCCTACATAAGCTGCCCCTGGACACAATAAAGGGGGCATTTTCGGGGTATTTTGGCTTCAAGGATGACCTGTGTGTCTGTCTGTGAGTCTTTGTGTGTTTCAATCTCAGCCCCTTACCTGGTTCACAAAGTATGTGGTGGCGCATAGAGCATAGATGGGCATGGTGTGCCGCAGGAATCTGTGACCCAAATAAATTGCATAAAAAAAATCTATTTTCAATAAAAAAAAAATTAAAAATTTCATCCCCTAAAATGCAAACTTAAATTTTAATACAAAAAACATAATTTAAAAATGTTACTTTTGTATAATTTTGTATCAGTTTCTTAAATACTAAATGGCTCATTAAGGATAGACTTTGTGATAATCATTGGTTAAAGACTTTTTGTTCAAACAGTATCTTATTATAAATAAAAATACTTGTGCAGTTCTTAGTACTGAGAGTGAATGAATCGAATCTGAACATCCTTTAAATTCATATTGTTAGATAATGTATGCACAGATCTAAATTATATGTGTTAACTAAAACTCTCTCCCCTCTTCATATCTGTAACCAGTAACTGCCTTTTTATTTCTTGTTCTTACATTAGGAGTTGGGGTAGCTTTCATTATATAATTTAATAAGTCTACCAATCTGCTTTTTATAATTAATACATAGATAATGAGTACTTTATAAATTATAGTAAAATATATCTACTGATAAACCCAAGAAACATGTTAATACAAGACGCTGAGCATTGGAACTTGTTTGTCAGATACTTATTCACCTATATATTAAAATTTCCAGGGAGAAATAGGAATTCTCCTATCTTTAACATCATCAAGCCCACAAAGAATAACATTTCCAATAGTAAAAGCTTCCCTGATTCTGCTTTTACATTGGAAAACTGCACAAAGTTTCAGAGCAGAGCAGCGACGAAAGTGCTTTTGTGATCTGTCCATTTAGAAACTTGTGCTAAAGAAATTACAGAACTTTTCTGTGATATTCCAGGTGGTAAATGGTGACGCTAATGTCGAAGCTGAGATCCAGGTAATCATGATATGCAAGCTGTGTACTTCCACACAGCAACAGACTTTGAAATAGAATATCTTCTTTTAATGATGCGCTCTAAACATTTTCTTGTGGTCTATTGACAAAGAAATGCTTTGACGAAAGTTAAGTCGTTATCCAGAAATTTGAGACCCCAGGTTCTTAAACTTTGGGGATGATTGCATATCTATAACATTAGGGGTAAATTCGTAAATCAATATGGGTATCTCTCTTGATATAAAATATAAATCCTTGTATAACTTTTATAAAATTCAAATATAAACTTTAATTTAAATACCTATCCAGGCTACTGTGAGCCATCCAGAAAGAAATTTCCTGTGTAAATATGAATGAGCAAATGAATGACAGAGAGAATGATCAACAAGGGAAAACTCAACGTAGTAACTAAAGGATGAAGCAGAAATGGACTCGAGGCGTGCCAGGTCAGATGGCTTATTTTCTACATATTTCCTTAAGATGTTAGCTTCAAATGCTAGTGAGTAAATGTGCAGAAGTTGGTTCCTTAATGTATTACAGATCATTCCTCTTAAAGAACAACATTTTCATAATTTTGAAAGATTAAGAAAGATTGTTCTGCCAAACTCCGTTCATGAATATAGTGAAGGATTTCTTTGATTGCTTTCAATTTTCAGGTTCCTTAAATGCTTTTATCTTAAAGATGATTCTTGAACTTAAGTTCAAATTAATTTATTTTAATTCGTTTCTTTCCTGACACAGGGTTTCTTCGTAGCTTTGGGACCTGTCCTGGAACTAGCTCTTGAATAACAAGCAGGATGGGCTTGAACTCACAGAGGTCTACCTGCCTCTGCCCTCTGAGTGCTGGGATTAAAGGCATGTGCCACCACCGCACGGTTTATTTCCATTTCTAATTCAACTTAAATAATCATACTGAATTGCTGACTTTTTAAAAAATTTTTTTTCAAAGTGTCGACTCATGTTTGAAATGACCGTTGGAATGGGCTCCTTTGGGATACAACAAGGCACTAAGATATTACCAAGCTCTTTCCAGTCTCACTTCCTACTTAACCATATAAGCGCATGTTGCTCATAATGACAGCCATCATGTTAATGTAGATGTGGAATTCATTTTGAAAATGAGTTACAGTTCTGTCTGCTCTCTGCACTGAAGCCCAGCATATGAATTCATTGCTCTGTGTAGAGTGATAATTACAATGGATATCCCTTTATGTTAAATCAGAAAAATAAGCTCGGTTACTGAAGCAAACAAGTGGGGCTGCTGTTTTGCATGAACACACGATTGAAACTCGCCTGTGTCTCTCCTTGACTGCTGGCTTTTAGTTTGGCTATTGATATTTTTTTTTCAGTTCTTCTCCTTCACATAAAATAATATTCCCAGTTAGATTTCCTGAAACAAAACCTAGTGGAATTATATCTGGAAGTTATATTAATTTTTTTAAAAATTGTTCCTAAAATGTTATCTGGACTTTCAACAGATTATGAGCTGTTTTACTGTAATATTGATGATTAGAGGGATAATACTGTAGGAGCGGTAAAATTTTGCACCTTCCATAACTGAAACTTTAGCCTAATGGATCAGCAATGAACTTTTCAGATGATTTTGAAAGATATGTCCCCATCAGTTTCCAGAAGCCCCTCAGGAAAAAAAATACAATAAACCTTGCACAATGCTTAAGAGACTTTTTTTCATATGATTCTATATTGATGCAAAAAATTTTAAAAACTATTTCTAATAATTTCATTTTGAACATTAGAAATTGTCAAAATCTTAAGGGAAAACTCTTAAGACAAATACAAGCACAATGCAAAATTCTATCAGAAGGGGGCTTATCACCTTGGTGATTCTCTTATGGTTTGATTTGATTTATTTCTATTCTATATTTTCATCCAATTGCTATGGCTGTTGGACAAGGTTTATAGCTTCTGGCAGAAGAAAATCAGTGACAATGACTTAGAGGAACCTTAATCCCACGAAAGAAATAAATGCTTGTCAATCAGGAAGTTTTAACCTTTCCCATGTTTTAACCTTTACATTTTCAAGGTGAGCCTGTTATTTGAAAGAGAGCAACACAAAACTCCACAGGATGTGCTGCAATCAATACAATCAACAGACCTTCACACTGTATGTTTAAAGGTATTAAGAAGATAAACAAACACATCAGAATTTTACCAGTTGGACTAATCCTGTATTGGATGCTTGCCTCACTTGGGAATTTAAAATTGATCTATATCCTGAACTCAGCAGTAATGCACTCGCGGTTCTAAAAAAGCAACAGGGAGATGTCAGTTAAATGCTGGCAAATATTTACAAGTACAGATTCAGTGGCAACCTCCCACATTTATCACTTATAACAAGCGAGGCATGAGCAATGCAAAAATATTTTCTGTTTCTAAATTAAATTTTCATCATCTATTAAAGCATTTGACTACCTGCTATGCATGAAGGACCGCTGTAATAGCTGACAGTGATAAATGGAACACATATGTTCTTTCTCTTTATAAGTTATATTTGATTCCAGGGATAATGTAAGGTATTTTAGTGCATTGAAATATTTACTCACACTGTGACAATAATTTGAAAAGGAAAGCTATATCAAAAATAATATAAGATGTTCAGACCCTACCTGAAGAACAAAAGTGGGATTGGAGATTTCTTGACAGATGGAAGGAACCATGTTGGAAAAACTGACGAGTAAGATGAATCTAGGAAGGAAGGAAAGGAGTGGGCTCAGGTTAGTAAGATGGAAGTTCAATATGAACCATGTGACATCAGAAATGATTTCAATTTTTTTCATCTTTTCGGTCTGTTTGCCATAGACTTAGAATTATACAGTCTTATACATTATATATTGTGCTACTTTTATTTTAAATTCAGTTTTGAAACATTAAAATCAACTATATTTAGCTACCCAATTCACTCGCTAGCTCGCCTCTCTGTGGCTTTCTGATACCATGGTATCAATTGTTCATTTTAAGAGCGTCTTTCAGTCGTGCCTTCTGAGAATGTCAACTGGCAATGGATGCCTTTCTCATCTTTTATTCTGAATCTCTTAAACTTGTATCCACCTTATTTTGTCAAGCTCATTTCACACCTGGTGTTTTCATTGTGCGGTGACAGGGCATATTACTTGCAGAATATTTAAACTGTTTTCAAATGTTTTAAATTAGTTTTGGCAGAGAACTTTAACTGCTAGTGAAGTTTGATGGGAGTTTGTGCTGTGCAGTAGGATGGTCCTGCTGATGCACAACACTAGTTTATGGTTAAATTTTTGAAATGACTTCTCTGCAAATAGCTAAGGATCACTCCATAGTTATTCAGATATCTATAATATGCCTGAGTAGATTTTGTATTTCTGTTAATTCTGTGTTTCGGAAATGTTTTGTGTTTTGGGGTTTCTTAACAATTGTTTGTTATTAAGAGAATCTATCATTTGTATTATCTGTAATTATTAATTTCTAATGGACATTAGGCAAAATATATATTCATAATAATATTTAGAAAATTCTCAAGGAATATGTGTATCAACCTCTGAATGCTTTGCTATTTTCTCCATAAAGGACTTACCTCCAGTGCTCGTCTACCATATTTCTATTGCCCTTCCTTTTGTCTCCATAACTTAGGGCTTCTTTTTCTGTTGCGGTTCAAACATCTTTCCGATATCCCTGATTTTCTTTTTCTGACGAAAACTTGCAATAACTACTAGAGTTGTCCATGTTGCTTCTTTTCTCTCAGGCTGCAGAGTTCTACATTGCTTATTGTTTTGATTGCTTCTTGTTCTACTGTTCTAGTGAGTTTGTCTATATTGTTCAATGTTTGTGCTGTGAAGGCAGTCTATCCAATTCTATGCCGTCTACCCTTTGATACAGATTTAATAGTTTGACATTGTTAATTGCAATGTTAGTACAAGAAAATAGACTAGAGTCTTTTGCTTTAGCTAGTTTCCCATCACTAATAAATGACACATGAGTATAAATAAAAATACTTAAAAACTGAATTATTATCCAAGTCACCAAAACTGCAAAAGAGCTTCAATCTATAAACATAGACACTGCATAAAATAATCTGTCAGTAGCTACTGATTAGTAATTATTTACAAAAAATAATTTAAATTTTAATTTATTAATTCTACTCATCTACGTTTAAGTAATTCTTTATAGTATGAAAAATTTCGAGAAGAAAATATTTAGGCTACTCTAATAGACAGTTTAATAAATAGGGACTAGACAATCTGTGTGTTTCAAATTTATAATATACTATTTTATACTCGAGACATGACATACAGCATATGAAATATAAGTAGTTTATGAGTTTAAGAAGTGTGCTACTTATAAGTACTTCTTTCCCTACTTGATCAATAGTACTTGAGTTTTTCCATATAAAATAGATAAAAAGATTTGTCTGCCAACAGAGAAAGTCAGGATACAGTAATTGTCAAAAAGTAAGCCTTCAACAGAAGTCCTCTGCTTTACGTTCAAGGAGTTTATGTGTCCAAAGTTCATCCTGACTAGATTCCATGGCTTCATTCATGAGGAACATTAACGGGAAGACACATATACTGACGTTACTGAGATGGGAAATATGGGAATAAGTGTTATTTTAAAACTTAAAATTTTGATCCCGAGTCAATATGTCTGTGACTGAAAATGTGCTTGCTGATATTTGCTCTACAAATCTATTATAAAAATTAGCCCCACAATTGACAAATTAAATTATATTTAAATCATCCGAATATAATTTTAGCATGAGTTGAATTAATGAGGGCCAAAGCGAAGCTGCAGGATGAAATGACAGGCTTACTTACACTGCTGTACGTAATAAACTTCCAAGCCTTAACGTTAAATACTGCAACATGCAAAAGCAGCAAAATAGAGGAATATATTTAAAGGTCCTTAAAGCTTTCTTACCTCCTTGTCCCACCTTTTCCTCTTTTCAATTATTTTCCAACAGTTCACAGCTGTGTGGGCGAGTTCCCACACTATGTAGATATCAACACCTAGAGTGGGCCGCAACTGTGTTCTCTGCTGGAAACACAGCAGGACGAAATGCCGAGGTGTGTCCAGTCTGTGAAACGACAGAGCTGTGGTGTGTTTTCTTGTCACCTGGCTGCTTGGAGGCTCCAGGAGGGCTTTCCCTGCCAAGTTCACACTGGGTGCTTCACAGTGTGCCTCCGTGTTCCCCTCATTCCAATTCCCCTTCTCCAACAATCAGCTTCTGCATAGCAGGGATGGGCAGTAATTGGGAGTGCATTAAATTTAATTTAGGATTGTAACACAGTAATGTAAGATACTCATGTTGTGGACTTAAAGTATGAACACCTTGAAAGAGATTGGCACCATTTTGATACAAAGAAATGAATCATTAGAAAAATAGGCAAAATTCAAAATGATCGAGAGAATTGTGGGCAGACAATAGTATTCTAAGAGATTTCCAGTGGAGGAAGAAAGCATTAAGAACAGGTAATGCCTTAACTTATTTCCAAAAATGCCCTGCTGGATTTTATATCTGTCATTGCAAGAAATAACACCAAAGCTGACTTTAAAGAAATAATCTAAACTGTAATCTAAGCTGTTTGGGCTGTATAATATCTGAGGCTTGCAGTTAGACAAGTTTGGCACCTTGGGAAATTCTATTTAACTGGGAATGTAAGTACTCTCAAATTTCACAAAGAAGAATTTAACAGAAAAGACAAGGTTTAGGTAAAATTAAACCCAGTTCACAAGCATTTAGCCGCAAAGGGCATGAGCAGAGCGAACCAATGACACTAGGAAACTGGAGAGCTGTTCCTTCTGCAGTGAATTACAAAACGCACATCACACACTTCGCGTGTAAGAAAACAACATCCTGCCGAGACAAACTAGCCGCATTTTCACCGATCAATTCCACTGTTTTCTTCTTCCCTCATTGTTACTGTATGTAGATTTATTATTATAACCATGGGAGATGATCGTCTGGACTTCAACAAATTTTACCTTCTTTCCTATTCTAAAGTTCCCCATGTAGATCCAATTTGCCCGTGATACAACCAATCAAGCAGCAAATGAGTTTTAAAATATTTTAAATCATATTCTTTTAAAAATGATTATGTGATGCATAATGTCTTTGTTTTAGTTTTTATAGAAGTAGAAATTATTTAAAATTACTTTTCTTTTTATGATTTTAATCATAGAGTTTCTCCTAATTCCTGATTTTCTGTGTTACAGCCTACAGGTTTCTTTTAGGATTTGCAGTCATTTCACTAGTCTATGCGTTTATACATTTATTGCAAAAGAGTGACCTCAAGGGTTTCAGAACTTTCTGAAGACATGTACACATTCCTCATGCTTGCCAAAACAAATGCCAAGGTAGCTGCCATACAGCACACAATCCTTCTAAAAATCTTCCAATATAGTATGAATATTCAGTTACCTTGCATCATCTATTATTTCTGATGCATTGCATAAGAAATCTAATCTTATTTCATGTCTGACAAACATTGACCTTATTTTTCCACTGTCTTAAAAGAAATTTCTTTTAATATACATAAACATCTTGGCCTATCTTCTGTCTGTCTGGGTACACTGTCATCACAAGACTTAGAGACCGGAAACATAGTTTTACGTTGCTCATGAAAATTATTGCAGGTACATATTGCTGAGAATGGAGACCTTCTTTTCCTGGCATGTGGGATTTCCCATTAAATGCCAGTGATTCAAGAGGGAACTATATGGTGGGAAGACCCTTTAGATGAACCAAAATTTCCGTGATGTAATAAGTGCTCATTATTCTCAGTAAAGGAGGAAACCAGTCATTGATTGGATGTGATTCCGAGAGAGTGGTCACCTTTCACAGAGCTCCCTAACACTGTCATCTCAACAGTGTCCTTATGGAGGCCATCAGAGGTCAGCAATCTTGTCATACATTCTTATATATCAATATTTGTCATACATTCTTATTTGTTTCCTTAATACGAGTTAATTTATTCTTCTTTTGTTGTCGATCCTGTGATCAACAGCTCAGTTTTTTAAACTGTTTTTCTCTCTTTAATTTAATTTGGATATTGAAATTTGTTTACACACATGCCTATAATATAAACTGATGGCCTCTTCAACCCATCCTTTCCATTTCTTCCCCAAACCTATCACAACCCCTCAAGGAAGTCCATTGTAAATCACTTGCAGCTTACAATTAGAAATGTGAATTGATATAAAAATATTTATAATATTTGACTGAGAAAACTATGAACAAATCTTACACAGTAAAAATTATCGTCCATTTTATATCTAAGAAAGCAAATTAAATAGTTGACTGCAAGTTATTTTTTTATGGGATTTCTAGTCAAGGAAAAGGACTGCACATGCATGTCCACTTGCAGATTTTAAAGTTATAATGTTTGATATCAGAGTATTTTGTTTTCCATGGGCTGGTGAAATATTTCTTTCCTAGCTCTGAAATATGGATTTCTTCTCTAGTACAGTCTAGACCTTTAAAGTCATGTCATTGATGTGATGTCTCATCTGCAATGATTGACACATAAAAAATAAGTACTTGCTGGATAAAAATTAGGAAATACAAATCATTTTTATTTATTTATATGTATTTTTTATTTATATACAATCTTGCTTTAATCCATATTGTCTTTTAGAAATGTCTTAAAACAGTAATTCTCTTTATATCTTAGCTATTACTACTACTTCTAATATTTTATCCATTAAAGGAATGATGGTTATTATATATGCAAAATTTATTAATATATATAACACAAAGATATTATTTAAGGAATGAATAATTAAATTATGCTGATGCCTATGCTACAATTGTTATTAGAAATGAGTCTTTTTAGATGATGTATGTGATATAAAAACACGATTATGGAGTATATTTCTATTTTAAATTATTAGCTCTTCAAAAATATAATTTAGCCGGGCAGTGGTGGCGCACGCCTTTAATCCCAGCACTCGGGAGGCAGAGGCAGGCGGATCTCTGTGAGTTCGAGACCAGCCTGGTCTACAAGAGCTAGTTCCAGGACAGGCTCCAAAACCACAGAGAAACCTTGTCTCGAAAAACCAAAAAAAAAATATATATATATATATAATTTAAATGTAATTATATTACTTTCTCCTCTGCATCTATATTCCTCCCCTGTTGACACCTCCTCAGATTCGTCACCTTTTCTTTAATCCTTCTTGTTACATACACATGTAAAATTTATTTATTTTTTATTTTTTTATTTTTATTTATTTTATTTTATTTTTTTGTTTTTCTTTTGTTTGGTTTTTCGAGACAGGGTTTCTCTGTGGTTTTGGAGCCTGTCCTGGAACTAGCTCTTGTAGACCAGGCTGGTCTCGAACTCACAGAGATCCACCTGCCTCTGCCTCCCAAGTGCTGGGATTAAAGGCATGCGCCACCACCGCCCGGCTGTAAAATTTAAACATAAATAATATCTGCCAAGTCTCATCACTGTTGCCTGTATATGTGTTTCTAAGACTGACCACTTGGCACTGGATAACCATTCTGGCCACTAATCCCCAGGAGCGACTATTTCTATTTCTGTCTTTTTCAGTAGTTGGTAATTATTATAGCTCTCCATCTAGGGATGAGAACTGTGATATTTCACTCATCTACACTGCGATGTCAGCTGACATTGGAATTGTTCAGTATTCATTAGGAAGCCATGCTGTTGAGATTTTATTGAAACAGCTTTCCTCTACTAACAAACAGAACAATCAAAAGATACCCTAAAACAAACAAACAAAAAACAAAACAAAACACAAGGTTACAGCCAACTTTCTGGTCCCTTGGTTCTCACAGTCTTCCTGCAATTTCTTGCAGGCTGTTCCCTAATCCTTAGGAGTAGTGGTGTTGCATATGTTTTACTTGTGGCTGGGCACACCATGGTCAGTTATTCTCTGTATTTTGATTCATTGTAGCTCTCTGTAAAACTCTTCTGCTACACCATGAAGCATCTTCTATGAGAGGGAGATCTACAGTTCTCTGTTAGCATAAGAAAAAGTATTTAAAATGTAGTTAGAAATTATGCAGGTTTAGACAAGTGGTAGCAGTGGGCTCGCCACAAAGACCTACAGCATCACTAGTCAACTGCTGTTGTTTAGGTTTACAGTACTGGCCATGATTTCCGTTCTGATGAGTAGACCTCGCTTTTTAATTAGACAGCTATTAGTAATAACAAGATATAAATGCCACTAATTGCTCTGCTAGGGATGCCTTGCCACATTGGCTGTTATTATTCATAGGTGTTACAACTGCATAGGGCTAATGATTGTTTTCTCCTCTTAGCAAATTGTTTTTACATTCTGGGGCTATCCTCAGAGCAGAGGCAATTATGTCACTTCCAGATCAAATCTAGAGCCATGGTATGTTGCCTTTCAAGCAAAGAAACTTTCCTTCTCCTTTTGGGAGGCAGCCAAAGGCAATGGCAATAACACATTGTTTTAAGATTCCTTGGATTCCCTGAACCACTAAGAAAGAAAAAATAAAACTTGCCTTGCGACATTCATTTCCAAAGAAATTCAGATGTTTAGGAATTAAGAAGGTAACAGCTACTGGTAGTTAAGCAAAAATGTAGAAATGTTAACCACCTTGCTTGAAACGGAACTTTAAATGATGAGTTTCTGTAGGTAACACTTGACATAAAGTAGAAAGAGGAATCATGTAAGTTATAGATCACATTTCAGGCAATCCAGGGGGTATTTTCTTGGCAAGTATATCATTTACATAGAAAGAAATAGTGGATCATCTTCTGGGTTAAATGGATATTGCAAAAGAAGACCAAATTTGGGTGGGTCTCGAAATATGCCTATCCCTGCATTGACTAAAAAGACAGGAAGTCCTGGCGAGAGCAGCTCCCATGTTACCCCTCCTCTGTGATTTTTAAAGTTTTAACAGGATGAATTATGTACCAACTCGATTGACATTTGAAGTAATCAGACAAGACACTATTTTTATGAAGATTGCCTTAATTTATGAACGTCTTTCTGAGTATTCACCAGAAAAGAATTAATTAAACCCGAGTATCAGGATAACTATGAGGGAAGAGTAACATTAAAGAAATAATCAGTTTTATGTTGCAGATCCTGTTTATATTACTCTTCACAAAAGCTTAAATTTTGTCAGAGAATTCATATTCTGTAAAGTAGTGTGAATTATGCAACTAAAATATTCCATCTTAAGGCTACAGACTTTGATTTTTCTAAAAAAAAAATAGAATTTCATAGTTATTCTTTGAAAATTATACACATTTATACAAAGTATTTTGGTGAAATACATCTACCACTAACTCCTCCAACTTCCTCGGTACCTCCATCCTACCGTTTGTACCCCTTTCAACCACCCTTTTATTAATTGTTGTCATTAGCTCCTTGAGTTCAATTAGTGCTGCTAATATGTGCATAAGTGTGGGTCCTTCCCCAAGGACATGGGTAACAACCCAGATGTCATATCCCTATGGGAGAGTGATTTTTTTTTCAACAGCCATCTATCACCAACAGCTTCTCTGCTGAGAGATAGATGTCTCCAAACTCAATGTTGTGTAGGGTTCCCTTTAGTACCACCGTATCTCCCCAAGAAACTCTCCCACTGTCGGGCCCCACACACTCTGGGATAAGCTTCCCATTTGTCAACAGTAAAGAAAGCACACTGAACGTGTCTGTGATTTACACGTCTTAGCCTATTCAAAGACGCGCAGTAACCTTCACCTAGTGAGACATGCCAGGGTAGAAGGAAAGTAAGCCATTGATTTCATTCTGTTAGGATGCACTTCTTTGATAATTATTTACACTTTGATCTAAGGATATTTTTTTCTTTTGAAGAAAGATTTCAAAGCTAAACTACATTAGAAAATAAGTGAAATTAAGTTACAAATAAGACCAAGACATTTATCCACAGGAAATGAAGTCACTATTTTCTGGTTTAGTAAAACCTCACTGAAAATCTGTGTGTTTAGGGCCTAAGGTGCTCCTGGGAACTTGAGAATGTGGAGCCCAGTAGGTCTTCAAGATTTTTGGATAAGAGAACACTCTAAAGAGAGAGCAAAACCTAGGCATCTTCTTCCTCTCTTGCTTTCTGGACATGAATCATTTTTATTTTATTTTTCCAAGATACAGAGAAAAATTTAGTTTGCCAGGAAGCGGTGATTGAATCAAAGCAGTCATCCTACTTGCTGGATCCATTGCGTAAACCGTCACATGCTTCCTCATTTCAGGACCCGGATGGAACAATGAGTTTACACCATGGAACCTCCAAAATTATGAAGCAAATAACCATTTTATTTTCATGATTTGATTATCCTGGCATTTGATTAATAACAGAATTTTCATTAACACATAATATTAAACATGTAAGTGACCAGATTTTATAAGTAAAACCTTTGTGAAATGAATCTAAAAGATAAGTATGCACTAGTGATTACTGTGTTAGCTGCTCTACCCAAACTAATTATTTCATTAAAACCATGATCCTTTATTCAAAGAGTAAACATTTAAATTTAGCGAGGCGCAAATATGGATCATTTATAATTCATGAAAAAATGATACAGTATCATTGCTACTTAGACTCAATTTCTGTCCATTATCAACTACATGTTATTTTAATTACCTTCTGATTCATTTCCAGACATCATTTTTCCATCATTGTTGTAGTGCTTTTCTGTTCCAAGACTCTTTCCTCTGCATTTTCTAAGTGAAATCCAACTAGAATTTGTTTGCATGACACAGAAACAGCGATATCAAGTGTGATTGCATTACCACTTCCTAATGTGTAATTAAAAAAATTATCTTTTATCGTATTGCTACAATCTTTTGGATATTCAATAGGATATTGTTTTATTTTTCTCCTCTTTCACTTTCTGACCCATGTAACTAATATAATTATGCATCTCTGTTAGAGACAGAGCAAAAAATGAAACCACTGTGAATCTTACCCCTATTCTTATACATAACCAGTCAACCACATTTTGACTCAAAGGACTTTGTCTCCAGCAGTACCAATGAAGGTGAGCTTTGTTTCCCTAGAGAATGACTGTGGGAGACAGCAAGGACTTCTTATCTTTCACACATTGGTTGTTATGCACCTGCTCACATTTTCTCCTCTTCTCATCATGCACTCTCTTCTTTTCTGCAATGCATGTGCAGGAAACTGCCCTTCAGACAGTCAACCTGCACAGCAATCAAAATATTAAGAATATGTACACACTTTTTATTTATATGGTAATTATTGGAGGTTCTAATTATATAATTCTGGAATAAAAACTACCATTTAATTTTGTGATTCTTGTAACTATTATCATGTGATGAGAAAATATCGGTAGATTTTATTGACAAAGATGTCACAAATACATTGGTAACACTGATCTATTGCCTGAGTTCACTATGAGCGGTGGGTCTCAACATCCTATCACTGTTGCCCTTTAATACAGTGCCTCGTGTTTGGTGACCTCCCCCAACCACAAAATTATTTTCTTTGCTACTTCATAAGTGTAATGTTGCTAGTGTTGTAAAATGCAATATCTGATAATCATGATATTGGATATGTGACCTCTGTGAAAGGGTCATTCAATCTCCAAGCAGTCATGACTTCAGGTTAAGAACTGCTGCTTTAAGAAGAAATACTAAATTTTACTTAGAAGTCACAGACATGAAGCTGCTGGTGTATCTCCGCAGGAGATTGCTTGGTTACCATACAATAGAGCCTTGATTTCATCCCTGACAAAATCAAATCGCAGAAGGGGAGAGGGTGATAGTTTTCTCAATTGAATTAAAGCCTGCTATATGATTTAAACAAAAGAAGAAAAATAAGGAAAGAAAGAAACGTAACCAGATGTTTGGGTCTTCAAAGTCTCTAGAGTCATAAAAAGATGTGTCTGTTTAGTTTATTAAGTACTCAGCTTCAAATTGTACTCTGCCAAAAGAGAAGCGACTAATGGTAGGCATTCAATTACAGGAGCCATGCAATTTATCTTCTACACCTTTTTCATGAAACACTTTCGGTGACAGAAAGTTTCTTGGTTATTGGGTTTAGTCTTTCAATATTATTAAAGATTTAAATAAAATATGACATCCATTTATGATGTCAGTGAATCAATAAAAACAAGTATCATTAACGTTTTCATGTAGAGGATTATAATAGAGCACAGAATCAAATAACATGCCTGTATTTTGTAGATTCCATATCTGTGATGAACAGAAACCTGAAAGAAAGCAGAGGTGGGTTTAGGTTATATCCAAACTATCTAGAATATTAATTTGCAGTGACTATCATTTTCAATAAACCACGTGTATTGGCCATTTACCTTCTAAGGACAGATATTAAAGAGACAGATTTGATTCTTTTGTCTGTTTTCAAGACTAGGGATTATTCAGAAAAGATTAGGTGTTGGGTTTTCTATGATTATGGAAAACATCCATTAATGGAAGAAAATAAAACCTGGACAAATTATAAATTAAATCAGGAAGAACTGTTATCCTTCACAGGAGGGATGTAGTAAGGCATGACTCAGAGTAGCTAGAGTCCCAGGTAATGCTAACATGGTAATACTGAAGTTAGGCTTACATTAGTGCAGGGTATTTAAACATTGAGAAGTATTCTGGACCAAGTTTTGTATGAAATTGAGTAAATCTAGCCAGTTACTACTTTATATCACTAGAAGACTATAAGTATAAAAGCCATTAATGTTAACTTATGCACATTCAAAGTTTTCCATTTCTGTTAAAAAGTTATGGATTATGATAATTTTGATATTATACATTCCTAAGACAAGGTTAAATATGAATGTCAAATATTAGATTTATAGGAGATATAGTTTAATCCTGATATTAAGAACTTATCAGAAAGTTTTAGAGGGATATTTGAAGTATATTATTCCAGATAGTATAGGTTAGAGGTGACATTGTGAAGATAGGAGGTTATTAAGATCAACAATCTATTTTCAGTTGCAATTTTGTTTTTATTTTAATATGCTTAGTCAAAATTGAAGCTTCCCTTAAGAAATAAAATATATGTATGTCATAAATGTGCAGATATCAGATCGTATTTGTTTTTTCATATGAATAGATTTATGTATGCCAGTGTTCTTTTATTAAAATACCTTTAATGCATGCCAACTCTAGCAAAATACTGAAGGACTAAGGAATTGAGCCTGCTAGCTATGCAAAGCACAGAAAAAGGCTGAAATATTAATAATAGATTACTTTAATTTAGTTTGGAAACATTTGAAATGTTTTGAAATGTTCTAAGTTTATTTTTATAGAATAAGAAAAGCTTCCAGGAAAGAAGTTATAATATCAGAGTTTTCTTTTAAGCAATAGAGATGTAGCCAATTCTTTCTTGAGGCTGCTGAATTTTGTCATACTATTTAAGCTATATGAACTTTTGTGGGATTTTGTTTGTGTGAGAAGCAACTGCATCTACTGTACTGTTTGGCAACCCACAAGTTGAGAACTGTTGTCTGATTTTCCAACAGATTGGTTATTTAATGAAAACAAAGTGAAGACAGTCCTTTAATTTAAAATCTGGTCAGCTGAATAAAAATAAGAAAAAAAATGTTTAATGGGAATGTAGATATGATTTTATGCTAATTTCAATTGAACCATGTAGGGCAGTGGCAGCACACACCTTTATTCCCAGCACTAGGAAAGCAGAAGCATGCAGATCCCTAAATTAAAGGGCATCTTTGTCTACACAAAGAGTTTCAGGACAGCCAGGGATACACAAAGAAAACCTGTCTTGAAAATCAGAAAAAAATAATTTCAGTTTAATAAATGTTATATATTATATATAATTAATTTATATAAATTTAATAATAGAAATTAAAGTAATTTATACTATTTAAGTAAATATTACATGCGTATAATGATTATTCATCACTACATAAATGGCTTTATTAAATTGTATCTTGATTCCACAGACTTAGAAGAAAAACAGCTTCCATGCTCAGGAAGTAACAGAGCAGTGATGTCAAAGCCCATATTCATATGTGAATAAAGAGGAAATCATGATGGTAAATGTAGCAATGACTCATTTTATAAAGCCATCACTATAAACATGGTGGCCTGCTCGTCCCCAGGCACTGAGGAGCCAGTGACACAGCACTGCTTCTGTCGACAATTGTGAGCGCTGTAATTGTCTGTGTGATTGCCTTATCGTAGATTCAGTGAGCCTTGCTTGTCCTAAAATGATAGACAGGTGGCTAATAGTTGTCAAAATTATTTCCATGTGCAATAAAATGTATGGCTTTAAAATTGAGGCCATAAAGAAGAACGTCATTAATGATAAAAAATCTGCCTTTAGACACTTGACGCAGGTTGACAAAGTCATTTCGATAGTATCATAACCATTAAATCATGGAGAATTGCCTCCACTGAAAGAAAATTTCAATAACAAAATATGTGTGTATGTATATATACACACACATTTATATGTATGTATGTATATATGTTACAAAGAAGAGAAGGTGGTGAGAAACCATCTCACTGGGTAAGGAAGTTTTGAGATTCTTGGCCATGAGACATTTGTTCGTGACTGCACCATTCAGACAAAAGACCAAATCTCCAGCAAGCAAAGCTCTGAAAGCTTTTATTAAAATACACTCAAAGAGATGAAGGGATTTCATATCCCTCATGAGAAAAAGATTCATGGCTCTAAAAAAATTAATAAAATAAATCTAACAACAGTTGCTTCAGATTAGAAGTCAACAATTGTATGCTAAAGAGAGTAGGGAATTGTAAAGGAGACTCTAAAATGAAACAATACCATCTGCTTTGTTTGGACACCTTTTTGTCTTACCAGTTTTATGCTTGTGCTTTATGGTTTCTAATTTTGTGTTCTTATGAGTGTGTGTGTGTGCGTGTGTGTTTGTATGTGTGTGTATGTGTGTGTGTCTTTTTCTTATGTTTTCTTAGTGTTTTGTTGTTTTCCTTTGACTTATGGTTATTTTGTTATTCTATTTGCTTTCTAGAGTGAAGAAGAAAGACAGAGTTGAGCTGATGGGAAGGTGGGGAAGAGCTGAGAATAGCTGAGAGAGGCAAAAGGGTGATCAGTATATATCACATAATTTTATTTTACAATTAAAATGTATTTTTAAAAGTAAAGTGAAATATGATGTGGGAATCCCTTATATATATGAATAGGTTTTATTACCACTGGTTAATAAAAAAACTACTTTGGCCTATGGCCAGACAAAATATAGGTAGTCAGGAAATCCAAGCCGAAATAGAGGAAGAAAGAAGGTGAAGTCAGGAAGACCTCATGTAACTGCCAAAGGAGAAAAATGCCAGAACATTACTGGTAAGCCACAGCCTCGTAACAATATGTAGATTAATAGAAATCGGATAATTTAAGATGTTAAGAGCTAGCTAGAAATATGCCTGAGCCATTGGCCAAAAAGTTTTGTAGTTAATATAGTTCCTATGTGATTATTTGGGTCTGATTGTGTGGGAAAAAAGTGCAGTCTATGTCTACAGAAACAAACATTTTTAGATAGAGATTCCTTTATGAAATGCAATGGGTTCCTACCATCACCAAATCAGGGTTACCAAAGCTTAGTTCAGTACTGTTTGCTAAAATGTTTGCCTTGTCTGAGAGATGTAGGGAGTCTTCATGAGTCTTGATCAATTCATATCAAAAACTGATAATATAGCATTGCAAATTGTCACCTTATGTATAACAAATTGAAACTAATCCCATTCTGCAGAAACAAGTTCTGCTTCTATGTTCAAGAGTGATGGTGAGCACTAGTGCCCAGCATGGGTCTTTATTTTGTATTATTTCTGATTCATTTCACAAATATTTATCAGACATTAACTTACAGTTCTTGATTATTGTCAGGAAATATTAGTGAAAAAATTAATGATATTTTTGCCCAGTTTGAAATATAAAGTCTTAAGCACTGCAATTTTGTATTCTTTCCTAGAAGATTAAGGAATCATATTGTCTCCAGCCATCTAAGTTGACAGAAATCACTGTATCAACCAAGATGCCAAATTATTTTGTCAAAATAACAAATATATAACGCCAAATCAGCCCATATCCTCTGGCAATGTCATCTGCCTCTATGAGAAAAACATTTGCTGGAGTCACTGTGATAATATGAAGGCAGCACAATGTTTATAAAATCAAAGCACACAATGTTGGTTGTGTCATTGCAGGTGTGGGCATTTGTCAACATGTACAGCCTCCAGCAATACTTTTCACAGTAAGGACACACTTGACACTGATCTAATGAGTTTAGCCATGGGGGTAAAGCACCAAGTTGTACTTGAGTTCTGTTTTTCAATGGAATAAAACAGAGCCTGCTTTTAAACCTGCTCTTTTCTATCCTAAGAATGCCTTTGTGTTAAACGTGTGGCTGCAGATATCAATAATGCTTAACACTAATATCAGATGTTATGGATTATTTTGTTGAAGTATATTTAGATTAAGATGAATAACAATCAAGAAACTCTTTTCGCCGGGCGGTGGTGGCACACGCCCTTAATCCCAGCACTCAGGAAGCAGAGACAGGCGGATCTCTGTGAGTTCGAGGCCAGCCTGGTCTACAAGAGCTAGTTCCAGGACAGGAACCAAAAGCTACGGAGAAACCCTGTCTCGAAAAAAAAAAAAAAAAGAAAGAAAGAAACTCTTTTCATGATCAGGAAGTTATAGCAGGGACCTAATGAGCTCTACGGCATCAAGAATATCAAGGATGTACTATCACCAAGACAGATGATAATGAATCCAAAAATAAAAACTAGGTTTACATTATATCTAAGAAGTTATAACGATGCTTCAGTGTTGGTGATAAATGGATTTTTTAATGAATAATATATATATATATGTATGTATCAGCACATTATTTCAATTTTATAATAAGAAAATCCTCCCAAATGTGACAATATACATAGAAATAAATTATTTTATTTGAAATAAAATAATCTGATTGTAGAACAAAGGACAAGCCACATGATTTAAATTATAAAATGTGTCTAAAAAATGTCAAATTCATTGAATTCGAGGACAGAATATTAGTTACGAAGATCTGGAGGGAATGAGAAAAATGAGAAGGTATTAATTTTTATGCATAAAGTATTTATATTATGTAAGTAAGATCCAGCACTCTCTCGTTCTGCACCATAGATCGATCTCAGGCTTTCTTTGACTCAGTAGGGAGTCTCAGATGTATAAATTCTCCTCATAACTTTCTCAGTAAAAGGAGCATAATCTCTGATTAAAGTGATAACTCAATACACTTAATAAAAGTAAAATTTAAGATTCATGTCCTTTCTTGTCTAAATAACCTATTTTTAAAAATCCAGTAAAGGGCATTAGAGAAAGATATTCATGTTGACTTCTGACTTCCTTACATATAAACACAAACACATATACACATGTACACCCATCTTTACACACAAGAGCTTGCTAAATTGCAAAACTCTCTCTCTCTCTCTCTCTCCCTCTCTCTGTCTCACTCACTCACACACAAACACACTCAAGTGAAAATCTCATTTGAAATATTCTTATCACAATATAATATTAAAATTTCTCCAAAAGCTGTACAACATAAAAATCACAAGGATTAAACAGAATTTCTTGGAGACTATCATCTTGTGTAAAACTGCATGAGAATTGGATAATTTCTCAGAAGTAAATAAAAATAAAGGCAATCACCATGAAAATAATGTAAATATTGAACGTAATAAACATTTAACGTCACACGGTTGAAAACTGCTTAAAATTACTTGCCCCACACTGTGTTCGCGAGCTTCGGGCAAGGGGGCTGGAGGTTAAAATACACAGACACACACAGACAGAGAGACAGCTACACGGGTCATCCTGAATTCCCCAAGAATGCCCCCTTTATTGTGTTCAGGGGCAGATTATATAGAGACAGCCACGCCCCAGCCAAATCCACCAGAAACCACTCTCCTGCCATCAGGAACTCCTGAAGGTCTCGTACTCAGAGCAGCTGTAGGCACTCAGATCAGGGCATTACAAGAAATTCAGGATCTGGGGTCTCGCTGCTCCCAGCAATTACTTATTAAGTTGTCAAAAATATTTGTATATGCTATAAAGATGCATTTCTGCTTAAGGCACCTTCTGAATGGCCCACAGCTAGGCAGGCAAAAATAGGCAGATTTCCAGGAAAAGAAAGGAAAAGAAGGGATCTTGGCACATGGAAATACCAGTAAGACTTTGAAGAAGTGGGGCATACGGTGCAGAGTAGAGGTGACTAAGCCACAGGGAAGAGTGCAGAAGAATAAAAGCAGGTTATTTTAAGTTATAACAGCTAGTGGGAAAAGCCTTAGCTAATGGTCACGCTTTCATAACTAATAAATCTGTGTCAATATTTCGGTCTGGCAATTCAAAGACAATCTGATAAGAAAGTTTGCCGTATTTGGTGCCCGACGTCTGCCACATAAAATCCACGTAAGGTCTACGAAAGCTTTCTGGCAACTACCATTTGTTAGGTGGTCTTTTGCTCCTGGCACACAGAGCAGAAGCTCATTTAAGAAATCCTGCTACTAAGCATTTGAATGGGCCTTATGAGCCACAGTGGGTGGCAGGCTATTCAGTGGCAGAAAACTAGATAGAAACATGTACTACATGCAATATGGACCCTGAAACTTCCCAGAGCTGAAGCTGATAGATCAGATTCAGGCTGGGTCCCACAGGCATGAGCCTCTGCTCTCACGCACCTGAAGGGGCAAAGCCAGCTGCCAGGCCATATGCGAAGGAGTTGCAGGAGAGCCTAGCAGGTTAAGGTATGACTCACTTGGTCAAAGAACGCTGCAGGTACTTATTCAAACCAGTTCCAGACACAGAACATCTTAAAGAGGTACAATATGTTTAAAAATATACTTAGGTGCTGAAAAAAGAAAAAGAAATGGATACAGATTGTCATAGAAAAATAGTTTAGAAATAATAGTCTTTAAAAGGAGAGTAAAGTAAAACTTAAAAGAAAAACAATGTAAAGAGGGAAAAAAACAGAGGGTGTCTGGGTCCTGTATGGTGCTTTGTTGACTTTGAATTTTGTAAATGCTAATGAGCAAAAAAAAGCTGCTGAGAGAGATTAGATTATGAAAATTGCTATATTATAAGAATGTCTTAACTTCAGAATGGAAGTCAAAGACTATGTTCTATTCAGTGAGAGGTTTTGCTTTTGCTCCCACATGAAAGTAAAAACTATGAATTTCTTCAAAATTAATAACTAACAAATTTGATTTGAGGATACCTGACAATATTGGCCAGAGACATGAAGAAAAAAATAAAAATAAAAAATTACAAGACATATATATGCCGATTCCTCTACATGGGAACAATTCTGAGACTGGATAAGCAATTATAAATCTTGTTGGCTACAGAGTCCTCATGATTTATTATTAGATGCCATCCTTTCGTGTGGTATTTATAGAGGTTTGGTTATACAGTCCAAATAGATTCATAGAGTTAGCAGATGTCTTTTACCTGTTCAAACATAAAACAAAATTTCATTTTTAGCTGACTTGTGCACCCTGCACATTGCGTACTTGTGTTAATGCGGATATATATATATATATATGTGTGTGTGTGTATGTATGTATCCTTTAAAAGTTTGTGTGTTTGCAGAAAAAGCACCAGAAACTAATGACGACAAGTAGCGCAGGTGACCGTGCCTTTCACAGTGCCTTTGCTGCAGTTTGCTCAAAAGCTATGCCTAGAACAATTTTAAAGCTGCCAGTTGCGATGGTCCAATCTCATAGACTTTCCCATCGCATATAGACTAAACAAAAAATAATAAAACTGGCTTTTTCATGACTTGACTTTTATCCCAATTTTCTTGTGAGGATAAACAACTGACACTCAAAGGAGGGTGCATGTAAGGCCCCGAGCTTGGTCCCCAGCATAACACAGACAGACAGATCTCTCTCCCTCTCTCCCTCTCCCTCCCTCTCTCTTCCTCTCCCTTCCCCCCCCCTCTCTCTCTCTCCCTACACAAAGATGACATAGTACAGTGGGTAAGAAAACTATGATTTTGGTACATGCATTTTTAACTTAATCATAGTTTGAACTTTCAATAGATTTACCAAAACAGAGTGCCATCATAAGGTCGAGAATCATCTGTTCTATGATATAAGTTTCAAGACACTACTATAGTCCTATCAAATAGCTAGGCAGTGGAGGCTAGACAGATTTTTCTAGGAAGAGAGAAGAAGAGAAGGAATCTAGGTGCAAGGAGATGTCAGCGAAACTCTGAAGGTGTCAAAAATATGGTTCAGAGTAGTGGTAACTGAGTCACATGGCAGAAAATGGAGTAATCAAAGCTGGTTAATTGAAGCTATAAGAGCAAGTGTAACAAGCCTAAGGTAGTCTGCAAGTTTTCACGATTAATAAGAAGTCTCTGTGTCCATATTTGGGGACTGACTGGACCCCCACATACTATTTGTTGGTACTGTTTCCATTATGAGCATCATTTTTTCCTAAAAACAAAGAGAATGTTCATAAAACAGTGATATCATGCTTAAATATTTTAAGATACTAAATGACAGAAGTCAACACAAGGTTCCTAAGCACTTGAGATAAATTTTCAGAATTCTGTTTGTTAACATGGTATCATTAAAAATAAAGATACTTAAATAAGACTTTGGATGTTTTACTAAAAATAAACAGAAAATTTATTCTGTTGCTGAGTGAAAGCCTTAGCAACATCCAAGTAGACAATAATCTCAAAGGGGGTGGGAAGTAAATGCACGAAGAGTATTTATCTGAATAATTCTAGGCTAAATGAAAGGTAAACATTGCTTTCATACACAGGCATAAAGTCTGACATACATTTTATTAAATAATACTGCATGCAGAATAAAAACAATTGAGAACTCAAGGTGATTAGTTCTGAAAGTTAGAAAAATGACTGCACCTCAGAGAGTGGTGATCTGTAAACTGCACAGCACAAATTGAAGGGTGACGAGGATTGTCGACCTAGTAGCAAAGAAGGTAGAACCTTCTAGCAAAACCCATTATAGGGTGTTCTGTCGCAGTATTTCTGATCCACATCAGTTCAGACCTATTTGGATGTGGCAGAATAACTTACCATTTCCTCACAGCTGAAAAGGTTAGTTGATCTACTGATGACATTAATGTTGAATTATTGTAAAATCACTTATGTTTTAGAAACTATTTCTCCTCATAACGTTCATAAAATATAATTGCTCTATTTTGACTGAGAATTTTAATTTTAACTCATTTCATATAAAGATGTTGTAATAAATTAATGGGCAAAGTTTCCAAAAATGGGTATCTGATTTGATACTTTGATATATTGCATTATTCTTGAATATTAAACAATGAAACATTTTGGAAAATTCTTCTCTTGTTTTGCAAATAATTCCAAGCTCTAAACGAGTTTCCATAACATTTTGCTGGCTCTAACAGTGCTAACCTGTTTCAACTGCTCCCTAATTTTCTATTTATAAAGTTGGCTCCTTTTACTCTTAGCATGTTGAGTCAGGGTAAGCAAAATTAGTTTGCAACACCTGGCCTAGAAAATTTAGCTCCTGAGCAATCCTGTCCCCAAATTAAAATAATTTAGAGTTTTATCTCATGGCTGTGGTATAAAAATAAAGCCATCTGGGAGTATTTTCTTGAAAGTTGGTGTACCAACTAAGGAAAAGTTTATTGATTGCATAAATATATGTAACTCTCCAGTGAACATTTCTGCCTGTGGATCCAAGTCAGCAAAAAAGATTTGAAATGTAAATTGTTGCCAAAAGCCTTTGAGTTCCAGTTCTACTTTGGAGAGACTAACTTTTAAACAGTGCTTCAGATAGCACTACCTTTGCTTGATCATCAGTTGGAGCAACTATCTAAGTACATATGGGGAATTAACTTATTTGATATCCTTATTGTTTCTACTTTCAAATAGGAAGTTTAAAATTTTTATTTCTTATAAATCAAAATAGGTTACTTTTAAATTCTATCGCTTTGCTAATAGTGGTGTATGAAGTTATTTGTTGAAAGAGATGTTTGACTTTTTTTCTAAAATATTTATCATCACTGAGGAAATCCACTTTATAAAGATTCCCTAGTATACTAAATATAACATAAATAGAGGTTGAGTGTTAAAAGATTCTAATAATAATAGTCAGGAGAAATGATGATTATCTAGAACCCAAAGGGGACAAATTAGTAGTCTGCCTCCCTAGCAGAAGAGGTCCTCTTACTGTATATCAAAATAAATATTACTCAACTTCAAACCCACTGAGTTCCTGAAATCCAGCCCAATTTCTCATGGGAAATGATCCACTCTACTCCGTCTAAATGTGGATCAGCCCATCTCTGATCAAGCATCTACTTATCTGGCCTTAACCAATAAGGCAAGATCATCAAGAAAGCAAGATGAGACTTTTCAAGCAGTTTTACTAAGAAGGATACATGAGGAATAACCCTGGAATTTTCAATAACCTAGATGCCCCAGTTTATTTTCTCAAACACAGTTCTGAAAGATCATTTATGCAGTTACATTTTTCTTCAGTAGATGCTAATCAAGCCAACTTATTAAATAGGCACAGAAGGGCAGATAGGTCTTATTTTCTCTACAAATACAGAAATTTAAATCACTTATGTTTAATATCATTATTAATGAGGCTCTATTTAAGTGCCTAATTTTACATTATACGTTTTATATTCCCCATACTTTGAAAGGAATTTCTTATTACTTACTACCTTTTTTTTTTCACATGAAACAACTAATCTTTGTCTGTCTGTTCTTGTAATTCTGTTTTAGTGTTTCTGGTTTTGCACCTTTATCATTTTATTTATTTTGAGCGGTTTACTAAAGAGTAGAAATGTGCCAACCTTGGTATTATTGAGTTGTGGGTGGCTGTGGCTAGTTCCCCGAGTTTCTGGGATGAGCTGTAGCCTGTAAACCAGTCAGTACCCACGGCCCTTGCAATGAGAACATCTGGTTCTTGGTGTTATCAGTGTTTTCTGTATCTGACACCACTACTCAAGTGATTTTAGCATACAGTCCTTTTAAAGTCACACAGAGTTTGCATATAACTAACACACCTGGGAAATTAAGATGGCTGTGTGGACAAAAGAGCTTGTTATACAGAGCTAGAGTCCTGAGTTCCATCCGCAAGACCCAAGGAAAGGTGGAAACAGAGAACTTGCTCTACTGAATTGTTCTGTGACCTAAATACCTGCCTAGGCATGCTGCTCCCACACAAATATGTGTACCAAACACATACTAGTAATTATATATAGGTAAAAAATTAATGAACTGCATGATACTTCACATTTTTATGCTCCCCATGCTATTTCTATGTTGTATATTTCTATATCCTATGTTGATTTGTTTGGTTTGTGTATTTTCAAAGAACACTAACATTTCTAAAGAGCATAATAGGCCAAATGTCTCAAACTTGATGGCCCTTGGCTATGATAAAGAAGTACCCAGTTTTATTTTCCTTCAGTCTAAAGACTTTTGAAAATATTTCTGATAGTTGAGACTTACTAAAAATAATATTTCTGTCTTCTTTTTTTTTTTTTTGGTTTTTCGAGACAGGGTTTCTCTGTGGTTTTGGAGCCTGTCCTGGAACTAGCTCTTGTAGACCACGCTTGCCGTACAAGTCTGACCACCTAGCTTGATCCTAGAACCCACAATGGAAGGAGAAAAGAAAACTGTCCTCTGACCCCACAGAGTTGAAGATGCATATGTGTACTCCCTCTGCATACATACACATATCTACACACATTCCCACACACACAAGGATAGCAAAAAAAATATAATTAAAAAATAATGTATGAAAATTCTGTCAAAAATGAATCAGGTTAGAACTTTGCATAGTATCATTGGGTTAATACAACTTGTAATGATTTCCTTTAAAATATCTGCATTTATTGGTATTTTAGTTTATATTCTATCAGAGAATGCTTGTAAACAATTCTTTCACATAGGTTTGACCAAGTAGAGTTTTAAAAATCATAGCATGAAAAACAAGATAATACCATGTTTATGAAAAATAAAGTACGTGTTTTAAAATTATTTCTACACAATAAAAAAGTTGATGTATGACAGCATTTATCGTATTTACAATTTTCACTGATTGTTTAAAATCAGCAAATTATTTAATTTTATTTACTCATCTAGTACTTTGTTTTATTGACCAGAAAGAACTATAATATATAATTTAATGCTGTGCTGTAGCATAATTTTTATCACTTAATCTATAGAGCTTATTATTTTACGGGAAGCACAATTATATGTACATATCAGTAAAATGTATCCTATTTCATTATGATATCTAATAATAGATTTGATAAATAGAAATTCAAATAATATTACATGAGAAATAATATTTATGCAGATAAATTCAAATGATGTATAAACATGAATTCATAAACATGAATTTCTCAATCAACTAGAAGATGCTTCAATATTTTCCTAAGAGTAATTATTCAACCACCATTTTTTGCTTGTGTTCAGAGTAGAGTGATTTAAATGTCAAGTATTCACTTAGAATCTCTTTTTCTTGTCATGCTTGCTTTAAGTTTATCTTATTTGAAAAAGGCCATGAAGACAGCTTTCTTGAAAAACTGTCATAAAATAAAAAAGCTCTACTATTCTAATGAGTGCTTCAGTTTTATTCTGTGATTAATTGATTTGACTTATTGATCAATCTTTATTTTGTGGTGTTAGGAACTGAGAACAGGGCATTACGGCTGCTACTCATGAGATATACTACTGAGCCCTAACTGAATTCTTCAGGAATATCCCCACAGATTTTTCTGTGTAGTTCAATTACCTAATTGGCTTTAAAGATTGTTTTCAATATAGAAAATGATGTTACTGAGCTTTCCGACTATTTCACTAATTTATTTTGCTATTTAGGCGAGAAAAATACACATAATTATAATATTATATTCATTAAGTAAAACGCATAAAACATTTTATCTTATATTTTCACTTTGTAATCTTTCACTTTACTCCTTCTAAGGACTTTGCTGTAATTTTATGGCTATTCATTTCTTAGAAAATATCTCAGGTTTGTTTCTGTACATATATTTTGCACATAATAATGCTTCATAAATCATATGTAAGAGCTTGGAAGGCTTGCTATCCCATTAGAATATGTGTGCTGAAGAAAACATTTTTTTAGTCCTACATACTTTTCTCCTACTATCTCCAATTTGCTAAGCGTGAAAAGTCTCTTTTCTTTACTGGCAAATGCCCACATTAAAAAACACCAGATCACTTGAGTTTTCTTGGAGAACCTGACTCCCAGGCACATATTGATAAAGATTTCCCTATCCCACAGAAAGTTCAAACTTGGTACACTTTCATTTTATACAAGTCACCCACACACACATATAGCTGAGTTAAAATGTTGTCATCTGATTCTGACAACTCCCTCTGTCCAAGGTTATATGAATACCCAAGATAGATAGAGATCTAATTACAAGTGGTGAGTAAGCCTGAGATATTTGTACACATCCTCAAAGCTCACCATCCCAAAGTGCTTCATTAGCTAAGCAGGTTTGCACATAGAGGAGCGGGCACATCAAATTCTAGTAAGCCTAGTTTAAGCCTTACTTTCTCATTTTCAAGTACTATGATGTAAAATGTTGCTATTCTTTATAATCATCAATCATAGAAAGATTAGTAGTATGATAGATGAATAAGTGATACCAACAGATTGATATGTGATTTGTAATTAGACGGGCTGAGCCATGGATGAATTAATGGACAGACAAGCTATACATAACATTCTACTCAAGTAACAGACATATGGAGGTGATTTTAGTAGTTTGCAGTAAATGTTTTTGACATCTGTATGTTTACTTGGTATCAATATATCGTTTCATTGTCCAAATGGCCAGTATTTTTTTAATCTTTTAAATTTATTTATTTATTTATTAAAGATTTCTGCCTCCTCCCAACCACCGCCTCCCATTTCCCTCCCCCTCCCCCAAACAAGTCCCCCTCCCTCGTCAGCCCTAAGAGCAATCAGGGTTGCCTGTCCTGTGGGAAGTCCAAGGACCACCCACCTCCATCCAGGTCTAGTAAGGTGAGCATCCAAACTGCCTAGGCTCCCACCAAGCCAGTAAGTGCAGAAGGATCAAAAACCCATTGCCATTGTTCTTGAGTTCTCAGTAGTCCTCATTGTCTGCTATGTTCAGCAAGTCCGGTTTTATCCCATGCTTTTTCAGACCCAGGCCTGCTGGCCTTGGTGAGTTCCGGATAGAACATCCCCATTGTCTCAGTGTGGGAGTGAACCCCTCGCGGTCCTGAGTTCCTTGCTCGTGCTCTCTCTCCTTCTGCTCCTGATTTGGACCTTGAGATTTCAGTCTGGTGCTCCAATGTGGGCCTCTGTCTCTGTCTCCTTTCATCGTGAAGGTTAATATCCAGGAGGATGCCTATATGTTTTTCTTTGGGTTCACCTTCTTATTTAGCTTCTCTAGGATCACGAATTATAGGCTCAATGTCCTTTATTTATGGCTAGAAACCAAATATGAGTGAGTACATCCCATGTTCCTCTTTTTGGATCTGGCTTACCTCACTCAGAGTAGTGTTTTCTATTTCCATCCATTTGCATGCAAAATTCAAGAGATCATTGTTTTTTACTGCTGAGTAGTACTCTAATATGTATATATTCCATACTTTCTTCATCCATTCTTCCATTGAAGGGCATCTAGGTTGTTTCCAGGTTCTGGCTATTACAAACAATGCTGCTATGAACATAGTTGAGAATTCGGGATCAACCTACTCCTGGACCCAGCAATACCACTCTTGGGAATATACCCAAGAGATGCCCTATCATACAACAAAATGGCCAGTCTTTATTTGAATATATAGCAAGTGATTTTAATGATCTATTAACATATCGTTTTTTTATTAAACCTAATGCTGTATAATTCCTCAAAGTGCTCCAGGTTTCATTTTGCAATGACAATCATTAAAAACATTTTTAAAAGTAAGAGAAAGAAATTCAGTTGTCACAAATGTCTTATAAACTAATCTCATTCTTTAAGACCTGAACAAAGGCCGGGCGGTGGTGGCACACGCCTTTAATCCCAGCACTTGGGAGGCAGAGGCAGGCGGATCTCTGTGAGTTCGAGACCAGCCTGGTCTACAAGAGCTAGTTCCAGGACAGGCTCCAAAACCACAGGGAAACCCTGTCTCGAAAAACCAAAAGAAAAAAAAGACCTGAACAAAGATGAGAATAGACATGCCATAACAAAAGGAGAAAATCTTATGGGGCCTCAAACCTAGACAAGGAACTACAAACTATTTAAGAAATGTTGCCAGCAGGAGAAACAGTCTTCCACAGGGTACAACCCCAAATGGTCAGACCTGAAATAATACATACACAGATAACTTTAAATAGAGTAAGTATATTCTTAATATAACATAATAAATATTGATATATTTATAAATATATATATGTGTGTATATATATCAACACTAAAAAAGATAAATACATATCAACAATTAAAGAAATAGAGACCAGACATTAATTTGAAAGAGAGAATAGTGATGGATATATGCGAGGATTTGGAGTGAGAAGGGAAGTAGAAGTGTTCTAATTAAAATATAATCTACAAAAATAAATAAAAATGCATCAAAACAAACATAATACATCAAAAGATGTGGATATAATTCTTAGTGATGATCTTCATTCAGTAATTGACTTAGTTGTTTTCCCCTTTGTCTTCAAAATTTTATTTGTCATGGAAAGAGGAGTCCTTTAAAAAAGATGAAGATCATTCAGCATAGTCTATTAAATGGAATTGTATAAAACGTATTAAAGATTTATATTTTCTCAGTTACATATTATATGCATATTTATATAATATACATATTATCCATAAGATTGTTTTCATACACCAGTAATTTATGTTTGTATCATGAGGCTAAAATTCATTTTCCCTCTTTAGAAAATTATCTTCCAAAACCTCACAATAACATGTTTTTTAGGAGAAATAGTCTTCAATATTATCTACCACAAACTTTTAACTTACTCTGAAACTCCTGTTTACAATTCAAAATGACAAAAATCACAATGGGATTAATTTTCTCCACATCAGATGGGTTTACATTTAAACACATGATGAAGTAGGAGTACCACTTTATCAAACAAGAATTATATTAAATGCAGTCCTGGATGGGTTAGAAAATAAGTTAGTCTCCCACTGGTTCAGGCATACAGAGGAAGTTTAATTTTCTCTCTGCGTTCTGGTTGACTCCTTCCCCCACTTCCTTGCACACCTGGAGTATTATAATCTTGTAAATGCAAAATTACATTGCATTCAGTCTCCTGTAACTTTTCCCCAATCAAAGCAAACACAATAGAGAGAGAGTCATCGTCTCCCACAGCAACAACACACCAACAGCTTATCGGCTCACGGTGGTGTCATACCATCCAATAATTCCAGCGCAAAATAACTTTACAAATGAGTCCTGTCGATTTTTTTACACCATGAAAATCATTAGCAGGGATAATTAACCGAGACTCTGGTGATGAATAGAGCTGCATTAGCAACCAGTGCAATAAAGAACAGAAGCCTCTAATTACAGATAGAGAGCCTTGAAGCTACGGAGAAATGTAATTTAATGTTGCTGCCCAGATTTCATAAAGCTTAATACAAGTGTACATTGAAAACAGTTAGGTCTTCCCACGGATAATGCTTCTGGGTCCAGTCCAGGTGGAAGAAAGTATGCCCATCTGCAAGAAGTGACTTGAGAAAAAAAAATGCCTAAGAAAAAAATTTCAAAAAGCAAACCTGCTTAAGTAATTTTATAGGTGCTCTCAGAAATACCCTGGCCTTTTATCACATTTTCTGGCAATTTCTTTGAATTATCAAAAGGCTAAAAAGTGCTTTAGGGGAACATATAGAATATAAATTGCATAAATGATAAAAAAAACTACTCAGTATCAGAATCCACAGTTTCTTATCATTTTCTCTTTCTAATACACAAAGTATACCTTTGTTCAACTACAGTGAAAATACTAAGTTATAAATGTATTTCCAAAGAAAACTTGATGATTTGAATTATGTGAGTCTATTCTTTAAAATGCAGTGTAATACAGAGTACAGTGAGCAACAATTAAACAATCTAGGATCTAGAGTTAGTGCAACAGTTAGGAATGTATAATGTTACAGAAGACCAGGGTTCTCTTCCCATCTCCCATGTCAAGTGGTCCATAATTGCCTCTAATTCTGGCTCCAGGGATTTGATGCCACTGGACTACAGAAAAACCTTTAATGTTGTGTGAACTACCTTCCCCCCGGTATATATCATTAAAAATAAAATAAAATTTGCAGATTGGAAGATAGCTAGGAAGAAACAGGTCACAGGAGTGACATATCAACCCAAAGTAGGGAATTGGGAGTGGGGGTTGGGGCTGCTCCTGACAACTGATTGCAATGACAACTCCAGGTGATTTTTGTCAACCAGTAACTCCAGGGAAAATGAAGGGCGACTGGACGTCTAACACTGGTTTGTAGAGCCTTGGGTCTGCCCTTTACTGCTGTACGTCCTGCTGTGACCCTTCATTGTGAATCAGCCTCAGTGCGTGTCTTAGAAGTGTAGCAACTTCTTCCCTTGTTTTATATATTTGACATCTCTGCTCATGACTATTTTCTTTGGTTTCTGGATGCCTCTTGTTTCTAGATTTGTTCTCTGGTTTTAGAAATTTTTCATTGTAATTTCCTTGAACAAATTACCAATATCTTCTCACTTTATCTCACCTTCTTCTATCCCATAGATTATTAGATTTTTGTCTTTTAAGTGTCTCACAGATGTTTTAGAACTTTTGATTATGTTTAGTGTACTATTTTTACTTAAATGTGTCTGAATGTATTACTGCCTGAATTTTGTCCTATATCAACGATATTGATTGTTCTGCTTGTTCATATTTGTTGCTGTTTTTTCTCTGTTTATGGTTTGTTTGCCTGTTTGTTAAGTTGGATCTTTTTATTGATGTTGTTTGTTGGTTTTATTCCAGAATTTCTTTTTGGGTCTTTCTCAGTGTCTTCAGGTACTTATTGCATTTTTAATTCAAATTTTTTTCTTTTAATTAAAATTTTCTAACTCCTCCCATTTCCCTCTCCCTCTCCTCCCCTCTCCAGTCCAAAGAGCAGTCAGGTTTCCCTGCCCTGTGGGAAGTCCAAGGTCCTCCCCTCTCCATCCAGGTCTAGGAAGGTGAGTATCCGAACAGACTAGGCTCCCACAAAGCCAATACATACAGTAGGATCAAAACCCAGTGCCATTGTCCTTGGCCTCTTAGTCAGCCCTCACTGTCAGCCATATTCAGAGAGTCCAGTTTGATCCCATGCTCCATCAGTCCCAGTCCAGCTGGCCTTGGTGATCTCCCATTAGATCAGCCCCACTGTCTCAGTGGGTGGGCGTACCACTTGCGGTTCTGACTTCCTTGCTCATGTTCTCCCTCCTTCTGCTCCTCATTTGGACCTTGGGAGCTCAGTCCATTGCTCCAATGTGAGTCTCTGTCTCTATCTCCATCCATTGCCACATGAAGGTTCTATGGTGATATGCAAGATATTCATCAGTATGGCTATAGGATAGGGTCATTTCAGGTTCCCTATCCTCAGCTGCCCAAGGAACTAACTGGGGACATCTCCATGGACACCTGGGAACACCTCTAGAGTCAAGTCTGTTGCCAACAGTCAAATGGCTCCCTTAATTAAGATATATACTTCCCTGCTCCCATATCCACCCTTCCTCCATCCCAACCGTCCCATTCCCCCAAGCTCTCCCCATCCTCCCCTTCTCCCTTCTCTCTCCCCCTCTCCCCTTACCCCCACCCCACATAGTTTATATGTGTATTTAAATTAATCACAATATTTATGCATGAAAATATTCTGCTGTTTTCCATAGACAAAAAAAAGAAAAAGAGAGAAATTATAGCTTTAAAAATATCTAATTGTGAAAACTATTTTCTAAAATTGACTAAGTATTCAGTAAATATCACTTTCCTAAGTCCTTATTTTCCATAATTTATTACCTTTTCCCTATATAACTAATAAAATATTAGAGGTTGCCTTGAGACAACTTTATACAGAAAATATTAGTAAATACATTTAATAAGATAGATTCTAAAAGCAGGTTCTTGTTAAAGTCAGTAGTGCAGGTAGACATGCCTTGCCTGAACTATTCATAAGCATGAAAGGCCTCTGAGACCCAGAGCTTAATGTGTCTGAATAGAGGAATTCACTGCTGATCCGTTACAATTACAGATCTCCACAGAAGTACTCGTGAACCTACCTGGACAGCTGAAAACCTACCTAGAGAAAAGTTGATCACTGAGAAACACACGCTAATTATTGGATAAAGAGATTGAAGAGAAAAAGCTAAAGGAGGTTCTGGAGTTGGATGGGTGTCCATTATTACATATACATTGCACGTACAAAAAAAAGACATACTTCATTTCATTTATCAATTGCAGAGGAAGAATTTGAATTTCAATTACCAAATAAAGCCTCCACCATATTTCTAGACGTTAATTGCATGTTTTCGTATGTGCCTTTTATTTAAGTTGAATACATTATGAAAACTCAACAACAAAACTGAGTAAGAGGAGAGAATAAATAAAAAATATAGATAATAACAAACACATGTTAACGGAAGTAGTAGCTGAGGCATGATGCAGAGCAGATGCAGACACAGGAAACCCCAGTCCTGAACTTCCGAGTGTGTCAAGTAGTCAGAGCAGAATTAAGAGTGTCTACAGGTTCTGGAGGGAAGTGGAGAAGGGAGCCAGTTGTTTCAAAGAGACACATTTCTGATTCCGGGAAAGACCTGAAGGATCTTCTCTTGGAGACACCTTGAAAAGAGGTCATTGCACATACTGACAGATGTCCTCAATTAAGTGGGCATGAAAAGAAAACCAAGGCATTTATGATCATTCCTGTCCATATCCAGGAGTGAAGCTGGTAGGAACTGTGTAAGTTCAATTTGGCAAATATGTTATCTGGGGCCAAGACATCGCTGCACAGTGTTTTGCCCCCTGGGGTGCTCAAATCCAAACTGAATCCAGTGGATTCTAAGTGGAAATGATTGTCAAGTGTCCTGTGGGTCTCCTTATAATAGAATCTTAGTGTTTGTTTTCCTCTTTCTAAAGATATAGGGTTAAATATTTCCAGACAGCGCCTGAAATTAAACTCAAACCAAAGTAATGTCACCACACTGGGAAATATGGCAATGTCACGCAGTAAAAGGACTTAATGATGCAGGCTCCAGAGAAACATCCACCACGGGAAATTTCCTTTTTGACATTTTTTTCTTCTCCTCCAGGCCAGAGCAACAGCAGCACTCTCATGTGGCCTCCTTCTCTACAAAGGATCCCTGTGGGAAACTTAAAAAGCCGTGTTTCAAAACTGAAAATAAGCCTCGTGTTTTATTTCTTTTACCTCAACGTCAGCACGCAAAAGATACAAACCTTTTAATGACAAGGAAATGCTTTTTAGACAGACTGTTAACTGCTCCTTTTATTTTGGTAATAAGTTAAAAGGAATGGAGGAAATGCTATACATATCATTAAAAAGGAACAGCTGAAAACAGTTCTTCACTGGTTTAGAATTTATTCGTTCCCAACATGACACATTTAATGAGGCCATACACGAAACAATGAAATTTATATATACATTATCTCGTAATACAGAAAGATCCCAGTTTTAATTTTTATGTTAGCTATTTTAAATAGTGTTGTGGAACAATGGTCTGTACCCTGTTAACTGAACTTTAATAAAAAGCCACATGCCTAACACACACAAAAATTATGGGCTAATATAAGTTATAAGAGTTAATAAGAAGCCTGGGCTAATAGGCCAATGAGTTCATAATTAATGTAGACCTCTGTGTGTTTCTTTGGGACTGAATAACTGTAGGACTGGTTGGGACAGAAACCTCAGTCAATAAAATAGTTTCAGTGACCTTGAAATAACAATAGATGGATATGGGACTATGATACTTTTACAAGACAAATTTCGTCTACATGACTGTACTTCCCTCTTAATCATTTTTTTAATGCTATGAAGGACTGCTGTCCTGAGATAAAGAAGGAAGGAGCTATGTGATGACAAGAAAACACCGTGAGATGTTTCCATGACAACAAAGTTCACAGTCATCCAATAGCTTCCAGTCTTCCATTTTGTGGCCAGTCTTCACAGGGAGGGGACCATGTTGGGAAGGAAATGCCTGGTTTTATGTTGAACCAGTCTAATAAAGTCTGATGATTAGTTTCAAGTGGGATAACATATTTCACTGAATGGCCTTTTAAAAATCGTGTCTTCTGAAACCATTTTTGTTGTTTTACAGAATTTTACTCCAGCATTTTTTTTAATAAAATAGTGGTTTGATTTTTTTATTGTGATTTGGACAAAATTTCAGATAACTAATGCAAATTTTCAAATTTAATTATATTGAAATAACAAAATTATCAGGACATTTAATATGGTATCATAGCAGAGCTCATTGTCTTTCTTGTAAATTTTAGTCATTTTTCTCATGACAAAGCTATTATCTTAAAATCGTTTCTAAATACTTTATTCCCATATTTTTAATTTTGATATAATTTAATGGTATTTTAATTTTTCTAGGTCTTAAGATAACCTCCCTCTCACATACAAGTTCCAGATTTTTTTTTCAGTGAGTCTAAGTATGAAAAGGTGTGGATTTCATAAGAAAAACAGAAAATATTCATGAATTGTAGCACGATTAACAAAAAACCCAGAGACAGATACTGGAGTTCAGCCTGAAGGTGGGAAAAATAAAACAGCCAACCACTGGTTCTTACCTCTACCTCGGTCCAAAATGGCGAATCTACCTCTAGAAATTCTCAGAATGAGACTGACTAGGAACACTGGTTTCTATGGCAAACTAGAATGACTACCGGTATTAAAGGTGTATGTCACCACTGCTTGGTCTGTAAGGCTGACCAGGGTGACTGTTTTACTCTCCAATCTTCAGGCAAGCTTCCTTTATTAAAATACAAATGAAATATCCCTACGCTTAATGTTAAGCTCAGAATTTTTAGAAGAAAACTTTTGAAAAGCACGTTCAACAGGAAACCCTGACATGTGTTTATTCTTTTCCATAGTCTCTTAAATCCATAAGTTTCCTTTTTATATGTGGTCTCTCAGGTTCCACCAGAGATATGTTTTATACGTAACTGAACTGATTACTTTGTTAAAATATAGACTTTTTTTATGAGGATTCCTAAGGGACTGCAGACCTAAATATGAGAATCTGAAGAATGGATAAGTACATAAAATGAATGATTTGCATGTGAGAATAAGTAGTGTCTTCACTTTAAATAAAAAATTGCAGCAATTCCAAATTACTATCTAATAAAAAATAAGCATAATGTATAGTTCTTCCTTACAACAGGTGCTATTACTAGTGAATGAATATTTAATGAAAATCAAAATATTTGCAGTGTTTTAAGGTAATTCTTTGCTTTCTTTTTAAATCACAACATAAAAGGTAAAGAAAAATTATGGTTCAAACATTTAGTAAACATTTCCTTAAAAACATGATCTAATTTAATAACACTGGTACTGAGATAAAGCAAAATTACATTCTTTCTTTTCACTTATTGAGGACAAAGAAACAAAAATATTCCCAATAGAATCCTTCTCTGAGTGTATAAATTAAATTTATTCATAAAATCTAGCAGGTAAATCCAGATTGATCGGCAGTTAGGAAATGCCTGACCTTTAACTTTAAAACAAATTACAATCATAAGAGTCAAAGAAAGATTGAGAATGAGGAATCTCTGAAGAGACACAGCAAATAAATCTTATTCCTCACCATGTGATTTTGATAAATATGATACACAGAAGACTTTACTATAGTAAAAAAGACAATAGGAATATTTTTAGGACTTGAAAGTAGTGTTAATTTGGAAAAAGCCTGGAAGAATTTTCATGTCTTTGGAGAGAAAATATGGGAAATCATCTAATAATGGAAGTTTATGAGTGTTCTTCTATGCTCAAAGTATCTGTGAATGGGAGGCAGGTAAGAATATTACTCTAATAGAAAAATTGGAGACAATTGAAAAGAAAAAAATACCAAAAATTATTTGAAAGCAATTAAAATCATTTAGGCTTAGTGTAGATACCCAGGAAGCCATGAGTTATTTGATTACTGGATAAAATGTTATTTATTTCTTAACTTTAAATTTTTTTCTGCTATTTTAAACTATTTTTTTTGGTTTCATTATGAATGTAAGTATTGGATTATTTAGAAGGGGATTTAAAATAAAACAGTATGTTGAATGAGGAACAGAAATTTGAATAGTTCAATGCAGGTTGGGGAGGGTTTTTTTTTTTGGGAGGGTCAGGGATAGCTTAATATAGCTTTATTTATTTAAGAGTTTCAGGGACAGGACTGGAGAGATGTTTCAGAGCACTGACTACTCTTCCAGAGGTCCTGAGTTCAATTCCCATTAACCACATGATGGCTCACAATCATCTATGAGATCTGGTGCCCACTTCTGGCAGGCAGGCATACATGCAGACAGAAGATTGTATACATAATAAATAAATAAATAAATTTAAAAAAAAAAGAGTTCCAGGGAGAATGATGGAATGACAGAGAAATGTCATGCTACAAAGAAAATTTCTGAAAAGAATCATTGATTAGGATGTTCAATCATACTACAGGGACATTTGGTCAACTATGTTCATAGCAACATTATTTGTAACAGCCAGAACCTGGAAAAAAAAAAACTAGATGCTCCTCAATAGAAGAATAGATGAGAATTATAACTGCTATCTTCAGCGATAGGGCCTTATCTTCAGTTATTGGAAAGCCACCGATAGGTCTGGCAATAGCCTAAAACTGTTGAGGGTTTCTAGAAGACCCCTTTGGCCAGTAACTCAACTAGATGTAACCCATTCTGACACTGGAGGTTTCGCTTATTGGAAAAAGATATCTAGCACCAACATATGATTTTAAAGAAATTCAAAACGTTCAAATATTAAAAGGCAAGCCAGTTGGATCAACCTAATCCCAATAGACTTATATATATTGATTGGCAGCAGAAACCCTCTAAAAATCTTTAAGCATGTGGCTAATTTTTTTCTGATACATCATTGTCCATAAATCTGCAAACAGGTACAAACTTCCAAATGTACTGAGGATTGCCATTGGCCCCATTTGCCCAACCCCCTTATCCTGTTGCAAGTTCAGTGAACTGGCACTAGTTTTGCACCCCGGGATGGTTACTTTGGCGTATTTCGTTACTGATCTTCTAATGTCTGCTGTTTGGTAATAAAGTCCCACTTGGGGTTTCCAACCAACAGCAATTTGCATTTCGTTTTACAGTCTGTGCTTTGCAATCTTCATGCCTTCTCTTCTGTCTAGCTGAGGATAGTTGCTCCTAGGCACACCTGAACCTGAAATGAACTGACAATATTTTACAGTTTTTCATCATGCCAAGCAGGAGACGAAGACAATATATGCCAATCTCAGCTCTCTGAACAGCTGTTGCTTTAAGGTGATCTTGCTAAAGAACTCTAAAACAGAACCAGGCAAATGCCATCCCTGTAAGGATTCTACTATATGTTGGAGATTTCCAGCTGGAAACTTAATTGCAATTTAAACAGAGCATTCAGAGACAGCTTTTGTGCTCTCCATACTTTTATTGAATTGGATAATTTAATCAATAAGTTACAATACTCTCTGGCGTGAAACTCTAAAATTCTAGGAGCAGATCAATTTGACATCTGTTTGCTGGCTTCTCTTCCTTCCTGTATTGCCGTTCTTCCAGGACTTTATGTCATACTTTCCCTCTGTCTGTCACACGTTGATGGGCTGGCTAGCAATCAACTTTTTAGACTTTGTCCATATCCATCAGGAATGTATTCAACCTTATTACTATTCACACACACACACACACACATACACAGTCACTCACAGCCTCACAGCCTCTATATACAGTGGAGAAACGTAGAGTGATTTAGGATGTATTTTAACAACATTTGTTACACGATTTGAGTTTGAATTGAAGAACGTTTTAAGAAATGATCTATTGGGAGCTCTCCAAGGCCAGCTGGACTGGGACTGAATAAGCATGGGTTGAAACTGGACTCTCTGAACAAGGCGGACAATGAAGGCTGATGAGAAGCCAAGGACAATGGCACTAGGTTTCGATCCTAATACATGAACTGGCTTTGTGGGAGCGTAGCCTGTTTGGATGCTCACCTTCCTGGACCTAGATAGAAGTGGGAGGACCTTGGTCTTCATGTAGAGCAGGGAATTTGGACTGCTCTTCAGTATCGAGAGGGAGGGGGAGTGGACTAGGGGGAGGAGAAGTGGAGTGGGGATAGGGGGAGGGGAACAGGGGGAGGGGGCAATATGTGGGAGGAGGGGGAGGGAAATGGGAAACGGGGAGCAGTTGGAAATTTTAAGTAAAAAAGAATAAAAAAAAAAAGAAAAATGTCACTAAAGGAAAGCAATTCAAAGAATCAGTACTTCGCAAACTTACTTCACCTTAGCATGCTGAGTAACAGTTTTCTTTATGACACTTTCATACACATCTGGCTTTGGTTGAGTTTATCCGATGCTTCCTCTCTCCATTCTCCCTGATCCCATCTCAGCTCACACCAGTACTATCCATTCCAGTAGCATCATTTCGGTTTGCTATCTCACGTGTTGAAAGATCTTATAGATGTATGTATTAGATAATCTTCTGACTATCACTTATGTCCAGTAATGACTACCACATATAAGCTGGGAAGAAGCATGCTTAACTCTGTTATGTTAAATTGGGTAAAGATCTTCCGTCGATGCTCACACATGAACAGGGATTGCTCCAGTTTTGTCTCTATCATTCTGATCTGATTTAGAAAATAATATTGACAGGGGACTTGAAGACCTGTCTGAAAATAAGTGACCAGTCCCTGGATGTGCAGCTGTTCTTTTTCTCTCTCTTGTAAATCTTTAAGAATGCTAAAGAATTTATTTATTATGTATACAATGTTCTACCTGTGTGTATGCTTGCAGGCCAAAAAGAGGGTCAACATGTGGTTGCTGAAAATTGAACTCAGGACCTCTGGAAGAGTAGCCAGTGTTCTTAACCACTGAGTCATCTCTTAACATAAGATTATTTTAAAGGGGCTGGAGAGATGGCTCAGTGGTTAAGAGCATTGCCTGCTCTTCCAAAGGTCCTGAGTTCAATTCCCAGCAACCACATGGTGGCTCACAACCATCTGTAAAGAGGTCTGGCGCCCTCTTCTGGCCTTCAGGCATACAGACAGAATATTGTATACATAATAAATAAATAAATATTAAAAAAAAAAGATTATTTTAAAAATAAAAGTAGACTATCAAAAATATTAAGGAATAAACATAAGAAAATGTTCACACATTTTGAAGATTTCTCTTATCCTTTGGTCTATTTATTAGCGGAAAGATTTGCAAAGCATGGAACATTTTCCTACTTCTCTTTTTTATTGTTTCATAATTTCATATGCATATGTGTTTTGAATAAAATCATTCCCGTTTTCTCCAATTCTTCTGTCATCTCCCCTACTTTCTTTCTACATTGGCGTGTACTCTTGAATCCATATATTGTTGCCTGCCAATTCAGGGGTCAGACCATCTATTTAGGCATTGGTAAACTTGCAGAGTTGTAAAGTTTTCATTTCTGTAGGTCTTTCGTGTTCTTGAGTGCAAGATAATTTCTTTCTAAAGCTGTTGTGAATCACTATTTTCTCCTGATTATTTCTTGGTATGTATTTTGTTTGTATATAGGAATGCAGATGATGTTTTGTTAATTTTGAAACTTGCTACTTTGCGGGATATGTATCAGCTACTAAGGTTTTCTGATGAATTCTTTGATGACTTTTATGCATATGACCATACAGTCTGCAAATAAGGATTCTCTGAGCTTTCCCTTTCATATTTGTATCTTACATCTTTAGTTAAGATTTCAAGCATTATGTTGAACAGAAGGTGGAGAGTGGGCCCATCCTTGTCTTGTTCCTGATTGTCGTGAAAATTCTTAGAGTTTTTTTTCTTTTAAGAATAGTGTTGGATATGAGCTTGTTGTAACTTTTCTTTATCATAATGAGATGTGTTACAGCATCTGCAGATTTTCTTCGGAAATTTTCCTATGAAGAAATGATGGATTTCATTAAAGATCTTTTCTGAATCTATATGGTTTCTGTCCCTGAGGTGATTTATCTGCTAGATTCTGTTTATTAATTTATATGTGTCAGAAATTTTTCTACATCCATAGGATGGAGATTATTTGATCATAGTATGTTCTTTTTATATGCTTTTTCAATTTGACTTGCTAATATTTTACTTTATTTTCATCGATTTCATGAGTGAGATTGTTTAGTGGTTCTCTTTTGTGTGTAGGTCTTCTTTTTTGGCTATGATCTCAAGAGAATCCTAGATTTCGAAAAAGAATTTGGAAGTGTGTCTTCCTTTCCTAATTTACAGAATAACTTGAGCATTATTGGTGTTAGTTATCTGAAGGTCTGGTAGAAACCTCTGTGGATACATCTAGCACTGTGCTCCCTGCCCGCTGCTTAAGATATTTTAAGTAGTACTTTTATTTCTTTGTTATGGGTTTGTCAAAATTGTTTACTTCATCCATATTTAATTTTGGTAGGTCATATGCATCTAGAAATTTACCCATTTCTTTTAGATGTTATGTTTGACTGAATGTAGAATTTTAAAGTATGTCTTTGAGATTCTAAGAATTTTTTAAGTGTCTCTAGTGATATCATTCCTTTTGCTTCTTGGCAGAACAGAAACCTCAGTCAACGAATGATGCCCAATGTGTGGACAACTGTATCCCCAGAAAACCTGAGAGAGCTTGGGTAGTAATTCTAGACACAAAATAACAGGGTTAAGCATGGCTTTTGGTAGCAGTAATTTCTTGGGTTTGCTCCTTTCGCTAGTGGCAAGTGCATCTCATTTAAGAGAGGCTTCCTGACTCAGTTTCAGCTGCAAAAACTTTATAGCCCTTTCAAGAGGCTCTGCCACAAAACACTTAAATGGTGTTATGAGTAGCTGATAGCATGCTTCTTGGTGATGGCAGGGACCTTAAAACTCCATGAAGTTGTGGCAATAAACATGGCTCTGGCCAGTACCTCCTCCATGAAGCTGGCCATCAAAACCACATCTTTAATCCTAGTCACATTGCTTAACAAATTAAAGAAAGACTCATGTGGTCAGAAAAAAAAAGAGGTACAGTAAAGATAATTTCAGATGAAAAAGCCTCTAAACAGTTTTCATTGTGTTTAAAAATCTATGTAGGCTTGGGAGAGAAAAGAAAAAGGATAAAGTCCTTAAAATAAAAAAATAAACAAGGAGAGTATGTGGATGTGGTGGCACACACCTTTAATCCTAACACTTGGGAAGCAGAGGCAGGCAGATCTCTGTGAGTTCAAGGACATCCTGGTCTACAGAGTGAATTCCTGGACAGCCAAAGATACAGAGAGAAATCCTATCTCAAAAAGCCAAAAATTAAAAATAAAAATAAAAGAAATAGAATTTAAAATAAAGCCACCTAAAGATAAAAAATACACAGAGAGTCTGGATACTGTGTGTTATTGTGTTGTCTTTAAATTGTTTGATGGCTGAAGAAGGAGCAAAAGTTGCTAAAAGACATTTGATTATAAATGCTTCTGGATTAATCCAATATATATATATTACATTGGATTTAAAATTTAAGACAAAAGACATGTTACTTTGGAGAAGAGGTTTTGCTTTTGCTTCCACAGGAAATGAGAAGCTGTGGATTCAATCTGAGTTAAGAAAAATCAGGTTTGACCAAGGAAGACCCCCCTGAGAACTCTCCGATAGAAGGAATGGCCCAGATGTCTGAGTTCTACATTCAGAACAGTTCAAAGACTGTTGCCTGAGATGATCAAGCCTCATAGGACACTCTAGTCAGAACTTTATCCTAATTCTAAATTATCTTTAGGTTCCCGTAAGATTATAGCGCCCCCAACGGCAGGAAGTAGCCTGGAAAACTATGCCCACATTCTCAAAAAGTGGATTAATGATGTTTGCCTTTCTTTAGAATGTTGGTTGCAAGTTTTATGGATAATGGTCAGTAGAAAAGCTAAATAAAAGATATTTGATTCAGAGTTCTTGTTTAATAAAAAAAAAAACGGGGGGGGGAGTGCTGTGAGGCAATGGTCTGTACCCTGTCACTTGTATTTTTAATAAACACTGATTGGCCAGTAGCCAGGCAGGAAGCATAGGTGGGGCATCCAGGCAGGAAGTCATACTGGGGCAATGTGAATTCTGGAAAGAGGGAAGTTTCAGTCTGCAGTCACCACCCAGACAGAGAAAGCTAGACAGAGAGCAAGCAAGATGTGACTGCCTCTTCGAAAAAGGTACCAAGCCACATTGCTAACACAGACAAGAATTATGAGCTAATATAAGTGTTAATAGGAAGCCTCAGATACTAGGCCAATCACTTTATAATTAATGTAGATCTCTGTGTGATTTCTTTGGGACTTAACAAATGTGGGAATTGGGCAGGGCAGAAACCTCACTCAACAGTCTTCTCCCTATTTCCCTTGCTTAACTTGGCTAAAAGGCAATTTTTTTCTAAGAATTAATTTTCATTTATTTATTTTTAATCTCTTTAACATTTCTGCTTAACTTATTTCAGACTTGACTTTTTGGTTTCTTTTCCTATTCTGAAAATATTTTTTCTCATATCTCTCATTTGATGTAGAAAGGGCTTTTGAATACGCCAATATCCTTTGTGATAAAAGTCCTGGAAAAAACAGGAATACAATGGTCATACATTAATATAATAGAGTAATTTTACAGTAAGATCACAGCCAACATCAACAAATTGAGAATACCTTAAAGTATTTCCACTAAAATCAGAAAAAAGGCAAAATTGCCACTCTCTCCGTAGCTACTCAATTCTGGAAATTTTAGCAGGATCAATAAGATAACTGCAGGAGGTCAAAAGAATACAATTAGAAAGGGAGAGGTTGAAGGATCTTTATTTGTAGATAATACATTATTATACATAATTGACCTCAAAATTTCATCAAAAACTATTACAGCTGATAAACACTTTCGGAAATGCAGCAGAGATACAAAATTAACACACAGAAATCCGTAGACTTCCCATATACAAATGACACACACCGAGAAGAAATCAGGGAAACGATGCCTTTCAAAATAGGAGCAAAATAGAAAATATATTGGAGTAGCTCTAACCAAGAGAGTAAAAGACTTTAAGACATTGAAGAAGTGATTTCAAGAAAATATCAAAATATGGAAAGATCTCTTACGCTCATGGATCAGTAACATTAATCAGTAAAAAATACCCACACTACAAAAAGCAATCCACAGATTCAGGGATCATTTAAAGATCTCTTACTGACAGGTGATAGCGTTTGTTTTTCCAAGGCCTTCGGGTAATTGTTGCATTATTAATTTGAAACCTCCCACTTTTATGAAGTACTTGCTACTCTAATCATATGAGTATGACTGCCTTCATTTTAATCAGTAGAGTTGGGTAAATTACATTTTTATTTTCATTAAGTTCTATTATTTTGTTTAATTTTCTTTTTGTTTTTCTTTTATTTAATTGCCATACACCTGCATGCTACTTATTCTCCATCTATTTTTGTATTTTCTTTAATTTCTTTTGATATCTAGCTTACAACATTGTGGTAGGACACAATGTAAGATGCTATTTCATTTTTTCTACATATTTGAGACTTGCTTTATTTCTTACTATATGATCAATTTTGAAGAACATATCACTGTTCTTTCCTTGGTGTTCGAATAAAATGTTATGTAGATGTCTGCTAGGTCAATTGGATATATGATGTAATTTAGCCCTAATGTTTCTTTGTTTGGGTTTTTGTGCAGATGACATGGTCAGAAATTCCTTTAATCTATTTTACCATGTTTTACTGTGCTTTAATCTTAATAAGTAATGTTCCTGGCTATAATATCTTGGGTGATAATTGTGAACTCTGTCCAGAGCTTTGAATACATCTTTTCAGGCCTTTCTGTCTTTAAAATTTCTACAGAATCAGGTGTTATTTTGTTGGGCTTATTTTATATGTGACTTGCATATTTTTCATTTTTTCAGCCTTCAGTACTCTATTCTATGTTCTTATGTTATTAATGTTTTAACTGCATGTTGTGGCAAGATTTTTTTCTGACTCTGCTTGTATTTTTAATTCTCCTATACCTGGATAAGATTCTTTTTTCCCTATACTTGGGTAATTTTATACTATTATTTTATTGAATTGTATTTTTGCCTTCACATGAATAGTCTCCTTCTTTCTTATATAATATGGATAGATTTTTCAAGTTATAGCATATACCCCCTATACACATGTATACATATATGTATGTATATATATATATATATACACACACACACACACACACACCTTTTCTTCTTTACTAAGTGATACAATTCCTAGATCCTTTTCTTTAGCTCAGATTAGTTTTTCTACATAAACCATTCTGGTAATAAAATTGTCCACTGAATGTTTGTTTATCTATATTTTTACTTATTAATTTTCTTTTCCTGTATCATTCAGTTTCGCTTTTTTTTTTTTTCAGAAGTTGAATCTCCTTGTTGTACTTTATTTTCCCATCTTGGCTTGACTTTCTTATTTCATTCGCCTGATTTTTTTTTCTTTCATGGATCATATTCATGTCTTCTTTGAGTTGCTCAAGCACACATTCATTTTTCTGAATACATTTTTTGTGAGTTCTTTAAGGCTCTTTCCCTTTGTTAGTTTTAGTATTGGATTAGTTATCTGTATAGGAGACATGTTGGTTTGGGTTTTGGCGTTTCTATTTGTATTTTTTATTTTTCTTGTTTCCTTTTTTCTTACAGTGTAGGTTTCAAAACACAAGCATATATACAATATGGAAGATCAAGGCTTTGACCACAACAAAATCCTATAAAAATTTACTCATTAATAATTCCCTAGATGAACACAAGAATAGAGAATTTCAAAGAATTATCCTAATCTTCATCAAGTAATTTAGGGGTTTAAAATGGATGCAATGAAGTGGCCCAATGGGCCTAAAATATTAATTGTATTAGTGATACCTAAGAAGATCCACTCATACGGATGATGGAAATGATGTAGATAGTCTAATATTTGAAAATGTTCTCTCATCTATGTTTCTTAACATCACATCTCCAGATGTGAGTCCTGGCAGAATGCCAGAAAAAAAGAGGCTACAATGGAAGGAGCAAGAGGAAAGAGAATATCAGGATGCAATTGATGTGAAAGAGAAATGGGATCAATTGTTGGTGACATTAATTATGGAGGGATAAGATGTCAGCCAAGGGAGGAAGGAGGGTCAAATAACAGTTAAGTTGCCTGTAAAAGGATAAGGAATCTTTTATTATCTAACCTAAAAGTGCATATAATGAATCTAAGTCTACATGTACACTTTACTATATAGTTTAAATAAAATATTACATCCTGGCCTGACTATGCTCCCTCAAGACCCACAGACTGTGTAACAAAAGCAAAACACCCCACCTGGAAAATTTCCTCTTGGCCAGGGTAGTCCAAGAGAGTGCAAGATTATTATAGGCTATTATTGTCATGCTGGTTGTCTTCTAGAGGTTAAAGATACATTTTCATTACTGAAGATGTCATAAGACCCATCAGGCACAGGACCTGGAGATGTCTGAGCTTTATCTGACCTGAAAACCTCCTCTCTGACTACCAGTTTTCATGATACCAAAGCTGGTACAATGAGACGGCACAAACAATTCTAAACCGCTATAACACTTAAGAACTACAACAGTGACCAGCATGTTACAATAGCCCTAAGGGTTCAATAGTGCACATACACTTTCGCAGTACCAACAGATGGACTTAAGGCCTGCTTAGGAAGAGGAAACCATGGATGGTTCTGGAAACACAGCCAACCACCAGGGATAATGAAGTCATCAATTGGAAGAGAATCTCTTACTGCCGGTTTCCTAAACCTAAGTCCTTCCTCACTGTTTTCTCATACGTATACACCCAGAAATGTGCAACTCTCACCTCTCATTCAATGAAATTCTCTTTGCAACAGATAGCAATGATTACAGAAAACCACAACTGACTAGAATGCACAGAGAACCTGGGACCTTTGTCTTCCTGGGTCTGGTTTACCTATCTCAGTGTAAGGTTTTCTATATCCATGGATTTGCTTGTAAATTTTGCAATTTCAGTTTTAATTGTAATTGAATAGTATTTCATGGTGTGTGTTCTTTGTGTCATTTGAGAAGTGACACATCCAAATTCAGCAGGGATACATCTAAAAGTCAGCCTGGGAGCATCCTAAAAGAAGGGGTGGGAAGATTATAAGAGCCAGAGGAACAAGACGTCTGCTATGAGGCTGATTCTCCTAGAAATGTTGGGAAGATAAGCCATGAAGTTTCACCAATATGGCTGCCTAAACAAGACATGAGCAATTGTCAACTAATAGACATGTGAACACGGAAGTGGAGAAAATCTACAGTTCTCTAACCCCAGAGGAAGAATCGCAGGCACCTAAGGAATACCCAGAGCAGGAGAGACAGTCGTGCTCAGAGAAAAGCCACCTAACTAGTCATCTAGTTCTAAGCTGTCTGTTCTGGACTCCTATACATACAATTATTATAAGGACTGAGCGTGTTGTATTCATGAACATACACAATTAAAGAAAAGAAGCCAGGAATTTGAGAGACAGCGAGTATGAAATAGTACATGGGGGAGGTATGACAGAATAAAGGGAAGTGTGAAAATTGTAGTTATATTTTTCTTTCAGAACAAAAAAACCAAAAAAATCAGTGCATATGTACAAGTTAAAGATAATACTTTTCATTGACTTTACGCAACAAATACATGCATAATACTAGTAATTTCCCTGAACACTCATTATATTTTGCCAGTGACATTTCTTGTTAGCTATGCTGCCAGTCACAACTGACATGATTGGGTCTGATGGCATTTGGCAGAAGCGGCACAGATTAGAGAGCAGAGAGACGGATTCGGTTCTGCTAGTTAATCTGTGAAGCTTTCACTTCCAGCCAATCAGTGGCACCTGCATGAGGCAATCATTCTCCTTGGTTACAAGGGCTGGCAGAAACCAACCTAGAGCAAAAGGAGCCAAACATAAAGGTGAAAACATTTTCATAAAGAAATTTTAGATTCCTTTTAAGGAAAAGCAAAGGAAGAAAGCAAAAAATGCTATGTTTTGTACACCTTTTTAATTATTCTATGTATAGAATTTTAAAGTAAACACAGTCTGGAAGGAAAAGCAAGGTGGGTGTGTAATCTTCCATGGTCCATGATAAGAATCCCAAAGCAGCCCCGTATTCAGCACGAGCCTTTAAACTGCTGTGCTGTGCCTGTTCCTCCACTCTTCTTTGAGTTCCTTGTTAGAGCTGTGCAAACCTTTCATCTCATGAAACCTGCCAACTTCAGGAATATTTTATGAGTTACGAGCTTTGCAAGTTTTGCAGAATATACCCAAGCATCACTTTTGCAGGCAGCAGGGCTACAAATGTTTTCTCGGGATTTAAAAAAAAAAAAAATCTATGAAAAAAGAAACCGTGGAAAGAAAATGAGTAGCTTTTTCCACATTGTTTTCTGAAATCTCCTTTTCTATAAGCTGACATGCAGCTGGGCTCTGGGGCAGGTTGGACAGGCCATCCCGCAGGGGTTGCCATCCCAGTCAAACCTCTCCCTAGAACAGGCAGACTATGAATAATGAGAGTCCTCCATTGTTCCAGGCATTGTCAGGTAAAATAAGATAAGTCAGTTATTAAAATAAAGTATTAATGAATAGGGAGGTTAACTTATTTGGTTATTATTTGGTAATTGCTTATTATTAGTTAATAAGTTCTTTTATACCACTTCCAATTAAATGCACTAACGTATTCTCTTTATACATGTAGTTTATTATTTTAATATCTAATTAATTTGGTATTAGATGAAGTCTGCCAAACATTTTTTTTAAAAAACTCTGAGATCATAAGACACTCAATGCCTAAATTATGATTATCATTAACTGAAAACAATGTCTGAATACCCCTTCATGGCACCAGGACAGTAAGACATTAGGATGTTGAGAAGGAAGAGTCAGCTATTGTTTTTAACTGAATAACTCTAAAAAGAAAAGAAAGAAAAAGAAAAAGAAATGAAGAAAGATCGAAGTGGTGAGCACACCTTCATGAGTGGCCTGTCTTCTTTTGAACAAAGCAATTATTACAGAAAATGTAAACCTCAGCCTCAGTGTGGTTGATATTTTTTATATGCAATCTTACAGTCACCCTCTGACAGGCTGGTGAGGTATCTTTAAAACCCATGTCTTTCTGGATTATAGGTTACTGACTCTGGACTGGTAGCTGAAGAATCTACATAGGACTGAACAAGGCCCTCTGAACGTGGGTTGAGAGAAAGATCTGTGGTTAAAGCAGTCTGTGGGACCCCTGGCAGTGGGACCAGGATTTATCCCCAGTGCATGAACTGGCTTTTTGGGAGCCCATTCTGTATGGAGGGACACTTTGTTTGGCGTAGATACAGAGGTGAGGGACTTGGTCCTGCCTCAACTTGATATGCCAGGCTTTGTTGACTCCCCATGGGAGGTCTTTTTCTTTCTTAGGAGTGGATAGGGGCTTGGGTGGAGGGAAGTTGGAGGGAAAGAGAGAGGAGGGGAGTTAGGTTGAACTGTGGTTGATATGTAAAATAAAAAAGCCTTTAAAATAAATAATTAAAAATAATTGTCTGTAGAAGACATTGGCTATTAAGTGGTGAATATTATGGCTCATCTATCTAGATAAATCGCAGAGATTGTGGGGATAAGAGAGACGATCTTTTTTTATTTTGCCTATGGGCACTAGGAATTTACAAACTATAATCATAGTCCTACCAGAAATAATTTGTGGGCAAAGTATCAATTTACTGCAAACTAAATTAAGTTCCGGTCAGAGAAAACAATACCTAGCATGCTAAGCTACTCTAACATGTCTGAGGACAATTTGCTCTTACCCATATATTTTCATTAATCAGTCATCATCCAGGAGAGGCCATGGCAGATCTGTCCACACAGCACAGGTTAACCCGGCACCTCAGGCTGCAGCAACTGAATCCAACTCTTCTGTGTCTTCACGTTCCTCCTCAGTAAAAATGATGACTGTCAAAGTCTTCCGTGAGGGCACATTTCCTCCCCAGAACACACTGTTCTTAAGGTGAAGGTGTTGATTGTTGTGTCAGGAGAGGAGAGAAGAAATACATATTGATGCTCACCTTTGAGAAGTAACAACTAGTCGAAGTGAGATCACTGTCCATTGAAATGTATCACACTTCCCTTAGGTGAGACATGACAAAAATTGAAATACTAATTAAAGCCTCACCCATCCAATGTTTTTTAAAGTAAACCTTTATGATACTGTGCATTTAAACATAGACACACAGAGACACACGGACGCATTATTTATAGATTTAATAACATACACATATATAACACTATTTTATATAACATATATGTTGGGACCATTTGGAGTCCTTGCCTTCAGCGCTCTTCCCTAATAGAGCCTTCTAATTTGAGTTACTAAAAGCTGTGCCTTGCCTTGAGGATCAGAGGATAAGGTTTTCACCTGTTGGCCCATTTGACTGTTGGGTACATAAGCCTCCATGGTGTTATTGAATAAGGGGCCTCTTACCAGTGATTAGAGGTCTGTGGTTCTGTCTGTTTGTCTCTGTGTATGTTTGTGTATTTCAACCTCCAGCTCCTTGCCCTAAGCTTGTGAAAAGTATTGTAGCACACAGAGCACAGACAGGAGCACTGTGTGAAATATATATATATAGCACACAGAGCACAGACAGGAGCACTGTGTGAAATATATATATATATAAAATCACATTTTTGCTTCAGTCAAAAGTCATCTTTTGTCAAATTCCCCTCTAACCATAAGCCAGTGAAAGTAAAACCATGTTTGTTTGCTTCCAGAATACAGTAAGATCATGAGACAAGCTTAGTATCCACAATCTCTTCTCCAAAGAGTGCAGTGGGTATTCAAAAGAACACAGACATTCCAAAGCAGAAAAGCAGCCTAACATTTCAACTTTAAGAAGTGTCTTTAGAGACCCCATTTCCTACCTTCTGGGCACATTAGGACAGCAGTTAGGCCTCCAGGAAGTTGGTGGCATGATCCTTATGGATTGAAAACTGAAAGGCTGAGATACCCATATACATATGGTCAGGATTGAGATGCTCCCTAGTGGGTTTATAGCTCTGGAGTATTATGGACCTGAATCAGAAATGGCAACTCTGTTCTGACTTCACTCCCAAGATTGATAGATGATCTTCCTGGGGACTTTCTGGGGTGATCCATCCTGGGAAAATTCTCCTGAAGTGCCCAAACTTTCCCCAATAGGCTGTCAGTTTTAATTAGAAGAATCCAATGCCTCCACAGCTTTTGCATTCTAGTAACTGAATAATTGAGACACCGGATGATAACACAATTATTGTTTGATAAATTCCAGCATGTCAATAGGACTCAAACTTGGACTGGTTATAGTTACAATCATGGATATAAAAGAATTCTATATTGCTAATGACATGATTTGGAATATAGCACTCTATATATCTGAATACCATTCATATCCTTATGGAAATAAATTAAATATATTGAAATACGTTTTACTTTTTTTTTTTTTACAGGAAGGCATAGTTGACTTTTATATAAGTGAAACTCAGGGAAATTATCGTGAATGGGCGAAAGGTCTAGTATTTGACTGAATTTTTACAATCCAGTATTTTATTAAATTAGGAATTATCATAAATTGTCCCTCTTTCACACACAACACCAATTATTAATAAATGGAATTATCCCATTAGATAATAGAAAAAACCTCGAGCAAAAATAAATGGGTGTGCACATACATTCTCTCTGTTAATAAAGGGCAAAGCAGAAAGGGATTCCATAATTGAAAAGTTAATTGCAGGATTTATTATTTTTTTGTTCATACAATGAAGTTAGTAGACCCTTTATGTCTGTACTGCATTGAGGATGCTTCAGCCTTCATAACTTAATAATTAAGTAATTCAAAAGAAATCCCTTCATGCCTAACATATTTGAAGAGGTTGCTTACTGTCTTCATTCACTGTTATTTTTTGTTAAGACCTTTAGATAGTCTTATTGGTTTTCAACATGTACTTCATTTGTATTTTAATCATTTTCTATCCCAGTTATTTTCAGCAGAATGGAAATGGTTTGTTTGTTCATTTTTCTGCTTAGGTTGACCCTTAACTTAGTTAACTGTCCTCCTCTGGAGAAGGTCCTGACGAACGCACGAAAATGTCATACGCTAGATTTTAGGTAGACTGTTTCATGACATTGCCCTGATGCAGAAGATTAAGAAGACAATAAGGAAGTACAAATTGCAACAACCAAGAGTGTGCTATTGGCCATCTAGGTGGAATTGGTGTCAATCTTTAGGTCTCAATTTAAGCCGTTGTTTGAATTTGGCCTAATATGTTCATATTAAGATTTTTTTTGTCATGGCAACAGTCTTCATATTCAAACTTTTCTCTTTCAAAAATTATTTCTTCAGGTTTCAGGACATGCTGCTTATTGAAGGGCCACCATTTGCCAGCACATTTAGTTTGAAGGGAGATTTGATTTGCTGTATCATCTGAGTATCTGGGGAATCTTCTGGAGAGCTTCACACATCACCCATCTAGATGAAATCTTGTCAGGACGCCACAGACAACTTTCTGATTAGTATGCAGAAAAGATCCCTTTACAGAGCGTGTTCTAGTTACAGAAAAACTGTGAGAAAAAACTCCCAGTAGGTATTTGTTTGAAACACATTTTTCCACTTAGTATTTGCATATTGTTTAGAATATTTTATGGGGCAATAAAACATCCGTGATAAAAACCTCCACTTTGCCGGGCGATGGTGGCGCACGCCTTTAATCCCAGCACTTGGGAGGCAGAGGCAGGCGGATCTCTGTGAGTTCGAGACCAGCCTGGTTTACAAGAGCTAGTTCCAGGACTGGCTCCAAAACCACAGAGAAACCCTGTCTCGAAAAACCAAAAAAAAAAAAAAAAAAAAAAACCTCCACTTTTATGGTGATGTCTCTGTTATTATTTTTAAATATATTAAGAATTTTTTAGACTATTTTCTAGAAGAAATATTAGTTAGTGTGGTAATATTACATCAACGTTTTCTACTGAATTCCAAGTAATATTTTTTATTTCAAAATATTTTATCATGGAAATTTTCTTGGAAAATTTGAGTGACAATTAACTTTTAAATATTTTAAATACTTGTTTCTTATGGCCTGAGGTGTGTGTTGGGTCTTCTAGGCTACAGCTTACATGAAGGTCAACAACATTTCTCATTGTGGTTGATAGAGACAAGAACTATGACTAGCTCTGCCTAGAGCTTGCATTTTGTTGGCTCTGCTCTGTTGGGGTCTTTTCATTGTTGGGTTTGGAGGGTCTTCATCTAAGCTTGTTTGTCAAGTCTCTAGAGTGACTCTTGAGAGACCACCCAGATTTCTAGGTCCATCCTGTGCTAAGACTTCTCCATCTCAGATCAGCCTCCTCCTTTCTAGTTCCCCAGACCATGCCTAGGTAGTTTCTGTCTTCTGGAGCTGTGATTTATGTTTCTCTCCAGAAGGCATAATGTCAAAATTCACAAAAATGTGCCTTTGTTTTGAATATGAAAATTTATTAATGATCATTTTTATTACTGATGCCAACTTTTATTTTACTTGAATTTGGTCCCTGGCATCCATATGATTTCATTTTCTACCAACTCCAGGACAGCTTAGAGTCTTCTCTAACTCTAGGACTGTGGAGTCCAAAATCATTTCTTTGGTCTTTGAGGGCATTAGTCATTCACATGTTGCATATAGAAACATGAATACAAAATACTCATACATATAAATTAAAAAAAGAAAATGAAATGAACCTTAATGATATGACGAGGTTACAATGCTGAGGTTGATTACATGTTGATGTTTATCTGTATTTAATTTGGAAAGAATGGCTGTCCCATGCATGTTTTTTTGAATATATGTGAATTCAGGATATAAGCCTTTATGCAATTATTTTCTAAAATGTCTCCTGTTTGTTTTTTAATCTACTAGTTACTCCTGATTGCCTTGAACTCTTTTGTACTCTAAAAACTTATTCACTATGATGGTGATGTCTTCTCAAGCACACATCTTAGTGAAACAACTGATAAGACTTTAGATTTGAATATTACATGAGGTCAGAATTACTAGAGATTACTAGAAACCACTCAATGGAAACTTCATATGGCAAGCTCAGAACCTCCTAACAACTTACTATGTCTGGCATCTTTTAACCAGTGCATGAATATGTTTAAGTGTTTATATTGTTTATGGCAGCTTAGAGAGGATGAGTAAAGTCTTTTCAAGTTGTCTCTATTGGCAGAAAATAGAAATTTCTGTCATATCTTTATCAAGATAATAGTAATTCAGTTTGAAAAAAAAATTAAAAAAAGAAATTAATATGAAATAGTTTCAAACCTCAAATGTAACTAGACAGCTTTTAAAATAAATTTTTCATTTTTGAGATTACAATAGCACTTTCCTCCCTCAAACACTCCAGGAATTGCCCAGACCTCTGGTCTCTTAAGTTCATGACAGCTCTTTTGTTTGTTTTACACACACACACACACACACACACACACACACTAAAATCTTCTTAATCCATATAATCATATAATCTTATTTCTGTGTGTATGTTTTCAGGCCTGACCATTTGGTAACGGATCACCAATCGCTGTGCTCCTCTCTGGGTTTAACTATTTTTCTGCTCCCAGCATTCATTCACTGCCTATAGCTCTTTGCATAGGTTGAGGCCTCTTGAGCTTTTCTCCAACCATGTTAGCACGTTTATTGTTGTTGCTCTTGTTCTACTTGTCATTTTTTTGCTAGATTTCATAACTGTAGTTTCTGACATTTCTAGAAGACATAATGTCTCATCAAACTCCCTGTTTCTCTTGCTCTTAAAGCATTTTGCCCTTCTTGGGCAATGATCCTTGAGTCTTAGGTACAGGTGTTCTGTTGTAGAAATATCAGTTGGGAAGGGTGTTCATACTCTGCAATTTGATTGGTTGTGGTTTCCTGTATTTTCTCTCTGTCCTTTGTAAAGAAACATCTCATTGATGAGCAGTGAGAAATACTTTGATCTGTGGGTCTAAAGACAAACATTTAGAATGTGCTGAGAGATTATACTGCTTTAGTAACGTGAGTGTTCTAAGTTATCCTTCAAGACACATTGACTGTCGTCATGGACGTACAAGTGATTGTCTTATCCTAAGACGTTATGATTTGGAGGTCAAAAGTTATTGGATATCAAGTTATAACAAAATGTCCAACACTCTTCATATATGCTATTAAATTATTTATTTTTTATTTCCACAACATACTTCAATAATAAATTTTAGTACTGATCCAAACATTTGTATTACAAAGTAAGCAGCATTTACACTTTAAAAGTTTTCAGTGGCATTAAAAATGAGCTCCTAAAAATATGCATGAGATGCAACTTACAATTTCAAAATATGAAAAGAAAGAAATAACTGTCTCCAACAACGAACATTTTCAAAGCAGGAAAGAAGGTGAAAGGTATGCATTTCCTTTTTATGAAAATGGACCTTATTTTGCACAATTCTCTGTATTTTATTTAGTTTGTTATTTTCTTTTGTATATCTCTACTTCCTGCCAATTCTACCTTCAAGAACAATTCATTGAAAAACATCCATAATGTATTATATTTTATCCCATTTTAGGAGCTGGCACACAAAGTTGCCATTCACCACTAAATGCACATACTCTAGGCAAAAATCCATTAAGGAATTTTGGAACTAGTATTTCTATTGAAATTCGCAGTATGATACAAAGCAATGTAGTACCAAAAGGAAAAAAAAAATGTTTGCACAATTACAGGATTGAACTTAATGGGCAGCTACGGTATTGCCCTGCCTAGATCTACTACTGAAATTTGTTCACTTCCTCTTCATGCCCAGAAAATAATCATCATAGTAATAAAAAAACACATTTAACTTTTTAAAGAGTTGGATAATTTTATTTTCAAAGTGACATAAGATCAGAGACCTAGAATATACTGAGGCAGAATATATATTCATGTATATATATGTACATATACTCATATATATATGTATATATATTCAGAAGTACACTAGAATATTTATGTGTATTGTATCCTGAGTGTAGAATATATATTAAGTATATACTGAATATGAATATGTACACAGAGTATATATATACATATATATATTCAGAAGTACAAAAGCATATATATATATATATATATATATATATATATATATTACATCCTGAGTATAAATGTAGACATTTATACATGAAGATAAACTTAAAAAAAAATTCTAAATGACATGGAAAACAAACAAATCATGTAAATCCCATGGAAATACAGCTGCAGTAAAATTCATTATGTTCATCCTGAAGTCCTGGATACGTTGCTTATTCTAAACAAATATTTGCACACATGAAGAGGGACCCTGAGACCAACTGAGAAATTTAGGATGTCTAAATTAATTTATTCCCCGTATTCACATGAATTCAGGTGTTGTAGGTGTTTTATTTATTCCTTTGGCTTTGGGGAGTGCCCACCATTTAGCGCTCAAATAAATCACATACAGAGATTTATTCTTAGTTATGAATGCTGCTAGCCTTAACTTAGCTTGCTTCTTGCCAGCTTTCCTTAACTGAAATTATCCCAATTACCTTTTGCCTCTGGGCTTTTATCTTTCTCTACTTCTGTATACCTTTCTTTCTTTCTTACTCCACGACTGGTTGGGTGTCTGGTGGCTGACCCCTCATGTCCTCCTCTCCTTGTCCTCCTCTTGCTCTTCCCTCGTTCTCACTTCTCCTATTTATACTCGCTGCCTGCTAGCCCCGCCTATCATTGTTCCTGCTTCACGATTGGCCATTCATCTCTTTATTAGGACCATCAGATGTTTCACACAGGCAGAGTAACAGAGCTTCACAGAGTGAAACAACTGCAGGGTAAAGGAATGTCACACACCCGAAAATAATATTTCCCAATGTTCAGGTCAAGTTAGTACTTAAAAAATTATTAACAATGTTAGAACTTCTACCATGACATACATGCTTTTACAATGGCTTTTAGGTACTGGTAGTGGTGATAAAATACCTTCTTTATTGACTACCAGCTTGTGAAACTTCCCTCAATTCCTACTCTAGAGCTAGCAACCTCATTTCAGAGGAGTCAGACAAGTATCTACATTTGAGTTTTGAAAGTCAATGTGAGCTAGTTTCAACTAAAATGCATATTATGTGAGTGCCGCAACACTTTGAGATTACAAAGACCATTCATTCCTATATATCGGGAAGTTGCAGTATTGTTAAAATGTTAAGTTATGCAGCTGGAATGAGAAAATGAAGATTCAAACTAAGAAAATGTTCAACAGCATTAGCCATCAGAGAAATGCAAATCAGAACGACTCTGAGATTCTATCTCACATCTGTCAGAATGGTGGAGATAAGAACACTAATGACAGCTTATGCTGGAGAGGATGTAGAGCAAATGGAACCCTCCTCTATTGCCGGTGGGAATGCAAACTTGTACAGCCACTTTGCAAATCAATGTGGCAGTTTCCCAGAAAGTTGGAAATCAATCTACCACAAGACCCAACAATACCACTCTTGGGCATATACCCAAAGGATGTTCAACCGTATCACAAGGACTCTTTCTCAACTATGTTCATAGTTGCATTATTCATAATTGTCAGAACCTGGAAACAACCTAGATGCCTCTCAATCAAAGAATGGGTATAGAAACTGTGGCACATTTTCACAATGGAGTGTTGTTCAGCTGTTAAAAATGACAGCAGGAAATTTGAAGGTACATGGATGGAACTGGGAAAACAAATTATTCTGAGTTAGGTAAAGCAGATCCAGAAAGACAGTCATGGTATGTACTCACTAATAAGTAGATATTATTTGTAATAAGGTTAACGATGTTGCAATCGACAGACCTAGAGAGGTTAGGTAGCAAGGAAGGCCCAAGGGGGGTGGTGCATATAACTCCCAGGGAAGAGAAGTAGAAGACATCTCCTGGGTGGACTGGGGGCAGGTGGGGTGAGGAACTTGAGGGATCAGGTTAGGGAGTGAGTGGAGGGGGAGGGTACTGAAAGAGGTGACTGGAAAGGAAGGGTATTTTGGGGTCAGGTAGAAACTTGATGAAAGATAAACCCCCACTAATGTACAAGGATGACCCCAGCTAAAGCTTCTAACAATAGTGCAAATGTATCTTGAACTGGCCATCTGCTATGATCAGATTGGTGACTACCACTAATGTCATTAGACAGCCTTTATAGAGTAACTGTTGGTAACAGATGCAGAGACTTACAACCAAGCAATAGCCAAGATTGCTTAATCCTGTTGAAGAGAGAGAGAAAGGATTGTGAGAGCAAGAGGGGTCAAGGACATCACAAGAAAATCCACAGAAACAACTAGTTTGGCCCATGGGAACATACAAACTCGGACCCAGAAACCAGGGAGCTTGCATGGGATTTACCTTGGTCCTCTACATATATCTGGCAGTTGTATAGCTTGATCTGTTTATCTGTTTGTGGGAATTCTAACAATGGCGGCAGAGACTGTTCCTAATACTACATTATGCCTTGCCCAGTCTTGACACAAGGTGAGGTACTTAGTCTTACAGCAACTTTAGATGCCATACCATGCTGATAACCATTGGGGGGGGGGGGGATAGGAGGTCGGGGAGAGAATGACAGGAGATAAGAAAGGAGAAAATGCAGTCAGGATGTAAAATAAATAAAAAAAAAATACGTCAATAAATAAATAATTTAAAAAAATTAACAACAACAGAAATAAAAATCCAACTTTAAAGATTCATTAACTATTGGTTACATCAAATTTTCAAATGCCACTATCTAAGGTATGAAACTGAAGATTTTTTTATTATTGTTGTTTTTCAAGACCCAGGGTTTCTCTGTGTTGCCTTGGCTTCTCTGGAACTTGTTTTTTAGACTAGGCTGGTCTGGAACACAGAGATCAGCCTGCCTCTGCCTTCCTAGTACTGGGATTAAAAGCACTTGCCACCACCACTTGGCTGTTTTTTTTGTTTGTTTGTTTGTTTTTAATCTTTACTAAAATGTTTATCCCATATATGTTAAGCCCTTTTAGCGTGCTTTTTCTAATCACATATTGTCCTAAAAATATCGTTTACCTTAATGTTAAAAATAGTTCAATTGCTTAAAACTTAACTTTAAAAACAGAATGTTGGTACATTTTGAAGTCTATAATATTGTAACCTAAGCAAGACCATCACAAAGACAGCACAAGTTTGACACGCCGACATTAACTGGAGAAACCTCATAAATCTCCCACCCATGAACAAGGAGTAACATATAACCAAGGCTACTGAGAGGGAAAGAATCAGTTTTCTCTGGGTACTAACACCCTGATAGACTATAAGATTCCACATGGTAAACACACATGCAAGTAAGCAACATTAAATGGACACAGCTGGTTTTGTGTGTGTGTGTGTGTGTATGCAAACAAGTGTCTGTGTGTATGTGTAAATAGCAATTTAAGAGCAATAAGTCACAATTTGAAAACTAATTGAGCAGACAGTGAGGAGCTGTAGAGGAGAGGGAAGAATAGAAATGCTGTAGGTAAAATACTCACACATGAAGTTCCCAAAATAATTAAGTTTTTTTTTTTTTTACTTATTTATTTATTTTTATTCTTTTTTAATTAAAATTTCCACCTGCTCCCCATTTCCCATTTCCCTCCCCTCCTCCCAAATATTGCCCTCCCCCCACTTCCCTCCCCCTATCCCCACTCCTCTTCTCCTCCCCCCACTCCATTCCCCCTCCCTCTCGATACTGAAGAGCAGTCCAAATTCCCTGCCCTGCGGGAAGACCAAGGTCCTTCTATCTACGTCCAGAAAGGTGAGCGTCCAAACAGGTTAAGCTCCCACAAAGCCAGTTCATGTATTAGGATCGAAACCTAGTGCCAATGTCCTTGGCTTCTCATCAGTCTTCATTGACCGCCATGCTCAGCTTCTGTAAAGCAAAGGACACTGTCACTAAGACAAAAAGGCAACCCACTGACTGGGAGAAGATCTTCACCAACCCTGCAACAGACAAAGGTCTGATCACCAAAATATATAAAGAACTCAAGAAACTAAACTTTAAAATGCTAATGAACCCAATAAAAAAATGGGGCACTGATCTGAACAGAGAATTCTCAACAGAAGAAATTCAAATGGCCAAAAGACACCTAAGGTCATGCTCAACCTCCTTAGCGATAAGGGAAATGCAAATTAAAACAACTTTGAGATACCATCTTACACCTGTCAGAATGGCTAAAATCAAGAACACCAATGATAGCCTTTGCTGGAGAGGTTGTGGAGAAAGAGGCACACTCATTCATTGCTGGTGGGAATGCAAACTTGTGCAACCACTTTGGAAATCAGTGTGGCGATTTCTCAGGAAATTTGGGATCAACCTACCCCAAGATCCAGTAATACCACTATTGGGAATATACCCAAGAGATGCCACATCAAATGACAAAAGTATCTGTTCAACTATGTTCATAGCAGCATTGTTTGTAATAGCCAAAACCTGGAAACAACCTAGATGCCCTTCAATGGAGGAATGGATGAAGAAAGTGTGGAATATATACATATTAGAGTACTACTCAGCAGTAAAAAACAATGACTTCTCGAATTTTGCGTGCAAATGGATGGAAATAGAAAACACTATCCTGAGTGAGGTATCCCAGACTCAAAAAGAGGAACATGGGATGTACTCACTCATAATCGGTTTCTAGCCATAAAATAAAAGACATTAAGCATATAATGTGTGATCCTATAGAAGCTAAATAAGAAAGTGAACCCAAAGAAAATCATATAGTCATCCGCATGGAGAGGGGGAAGTAGACAAGATTCCAGGGCAAAAACTGGGAACTTGCGGGTGAGGTGGCATGGGGCAAAGGGGAAATGGGATGAGAAATATGAGAAGGGGAGGATGGGAGGAGCTCGGAGGATTGGGATGGTTGGGATATAGGAAGGATGGATACGGGAGCAGCGAAGTATATATCCTATCTAAGGGAGCCATCTTAGGGTTGGCAAGAGACTTGACTCTTGAGGGGTTCGCAGGTGTCCAGGAATATGTCCCCAGCTGGTACCTTGGGCAACTAAGGAGAGGGAACCTGAAATGACCCTATCCTATACTGATGAATATCTTGCATATCACCTTAGAACCTTCATCTGGCGATGGATCGAGGTAGAGACAGAGTCTCAATTTGGAGCAACGGTCTGAGCTCTTAAGGTCCAAATGAGGAGCAGAAGGAGGGAGAACATGAGCAAAAAATCAGGACCACGAGGGATGCACCCACCCACTGTGACAGTGGAACTGATTTATTGGGAGCCCACCAAGGCCAGCTGGTCTGGGACTGAATAAGCATGGGTTGATTCCAGACTCTCTGAGCATGGCGGTCAAAATAATTAAGTTTAAAAATGTTTTTATTATGTGAACCAACAGTGTATAGCTCACTGTAGATCGGTCTTTCTCAAATATTTAAATTTTGTCAACAATTACTGTACTTCTTTTGGAAGTATATTTCTCTATACATGAGATTATTCTAATAAAATGATAAAGTAACAAGTTTTATTATTTTTATGCTTCTAATTCTGTCTAAATCTGTATAAGGATGTGCTTTACCACTACTCCTTTGGTAAATAAACCAAGTGACAGTAACATATTTGTAAGGTGCATAAATAGGCAATTTTGAAAAGGGCTGATTATCTATAATAATTCATAGCATTTACAATAAATTTTGCATATTAAAATTACTAAAATCTTTTAGAGTAGAAGTAAAACTTTCAAAATATCTAACGTAGTAGAGAAGAAACGTAGATTGACACATCTTAACACCCATTTTCTTTCAATAATCTACTTGATATTCTTTTCAGAATTATGGTTTGTTTTATCTCAAAGAACACTTTTAAAAGTTCTTAATACCACCTTTCATTTTGGTTTTAAAGTTCTCATAAAAGTAAAGCAGGCAAATTATATATCTCAAATCATTTCTTTTCTTTGTAATCAAGTTATTTAATGCTGTTGCTTTGATAACTGATTCACTGGTAAGATTAGGCATGTATAATATTCTTGATAAATTCCATCATCGGAAATACTTTGCACAACATGTAACTCTAAAATTCTGCTTTCTATATATAAACAATGTAAATTTCTCTAAAATTGGGGTTGATAATTTCTTTATTGAAAAGCATTTTATCTGATATATGCTAGGCAGCCCTGTAAAAATGATAAGATTCTTCTAATCAACTAGGTGCAGATAATATTCTCTGCTTCAACATGTCCCTGTCCATTTCTCCTCCCATGAGGACCAAATCCAAATAAATCGTCTGCTTCTTATTAACTTTCCCAGGTGTGCTTTCTGAAAGTGTTTGATCATTTCATACAGCAGAATTATAGCCAAATTATATGAAGTACAATTGAATTAAACTTTAAACAATATTTTTATACAAAATTTCTTATTGTCTAGAAAATACATGTAGATTGATTATTATATAATATCTACATCCATTCTATCATCTGTGATTTATCTATCGTCAACCTTTCTATCATCTATCTATCTTTTACCTATGTACCTACCTATCATTTAGCTACCAACATCTATGTATACCTAGCTCTCCCTTGCCATTTCTAGCTCTGACTCCCTTTATGTTCATGTATAAATCTATCTGCATTGGCATTAAAGATAAACACACAATATGGAAATATAGGACCGCATTTACATACATTTAATTTTGCTTCAGGATTTTTCAAAAAATAAAAAATATTTGAACAGAATAATATGTCAATGGTTTATCAGTATTAATCCAGTGACATGCACCAAAGATAAAATTTCACCTAAATATGTATATTTAAGTGTTTGGATTCATATAAAAAACAATCAGATAAGAAGACAAAAAACAGAAACCCAGCTGTTTAAAAACAAAATAGTTCATATAACTTAAAGTACCAAACTCTCATATAAAGCTGCCATGGGAAAATCACAAGTGAACACCACTGTACTAACAAAAGTATATGAGTTTGCCAGTATAATCAAGTAAAAACAAAACCATGAATTCCACTACCACTTATATCTACTTTCATATTCTTTCAAGATTAGTATGTAAAGCAATATGATTCTGAAGGATTAAAATACAAAGGTTGTGAAATACATATGATCACAGAAAATGATATGAAAAGAGGCTATAGCATTCTCATGTAAATGAAGGCAGAGTTAAACTTAAAATGGCAAATTTGAAAACATGCATGTTTAATTTGTAGAAGTCATATTTATAGAAAATATGTAAAGTTTATAACTGTCAGAAATACCATTAAGATAAATAATAGAAAACAACTTCTTATCCAAAATTTGACTTGAGCAAGAAATGGAAGGAACCAAACTTACAGATCGTGCTGAGATCGTGCTCAGTGTTAGAGCATCTGCCTAATACATCTAACCACTGAATTTCATCTGCAAAAGAAAAAGGAATAAAATGTAAGAAGAAAGAAGACCTTTAACACTCAAGACAAACCCAGAGTGTAAGAACCAAGGTGAAGGTAAAATTAATGTTTAGCAAATAGAAACAAAGTTATTGATATATATCAAATTTAGGTAAAAATAACAGACATAAAAACGATGTTATACTAGTCACAAAGACAATACCAAGAGTTGTGAAGTAGAAAAATCTACAATATTTTAGCAGCAATAGAACGGGATTTTAAAAATAAAAAAAATAAAACCAAACAAAGACTTCATCAATTTTAATAAAATCAGAAAATTTCATGAATATGTTTTATGTCATAATTCACAATAGAAGAAGCAGAAGACAACTGTGATATAATAAAAAAAAGCCAAATTCATTATGAAGCAACTGAAGGAGAAAAGTTCAGCTTGCCTAAAATGAAAAAACTATGCCAAGACACTCAATATCTCACAATGCAAACCAGCAGAGGTCTTCTCATGAATTTTGATATGAGGCTCATAAAATTCTTGTAAACACAGTATCAAAACAAGTTAAACAGGAACTTAGACCAACATTCATTATGAACAAATGATGTGATGTAAACAGAAATCAGGGTTAAAAGTGGTGAGCCATAAGTGGTCTGCAGCTACATATAGATGGACAAGCTGAATAAATAGGGCAAGAGGAAGGACAGAGCTCTAACAATGTAAGGTGTCGGTAGGATCTGGTTGGTTGACTACACTAAAGGTCCTTTGTGGAAACTATGTTATATATGAATATATATGGCTCTATTCCCCTTTCCCATGGAGTGGCATTTAACACAGCTGATTACAATAAACTAAATTGTGAGCAAGGACACCTTTTAGCCAGAAGCTTCTACCTGTTCTAGGAAGACTACCCACGACTGCCTCGTAGGCAGAAAACTCAAAATAAGATCTGCCAAGAAAACTGAAGATGTGGGTTGTTAAATTTTAGGACTTAACTTCTATTTACGATTAAACTACAAGAACAAAGAGAGCATAGTGTAAGTCATGGTGAGGAGAGATGATGAAGCTCTCAAACCAAAAACACCTTCCAGGTTCACAGTGGTTATAACCCACAGACTCATAACATGAGCACTTCCCTAACTGAATCAGTAGTCCACGTGTTCGTCTCCCTGGTTGAGACAAGAGGAAAGGCTCAGACCATGTGTGCACACAAACAGGCTTAACTTTCAGTAAATTAAGAGTATTTACCAACCTCAGCAGAAATTACTCAGTCTGTCTAATAAAAAAAAAAAAAAAAAACTAAAAAGTTCCTAGAAAAATAACATAATGTTTTTTTCTTCCTTCCTTGGGATCCCATTCATAGCTTTTACATAATGAGGGCATTATACCACAACTAGGCACCACATGCTAACAAATTCATCTATGCCAGGAATGGGTTAACTCTTCATGACTATTGACCACTTGGTCCTAAAGACTCCTAAACATTCATGTTATTGTGAATGCTCTTGGTTTCTCTCCAGAACTTGAGAGTGAAACCCTGTTGCTGAAGAACCAGAAATGAAGACATTGAGCTGGAACTCATCGGAAGCTTCAACCCTAAGAGCTAGATGCCATAGTTCTGAACATTGGTATCCATGCTACCAGATTAAAAAGAAATTAAAAATCTCATTCAGCTAGGATCTCTGTGATCTACAAATACCCATTTTCTAGATCAGCTAGCTCATTAGTGCAATAGTGGCATATCACAATAAAACACATATCAACTTTTAAATGCCTTATACTCCTTAAAAATTCAAATGCTAAATGTTCAGTCTCTTTAAAATATCTAAAGTCTATGAATTGTGATCTCTGGTACAATCAGAGTAAGTTACATGTTTTCTATTCTAAGAGGGAAGAATTGGAGCATGGCACATTCACATCAAAGCAAAACCAAAAACCAAAAAGTAAACTTAGCGTCAGACTTCTGGAACTCACTTTTCTTGGGTCCAAAGGACTTGAATAACTCTTCCTCTGCGGCTCTGCCATCTCTAGTGCACTTAGTTCTCCTCATGGTCTCGGGATAGCTATGTAACATAGCTGCTGCTGTACTTAGTAGGCATTCAATTGTACTGGCATCTCCAAAATCCTGTGACCTTCTCTACTGCTGGGCTGTGCCTTTACAAATAATGCCACATGGTGCCAAATCTCAACTTCTCTCCATAAGTCCTTCAATCCAGAGCTACTAAGGCACTGAAGCTGCTCCTTAATCAATGTTCTATCTTGGTCTTTTAAAGCTAGCTCCAGCTAGCAGAGTCTTACACATTTCCATGTTCATCTGCTGACATAAAAAACAGAGTTGATTTCCTCTGGATCAGTCTTTCGGTGAGATGACTTTGAGGATATACTCCCAAAGATTTTACCTCAATGACGTTCTTCTTTACTTAATCAGTACTAATATCTTAGCTCTATCTAAGCAGTCTGGACTGTCCCAGTAAAGCAATGTTTTTATCTTAATTTTGTTATGTAAACTCTTTAATTTTGTTTATGTTCTTCAATGCTTGATTTTATAACCATTCCAGCTCAAATAGTATCTTGATGATGTGTCTCATGCTTTAGGAAATGTTCTTTAAAGTTTCAGGTAATTAGCATTCATTTGGAAGGCTATTTTTCCAATCGGGAAACTTTGGAGACAAAATATGATTATAGCAACTGATCAAGAAACTGTGATTGTTGATAAGAGATCTTTGGAATAATAAATATTTAAGCTGAAGATATGCTATTTAAAGACATTCTCCAAATAATACCACTTTTCTAGTTAGTATAATAATCATTGACAAGCATCAAAGAAACTCATATTTTACAATAACTTTCCAAAAAGAAAATCATGTTCAGAAACAGGATTAAAGGGAAACACCTGTATTACCCTAGTACCAAGAAGGATGACGGAGGGGACTCAGTAACTCAAAGGTGGCTAGGATACAGAGTAAGTATGAGAAAAGTTCTGTATACAGTAAGATCTTTAAAAAAAAAACACAAAATGAATAAAACAGCGGATTACTGAATTATGCTGAAGCTTTTACATATGTAAATATAGAAATTCACTAATTTTAATGTGATTAAAAACATACAATATTGTATATGCTGTGTCACTATTCATGATTATCCAAATCAATACATTCTATATATATCATTAAAACCAGAAATATGCAAATTCATAGTCTCATTTTATGTTGCAGGGGGCTGCTTGTTCATCCCAGCCTCCAGAACCAAAATAATCACACAGAAACTATTATTTAAATCACTGCTTGGCCCTTTAGCTCTAACTACTTATCATCTAACTCTTACATCTTAATTTAACCCATTGCTAATTTGTGTATTGCCACATGGTTGTGGCTTACTCAGTAAAGTTCTGTCCAGCTCTGGTGGGTCGACATGGCTTCTGTCTTAAACTCCGCCTTCCTTCTCCCAGCATTCAGTTTAGTTTTCCCTGCCTATATATTTTATCAGGTCAAGCCAGTTTCTTTATTAACCAATGGTATTCACAGCATACAGAGGGAGGTCCCACATCAATTTTTATACTATTTTCTGTTGTATATCAAGATATTGGTCCAAGACTTTGAGGAATGTTCATGGTTGACACTGGCATGACTTGTTTTCAAGAGGAATATAAGTTACTAAAGGCGGTATAGTGCACATAAGAATAAATCATTGTAAAATAGAAAACCATGCAGGATGAGTCAGAGGGAAGCAAATCTGACAGACACAGGAGCACAACTCTAAAGTCTGAGAAATAGGCTCTCGTTAGCTTCTCGGATTGCTAACTGATGACAAGCGAGTTCGAACTGTATTCCCCTGCTGCAATGAGGAAGTGCTTGATGTGTGCTTTCTATTTGTATATGCACAGGAAATATTTTACTATTTATTAGTCCAATATTTGGGTTATAATTCAGTTTACAATTCCTCTGATATGTCTGGGAATAACTAGGGAAAATAATTGGGGAAATATATATCCCTTCTCATAATGGTGGCATAAAATACATCCTTTAATCATCAGTAGATATAAGGAACTGCTGCAGGAAAAGAATTTGAAACACAAATCTCTCATGCAGCTGCTGCTGCACTCTTATCTCCCTAATGCAGTGCCATCAGAGGTAAATGAAGAAAGCGGGCTTCTTTATATTACATTAGCCGTGAGAGGAAACTCACAGAAACCTATTAATGTGAGTGAAGGATATTAACAATGATGAAAAATGGTCGTCTACGGAGTTCACACAAAGTTCATTCTCTCGTATTATGTTTTATTCCAGTGATGCCTGAGAGGTAGTTTTTGAGCATATCAATTGCTTTTTGACAATGCTGAATTATTTTCATGACTGTTAAAGGTTTATGTGGGTCCTACTATTAAACTTGCTCACCTGGATAATTGTTCTTTGGAGGTAAGCGTCAGAGATCTTATAACCAATAAAATTAAACATCACTCTGAGTTTCTGTCACCTAAGTTGTGGGGTCTTACAATTTGTTTCTCCCTCTGCATTGTATTCTGCATCCACCTTCAATAACCTCACGAAAATGGCCAGAAAACTATATCAGTGACAACCATACCTTTCACAAAAAGACACTAAGTGGTTTTCTTTCCTCCCCTCCCCCTTTTCAGCATCTCATATTGCTTGGCGGGCTTCCATCTAAACATGTAGCAGAAGATAACTTTGCCCTGTCCTCATCCCTCTATCTCCCAAATGCTGGAATTAGAGGTGAGCGCCCTCTCTACTGGCTTAAGAATTTTTAAATTAAATAGTAGCGTACATGTAATATGATTTTAGTACTTTTAAGCTTTGGGACTAATTCAGACCCAGAAAGAAATTGGAAGATTTCATTTCTTCAAAATTTGACTAAACTTACCTGAAAATTTAAACTTAGTGATATCTTCTTACATTTGCATCTTCTGACATAAATCTCCCATGTCAGAAAAAGTGAGATGGAAACGCAGACAATTAGCACTGACAATAAATGATGCATAGGCAGATAAAAGAGTCTGTGCATGATGCAAGCTTGCAGAGATTTGATCTCCTTTGGCATTTTGTTTCTATGTTCATGATAATTAACTAAACATCTTATCAAACAATTACTCAAACTCTATATTAACGCTTCAGGATAATTTGTGACGCATCTGGGTTTCGTTTTTAACCCCTTTGGATGAAAGTGTGTATAATAAAATATTATTTATACATTTATAAAAATTTTATTTGTAAGTATTTAAAATATTTAGGTCACAGCTATCAGTATCAGGAATTAACAGCTGTTGCTAATACAACAGATAAATAAGGTTTTAAATGCAAATGGCCTAAATCAAAAAGAAATGCTTGGATGAACTTTAGTATATTACCCATTTAGTAGAAGAAAGTGAAATGTCATGAATAATTGCAAAATCTGGTCCTAAAATTCAGTGCCAATAGACAGATCTATAAAAGGTATAGGGATAGTTTGTAACAATTAGACTCACGACCACTTCAGTATCCTTGTGCATATGTTAGGCGGTATTAATGCAGACCATAGTAATCCTTTTCTAAATACATGCAAATATAATATGATTATTTTTTAAACTTTCTTATTGTTTTATTGCTCTATATATTTTTCTCTGCCCCTCTCTTCTGTTTCTCTCCCCTTCTATCTTCTCTGACCCCCACACTCCCAATTTACACAGGAGATCTTGTCTTTTGTTCCATCCAAAACTTAGGTTCATGTATGTCCCTCTTAGGGTCATCTTTGTTGTTTAGGTTATTATCTATAACAAAAAATTTAAGTTAGGGAAATATTTGCATTCTTGTTTATTTATGATATTTCCAATGAAGTTTTGAAACAGGAAATAACTGTGGCATCCTAACAGAGGTCTTAACAGACCCATTCCCACAGGTATATTCTACAGAGCCCAGAAAAGCGAGAAAGAGCCAAAAAGTATTTCAAAAAAGTATTGAAGTTGAACGGGTCACTCCTTTCTCATCATAAAATAGACAAGAGATGATAATAAAACAGAACCTGTAGACTTGAAACATCCATATTTTCCTAGAGATCAAAAAAATCTCTAATGAGATTATATAAAGAGCAGAACATTTGTCTAATCAGAAGTTTATGTAATTAAAACAAGCCAAATGAAAACAGTAATCGAGGCATTATTCTTCAAATGTGAGAGCAGCAAGAAAAGAAATAAAATTAATTGATTCCTATTTACCGGTGACACAGTCCTGGGAAACTCATAAATGAATTCAGATTAGAAGGAGGATTGTGTTGCTATAGAAAATTCCCTAAGAAAATATTCCTGACTTCCTATAAACTAGAAGATCAAAAAGGAAGAACTAGAAGCGGAAGAGTACTCACTGAACATACAGAAAAGAGCCTCAGTTCAATATGTGTGATGGGTATATGACTCTGGGGACCACATCTGTGATGGGGATGTGGCTCAGTGGACAAAGGACCATGATTATCTCTCAGCCTCTATCCATAAAAGCAAGCACATGCCTGGAAGATGGACACAAAAAGACTCCAGATACAAACTCTCTACCCAGTCTTCATGAGATCAAGATTGAGTGAAGGACTCTTTCTCAAACACTAAGATACCATGATAGAGGAAGACATGTGACATTGCCCTCCGATACAAACATGGACACACATATGAACATGTATGAAAGATTCAAAAAAAAACTCAACTAACCAAACAGATAAACAGAAACCACAAAGATGTCCTGCAGTCTTGCAGCATGTGTGGGAATTTCATTCTGGGGTTTCTGTTCCTTTGAAATGCAAATGTGCATATGATCACTGCTAGTTGTGAAGAACAGGATGGGGGTTCAGTGAGATATAGATGAAAGTGTTCATCTGTCCACTCTTTGGCCACTATACTCTCTTCCCAAGCTAGGATCATGTAGTGAAGCCTGCAACAATTGCAAGACCTTAAAACCTGCCACTCTAGACTTTTGTGATAAAGTGTGTGTGTGTGTGTGTATGTGTGTTATGTTGGAATAGATAAAAGAACAAACATTCCCAAACACTTTCAAAATCAACCTTCCACTTAGACAATCTGCATTTGGTTTCAACATCAAGTAATAAGAAATGTGGTTTTTCACTCTTGGGAATATACCCAAGAGATGCCCTATCATATGACAAAAGCATTTGTCCAACTATGTTCATAGCAGCATTATTTGTAATAGCCAGAACCTAGAAGCAACCTAGATGCCCTTCAATGGAAGAATGGATGAAGAAAGTGTGGAATATATACACATTAGAGTACTACTCTGCGGTAAAAAACAATGACTTCTCAAATTTTGCATGCAAATGGATGGAAATAGAAAATACGATCCTTAGTGAGGTAACCCAGACCCAAAAAGAAGAACATGGGATGTACTCACTCATAATTGGTTTCTAGCCATGGATAGGGGCCACTGAGTCTATAATTTGTGATCCTAAAGAAGCTAAACAAGAGGGTAAACCCAAGGAAAAACATATAGATATCCTCCCAGCTATGGGAAATAGACATGACTGATGGGCAAAAAATTGGAATCTTGGGGGTGGGATGGGGATGAGGGGTGATGGGGAGAGAAAAGTGTGAAGGAGAGGATGAGGGGAACTGGGGGAATCGGGGTGATTGGGGATAAAGGAAGGTTGGATAGGGGAGCAGGGAAACTCATACCTTAGGTAAGGGAGCCACCTAAGGGGTGGCAAGAGACTTGAACTTGGAATGGCTACCAGATGCCCAGGGCAATGTCCCCAGTTAGCTCATTGGGGCACCTGAGGATAGGGAACCTGAAATGAACCCATCCTATAATCATACTGATGAATATCTTGCATATCGCCATAGAACCTTCATCTAGCGATGGATGGAGATAGAGCCAGAGACCCACACTGGAGCACCGGACTGAGCTCCCAAGGTTATAATGAGGAGCAGAAGGAGAGAGAACATGAACAAGGAAGTCAGGACCATGAGGGGTGCACCCAACCACTGAGACAGTGGGGCTGATCTATTGGGAGCTCACCAAGGTCAGCTGGACTGCTACTGAAAAAACATGGGATAAAACCGGACTCTCGGAATGTGGCGGACAATGAGAGCTGACGAGAGGCCAAGGAGAATGGCACAGGAACTTTCAACTGGCGATAGATCGAGAGAGAGACAGAGACCCAAATTGGAGCAACGGTCTGAGCTCTTAAGGTCCAAATGAGGAGCAGAAGGAGGGAGAACATGAGCAAGGAAATCAGGACCACGAGGCGTGCACCCACCCACTGTGACAGTGGAACTGATCTATTGGGAGCTCTTCAAGGCCAGCTGGACTGGGACTGAATAAGCATGGGTTGAAACTGGACTCTCTGAACAAGGCGGACAATGAAGGCTGATGAGAAGCCAAGGACAATGGCACTAGGTTTCGATCCTAATACATGAACTGGCTTTGTGGGAGCTTAGCCTGTTTGGATGCTCACCTTCCTGGGCCTGGATGGAAGTGGGAGGACCTTGGTCTTCCGGTAGGGCAGGGAATTTGGACTGCTCTTCAGTATCGAGAGGGAGGGGGAATGGACTGGGGGGAGGAGAAGAGGAGTGGGGATGGGGGAGGGGAGTGGGGGGAGGGGGCAATGTGTGGGAGGAGGGGAGGGAAATGGGAAACGGGGAGCAGTTGGAAATTTTAATTAAAAAAAATAAAAAAAAATGAAAAAAAAAGAAATGTGGTTTTTGTCTTTTTTCTTCTGTTTTTCTGGCCTATATCCACTTCCTAATTATTTGGTTTGTGTAGCAAGGAGCCTCTTTTTCTTCCTGGCCACCCAGAACTGAAATAATCACACAGAAACTATATTAATTAAATCACTGCTTGGCCATTAGCTCTAGCTTCTTATTGGCTAATCTCTTACATATTAATTTAACCCATTTCTATTAATCTGTGCATCACCACGAGGTTGTGGCCTACCAGCAAAGTTTCAGCAAGTCTGACTCTGGTGGCTCCATGGCATCTCTCTGACTCCTCCCTTCTTCCTCCCAGCATTTAGCCTAGCTTTCCCTGTCTACCTAAGGTCTGCCTTGCTATAGGTCCAAAGCAGTTTTTTTTTTATTATTCATTAATGGTAATCACAGCACAGAGAGGAGACTCCCACATCAGGTTTGCATGAAAGGATGTATATGTATGTGTGTTTGTGTGTGTATGACTGTAAATATGTATGTATGTATATGTGTGTGTGCTCAATAGATAATCTTTCATTCACATACATTTATGTATGTATGTATATCTATCTATCTATCTATCTATCTATCTATCTATCTATCTATGGATGTATCCTCTATCTATTTATGGTTATTTAAATTACCATTAATGATTTTTATTTACTCCTAACACCCTTTTCAATTTGCTTCAGTTTCCCTTTTTTGTCATCTAGCAGCTTGTGAAGAATCCCTGGCTTCTTCAAACCAATGCAATTTTACTTAACGTTGTTACCCATAATAATTGTCCTAATCTTGAAGGTACATTAACGGTGGCACCATAAATACTCCAAGCTACAAGGGAATAAGAAATGTTTTATTTCTTGAAGACAAAATGGGCACCTTTTAGAGCACTCTTGTTCTCCTTTCTTTCTACTCAAGCCTTCTGTAAACGATCCTGCCATGCTGAGTATTGGCACTGGCTGTTTCTGTCCATCTGTCGTGATGGAAGATTGCCGGTTTTAAAATGTGATAAGAAGACCATACTTGAACATAAGTGCCAGCAGAATATAGTCATGGTTTTTAACTCTGCATTTCTAACACCACCCTTTGGGCAAGATGCCATGGTGTCTGTGGCAGATTTGATGTTTGGGAGAGGGTGCTACATTAAACGATGCTATACTGAATTACCAGCTTTGCATATGACTAATTTTGTTTTGTTCAGTAGTGAGAAATATGAAGACTACTATTAGCATTGTTAAAGGTGAATATTTTAACAAAGGTGCAGGAATCGCAAGAGATTTCACCTGTGAAGGTAATGCAGTGAACGAGTTTGGGATATTATTATACTTCCATCTGCAATATTCTGAAATGTTTTCTCTACGTTTTCAACTTCATTTTGTGTATCTTCGATCTATTTGACAGAAAGATCATAGCAAGAAAGAATTCTCAGTAGCAAGAAGCACAAGTGATTGCATGAGTCTAAGTGTGGCCTAGGATAAAAAAGAAATAGCAGGCTAAACACAGGTGCTTAACAACACCCTGTCTCAAAATAAATATATATTAGTAGTAGTAGTAGTAGTGATTTCATCATGTTTGAGCTCAATAAAAACTATATAATAATAATAATAATAATAATAATAATAATAATAAATGATTAAAAGACAAATACTGGATTCAAGTGTCCTGAAAGTCTTTGTTTTTAGAAATAGTTACAGAAGAAGTAAGAGCTTTGTTTTAGTTTGTTTTAAATTTGTGTGAGTGAACTTTATATTTTATTTTCAAATTTTACTTCTTGCCAGACCTTTCTTAATAGAGAAAGGAAGAGTATGAAATTTAATGGGTAGAGAGTTAAGGAGGACTTGGAAAAGTTGGGAAGTTAAAAGGGGGGATCAAAATATGTTGTTGAAAACATTTTTCCAAGAGAGAGAGAAGGAGATAGAGAGAGAGAAGGGGAGGGGGGATAGAGATTACAGGTGAAAATCTTAAACTGGTCCTAGAGAGAGTGGTTATTACTACTAATGAGATCTGTAGAGAGTAAGTCAAAGTTGGGCTATTTAAGGGGGCAGTTATTGAGACGAGCTGTTTCAGGAGGAACATTTTGGAAAATCTCTCAACAGACCTGGCAGTTCCTCAGAAGTAAATTATTCAAGGGATGAGAAGTGAGGAGAGAGGAGAGGAAAGGAGCTTCAAGCTCAGAGAAATAGATACTAGATCATTTTCACAATTAATAACATTTGTGAAGACAGGAGAACCTTGCTGGGTGGGAGAATAGAAAACGATGCAACAATATCAGTAAAGAAATCAGAGAAACTTAGTATGAATTAGCTGTTTTTTAGTGGTTTGCTTCACTGATTTAAAATAAGGCTTAAAGTTAATAATTTTGCTTGAGAGTTTATTTGAGAAAACATTAAAACCACAGAACATATTGCTCTATGTAATATTTTCTTTTGTCATCTGTATTTCTTGTGTTTTTTTAAATATTAAAATTAAGCGAAATTCTTAGGTTGCTATTATTATGAACTTAAGCAAATCTTTGATCATGTTGGCGAACACACTAGAAAAATTTTTATAAATATTTAGGTGACCCAAAAGGTGCGTTGGTTTCGTAGTTGAGCTTGGACAGTATCCTCTGCAGACATGCCAAATAATTTACCTCTTCCTAGAGAAACTTTCAGTTACATAGCTTGAGTGTAAATGGTGGACTTGCAACATCCATGTTTTCATCTCCTTTATGTTTAATATGTGGAGTGTCTTTAGTAGATGTTAAATCTGCTTTAAAAGTAATCTTTGACCAAAACATCTTCAGTATAGCTTCAATCACAGTCCTCAAGAAGTAGAGAAAGAATTCTCCTACAACTTCATTAATATTTAGATGACCCCTGTTTGAATTCAGAGTCATGATATTTTCAGTACATTACTTTATCCATCATAACCACAAACAGGGAAGGTTTATAGACATTGCTTTGGATCCAGCACTGTTTTTGATTTACTAAAATATAATTTGTAAGCATGAGTAATATAAAATTTAGAATAAGTGAGTAAGTAAAATAATAAAAATAATTTCTTTCAACTATTCCATGTACTATGGAGTGTAGAAGCAAAGAGAAATTATTAAAGCCCAACTATGCAATGTCCAAGCTAAAATTAATACACTGAATTGTAATCACTGATCCTAGTGAGTTCAAATATTTAGACAAATTCAAGTCACAAAAGAGAATTATTTATAAATATGTTTCACAGTCTGGTAACATCTAATTTTATTTATTTGTTTGGTGGCTTATTAAAAGAATATCCTATCTCCCTGCAGTGTTTAGATTTCATGGTTACATTTGGAAGACAGCATTTACGAATTTGAATTACTTATTTGCAAAAAGATTTACTTTATATTTTACTTCTCAGCTAACACACCAAGAACACAATAGAGAAATATGTTTACCTCTATTTAGCTTTCTGCTTTTCATAACTTAACTGTAAAATGAAATGCTGTATGCCTGATTAAACATGATTGCATTTTCTTTTCCCCATGGCTTTGTTATAACTGGGATGCCAGAGTTGCTGAAAGAAGAATATATCCATTCACATATGGATGAAATCAGGCTGCTCCCAGTGATTATCTCTGAATTCTAGATGCTCTTTCACGGGCCCATGATAGCAGACATGCTTGACACTAGCTAGACCTCTGGCAAAGATGCCATGCATGCGTTGCTGGCCACTGGAACTGTCAAAAACTATAGTTTTTCCACTTCACTTTAAGTTTTTATATTGTAAGAAAACAATGGAATTTAACATGAAAACAACAGTTTATTGAATAGTACTATCTAAACTCATTATTCCCTACTACCCAATTTTTAGGGTATTTTTTATTACCATTGGTTAATAGAGAATCTTATTTGGCCAATAGCCAGGCAGAATACAACCAAGCAGGAAATCCAAGCAAAGATAAATGGAAAAAGGAGGTAGAGTCTGAGAACCGCCAGCACCCAATGAAGAAGTGAGATGTGAGGTAACAAGCGATGAGCCTTGTGGTAAGATAAAGAATAGTAGAACTGTGTTAACTTAACTTACAAAATCTAGTTTATAATGAGGCTGAGCTAATAGGCCAAACAGTTTGTAATTAATATTAAGCCTCAAAGTGGTTTAATATTATATTAAGTATATAGTATAGAAAAGTAATTTAATATATGAAAATATTGACATGCATATTTAACTTGAAAACATTCTTTTTAAAATTGTGTGTTTGTGTATGTGTGTGTATGTGTAATGGGAAGTTCTTTTATTTCTGCACGAATCCACAATCATTCAGTCCCAAATAAACATACAGAATCTTAGGTTGATTATAACCTGTTCAGCAAAACAAAACATTGAACAGTTCATGAATTACATAATTTTAAGTATTTGTCTTTACAGTGTCAAACTAAAAAGAAAAGATTTCCTGACCAAGGCTGGGAGAAGCACTAATGTATGGAGATAAATGTTCTTATTCAGGAAGCAGTTTGATGACATGTACAATTAGAAAATAGCAGTGGGTTCCTCTCTAAAACCTAGAACACTTTTAGTCATATATTTTGACCTGGTTTAAAGTAAAAAGCAGATTTCCTTCTTATAAAGCAGGCCTTAAATCCAACCAGCAATCTGTTGATTAATTCCATAACACTCAGGACAATATTGTGCATTTGGGTATACTCTGACTAGCAGAATTATCTCACTGGGATTTTTTAAAAACTTTACTCAAAATTGTATATTGTGCATTTAAATTTATGACACAGTTAAGTAAATATTTTCTGTATTAACTTCAACATATAAAATAATAGAATATTCTACTCATGCAAATATATTTTTGATTTTTAACATTTGACTCATTATTTACTATGTTTTGCACTTCCTTGCATTGCAAAAATCTCTGTACCTTGCATACATTTATTTAAATGTGCATATCCAGTTACTCAATGAGTAGAAATAGCCTAAATCTTATTAACTCTGGTGATTGCCCTCATAACCATTTCAACGTAAAATGGACGTGGCTGCCAAATATTTTCTGATGCATTAAGTCTCTTTAGTTGCATAAAAGATGAAGTAACTCTAGAATGGAGCATATTCCAAAATTCTGGTGATTCATGAAGTGAAAAATTATGGCCTTGATTTTTTTTTGTATATAAAATTTGAAAGGTCAAGAGGGTAAGCAGATGGCTAGCTGTAGAATTTATTGCACATTAAGCAATTGTTTTGATGTGCCAGGCAAAGTCCTGGAAGCTTATGAGACTGTAAAATGCAATGACCCAGCATTAGACCACAGGTTCAGTTCATGATTCACATGGAATTTTAGAGATCATATCCATCACCCCTTTATTACCTGCCAGAAGCTTACCCTATTCAACACAATTAATATCCTGCACTGTAGTTTTTTTTTTTAACTATTGCTCTTTTCTTAACCTCTTTTTTATCTTGGTATTTTTATTCATTTTTCATAATATTACGAAGTTCAGGAGAATGAAGTGACAACTCAGCAGGGTTGAATGATTTTCCAGTAACTCTCAGTACTCACAGTAATAAAATTTTATAAAGACCATAAAGAATTTAGATACTCAATCCCACGTACTCTCCAATATACATGAGTAATTTCATTGTCATCAAAGCTTTTGAATGCAGAGAACAGCAATATTTTTTCTTAACCATATAACATGCTTAAGACAAATGCTCTCCCTTAAAAAAGTTAATCTGGAGAATATACTCCAGGATATTACTGCTGCAGAATGCTTCTCTCAAATCAAATCAAAACAAGCAAAATTGTCATAGACAAATAAACACTGTACAGGCCTAAAGAAATACTTTCAGCGGGCTGTTTGCCGTGTCAAGAAAACACAACTCGCCAGTATCTCATGAAATATCTTGCTTTAGTACACTATGTCGGATTATATGAGATGATTCCTAGATTCTTAATATTTTTCACAGCCTGGACCGAACTAGAAATTTGTACAGTGGCATAATCTGAAGTGTATAATGTCACTATTCAATCATTCTGGGATTTAAACCTTTTGCCATTTACTAAACTTAAGACTTTTATTCAAATGAGCATATTTCTATTGACGTAGTCTCCTAATCCAAATGCCTTATGATTCAACGTTAACAAACAGCCTAACCATCATCAATCTGTTTGTTCATTACACTGTCACTTATATTTGCTACATTTAATTGTGTTTAATTGGGAAGCATCAACTTTTGGGCATACTTAACCAGGAAACTTTCCACAAAACATATATGACACTTCAAAAAAAAAAAAAAGAGTTGAAATGATAACATGTTTTAGAGAAAACAACTCAAATGTCAAAATATCACACATGAAAGGTAATTTATTCCCGATACAGCATCATTCAGTGTCCTCCCTGCCATGGTCGCACTGCACCAAGAGAGGCTTTATAACAACTGAGAGCTTTGGCAAGATCACGGATAGAATGTTTGTCCAGTTTTTTCTCACTATTTGAACCCTAATATTAAGATATAATATGAAAAGTATGATTCTAGTGTCTCAAATGGGTATTGTAATTGAGCAGAGTGAGGTGTAGCAACACAACCCCAGCATTTCAAGTCTATTGGAATTCTTAGAATTGGATATGTGGAAAATGCTTTGCCCTCAAGAACTAAGTTTCATCCTTCTGCTAAATAAGAAGGTTGAGACTACACATCTCCACTAAGCTAATACTGTGTTGACTATAGTATGAAGTACTTTGCTTAAAGAAATCTATGATTATAATTCCAATTCAGTTTCTTTATCCATATCATTCATAACATAATTTTCTCCCTGAAACAATGCTTGAGAATTAAATAAAATGAATCTATAAATTATGTGTTTCATTCATGGTACATGGACAATGTCATTTTATTTTATTTTATTTTTAATTAATTAATTTATTTATTTATTAAAGATTTCTGCCTCCTCCCCATCACCGCCTCCCATTTCCCTCCCCCTCCCCCAGTCAAATCCCCCTCCCTCGTCAGCCCTAAGAGCAATCAGCGTTCCCTGCCCTGTGGGAAGTCCAAGGACCACCCACCTCCATTCCGGTCTAGTAAGGTGAGCATCCAAACTGCCTAGGCTCCCACAAAGCCAGTACGTGCAGTAGGACCAAAACCCAGTGCCATTGTTCTTGAGTTCTCAGTAGTCCTCATTGTCCGCTATGTTCAGCGAGTCCGGTTTTATCCCATGCTTTTTCAGACCCAGGCCAGCTGTCCTTGGTGAGTTCCCGATAGAATATCCCCATTGTCTCAGTGTATGGGTGCACCCCTCGCGGTCCTGAGTTTCTTGCTCGTGCTCTCCTTCTGCTCCTGATTTGGACCTTGAGATTTCAGTCCGGTGCTCCAATGTGGGTCTCGACAATGTTATTTTAAAAATGTGTATACTTTCAACGTTTTCCTTTTCTTTTCTGAAATTCTCTTCATGGCTTTACTTTCACAATTTATTACTTTTTTTCTTAGCTTAATTACAAATATCTTGGAGTTACTAAATAATGTGTGTGTGTGCTTGTGCGCACGCGGGTGTGTAGTCTAATTTCCAAAACTAAGGCAAATGATTGACAATTGAGACCGCATAAAACTTAAAGCGTCCATACATCTAAGGAGACAATTAACCAAGCATAGATGCGCATAGAATGGGAGAGAGTGGTTGCCAACTGTACATTTGAGAGAGGATTAATATCCAAATATACTAAGAACTCTAAAACAAAGAGTTAAAGAAATAAATGATCCAATCCAAATGAGTCAGAGATCGAAACAGAGAGTTCTAAATAAAAGAAATAAAAATTACTAAGAATAATACTTAGAAGTCAGTATGATACAACTTTTAAAACTTGGCAAGTTCATTTTAACCCAACGAGAATAGTTAAGATAAATAAAAAGACTAAAAACAAGTAGCAGCAAAGTTGTGTGGAAGAGAGAACATACACTCACTGATAGCAGGACTATAATGGAAGAGTTACTTTAAAAATCAGTTTGAAGATTCCTCAAAAGATTAAAACTAAATCTAGCACATGTTCCTATTACCCATTGACCTATGCCCAAAGTGGTCTCCTGTACTCCACCAATACTTGCCCAACATGCTTCATAACTCTTTCTATTCATAATAGCTAGGAAATGTAAGAAACCTAAATGTTATTCTATAGACGAATGGGTAATAATATGCAGAGCATATACAAAACATAATATTAAGCCTTAAAGAGAAATGAAATCCAGAACTTTTCTGGCAAATACATAGAGCTGGAAGAGACTACAATGACTTAGTTAGCCCAGATATAGAAAGACAAACGTCACATATTCTCTTTTATCTCTGCTTCTTATCTCCAAATCTCCAGACAAGAGTTCAAAACCTGTAGTAACCAAAGAAATCTTAGACATATAAATGGACCTTGATGGATGTGGGGAGAGGTTTTTGAGAGGAAGATAACAGGGTACAGGTGATATGAAGCAGGAAACTATAAAACGGGTGGTACACCACCTGGAGAGGTAGCAGATGTTAGCAGAGAAGGATGGACAGGGGACAAATGACATCATTGTCCTATGATGGAAGCCTAAATGTATATATTAATAAGTGGCACTCAAATATTGGTCCCAACCAAGAGTTCTCTCAGTGGACTTAAGACTGCATGCAACCTGGGCAGTACTTTACATGATATAGATGTAAGGGAAAGACATCCTGATTATAACTCCTTTGGCATAAATTTGAGAATAACAATTAACAAGTAGGACATCGTAAAATAAAAAATGCTCCTGCTCAATTAAAGAAAACAGTCAGCTGGGAGAAGAGAAAGCCCACAGCACGGGAATGCATCTTTTCCAGGTATACATATTTAAAACAGAAATGTTCTAACAAAACAAATGAGACCTTCAAAAAGTGGGCTTGACATATGAACAGAGATTTGTCAAAATAATTTAATAATAAGACTAAGAGACTTCTCAAATGATGTACATCATTCCTAGAAATTAAGGAAATGCAGGCTAAATATATATGCTTAAAAATATAAATTTAGTAGTGTCAATGCCTAAACATTTCACATCTAGAAATTTTCACTACTAAATACCTAATTGGCCCATAGAAATGTATGACATATTTTGTAAATGAGGTAATAAAACTTTTTCAAATAGAGCAATCATATCTATGCTAAGAAGATATTTTGCCAAATAATCTTTAAAATACAAACATCTGTGCCAATACATATCTGAATTATAATAATAAATTTTCTATGAATGGATGGTTGATTATCCCAAAACTTTCCTTCCTGTTCACTTAGCTCAGTGAAATTCTCTCAGTAAATAATTTTACCACTGACTTACATAAAACAAGGAAAACATAATGTCTTTACTAATGGTAGACAATAAATAAACCTTCTGCTATATAAGTGGAGAATGTACCATCTTCTGCATCCTCAGCATAAAATAGTGCACTAAATCCATGTAACCAAACTTCCTCAAGAGTGGTGAGACAATTAGAATGCCATAAATGTCAAACTGAGTGCCAGTGGTTAGAAATGTCACTGTGACAGAACACACATTGTGAAGAATTATGTATGTGAATTGAACGATATGGAAAGTTAGATGTAAGATTCTAGGGAAGTGGCGATAGTCAGTTCCCTCTAGATTCCATAGTCCTGCCAGTCAATGGCAGTTGCTTAGGTACCGTCATGAATTTGCATCCGACTAAGTGGACTCTATACCTAGGTACATAGCTGTTGTCTATACCTACGATATAAGTGACACTATTTCACCTTCCAAGGTATCTTGTTTGTGTCATTGTTGTGGTTTGTACACTTCAGAGTTGGATAGAACTACTGATTACATTTTCCCCTGGGCAACTTTCACAGCTTCTTGTGGTGTTCTAAGAGCTAGTATTCATTTATCATTGATAAAATTGAGATAACATTGAACCATGCCTTTCGCTTTCTGTAATCAGGCATGCACTGCATACATCAATTAAATGATTAATGGCTAAAAACAAGGGCATTGAGACGAGAGCACTGGGAAGTACTCCTGATAGTCCGGGTGCTGATAAGCAATGAATTTTATTCAGATAAGGCATTATTGGTGTAGTAGAGAAAAATTGCTCTACGAAAGCCTTGCAGGTACTTTCCTGCATTTCTTCTATCTACTCTCTGATGTAAAAGAAATTGGCACAGGATTTATTACTTCACATCATCAATCAAGGTAAGTTTTTTTTTTTTTGGCCTACTGTTACAAAATTTTAAATCAAATAAACTTGTACCAAAATTCTATTCTCTGGGACCAGGCGGTGGTGGCGCACGCCTTTAATCCCAGCACTCGGGAGGCAGAGACAGGTGGATCTCTGTGAGTTCGAGGCCAGCCTGGTCTATAAGAGCTAGTTCCAGGACAGGAACCAAAAGCTACAGAGAAACCCTGTCTTGAAAAAAAAAAAATCTATTCTCTGTATGTAAATGTTTGATGTCAATTTTATCAGTTTAATGCTTATCTATTTTTCCAATGTCCTTAAATGTATGAAATAGTTTCAGAGTATATACACAATTAATGCTCATGAAACATAAGTTAAGAAAATAAATTTATAATTTAAATAAGGAAATTTGAACAATATGCATAATATCATAATATAATGCACATTTTGAATGTTATTTTAGTATATATTCTTATACGAAATACAGATTAACAGTAAAAGTACATTTTAGACTTAGATACCTAATAACAATTCTAAGGAATTTTCATAGACAGAAATATTCAAGAAGAGTGTTTGCTTGTTTCCCTTTGTTTCATGTGGTCTTTATGCAGCTTGCTGGTGATATTTTAATTGAAGTCAAATTTTCCATAAGTAAAACTTAGCTCATTAATTTGAATGTGAGTAAGGAGAGGTATATGGGAGCAATTGAATGGAGGAAAGGGAAGGAACAAACGTTGTAATATATTGTAATTTAAAAAAATAAAAAATAACCTACATGCATTAAAAAATTGGCATTCAAAATCATGTATTTCAACACTGTTTTAGACCTTACGGGCATAAGTTAGACATATTAAATGTTCCCTTTAAAAATGTGAAACAATAATGTTTGTTTCATCTCTATATTACTTCCAAGTATGTTTACCATTAAGCTTTTACCAACTAATGCTGTCCACTAATTCTCCAGGCATTGAGGAATGAAGCATTATAATCCATGATCCCCTCAGAAAGTCCGAGTTAAACAGAGAGTCGGTGGGGATTATGAAACTTATATTTAATTTCCTTCTAAATGTTAAATAGGTTTTAAAGGATATATTGAGAAATGGGCAGGGAAATAAATGACAAACTTATGAGAATGAATGATTAGGAAATAATGAGAAAGGAAACGTGCAGAAGAAAGGTTGATGCAGAATCCTTCCCTCTAGGAAACCTTCAGCAAACTGTCATTTGGCTTCTGGGTAGATCATGCTTAATGAGTCCTGATAATAATGACATCAGGGCAATGAGTGTGGTGTGTGATGTTGCCCAGCAGTGTCGGGTACCCCTTATCATTACCTACTTGAGTGTATTCAGTATATGCCAATATACAGTGATATCAGTTATACACAGGGAAGAAAGAAGCAATACTCAATAGTGACATTTGACTTAGTCATGCCAAAATACCTTTCTTTCCCCTTGTTTTTGTTGTGTGTGTGTGTGGGGGGTTGTGATTTCAAGAAAGAATTTCTCTCTGGGTAGCTTTGGAGCCTTCCAGGCACTAGCTGTGAAGACCAGGCTGGCCTCAAACTCACAGAGATCCCCTTGCCTCTTGTCTCCCAAGTACTGGGATTCCCTCAAATACTTCTTAAAAAGTTGGATTTAATCACATGAAATTGAAGACTTTTTGTTCTTCATTTGGCAATTAAAATGATTAAAATGTATTTCTTTTAAAATAAATATTTCCTGTTATCTATTTTCAAAATCACAAATACAACAATGTCTGATGGAAAAAAAAAAAAACAAGCAGAATTTCACGTAGAGCAAAAATATGCTAAAATTTTGTTGTCTACAGAAATCAAATAGAAGTAGACATGGTGTCATTTCCAAGTGATCCCAACATTGGGAAGGCAGAGGCAAGAGGATCGCCTATCTAAAGCTAGAATTGGCTAAATAATGAAAACCTGTGTAAAAGAAAACAAAGAGAGAAACAATTTAGAACAGTGGTTCTCAAGCTGTGGGTCAGGCCCATGACTGGAGGGGCGGGTGGCAGGAGCAAACAACCCTTTCACAGGGTTGACAAATGCCTTTGGAAAATGCAGATATTTACACTATAATACATAGGATTAAGTAGCAAAATTACAGTTATGAAGTAGCAACAAAAACAATCTTATGGTTGGGGGTTACTGCAACATAAAGAACTGTTTTAAAAGGTCACAGGATGAGGAAGTTTGAGAACTACTAACTTAGAGGATAAGATAAATTACATCAAAATATTTCTTAGCTTATAACAATTATTACACACATTTTCGTGAACCAATTGAAAATAAAATATTAAAGATTTATAAGCTGTGCATGTATTCATGAAAGCCATTGAACTTCTGGAAATCATTATTCTGGTATAAACGTGTTATTTTGAAGTGGATAGGCCTTTTTTCTAGTGTTCTTTATGGGAGTAAGGAAATGGTCATGTGAAGCAGTCTGCTTTGTGTACTTACATTTAAATTGTAAAATTAGTTGAGATTGCTTTTACATTAGGCTCACGTTATACATAGAGAAGCTATCAATAATAATTAAAAGACGACATCATTTTTAGATTGTTACAAAACATATACCCAATCAATATAAGTCAACACTTAGTGTGTAACAGAGATAGGTTTTGAGAGGCAATATTTGTCTCTGGGTTGAAATATGCATTCGGTGTTTATTTTATGTCTCAAAAATATCTAACAACATAAGTTCTCCACTATATCAAATCACAGAAACAAAAACAAGGTGAATGCCTAACCCAGCATGTCTCCCATGAAACCCACTAGTCCTGAAAGGGAATTCTCTAATGCAAACTGCCTACACAAAACACAAAGACATAGAAATTAAAGAACAATTATAAACTGTACCCATGAATTTGAGATGATAATAGAAGGTGCAAACAGTTCGTTGAACTCATAGAAGGTGATAACAAACACCTGAGGGATGGTCAAGAAAAATAAGTAGAGTCAACTGGATAAAAAGCAAAGTGAATTTAGGTTTCAAAACTCAATTCAATAAAGAGATAAAATGTTAAAGAGAGTACAAGCTGAAATAAAGAAGGAATTGAAAGTGAAAACTAGAACATCTCAATCCAAAAACTCTGGGGAAATTATAAGTAAAATGAATCAAGATAACATATATATTATCTTGGAATATGGAATATAAATTACTTGATCTAAATTAAGTAATTAGTACTATCTAATGAGGGATTTCCAAACTATGTCCTAAAATTTTCTCTGGTTTGGAGAGGAATTTCTTTTTGCTCTTGTCCTACAGTAGTTGGGTCAGTTGTTCCTCAGTACAAGAACTCCCTTTTCTTTACATGAGTTCAGAGACGTAGACATCAGATAACGAGGGAAGACTGTGACGATTTAACTGAACTATGACGGGATTCTCTACATTCAATATTTTTCCACTGGTACTAAAAAATGCAAGTTTTCAAGCACAGGAACAATAGTCCCCTAAAATGATATTTGCCACAATAACTTTCTCCACTAATTGTGGAGTTATTGTTACTGAGGTAGTGGATACTTCTTTGAAGTCACGTTACAGCCAGTATTAAAATCGATCTAATTTTAATTTTATTTTTTCTTATCCATATGACCCTTGATTTAAGAGGTTTTATTGAGTGGTGTTATTATAGGTTTATTTCTAACTAGATGGTATAATCATAATTAAACCTAAATGGTTTTTTTATAAATTGACCAGAGAGTTTTCTGTATATTTGCCTATCACTTTGATACTAGTGACTTATTTCTATAATATGCAGATTACTTGTCAAAGTGTAAGTCATCTTCAAAGTCTATCAATGTTGCGGGAGGTCCTTCTGCTCCTCCAGCCAATAGCCCCTGAAAGACCACGCCCCAATGGTCCTCTAGCCAATAGCAGCTGAGAGACCACACCCCCGTGGTCCTTCTGCTCCTCCAGCAAATATATCAATAATTGCATGAGAAGGAATATGAAAGAGAAAACCATATCTAAACACATCTTTCCCTTGGAGAATAAATTTCTCCATCTCATTTTATGGAACTAGCCCACTATAATCTTCCTGCCAGTGCACGATTTACAGATTCTATCCAGTGGAAATTTGCCACTGCTCTGGGCTTGGGGTTGATATTTTCTATCGGTACCTAGAGAATTTTTAGAAAATAACAAAGTCAGGTTTAATAAAAATATTTTTTCCTCATTCACTGCAGGGTAATCAATTCTTTCCAGATGATGCCATGACAAGATGCAGGAGAATTGTCATAGCCCCAAGGAGGAATCTTTAACATGTTTATATACTGCTGACATTGCATGTCTGTGTAAAAGCTTATTCCTTTTGTATTATTTTTGATGAATCAATAATGCAAACAGATGCTAGATGGTGTACCATTGTCTTCAAAAATAGTATCATATCTAGACTTCTGAATAAATTTTAATCCTACCTCAAGAAAAGCTTGCCAATTTATAGCAATGCTGGATCTAACTCTTGGCAAACAAATAATTTGATATCTTAGGATACTAATCCTACATATTTACTGGCACTGCACTGAATTTCCCATTCTTTGTGGAGCAGCATGTCTATTGGGCTATCCTTCTGGGAGAAAAGCAAGTAATAAGCTCTAAACATTCCCTCTTGATCTTTTGTACTAGCATAGTACTATCACACTTTACAGAGACAGTAGCCATGCTGAGATATTTGTAATAATAGAAATATGTATTTCTATGGGAAACTTTTTAACTCCCTGGAAATTGAAAACACAGCCCTACTGTAAATTCTTTGATGTGTTCTTTTCCAAAATTCTGATAACATTCATTTCCAATTTCCAGATCCAAACTATGAGTAAGAAATAGTTTTACATTAAGTGCCAAGAGTATGTAATATGTTTTGAAATGCCTCTATTTTATAAAAATTCCTCTATTTTAGTACACTGCAAGTGGAAAAAATCATCAGAGGTTTTGAAAAGCTTGGGAGAGAGAGCAATCTGATGGACATGTGTTCTGTGCAGTTGTGTGCAGTCCTGAGTTCAGAATGGTCCTACAAGTGATGCTCCTCTATTGCTATTTTGATTGCTTTTTTTTTTTTGTCAAGACAGTGTTTCTCTATAGCTTTGGAGCTTGGGACCAGCTCTTGTAGACCAGGCCGGCCTCGAACTCACAGAGACCCACCTGCCTCTGCCTCCAGAGTGCTGGGATTAAAGGTGTGCACCACCACCACCCGGCTTTGTTTATTTGTTTGGTTGCTTTTTTTGTTTTGTTTTGTTTTTGGCTATTTTGAAAGATAAAATGCCCACGTTGTGTTGTCCTTATATTCTGCAAATGAGGTCTGATTGGGAGTTAAATTAAACACACAAGAAAAAAGAAACACATTAACTTTCATGGCTTAATTTCATGTAGTATTCGAATCTTTCATAACCACACAAGTTGCTTGTGCCCTTTACATATAGGACCTCAATAAAAATTGACTTGTATGTCAAAATATACCTGAAAACGTAGAAACAGTGATAATATATTCAAAGCAAGCCTTGATTCAAGTGCAAAAAGGAAAAAAGAATTACTAAAAGTTAACTGTGAAACCCTTTTCATCTTAATGAGCCCTGTCACTATTATTTTGTACCCATGTGATTAAACATTGAGTTCATTCAACATCTTACATTGGAATTTATTACTGGTATTTAAAATGTAGAATTATACCTTAAAATTTACATGCCTATAACTTATTTTTATCTCATTGCTTTTATAAGAAAATATAGCATAATTAAATAGGAAAATGTATCTCATGAAAAGTTGAGAAGACTGTAAAGAAAGAAAATAATTTATACTGTAGCATGTTCAAAGTCATATTCTACTTATTTACAAATGAGGGGTTCTTGTATTAGTCACATTTTTCCATGTTGAAAAGTTGCGCATGAAAATGAAAATAAATGAAGAAATATTTATTGGGCTTCTGTTTTCAGAAAGTGACTCAATCACATTTAGTCTGGGGTGATGCATCACATCACAGCAGAGAGGCAGAGATGAGCATATTGGCTTACCTCATGACAGTTCAAAATAGAAAGAAATATTGTGGAAGGATACAGTATTCCAAAGCGCCTCTCATGAAGTCCACTGTCTTCAACCATGCTGCACTTTTTAATAGGCTATTCCATTCTTATCAGAAGATTATCCAATGATTTGGTTGAATCTCTCATGATCCAATAATGGGTCAAAGACAGAACCCACCAGGTGGAAACCAAAAGTTTAGCACACAAGTCTTCCAGGGGACATCTTATACCCAAACTATAGCTGCATCATCATTCCATCATATTGTCTAATGTAGGAAGCTTGACATTTCCAGTGAGACTCCAAAAAACCAGGGCTATTCTACTCTGACCATGATCACTTACAGCGAGTGAGTAATTTTGAAGAGATCCAGATTATCTTCATGTCTTTAATATCCGATATTGATTTGGCTCTAAATTATTCTTGCAAATTATCTCACTGTATTGTATGCAATCACAGACTTCAACATTCCCAAGCCTTTTTTTAATCCTTCAGAGACATATTAATAGCATGTAGGCATAGTATCCTCATTGATTGCATATAAATTCTGACTAGTGGACTCATTAACATCATACTCTTGTGATCAAGCTAGCATCTTCAAATTTAAATTGTGGGAGTGGAATATTCATATTATTGTCACCAAACCAAATCTTAGAATTGGTTCTTTCTTAGACTATGACTTTTGATATTCACATTGTTTCCCAAATATTATTGATAGAAATTAGAAGTACTGATGCTGTCTAAACTAATGTATTTTTCGAGGTCCATGTATTATATGATCAGTAGTTTTATAGACTATCTGTTGTGCACTCTTCACTCTGCTGCTAAAGAAATCTGGGCCTATAGAGGTTGCTTATAGTATAAACACAGAGAAAAATATTAAAAAGCAAAATAAGGAAAATCCACCAATGCATAGTGATTGTCCAACTAGTATTGCTGAACAATAGTAGTCAAAACCTTTAACCTCATATTATGTAACTATAACAAAGTACTGACTGTAATATTTAATGGTTGGAGAAAGGACTTAAATATTGAGCATTTTTAAAAGAAAGAAGTTTATAATCTTAGTTGGCGAATGAGTTTTACAACAGGACATAGAAAAAGAGGAATGATAAGATTTGAAAACCAATGATTAATGATGGAGACAATTGCTGTAACTGATGCTAAAGCCATTAGCTGAAAAGTTAGCGACATGATGTGCATTCCTGTTACATCAAAGCATCACGTCACATTGCACATTCACGATGGATGGGATCAATTTCAGCCATCAGTGACTGGTCACAGGTTGTGCATCTTCTACTCTTGGCCAACATGCTGACCACTAAAGGGATTCTTCAAAAAATATTCAGAAAAACCTTATTCTGTCGCTCATATCTAACTTTTCATTTAGAGTAATTCAGATGACAAATGAGCAAAAAGCATGAAAAGACCGAAATCATGAAGATATACTATTCTGGAATATATTCTACATTATCATGCCATGGAGAAAAACAAACAAACATAAACAACAAATATATATGCAGTTCTATGCGTTCCTTTGTATCGGTAACATATTTTGTATAAAAGTGGCTCATGAGAAAGAATTGCCAATGGTACAATAGCATTCTTGATGGAGGCTAATTTGTAAAAATATTATAAACATTATTTAGTTGATACTAATGTGCAGATGAAATTAGATTTTAGATCGTTAGAGAATTGATTAATTTACAAGGACTAAAAAGGACATAGTGGCTATATGATAAAGAATGAATCATTCCCTACATTCTTGGTAAGCTTTATAATCGTTGTGCCTTAAAATACTTCTGTTACAAGGATGAGCAGATGGATCCAAAACAGCAAAATACTAGAAGCTAGTAAATCTTACTTATATTCTGTGAGAGATCTTTTACTATGTTTTATATGCATACATAAAAGAACCATAACAAAAATTTTATACCTAACAAAATTTGCATTGCAGATAATGTGTCAATTAATTGCATTTCTATTTAAAACTGATATTTGATTAAGGTGTGATTATCAATATAAATTTTAGATCAAGCTTATTTCATTTTTTTTCAAATATTATTGAATTTATGAAAATGAGTCCCCAAAGTCAAAGCCAGAAAGCCTATCAACTCTGCTAATTCAGGGACCATTGTTTTCTAGAATAAAGCAAGTGTTCCTAAAATACGTTAATTGGTTTTGAAAAGATGATTGGAATAGACATAATATTCTATCAATTTAGCACCATGCCAATGTGAAAGGTCGCTAAAATTTTTATTTATGTTGCTAAGAAGAAGCTTGAGAAAGGGAGAATGGACTTTAATTCAGAAACTGTATGATCCCACCCATTAGCCAGGGCGTCCCTAAGAATATTTCTGAATGTAGGAGGAGAAACAAGGCAAAATGTTGCATCATCAAAAATACTGTACGAAAAGAAGAAACAGGAAAGCACTTTGGAAGAGACTTGCAAATGGCTCAGCAATACGGTGATCTGAAAGAAAGTCAATAAAGGAAACCCTACCTCTGACACATCTTGCTCCATCCAGATATCATTTCGTGTATACATGTATTTAAAGCATTCCAAGCATGTTTCCTAGTAACAATGACTTACTCCTGAATAATTAAACAAAAAGCAATAAATTTTTCATGTTGCAAGATTCTGTTTACTTCCAAGAAGATAACTTAAAAATTGTGTTTTAAGGCCGAAAATCCTTTTCTTTAAAGTAAGAGGTATAACATGTGACATAAATCTCACAACATCAAAAAGACAATATTTTGTTTTTTTGGTGACAGCAGTTGTAAATACAGGCCTGCTGGAATGCAAGGGCTTCATTAGTTTCTGGTTCTAAAGCCTTTCTGATTATACAAACGGGTCCCTGTCCATCTGTCTGCCCATGTGTGTCTCTGTGTATGTTTCCTTAGATAAAAAACAGTTGCTGGAAAATAAAACATAAAATGAGTCAAAAGAAAAATATTGAAGTACATATAGGAAAGATATTACCCCAGGAAAATGAATGTTAATCAGAGATAGCAATCCAAGTATTTTAGTAGGTAAATATCAGAGTTCGAGCACTCTGAGCTATTACACCTATAGATTTATTTGTACATTACAACCCTCTGGATATAAATAGTCTCAGTCCATGAACATGGGATACCTTTTATTATCAGTAGGGTTTTGTGATGCTCAGTGTCTTCTATTTCCTGTTTAAATTTATTTCCATGTAGTTAATTTCTCATCATTTGTGTTTTATTTGTTCTTCAAGAATTTCATATAAAATACTTAATTATACTCACCCCCAAACTCTTACAGATCTTCCACTCTTTAACACACCTCTCCAAATTTCTGTCATCTTGTGCATCTGATGGAGGAAGGTCATTGGTTAAATAATAAAGAAACTGCCTAGGCCCATTTATAGGCCAGCCCTTAGGTGGGTGGAGTAAACAGACAGAATGCTGGGAGAAAGAAGCCTGAGTCAAGAGTCGCCATGATTCTCCCACTCCAGACAGATACAGGTTAAGATCTTTCCTGGTAAGCCAGCTCATGGTGCTACACAGAATATTAGAAATGGGTTAGATCAATATGTAAGAGCTAGCCAATAAGAGGCTGGAACTAATGGGCCAGGCAGTGTTTAAAAGAATACAGTTTCCGTGTAATTATTTCGGGGCATAAGCTAGCCATGTGGGCGGCCGGGTGCCGGAGACGCAGCCCTGCCGCTCATATTACAACATGCATCCAGTCTGAAAATCAATGAGAAAGTGATTGCTCACTTCTGTGGAACAATATCACCACCGCCACAGCAGGACTGCGTTTCCCAAACTCTGTGAAAAATCCAAATGAATCACAGCTTTCTGAAGATTCAAGCTAATTCCATAAATGAAAGAAACAAGAAAGCATTCATGTTTCTAGTTATGGATTACTTCACTCAGAATAAGTATATCCTATTCCATTCTTTTAGCTGTGAATTTCATATTTTCATTTTTCTTAACAGCTGGATAATAGGCTATTTTGTATATATACTGCATTTTCATTGTCCATTTCGATTGATTGATATCTTGTCTCTTTCCAGTTCCTAACTAGTTTAAATAGAGAGGCAATAAGCATAGAGTAGCTCAAAGAAAATATTTTCTAAATATCCTTTATGCGCTGTTAATTTCTAGTGTATAGATGCATAATGGGTTTGTGTACAATTGAGCTTTTTAAAATGTATACTTGAAGAGCACTCAGTAATTTTCTATTGCTCTGAAAAGATACCATGACCAGACACCTTATAAAAGGGAGATCCCATTGGGGCCTTGCTTATATTTTCACGGGAGAGTCTATGACTATCAGTGGAGATCATGCAATAGGTAAAATCCATAGCTGTGCTTACACGTTTAGATAACAACTGTTCAGGAGAGAGAGAGAGACAGAGAGAGAGAGACAGAGAGAGAGAGACAGAGAGAAAATGATAACTTGGAAGGTATAAAAAGCTCATATGTCTCCCCTCCCCCAGTAACACACATCCTCCAAAAAGACCACATCTCCTAACATTTTCCAAACCCTCCACCAACTATTAATCAAGCTTTAACAGTCATGAAATGGTGGCAGTCACCTATAACCTCATACTTGGGAAGCAGAGACAGGCGGATCTCTGTGAGTTCGAGCCCAGCCTGGTTTACAGAAAGAGTTCCAGGGATAGGCTCCAAACGTGCACAGGGAAACCCTGTCTCTAAAGCCCAAAGTCTCTCCCTCTGAACATTGCTTGACTGTTCCCATCTTTCCAAAAGGAATCTTCTCCAATGATGACTGAGCAATACACTGATTTTTGAGTAGAATGGTATGTCATATAGGAGTCATTTTTATATCTTCATACGTTTATCTTCTACGGCCCTTGATTATATAGTGTCTGGTTCTTGGCCACTCAGTAATTATAGGGACTGTGTTCCATTTCATAGAGTGGGACTTAATTCTGGCCAAATAGTGGCTGGTTACTCCTACAAGGTTTGTGCCAGTATTTCCCCAGTGTATCACAGATAAAGGTCACTATTGTAGATGAAAAGACTTATAGCTTGTTGGGTGTTAACATTTATCTTTCAATGGTTTGAAAAGTGCCTTTAATATAATGAACCATAGTATATTAGGATTGAAGGAACCAGGTTAGTATTTCTGTATTCAATAAGTTGAATAGTTGTTGTCTTCAACAGTTTGAGCCTTACTGTCAGTTTGGGGTAGTCAATAGCCTTGTAAAAATCTTGGCTTGTTTGGGGGTCCCAATGGGGCCCCTTTGGCCAACCGCCCTAACCAGAAAACATAATCCTTGGTAGGCAGGGAATTGGGGAAGGATTTGGAAAGAGTTGGGGGAGAAGAATGAATATGATCAAAATTTATTGTGTGAAAATTCTCATGAATAATAAAATCATTATTGAAATATAAATTTATCATTGCAGGTAGTTTGGCCTCGAACTCAATGGTTGTGTGATATTTAGTGATATGCTCATTTTTCAAGGCCATAGCGTTCTAATCTCTGGAACATGGATAATATAACTGTTGTGAAGAACATATATTATATATTTATAATGATCTATTATACATGATGTATAAAATATTTATAAGTTATAAGCAAGTGCTTTTCTTAAAATGAAAGTAAATAGTATCTCAAATTCAGAAGACAAAATACTGACATGTTGAATTATTTTAGAATGCATAGCCACATGGATTGGGAATGACTGACAAACAGGAGCTCACCAGTGAACACATGCTTGCCACCTACTCATATTTCTCCTGCGGTGTTCTGTTTACTAACTTCCACCTTTTCTCATTTCTCTTTACTTTTTACGTGTCAAGTGTTTATCTCTTTACTCTTTTATGCATTCTTATTTGTCCTATTAAATGTTACCTATGTCTGTGTCCTTTACTTAATAATTCTAAATCATACTTTTGTGTGAACTTTTGGGTTATTGAGGGGCCCACCACCCAGTTCCCAAATAAATCACACACAGAGGCTTATTCTAGTTATGAATCCTCTACCTTACCTTTTCTTGTTTCTTGTCAGCTTTTCTGAACTAATTATCCCAGCTACCTTTTGCCTATGAGCTTTTATCTTTCTCATTTCTGTATATCTTACTTTCCTTCTTACGCCGTTGTTGGTTGAGTGGCCTGGTGCTGGCTTCTGATGTTCTCCTCACCTTGTTCTGTTGATCCTCTTCCTCCTCATGTCTCTTCCTATTTAAACTCTCTGCCTGCCTGCCCTGCCAATCCTTGCTTTGCCTCACTACTGACCATTCATTTCTTGATTAGGACCAGCAGGTGTTTTAGACAGGCACAGTAAACCAGCTTCACAGAGTTAAACAAATGCAGTGTAAACAAAAGTTACACACCTGAAAATAATATTCCCCAACACCTTTCTTACTTTTCACCAAGCAGGTTTTCTGCGTCATTTCCCGGGTCTTTTCGCTGTTAGCTGTTTCCTGTCTGCTTTTTGCCCAGGTACTTTTCCCTGTGTAGTGAAGATCATCTCTCTGCAACAAATGACCCTTAAGGACAGAGCTTATTTCCAACGTTGCATTGCTTGGGTTTTATCCAGTGTTCTCAGATGACCAGTCACAGAGAGAGGGGGGATAAAATGCAATTGATATTAAAAGTCCAGTCTACTGATGCAATATCGAAAGCCACCTGCTTTCCTCCTCCTGTCTGAATAAATGTCATTGGTATCCTGGTGACCTGGTTGGCATAGTTACCATGAAACAGTGTGCCTTCCCATCATTATAGACTCCTGTTTTTCACCACTTACACCACTTTTAGCAAGTACCACTTTTGTTGTTGTTGTTTTGTTTTTGTTTTTTGAGACAGAGTTTCTCTGTGTACCAGTCCGAGCTGTTCTGGAACTAGTATTTGTAGACCAACCAGGCTGGTCTCGAACTCACATAGATCTGCCAACCTCTGCCTTCCGAGTGCTGGGATTAAAGGCGTGCACCACCACCACCTGGCAAGTGCCACACTTTTAGTGATAGTTTTAGGACATCTCTCCAAAATGCACATTTAAGAAAACTATTTATTTTAAGATGCTTATTACAGATATAAACTATTACTGTCTTCTTGATCTCTGATTGGATATTATCCACAGAAACTAGCTGTAGGGAGCATTACATACTGTATCATCATCTTAGGTATAAATTTCTAAAAGCAGAAAAATATTGAAAGGAAAAATAGATTTATAAACTTCTCTTACAGTAGAAGTGTCTTACATATCAATTGGTAGTAAATAACTATATATTTATAGTAATTATTTAACAAATTTATGTCTAAAACTCACCAGTTTATAAAATCCAGTTCATATTTTTATAAAATTAGTATGTCTTCATGAGTGTATTAGTAGATTAACTTCAAATCTCTTAAAAATATTTTTTTCCAAAACAAGATATTTGGATTTTTAAATGTTGTATTTACTTATCAACAATCACATTTGTAAAATGAGGTTTGAATGCTTTTTATTATAGATAACATGCAGAAACTATTAAGTTATGATGTAATAAATTCATAAAGCTTTCTCTTGTATTTATCTATAAAAGTTTAGCATTCTACTCTGGGAACCAATTTGGGTAGAGTTATCTTTCATATTTCTATTTTCCATTTTTCCCTTTTGAGACATAATTAGCAAAATAAATGTACATAATATTATGCCTTGACATATGAATAAGTTATAGAAATCATTATAATAAGATAATTAAGTTATCTATCACTTTAGTGATTTAGTTAAGAATATTTCAATCTACTTTTAGCAAATTTTATACATATAATACAATAATAAAGCTACAACCACCATGTACAGATTAAATGTCTAGGAATTATATGTGCTTTATAACTGAAGTGTTCATATTGTTTTAAACTTTTACAATTTAGTAAACAGAGGCCTTGCATGTTAGAAATACCAAAATTACCTGAAGAAACAGGAAGTACGCTGATCATTTCACTTCAGAAGTATTTCCCTTGTTTGCTGTCTTCTTTGTATGATAGTCATAAAACATAATCATTACATAATGAATCCTGCTCCAGATGAGAAATAAGTTTGCTCTTTATTTTATTTTAGAAAAAGAAAATAAGCTACCTTTTTTCATTTTACATACCAAGCATAGTTCCCACTCTCTCCCCTCCTCCCATTCCTTTCTCTTACCTGCCCCCCTCCCCTGCCAATCCTGACCCCCACTCCACCTCCATCCACTCCTCAGAGGATAAGTCACATTGCTCCGAGGAAGAACCAAGGCCCTCGCTACTATATCTAGGCTGAGCAAGGTATCCATTCACAGAGAATAGGTCGCCAAAAAGCCAGTACAAGCAGTAGGGACAAATCCTGGTGCCACTGCCAGGGGCCATAACTGTCACCAGCATAAAGACCATATCCAGAGGGGCGAGTTTGGAACTATGCTGGTTCCTTTCCTGTCTGGCAGGAGATAGTGAGCTCTTATTAGCTAAGGCAGACTGTTTCAGGGGGTGTCCCATCATGGTCTTGACCTCTTTGTTCATATTCTCACTCTTCCCACTCTTCAGCTGGAGTTTGGGAGCTCAGCCCAGTGCTTAGCTGAGGGTCTCTGCTTCTATTTCTATCAGTTGCTGCATGAAGGTTCTATGGTGACATTTAAGATATTCATCAGTCTGACTACAGGGCAAGGCTAGTGTGGGCACCATCTCTTATATTGCTTAGAGTCTTAACTGGGGTCATCCTTGTGGATTCCTGGGAAGATGGGAAGGTAGAAGGCGAAGAGGATGCAGAAGGGGACCGGGGATTAGAACTTGAGGAAACAGGTTAGTTGAGATGGCAGAAGAACAGAGATGAGAGTGAGGAGATACTTTAATTCAGAAATATGTTTACTCTTATTGTTTCATTAAAGTTACAGAGACGTATCCCGCATTCTATAGTATGCTATGTTATTTAATTTTGAGGAGGGAGAGGAAGACAACTTTTTGTGATTATGGGTCCTATAATTTCTGTTAAAAATGACATTAAAGCCAGGCGGTGGTGGCACACGCCTTTAATCCCAGCACTCGGGAGGCAGAGGCAGGCAGATCTCTGGAAGTTTGAGGCCAGCGTGGTCTACAAGAGCTAGTTCCAGGACAGGCTTCAAAGCTACAGAGAAACCCTGTCTCAAAAAACAAAACAAAACAAAACAAAACAAAACAATTAAAAAAAGACATTAAAGTCGAAGTTAAATATCAAGCAAGGCAATTCCATTTGAACAAAAAGAAAGAAAGAAATGTCTAAGTATCTGTTCACTAAGAAAACGCTATAGGAAATTTGTTACATTTAAATTAAAAGAAAACAAAACCTTCTTGGAAATTGAAGTTAGATTTTTCCTTTGTTATATCCTCCATGTCGTCTTCATGTCTCTCCATCCAATTAGGTTTGTTTGGCTTGTTTATCATACGGAAATTCTTCATATTTCCTTCTTTGCTTTTTGGAATTTTATCATTTAAAAACCAGTTTGTAGAGGTTTTTAATAGTACCACGACATATCTCTTGATGGTAGGTGTAGACAAGTTTCCTTTTCTATGGATCATAGTGATTGCTACCCAATGTTCATTTATTTACTTATTTACTATATTTTTGAGATGAGTTTTTTTTGTGTGTGTAGCTTTGGATCCTGGAACTCACTCTTTAGACCAGGTTGACCTGAAACTCACAGATATCCACCTGCTTCTGCCTCCACAGTGCTGGGATTAAGGGCGTGTAGCACCACTGCTTGGAATGATCCTTAACTTTTAACTAAACAAGAAGGATTTAAGGAATTGTGAATTTTTGTTGTTAGACCTTAATGTGACCCCCTTTTAAAACAACAACATGTTTATTTGTTCTTTGAGTATTTTGTAATCAAATTTCATTCACCTCAGCTCTTCTCTGCTTCTTTCTTGTAGACTGTGGAGTAGAGTTTGCATTGGCTGATTAGACTAGGGTCTTGCCTGGAAGAAACAACAGATGTCAGTAACATTTTCATTGAAGAAAAATGACTTTCCCTCACCCAGAAGCAATCAAAAGTGAATAGTTCTTCATGTGGGAAAAGGACTTCATGACCACCTGAATGCTGAGAGTTTATAGCCTGAGAATGTGACAGTATTGTGCATGCTGTCCCAATAAATGCAAATTTATATATACACAAACTTTTGTGTGTGGAAAACACTCTTCCATTGAAGTCATCTACCAGTCATGGCTCTGACGAACTACGTCTTTTTTTCTACATAGATGCTTGAGCCTTGACGAATGGGGTATGGTAGAGAGATGTCCCATTTATGATCTAACATCCCAATAACATCTCTAAATCACTGCATTTTCCCAGTTATTAATTGCAATCTACTCCAGAAGAAGCTTTGTTGCTTTAGGTTGAGTTCTGCATTGATCTATTGGTAGAGCAGGAGGTCATTAGGAGATACTTTATTGAATGTGAATTCTTATAGTTAGAATTTATCAAATTCAATATTTCATGAAAAACTTATTTATGGGAGATTTTACAGAAGAGTTTATGAACTGAACAACATTATTTATTTCAGATTTAATTTGTTGCCAAAATGGAAACAGAAGAAATATAAGAAGGGAAACACTCAGATACAATAAAACCTAAAAGTCTTACTTGTATAACTGAGGCTCCCATAAAGTTTATTTCCTTTGAATTATTATTTTTTCAAATTACATTAAATCCTTCTAAATCAAACCCAACCATTAAAATTATACCTTCCTTTCATATAAGCAGGTTATTGGTTCATGGCTGCAGGTTGAAATCAACATTTGTAAATCATGAAAAATAAAATGAGGAAAATAGCACAAATGCCAACTTTATTAAAAACAGAGATCTAAGTGATGAATTGGAACACAAGCATCACCATATTGTGCTCGTCAGCTCTCTCTTCTTCATTTATCTTTTAGTTGCTTCCCTTTCTGACAAATGGACCTAAAACAGTGTCTGCATATAATGTTACACATTTTTATTATAAACAAGTTTCCCAATAATGACAATTTGCCTCATTCTTCTGTTTGAATTATGTGAACCATGAAGAAGGGAAATCACAGTGTCTGCCTATAAAAGGGGGGAAGGCTGTTTCAATCTTTATTTTTCACTCTGACTACTGAACATCTTCAGAAATTGTGAATTAAAACAAGAGAACAACCTGAAGGACTTTGGACATTTCCTTTCCTTAATAATGTTCTTAAAGCTTAAAGGGATATAAAAGACAAATTATACTGAATAAAGAAACCCTCGTTTCTGTTTTCCATATCTAAATCTGATTATGTACTACCTCCTTACAGAATAAATTCGATATTGCTTTTATTTCCTGTTTCTCATCAAACAACTTGTTAGTTTATTATGTAATTATCAACATGTAAAATACTAAAGACAGATTCCTGGGATGAAGGATTCCAGGGCAGACAGCATGCTGCCCATTCTCCTAATGGATGTTTTTACAGTCATTCTCAAATAAATAATAGTTTCAATTATTCAAAGACAAACAACATTTGAAGTAGAGTTAAGATTCCTAGCCAGTCTGTGATGAAGCCAATATAAACTATATTATCAGACATTAAATATTGTTACTCCTTGTTGCAGGCTTCTCTGAGTGTACAAGCTACTTTGGTACTGGAGTTCCTTTTGCTTCTGCTACCCCAGTGCCGAAATTGCAGGCCATGCAACACTTGGATGTGTAGTAGAAAGGAAATTTGAAAGACAAAATGCAATTGAGCAGGGAGAAGTTCAATATGATTTGAATTCATATAATCATGACATATTTATTGGAGTCGATGATTATCCTGATTTTCTCAGGTTTCCCTAAAGATGCCAGTGCCCCCAGACCACAGGAACCGGTCTAGAAAAAATAGTGTGTATATTTCTAAGAGATGGGTAAATGGATGCTTGTTATCATTTAATGAGTCACCAACCAGATATAGAGGAACCAGAACTTGTGCAAAATGAGGTAACAATGAGGTAACAAGCCATGAATCATTTGGTAGCAGGTAAATGAACAGAAATGGATTAATTTAAAATGTAAGAGCTAGTTAGTAATAAGTCTAAACTATTGGCTGAGCATTTATAATTATAATAAGTCTCTCTGTGGTTATTTGGGAGTGGGCTTTTGAGACCTAGCTGTATGCTGATCACAAAGAAAAACTCTGCCTACAGTCTCTAGAGCAGTGAGAAAGAAGTATATCAATTGTGAGTAATTATCTTTTCTTTTGTCTTTGAAAGTCAAATTGAGAAAAAAATTCTAAATGTCATTGCCTTCATCTTCTGTATGAGCTATTCTATTTGTGATATATCCTACAAAATAATGATTTCTTGAATATATACACACACACACACACACACACACATATGGTCACCAGTGACTTACCTATTACAACCCAATATGAATAGCAACAATATTGAAGTAGAAAAAAACATGATCACTGCCCTTAGAATGAATGGTGAATACGTTTCTGTGTTAGTCCACATGTGATCTTCCTAGCAACTATGCAACTGAGGCGTAACTGTGGACCAACTGCAGTGAAGAGCTGGTAGAACTGTGAATGAATGAGTTCCAGTGATCTGTCCAGGCCACAAAACATATTAATGTCAAAGCTGAGTCTATTGCTTCAGATGTATGCTTAGCAATGACTCATGGTTCTTATAGTAATTTTATAGTGTTTCAAATATATGGCCAGATATCTAGAAAAGCCTATGTTTTGGAGGATTGTGGAGAGATTATCTACAAATCAGGTGGTTTATGGACAATATAATGTTACTTAGCCAGAAAACTGTTATAAAATAATTATTTGTTTTTTGTTTTCCTAATTGTTTAGTTTTGATCCACTGAAAGTCCAAGAAAGTGCTAATTACAAGTATTAAGCCCTTAGAACATCAGACAATATATAGCAGATACCCCAAATTAATAAAAAAATAGTATAAGTATAAAAAATAATTTCTATGATATTTTTGGTTTGATATATTTGATTTTTAATATTAAATAAACTTTATACAGATAACAAAGCGAACAAACTACTTTTTATGTATTTTTTAAATTAAGAGTTAAGGGTCTAGATATTTTATCTGCATGTAAGTGTGTGTTCCATGTGCATGCCTAGTACCTGGAGAAGAGAGTATCATATCTCCTGGATGTCAATTTATGAATGACTGTGTGTAACCACATAATACTAGGAAATAAATTAGACTCTTCAGCAAGTTCAACAAGTGTTCTTAATCACTAATCCATCCCTTCATCCTCATAAACACATACGTATTATAAAACTATAAAGACATTTGCTTATTATAATAAAAGCTGAATATAAAATGTTTTAAATTGTTCTGATTACCATAGTTAACCATTTTAACTCTGTCATCCACTTTCAACATTTAAGACTCTAAATACCCTTACTAGATAAATGCATAACTAATGTGTCATATACAATATTATTGCCCTTTATAGAATAGCTTGTACCTTAGTTTCATTGCTTCAATGAAAGGAGAAAGAGAGAAAGGGAAAAGACAGAGAGAGAATATTTCATCCTACTGAACTCAGAGTAAATCTGCCAAAATATGCCAGGTTGTGAAACTTTTGAAATAGAAAGATTTACAAACTCCATTCTTCATAAGTTTCGCCTTAAAGAAAAAAAGAAAATATTGTTAATTATTTAGAAATGTAGACAATCTAAGGATTAATTGTTCAGCTGTTTTATACAATCTCAAATTTAATAAATCTGTACATGCCTCTGGCTAGGTGGTTTGGGTGTTTTGCTCTCTGACTGAAACCACTGGGATTTATTGTGAAAACCATAGTTATGAAACAGATCAGTAACAGACCAAGAAATTGCTTCCAAATTTGATGCCAAAGTTTTATATGCTGAGATCCAATTAAAGTGATAATTTATTTAAGACAAATCAAAATAACATATTTAATAATTGGTTATGAAGGTATTCAATATAGGAGAGAATGGTTTCTATATTTTCCCTTTGTCCATATTGAAACCCATCATATTTTGCTGTTAAAAATAGTTTATCAAATGTGTATAATATAATGCTTAGTCTTGATTAGCAGTGATTTAGAATCTCTGATTTCTTAGTTCTTTGACTACGGGTCTTCTCATGTGTCACTGAAAACATGTTAAGATGGAATTGAATGTAGGACAGCCAAGGGATAGTTCTATCCTTTGTCATGAAGCTTAGTTTATGGGATTTAAGACAGATAATGTGAAAATATATGCATTAGATCTCTACAAAGATATGATTAAAATATGAGTGATAGTTAAAGCTACAATGTGGGGGAAATGGAAAGAGAAGCGTAGTGTCTATTTTAGTAAATTCTCTTACCAGCAGGTGGACTCTGAGATGCTGGTAGGCTCAACATAAGTATTCACTGAAATGAGACATGTCTGGTTGGGCAAGAGTTAATAAATGTATAGAGAGTGAGATAGAAATACCATAAGCTCCAAAATATTGAAATTATCTATACGGAATTCTCACTCCATATTCCCTTATTCAATAAAGTCTGAACTTAGTATTTTATTCTTAGTTCGTTGAACTGATGGAAAGCAATCCATTGCATGACATTATGGGAAGCTAGATTATTGTTGTCAAAGACAAATCAGGTGAAGAAAATTTTTGAAGAAAAAGAAACTTGAGTGTGCTTTGATAGCTAGAGAAAGCACAGCAAGATTGTGTCTGTGTATGGACAAGAACTGATTTGTCTGGGATACTGTCACACAGAACCCTGAACAGAGACTAGACTAAATTTTGACATTGTATAAAAGGTCTAAGTATTATTTTTTTAAAAAAAAATATCTATAGTTCTGTGGTGTTTGCAACTGTTAGTTTCTAAGTGTATTGTCCCTGTTAAGCCAGAAATGCTATACTGGAAGGCTATACATCCAAAAATATTTGGACAGCTCCAATAGATGTTGCTAGGTTTAAATATTTTAAAGGACACAAGAGAGAAAGTTTCATGGGTAGGGAATGAAATGGAATTGAGAAAAAATAGATGCGCTCAAAATATATTGCACAAAACTCTTATTTTTTAAAATTTAAACCATATCTATCACTTATTTTCTAAGTTATTCACAAACATATATCATGTTTAGTCACATATCTATGTGCCTAAAAAACTGAAGTGCCCTTTTAAAAATACAAGACTCACATAGCTAATTATTGACAGCACCAAAGATTGTACATCTTCTGTTTGCTAATACAGTTGGTCAAAAAATTTCAAATGATAATGTGGCTTGCTTCTAATGAAGTACAGTGTTTCGAAAAAGTTTCTGAAAAACATTCCCAAACAACTAATTAAAATAGTACTAGTGGCAATGTTAAAAGAAATGAGAAAAATCACATAAAAACAGAATAAATTTAATGTACATCAAAGACGTCATCATGGGAATGGCTCTTGAACGAAAGCCTGAAGGAGAATAGTGTGGCCTCAGATCATTTCAGAGCCTAAGGCATGAAACTTCCATGAGAAATGCTGTTTGTCGAATTCTTAGCGTGAAAATATAGGCACACACTAAGGTAAAAATCTTGAGGGAGAAAGGAAAACCTATTAAAAATTTTGTGCAAATTTCCTCTCTGTAGTAATGCAGTCCCAAGAAAAAGTATGAATTTAAGCTCTAGACATTTTTTAAACCTGTGCTTGTACTAGATATACACAGTTGAGAAAATTATTTCATGTCTCAAACTACTGTTTTCTCATATTTTAATAAAAAGTGGTTGAATTTAGCATTATACCAATATAACATTTTGAAGTGTGTTTACAGGCAGCATGTAAAATTGCTTACACATCCATTAGCCTCTTAGATGTGCACTAGCATTTTTTTCCTATTTGAATAAAAAATTTAACATATAATATACTTTGATCATGATTTCCCCAGCTTCTCCTAGATCATCCCCACCCATCCAACTTCAAAGGCTTTCATTCTCTCTCTCTTAAAAAATATTAAGGTAAACAAGCAAACCATGAGTAACAAACACCCACATTCACAAACAACAACAAAAAAAAAACCACATAAAATCAGAAAATTGGAAGCCATAATATACAAGGCAAAGATTAGCAAGACAAAAAAAATGCCCAAAAAAAGCAATATGAGAAAAAAAATCTACCAAATTGTCACTGAATTTATGTTTTTGTTGTTCAGCTACTGTTGGGCAAGGGGTCTAAGCTTAAGTGTAGTTAATATATCCAGATAGTCCATTGGAAAAAACTAACTATACCTTTGCAAAGAGATGTGAATTGAAGATAGCTTCTTGTTTAAGGGTGGGGGTTATATTGACTTTTCCCTCTAAGTTCTGGGACTCTGTCTATCTTGAACCTGAACTGGCCCTGTGCATGATGGTAGCGTTTTTTGAGCTCATAAGAGCATCTAATAGATACTCTTTTCTTGGAGTCATTCACGCCCTCTTTCTCTTATGACTCTTCTGCCTTCTCTTCAGTGTAGGCCTCTGAACCCTGAGAGGAGAGGATAAAGACATCCCATTTAGGACTAATTGTTCCAAGGTCTCTCACTCTCTTCTGTACATTGTCCAGTTGTGGATTTCTGTGTCTGTTCCCATCTACTGCAATAGGAATCTTCTCTGATAAGGACTAGGTGAGACACTGGTGTGTGGGTATAACAGAATGTCATTAGGAGTCATTTTATTGTTCTGTTCCTTCTGCAAGACGATAGTATTTGGCTTTCTTTGGGGCCTATGACCTGTCCATGCTCAAATTCTGGGTCACTTGAGCAATATGAGCCATGGGTTCTATCTCATAGACTGGGCTTTAAACACAAAGCCTGCTTGGTTATTCCCACAATGTCTATAAGACTATTGTACCAGTCTGTTATATGTGCTGGTCACCATTGTCAATTGAAGATTTTGTAGATAGGTTCATAGTTACCTTTTTTTTCCCTGACAGTGTATAAAATACCGCTACAATCATGAACACTAGTCAGTAATGGAGAGGTTCTAGTTAGGCACCAGATTAACCTCTTCATGTTGAAAAGGATATATAATTGCTCTATGACTGCTGTTTTTACCATAGATTCTTGACATCAGAAGTATGACAACTTTTACAATAGTTCAGTGTGTCATTTCACAGAGAGATGTTTTTAAGACAGAACTCAGAATTAATGCTACTGAATGCTTTTCTTATACTTTTCTTCATTATTTTATATTTCCAAACTCACATATTTTGAACGTAGTTACTGTGAGAGCAATTTGGAGAAGCAGTCATTGTTTCTGACTGAATATTTGTAGTCTTCCCAAGGCTCCCAGGTGAACAACAATCTAATAAAAGCAACGACAAGGAAAGGTTAAATTAGAGAAGCAGAAATTCTGCTATCTAGGGAAATAGTACAGATTTGATAAACCAATTAAAAATCTAAGGAAAAAGACAGCCACAATGTGTCTTAATATCTTAAATAAGGTAGAAAGAAATAGAGTTGGGTAGAGATGATAGAAAAACCAGAATGTGTTTCAAAAAGAAATAATGTAGAGCACACAATATGAGCTGCTGCACGAAATAGAACACATTTGAAAGTTGTTGGAATTGCTGAAAATTTTAAGATCCTTGGTACATTCAGTTCCAATTCCTTCCACAAATAAAAAGAGCCTATCTTAAAAGTAGCACCATATATTTCTGACTCCATTCAGTAAATGCCAAGCACATCTATCTATAGAGCAGTTGCATAGCATATAGAGACCCTGGGTTCACTTCCCAGCACAAAAGTTTTAACCAAACCAAATACATAAATGAGAAACCCAGTTCCACTGTAGTTCTAATTCTAGTGAAGAAATCCAGGGCAGCTGGAGTCACTACAGACTCATAGAATTTAGCAATGATGGCATTTAGCTCCCAGGTCACAGCCTACTCCTAAGTCCATATTAAATTATCACTCTAGGTTGTTTCCAGGTTCAGTGAACATGGGATGTACTCACTCATATTTGGTTTCTAGCCATGAATAGGGGACGTTGAGCCTATTATGCGTGATCCTAGACAAGCTAATTAAGAAGGTGAACCCTAAGAAAAACATTTAGGCGATGAAAGGAGACAGAGACAAAGACCCACATTGGAGCACCGGACTGAAATCTCAAGGTCCAAATCAAGAGCAGGAGACAGAGCACCAGCAAGGAACTCAGGACCGCGAGGGGTGCACCCGCACACTGAGACAATGGGGTTGTTCTATCAGGAACTCACCAAGGCCAGCTGGCCTGGGTCTGAAAAAGCATGGGATAAAACCGGACTTGCTGAACATAATGGACAATGAGGACTACTGAGAACTCAAGAACAATGGCAATGGGTTTTTGATCCTACTGCACGTACTGGCTTTGTGGGAGCCTAGGCAGTTTGGATGCTCACCTTACTAGACCTGGATGGAGGTGGGTGGTCCTTGGACTTCCCACAGGGCAGGGAACCCGGATTACTCTTAGGGATGATGAGGGAGGGGGACTTGTTGGGGGAGGGGGAGGGAAATGGGAGGTGGTGGCAGGGAGAAGGCAGAAATCTTTAATAAATAAATAAAAAAAGTGATAAAAAATAAAATAAATAAATAAATAAATAAATAAATAAATTATCACTCATTTGATTTTTATTCTCATCAAATAATACTTAATCTTTTCAAATAAACAACAGGTTTGCTGTTGTTTTTGTTATCATCTGTCATCACTTCTGAGAGGCAGAAGCTTTTCTCGTAAAGGAATGGCTCCTTCTCACCTCATTTGCTGACAGTACCTGGCCTTTGCTAACACACAGAAAGCACAATGGGAACGTCGTTCTTAATTTTTATATATGTTTTGTGTGTTGGTTATATCATATATAACTCTTTCAATTCTTCTCAGCTTTAATTTTCCTTAATCAGTTTCTAATCTACGAAGTTCTTACTTATCTTAGCCAGTTAATTAAAGTCTTGCCCCTTCCTTCAGGCCATCCCTATGCTAGGTGTCATGTCCCAGTTCTGCCCCCAGTGCTCCTAACATCCCGACAGTCATGTTAGATTCATCACCTAGCTACTACCCTCCCAGAGGAATTGCTGATTTAAAGCACTTACAATGTCACATTCATCATTTTACTTCTGTACTCCCCATAGAACATTGTATTAGAGGATCTTCCATAAGTGCTCACTAAATAAATGCAAAATAAATTCAGTTAAGCATCCTACATATACCAAGTATGAATTAAAATTCTAGGAATAGTTGCTGAGGCATCACAAATATTAGGGAATATATTTAAAGCTATAATGTGATCTTAAGGAGATTACAAAAGTTTTCTTTCTTACCAGAGAGAGCCACTATCATCTTTTGAGGAAAGAATCTCTCTCTCTCTCTCTCTCTCTCTCTCTCTATATATATATATATATATATATATATATATATATATTTGTGGGAGTGGGAGTGTCTTAGAAACCAAAAGTATTTTTAATGAGAAAGGTATTTTTCATAGAATCATTCCTTGTTAATGATGAATTCAACGTGAAATCTGTTTTGCTTCCTTATTCCTGAGTAGATAAAATATATTCATGACTCCCAAACTGTAAAAGGCTATTCTGAAACTATCTGCAGACACAGTTACTATGGAAACCATCTTTTTTTTAGACTAGTGCAACAAATATTCATCTAAAAAATACAGAATCCAGTTCACCTTGCTGCAGTAATTATGGGCAAACTACAATCGAAATATCTATGACACAATTCACTTTCAGGTGTGCCACCAAAGCATATTTATTGATGCAGTAGAATATTTCTGTAAAGAAGCAAGATACAAAATGTTTTCTTGTGGCAGCAACTCCAGGTGTTGAAGCAGGACAAAGAATTCCTCTTCCCATTCCTCTAAGGCCTTCCTTCCTTCACCTTACACACATATCTCCATCACACAAACAGATGAGGGTAACACACGTGGTAAATTTGTAAGAGTTTCTAATGGTTTATCAAAGTAGAATTTGAGAATACTGTATATTGAAAACAAAATTAGTTTTCAATTCTTTCCCCGGTCCCCTTAAATCCTATTAAGAGACTAAACATGAAGGCAGATAACTTTGAGAATATGAAGAATTATACTAAGAAAGACTGAAAATAGCGTGTTTCCTCAGCCGCTTCTCTAAGGTTTTGAAACAGAGAAGACTCCCATGAAGGTAGGCAAGCTTTTGAATCGTGACAGGTCTTGATTCTCTGCTGAAGTTTATTACCTGCCAAGCCTGCAGAATAAATCTGTGCACCAGCGGCTGAGGGAAGACAATTTTGAATAGCAGTACAGTTCAAAGCAAAAGTGCTCCACCCGTGAGATTTAGTTTAGCTAGGCAAGTTCTAGGGTTATTTATGGTTTATGCACTCACTCAGTGCTATAAACATGAAGTGGAATTTGCCAGGGTGAGATCTTGGAAGTAGGTCAGCAAATTCGGTCCTTTTTCCACACACCAGGAAGAGGCATGCTGGACACATGATCACAGCACATCAAACGATCAACACTATTTACTGTTCCTGACAAGAGGGTAAAGCCCATGAAGTGTAAACTAAAATGAAGGCCCTGAGTTACAATACTCAAACGAAAAACAGTCTTGGTTTGTCTAAAACCGACTTCATGTTTTACAATACTATGTATTCTTCTTATGGAGTTGAATGGAAAAATCCAAAGAAAATAGAACATTTGAGAGCAAGATTTTTTCTTTCATATATTGTTGTTTGTTACATTTTATTTATATATACACCATTTTTCATGTTTTCATTACTGGTGGAAGGATTCAGTTCACTCCAGAGTGCAAAAGAATAAGAAAATAAAAATACAATAAAAAGAAAGAATCAACTATATTATCTAATCCCAAGTGTTTTAAATTAGAACCAATCCTTCCCCAACACACAAGCCCCCAATTATCTTCATCATTCTTCTTATGGCCTATGAGGTCTTCTAATTATTTCAAATGCTAAGAGGAGAAAAAAAAAGTCAAACTTCTGAAAAGCAGTCTTTTATGCAGAATCAGTTCTCATAGTTGAGTCCCTCCATGTAATATGAGGTCCACGGCCACATGCTAGAAGAAATTCTCCTGCCGCAGACGCCTGGCACCCTTCATAAAAATATGTTGTTTAATTTACTGTTGAACTTGATTGTGATATAACCATTGATTGTTATCTTTTAAAAGAACAAAGTCTAGAAATTACAACATGTGAGTGAGTTGCACTCTACAAGCTTCCATGTATAGTATACAATATGAGTGTGCTTGGGCATGTAAACAGATATAGCCAACAGAGTTGCGGGGCATGGATCATTGACGTCTTAAAGACACACATAATTTTATCTGTTTAGAAATTTTTCTTTTTTTTTCTTTTTTGTTTTTGTTTTGTTTTGTTTTGTTTTGTTTTTTCGAAGGCAGGGTTTCTCTGTGGCTTTGGAGCCTGTCCTGGAACTAGCTCTTGTAGACCAGGCTGGTCTCGAACTCACAGAGATCCGCCTGCCTCTGCCTCCCAAGTGCTGGGATTAAAGGCGTGCGCCACCATCACCCGGCTAGAAATTTTTCTTGTTATTAGAAAATTCCTACAAGATTCCATGGACTTAGGTTATACTTTTTAAATACTTAAGCTTCATTTAATACAAATAACTTTTTTCTTCTTCTTGATAGGACACTATCATTATGTGATATTCATGATCTGCTTTTGGGGAATGATCAGTTCACCCGAGATACTTCTGGGCTGTATTTCCTAGAGGTCCCAGGTGAAGCAGAAACAGAGAGAGCAGCTGCATGCAGTGCACCATAGATGTGGTGCGGGGCCGAGAGGCTGCCCAGTGCAAGAGTTGCAGTCCTCAGAAACAATCATTTAAGCACAAATCGGACATCTCTGAGCATCCAGGTCATCACAAAGTGGGAAAGATAGTCCTGAACTCTCTGACAAAGGACCTTAAAATCAGGAGGGACCTGAAAGAGATCTTCCTTTTTTTCCTTTCTTTTTTATTTATTTTTTTTAAATAAGAAAACAAACTATCTTTTTCCATTATACATTCCCTTCCCTTCCCTCCTCCCATTCCCTCCATATACCTTTCCACCCCACCCCCATCCACTCCTAAGAAAAGGTGAGGCGCATTGCTTTGGGAAGGACCAAGACCCTCCATACTATAGCTAGGCTGAGCAAGTTATCCATCCAAATAGAATAGGTTCCAAAAAAAGCCAGTACATGCAGTAGGGATAAATCCTGGTGGCACCGCCAGTGATCCCTCAGTCTGTCCCAGCCATACAACTGTCAACCACATTCAGAGGGACTAGTTTAATCCTATGCTTTTTCCTTCCCAGTCCAACTAGAGTTTGTGAGCTCCCATTTGTTCAGGGAAACTGTTTCAGTGGGTGTACCTATCATGGTCTTGACCTCTTTGCTCATATTGAAAGAGAACTTCTTAGGAAAGCTCAATTCATGATTATCATATAGAGGAAATATTTTAAGAAAATATTATTTACTCATGGAGTACCTGTTCATATTTCAGATACATACGTTAGAAGTATATTTAGAGTCAGTAAATATAGATATCTTTTGATAGCATAATTCTTTATTCATTCTCTGGGAATTTCACATTGTATACCTCAATCCTGCTCACTTCTCAGTCCCTCCATATCCTTCCCTCACCCCTGCAGCATGCTTCCCAAAGGAACCCCACCAAAATCAATTAAAAACAAAACAAAATTAACAAATAAACAAAACTCATCCCTCCATCTTTTCAACACTTCTTCACCCATCTTAGTGGCATTGGATGCTGCAGTGTGTCACATACTCTACACTTTTGTCTAATGAGGTCCACCCATAAAATGTTGACTGCAATGTGTGATTTGTCTGACTGAAGGCCTCTGACACATCATGATCCCTGGCCACTCACCCATACTCCTTTCAGATACCCTGCTGTTGCCCGGAGTCATGGGAATTCTATGGTTAACAACTCATAGGACCAGTCCCTTCGTGGACTCCATCAGGACACAGAAGGGGGAAATGTTAGGTTGGCCCAAGATGTGGGTCTGGGTGGTGACTGAGCTGGTCAGTCTGGTCCACTGGGACCATCCCACTCTGGCAAGAGGCAGAGACAGCTTTCCTAAGGTCATACCATCCGAGTCAGCTCTCTCAGGTTCAAGGTGAGGGGTAGAGCCATCTCTCCCTTAGTTTGGGATCCAGCTCTCCCCTGGGGTGGGAGGCAAGGTCCAGCTCTTCTGTTTTGTGTTCAGCAAGCAACAGAAGCAGCTACCCAAGGGCCTGTGAGGGATGAGGCCAGCTCAGCACAGTCATCAGATTCCAACACAAGTTGTTCTCATTGCTCTAGGTATTCCTCCAGCCAGTAGCCTTTAAGTTACCCGCCCACTTGGGAGTGGCCTCTTATACTATTTATGTTGATAAAAAGTTAACAGCTGGACTCTTTTCTGGCTGTGGGATCTATTGTCAACAAAATGATATTTGCTATTCTAGCTAATTTAGTATTCTAGCTAATACTAAAAGCATATCTAAAGTCAGTAGTTTAGAAAATTGTTATGGAATTTTTAATGCTTGGTTAAATAGGTACCACCCAATAATTGTTGTTTTATACCAGTGTAGCAGGGAGGTGTTGATTGAGGTATCATTCCCTGAAGTCTGGACTGGGCTGGTTCTGTCTTCAAATTGTTATCATTTGTTAGACATGTGCACAGATTAGTAATTCCAATAAAAGTAGGTTACTCATTACCCTTCACACAAAGCTGCTCTCACTAGGAAGCCCTACTTTACTGTTATTTTACCATTTTTCCTGCAACACCTTCATGCGTCATCCACTCAGAGTAGGGATTTACACAAAGCGAGTTCCAATAGCCATGTGTCATGTTAAATTGACCTGACTGTTTAGGTTATTAGCACAACCATGTGTTGGACTATCACTTTCCAGGGAAGTGCCTTCATAGGACACGAGGGAGATGAACTCGGACAACTGAGAAGAGAAAGGGGAAGCGTCTGTGTGGAGCTTTCCACCTGGAGGGATTCATTTCTTTTTATCTTGTGAGAAAAGCTATTGGAAGTGGGAATGACCTAACAAAAGAAATGGGGACATTAGCTTACCGCTTATTAAAGTTAATCACTAATGATAGCGAACCTTTGCTCATTTCAATAAAAACATGTGTACTGTGCACATTTTCTTTTGTTATTTTGCTTTCTATTGATTAATTTGGTTTGACAGTGCCATGCAAGTATCTAAGATAACTTGATTAGTCTCTCTCCTCACTCCTTCTGATCTGCTGGTCCTCTCAAACCACCATGGACACCTCTCCTGCTCTCATTCCTGTGTCCATGTCTTACTTGATTTTGTGACTCAGCTTAACCAAGGCCATCTGTATCCACTGTAGCCTGGTGAGATCATCTGTTGTTATGAATACAATGGGCAGCAACAGTTTTCCTCGTCTCTGAACATATTAGTAGCACATATTTTCCCCATGTGGATGGCAGAAGTCTGGCTCTCTGACTCCTTCCTCCATTCATGGCTCATAGTGGATGGGCCTATAATAACCTTACAGAGCTCATATTGTGACCCTACTGGTTTTGTGGGACAAAATCAGGCTTGGAAAAATGCTTAGGTCATACAGACTTGTGAAATTATAAAGTCAGGGCTTGTTGGAACTGGGTCTGAGTTTAATCTTGCTAATCACTGTGTTATGTTGGCAGTGTTAAGCAGTCATCAAAGGAAACAGCAATAAGCAAAGAACCTAGAGCTCCTTTGTGCAGGAAGAGGCACAGTACACTCTGGCGGGAGCATCTGACTCCATCATCCTTGCACATGCACTGAAATTTGGCATTAAGTTGAAAATAAACACTTTGAAGGCATAATATTTAAGTATCACTTATTACAGATGTTTTAAACTAATTGTAACAGTAGCAATGGCCTTCCTTTTAATACCACTGCCCAAAAGATAAAAATTAATCAGATTTGGTTAGAAAGTTATCACCAGTGTTCTAATGAACATTACCTTGTTAGAAATAATTAGAGGACTTCAGAAGGGTCACTCGAGTGACAGGAAACACGGAGAGAAGTGAGGCTGGTTGGCTCTTGTCATAAAAGTTAGCAAGTGATGAATGAAAGAATGAATTCATTCCTTCACTGTTACAAAATAAATCAGTCTGGATAAAAGTACATACAATATTTTTTTATGAAATTGAATGTCTACAATTAAAGAATAACATTTCATTCTTATTTGTATATTTACTTCTGCGGTTGTGAGTCTGTGTGCAGAGAGTATACAGGTATTCTGTATGAGCATATTAATAGGCTAGGAGAAAATGATCCATTGTTCTCTGATAGGAAGTCCCTCCACTAATGGAGGTCAGCCTGCTAACAGGCTGTCAGCAGCCTCCTCGTCTGGCATTTATCTTTATGAATTTGTCTCATTGCAGTATCTGACACTCAATTTTGCAAGCTCAGAGGCTGAAATTTATCAGTTTCTCAAAGTTGGCAGGCACTGGAAAAATTAATTTGAAGAAATAAGCAGTATAACACATAGCCTCATAAGGAATCTATCTATCTGTAAAATGGTAAAAGTGCCTAATGAATAAGGCCAGCATGTTCCCTCTTCAGTGTGTATTTTTACGGAAGATAAACTACATAGGAATGCACAGTCAATAAAGTGTAGGAAGAAGCTTTAATGGGGAGATTCAGGAGAAGACACAAGCCTGGTGTCATGTGATTAAGGATGATGAAGAACCAGACCTGTAATTTTCACAAATTTTCTTAACCTTAAACGTGGCACTTTGTCCTCTGGACAGGAGCTAAACTGGAAACATTGATCTTTGCCACACCTACATCAGTTAAAAAAAAGGAAAAGAAATAAAAAATATCTGTTACGTCCCTTTACCAAAGCTTTGCCCCAACAGTTAGCCTCTGCCATTTAGAGCAAGAGTAAGCGCCTGACCCCAAGCAATTAGTCCCCAGAATTGAGCTATTACCACTGTGTACATCATTGAAAATGATTTCTTAATGTCTTGAAGAATACTGAATTCAAATATGAACAGTGGCCTAATACTGGCATACAAAAAACTGAAGTTAAACATATCAGCATAGTCTATGTGACAGTAAGTGTGGAACGGATAGAAACTGCTCACTGGTGTATAGAATGGAGTCAGGCTACAAAGGTAAGCACCAGAAGAGAGACTTTCCCTCAGAACTCATTTAAGCAAAGTCATTTCTCTAAAGAAATATAAGCACATTTCTGTTTCTTAAAATTTACATCCAGGTCAAAACATTTCTGTGTGCCGGGAGGTGGTGGCGCACGCCTTTAATCCCAGCACTCGGGAGGCAGAGGCAGGCGGATCTCTGTGAGTTCGAGACCAGCCTGGTCTACAAGAGCTAGTTCCAGGACAGGCTCCAAAACCACAGAGAAACCCTGTCTTAAAAAAAAAAAAAAAAAAAATCTCTGTGTGCTTTCCTTCCCTCTTTTGTGTTGCTTATAAATGGACATTGGTGATCATTATGCTGTCTGTGCTTATTAGTATCTACGTTTATTTACTCAGCAAACCCCTTCCCACACTGCAAGCCCACACATAATTTTGACTCAGAATCACTGTACGAATTATTTCAAAAGCTATCCCATTTTCATCGATTCCAGATTCTTCAGTAATAGTGTCATATTGTCCACCAAATTTCTCAATATTGGGTTTTGAATTTACACATATTTTTATACATTTTCATTGATTGTGTGTGTGTGTGTATGTGTGTGTGTGGTTGGGTGTGCAGAGGTGTCTTGCCTGTATGCATACCTAAGACCTTGGATACCAGTAGAGTGAGCCAGACCCTGTGGTACTAGAAGCTGCTGTTGGATATGAGGGCCTTATGGGTTAGGGATTGGATTAGGGTCTTGAAAGAAAAGCCCGTGCTATTAACCAATAAGCCATCGCTCTAGTCCCAGTCACAAATATTTTAATAAAGCAGTGTTTATGTTTTACAGCTGTCCAATTGTTTTAAATGTTGGTTTATCTAGAGTAACAAACTTTACTCCAAGCAAGCATTTCCTTGGCGAGAAAAAAGGCAGCAAATCACAGAATTCAGTGGAGTTTAAACTGTAATGTTTAAAAATAATTTTGTCAATTCCTTGTCTTACATAAATTATAAGTATAACTTTTTATTTAATAATTTCTAAGGATTTGATATTTGTGTGAGCTTTTGAACTCTAAAATTTATAACAATCAATATTTGATTTTTTTTTAGAAAAGATCAAAGTGGATGTTTGGTGATTTATCAAATGTAATTATAAGTACTTGGAAATGCAGTAAAACACAGATTTGACACCTGGTGTTTCACTAATTTTTCTACTAAATGGTTTGGATGCAGGAAAACTTCCCAGACTTTTCTTAGATATTTATTCTTTCCCTGTTGACTGAAATAGTAAATCACCTTGATCAGTCTCATTCATCTCTAATGCTGTTTGGATGCTAATAATATACTTGAGTTTCTTCATTGTTTGAACTTGATAGAAGGATATTAGTTGCACAAATATAAGCCCCTATTTTACATTGCTAGGTCAACAAGTAACTGGTAAGGACTGTTATCTTACTGACAACTGTGTTCAATTTGGATTGTATACCAAATTAAAAACTACGAATAGTTTAGAATATGAAATTAATGACACTAAGATTAACAAACAAGTCTGAAATCTGAATTTTAAGCTGTTAAATAAACTGTCTAAAAAGGGGAGATCATACTGATTTCTTTAATAAGTTTTGATTATTTCCTAGTATATCCAGTAAGAGACTTCATAAAAAGGTATATACAATTTTATATTAGTGACCACTTTTTTACATTTCATCTAAAGCTGTGAGTGTAGCAACAGCTAATTAACATACAGAGGTATTTCTATGTTTATATTCAGAGGTAGTTAATGTGTTTCCTTTCACTCTGCAATTCTTTCTGTCTACACACATATTATGTAATATTCAATTATAATTAAACTATGATTCAAAGTACTGATTGAGTCTCAAAGAAAATTTCAACACTCATTTAATCATAAGCTATCATGCTGTTTTTAAAAATAAAGTAATATATTGCTCATATAGAAAATATATTTATTTCTGTATGTGATTGTATGTGTTACTAAGATCTACACCAGGAGTCTTCTTTTGGAAAGTACAAATTCTGCTACTGAGCCATCTCATGTTTCGTGGCTTCATAAGACCATCTTAGGTTCAGATAATTAACCAAATGACTGGCATCTTGTTCTCTGAAAACTGATGTTCTTTTGTAGGTCAGTCACATACAGTTCTCAATGTTGACCACTAATATTGCAAAAACTATATGTCCATTCTCAAATAAAAGTATATATATATATATATATATATATATATATATATATATATAATAGTATATATTAGTGCACAAGTTATATGTCCCATATCAAAATAGTTCATTATTTATCATTGTAGATGCATAAGATTACAATAGAACCAAAAATTTCCAATGATCTTGTGATGTTATGACTATAATGATATAGTGTAAGCATTTCTAGCATTGTGAGTTTGGGTTGATACTGACATAAATCTCTCATGCTAAAAGTCCTGTAAAAACAAGGCATAAACTCATTTTAATACACAATGCATGATAAGAGCTCTATAATAGTAACAGAATAGTATCACATTTCATACTCCTTTACCAGTGTTTTGGAGTGAATGTCTATTTATGAAAAGTTCACTACACGCAATAGCCCATGTAATGACAGCAGCACACTCAGCTCAGGTTCACAGTGTCTCTTGATTACATCAAGAAGCCACACTGAAGGACTGAAATTCACTGTCTAAGCTTCTGAACACATGCTGTGTAATACTTGTCTAGTGGTGAAATAAACTAAGGATGTAGTTCTCAGAACACATAACCGTCCTTACATGGTAATGCAAGGAATTTCTCTAACTTTATGTCAAAACTGCTTACCTAAGAACATACTTACTTAATAAAAAAATTTAGCATTTCATTTCATCTAAATATTTCCAGAATGATAAAGGTTTTCTAAGGCAGTTCTGTGAACTTAGCAGTGGGAAGCTGAGGCAACAGAATCACAAGTTTAAGGTCATTTTCCACTCTGCATATGAAAATTTATTTTTCAATATTCAAATATATGTTAGAACATAATATGCAAGTCTTACATGAAAGGCATTTTGTGGGCCTTTATAATAAATGCACAACTGTCTGGTACAGAGGGAATACTTTGCTGTGATCTTATGTAGCAGGCTGAGTGGATTCCGTGCTGTGACACAATCATCCTTGAAAGCTTGTCCGAATTTGCTACTGCCAGAAACGTAAGTAAATACTGCACGCAATAAAGCTTCCAGCTAGACTTTGCCAGAGGACAGCGCCTGTGCCTCTAAGCTCTTAGGAGTGAAATGTGCATTTTCAAAGCTGTAGATTTTTCAAGGACCAAACCGAGCATTTTCTTAAGTTAATGCATTTATCTCTGGTCCAATTTTCATGACCCTCTCGAACATTTCAGAAAGGCTATTCACATTCTGTGGTTTATTGTCCGTAAGAACACCATTTAAGTCATGGGAAATAAACAGTTTTCAATGAGCAGACTGACTCTTTAGAAAGTTCAATTTAACTTTGATATTTCAGAACTGCCATTTCCTTTAGAAGCCCCCTTGGAACTATCTGGGTTATACACTACCAGAAACTTTATCTTCACTATAAAAATGGCTTCAGATTGTAAAAGGTATTTAACCATAATGCAAAGATAGCTGTCTTATGTCTTATGATCAATCATTATGTAACAATCAAGGCTAAACATTTAAGTAATTAGTATACTTGTTATAATACAGATTTGTACATCTTTACTTAATCTGAAATGAGCTGCTGTAAGGGTCAGATTTTAACTATGGTCTGATGTAGGAGGGTCTTCTTTCTATGTGTTGCTTTCATTGGCTAAATAAAAAAGACTGCCTTGGACTTTTGATAGGACAGCAGCTTAGATAGGTGGAGTAGACCAAACAGAATGCTGGGAGGAAGAAGCAGAGTCAGGCAGACGCCATGGCTTTCCTCTCCTAGATGGGCATAGGTTAGACTCATCCCTGGTAAGCCACAGTCACATGGTGATATACAGATTATTAGAAATGGGTAAATTAAGATGTGAGAGTTAGCCAAGAAGAGGCTAGATATAATAGGCCAGGCAGTGTTTAAATGAATACAGTTTCCGTGTAATTATTTCGGGGATTACCCAGGCGGTGTGGAGGGACGCGGCCCACTTGCCACTCATCTTTGCAACAATAGTTAGCAAATAAGATGTGAAGATGTGTGCACAGAGATTATGCTAGTAAGCTTTCACATAGTTTTATAGATATATCCTATAATTCGAACACTATGTAACTAGTGCTTCTAAATGTCTGAGTACCTACACCCTGTGAAAGTACATTCAACTCTAGATCATTCTTTCATAAAAACGATTATTAAAAGCCCTTTAAATTGCATGCAATCATGAATACTCCTGGATATTAAATACCTCTATTGTCAGTGTGTTTTTAGTAGTATTAGCGCCTATTATTTTTAAAGAAATAGGAATTGTACATTGTTTTAATATTGCTTAAATTGCCTGCTTGAACCCAATTACGCATGTGTTTCTTATTACAATGAATTACATAAAATTATATAATAGCCACTTACTAATTCTTATAACTTAACAGTCAACTAATATTTGACAAAGCAAGAGAAAATACTTTTGTAAATACCTAAGAAATCTAGTTGACTTTTCTGATTATAAGCCATTACACATAAGAATCATGAAAGGAAGCCAGGCGGTGGTGGCGCATGCCTTTAATCCCAGCACTCGGGATGCAGAGGCAGGCAGATCTCTGTAAGTTCAAGACCAGCCTGGTCTACAAGAGCTAGTTCCAGGACAGGCTCCAAAACCACAGAGAAACCCTGTCTCAAAAAACCAAAAAAAAAAAAAAAAAAAAAAATCATGAAAGGATCTTCTTTGGACATACATATGTATTATAAGTAGCAAATTCATTCTGTCTCTAGCATGTATCCCTCTTAAAGCTCATCCATACAATATTAATGATTGCATTTAATTGGAGTCTGAAAACATCAATATAAAATAATAGAGTCTGGAGAACAAAATTTTCTTATGGCACATAAGAGTCTTCACTGGAAAAGAAGACTTTGAGTCATAATTAAGATATAAAATCAATTTCCTATTTGAATCTTATACCCAGTTGGAAGGCAAATGACCTCCAGGCATTGAAATATCACTGATGCTTGTCTTCTTTTAAAGAAGAGCTCAAATACCTCGATTTGGGTATTAATTATGCTTATCAAACCCAGAACATAAAGTGTCCTACTAAAATTATTTTATCTCATGTTTGTGGCAGGAGGAGGTTGGCCTGGTTATAGTTACTTATATGGAAAGACTTAAATCGTTGTGGGTAGCCTCATTCCCAAGGCTAGAGCTATATAAATGTTGAGAAGGGACAGATGATGGGTAGGCAAATGTGTAGGCATCAATCTCTCTGTGCCCTGCTCTTGAGTTTGAGTGTGGCAAGTTCTTACCTAACTTAGCCACAGTGATGGAGTTGTAATTCAAATAAATCCTCGCTCCCAGCCCATCCCCCCAAATACTGTAGTCTTTGAGCAATATCCATTATTGCACACTGAGATCTATTAGAAAACTGAGTAATGTCACCAATATCTCAGCCTAAGGGTATGCTCCACACATTTCGTTGCTGCATCCATACATGGAGGCTAAGCCAACTGAGCCATTTCCTTGAAAATTTCAGTTAGATAGACAATCTGTTAAGCCTGGTTTAATTTTATGTATATGGGAGAACAAACCTTAAAACATTTGATTTTCTAATTCTTTGTGTCATTGAAAATGATAATCTCTTAAATTAATCAGTCTCAAAACATTAATTTATGATCAGTTTACCAGGTTAGACTTTAGAGGCATATTTTCTATATCTGATTTAATTGTAAAATGTTTCAAAATAAAATTTAGTGAATTAAAAATAACCAAAGAAATTATCATTCTGTTTCAAATTAATTTTGAATTTATAACACATACATAGATGAATTTATTTATAGACCACCTGACACTACTAAATTGTTTGCATTTTCAGGTCTTTGCCTACTTACTTATAAGGTATATAAAAATAAATGCAACTTTACTGCATAAATATTCATAGATTCTATGTATTTGAATATTTATATAGCACCTGCCAACTACTTTGACAGGCATGCTAGCTTGGGATGAATCTTATAAGATTGGGATGTTTATTTGGCATTCGGGTCCCTTCTAAAATTACAGCAGCACTATTTTATACAGCAGACATGGGAACAGAAACTATTAGTTAGAAATAGATCACATGTGGTATATTCGTTGGTTTTAACACTTACCTGTATACACATAAGGCTGAAATAATGTCCTCATGTTCAAACTGAGGTCTCTAATTTTAATGAAAAATGAATTATTTCCCTGAGGAAAATCTTGATCTATACTTTAAACATCTTGTTATGTCGTCTATGTGCGGAGGTGAGCTGAAGACTCAGAACAAATGATAAATATAAGATACAATGCTCATTTCTTGCTCTTTGACTTTTCAACATGGTCACTTTGTATTTAAATTCTAAAATTCATAATTACCTAAATGAACATCCTTTCTTTCCTTCTGCTTATAATCTTATTTTTTTAACCTCAATCCTCATGAAAAAAAAACTAAAAATAAAAAAAATCTAGAGAACACAGGCAGAGAATTGTACCATGTCAGTGCAATACTATTTAAACTTGATCTCCATTGTGGACTTACATTTGAGTGCCTAAGACATGTTTCTTGCCTTTGTAGATTAAAATGCTATAATGTCAGCATGCAAACTCACTACATGCCTCTCCTTCCAATTACTAAGCAATAATGTTTTTTTTTTCAGACTTCTGAACGCAGTCATTTCTAGAATACAGAATAGGAATACGCCCTCTGTTTTTAGAAAAGCTGTATTTGACTGTCATTTCTGATATTAACACTCAGTGTGAGATTTGGAAACTAGCCATTTTTTGTTGTTTTGTAAAACAGGCATAGTTAGAATATGCTCTCGGTAGATTGTTGGAAATATAAAAGTCATTAAGTCTCAGTTATTTATATCTATGCTTTTCACAGTAAACAAAATATTTCAGAACTACTCTGAGCACCAGACCCTTACACACCGAAACTCCTCCCTGACTAATAATACCTGGATTCTTGCCTGGAATTGCCACTTACTAATGAGTAATAATTTTTAACAATTTCTGTGCTGGTTAGAGACCCTCTAATCTTTATACCATTGCCTAATTGTCCTTTTTAAAGAATCCTTTCTCTTACTTTTCTTGAGTGTATCTTAGAATTTGATCTGTTTCACTCTAGTGTAGACTCTGCAATCTGTTCAGTGATATTCTGTTTCCTTTAATATGTTGAGTACAGACACCTCTAGCGATGTAGCAACAATCAGACACCTTGCCTCTTCTGTTGAACATCTGACAGCACAGCCCCAGGTGCATATCAATTTCCGCTTTGCAGTCCTTCTTGTGCCCTCCAGATCCATTTTCTCCTTCATAGTTCTCTACTTTTTCTTTTAAGATATAAACTGAGGAGGAAAAGTCACACTTTCTCTAACTAATGAGTTCTGATATTTAATCCTCAAGCAATATTTCCCCAAGAAGCTTTAGTTCCTCTTTGATTTTTCTGAGTCAGTGTAATCTTCAAAGGCAGACGATCAGCAGCCTGGAGAATCTTAATGTCCTGTGACTTTGAATTTGCAGTAATGCAGGGATTCACATTGCATTGTTTTAGTTTTAGTAAGATACACATCTATTTCCTTATTCTAAAAAAATTAATTACCACGCTGTAAATGAATCTCTAATATAAAGCAAAGTCGTGGCTTCCTAAATTCACAAATTCAGAGCCAATCTTCACTGTACGGTTTAAAGTGACCCTGATTCTTTGGGTGAAGTTTAAAATATTAATAAGAATGGAATTGTACTACTAATCAAATATAGCACACTTATATTCTGAACTAACACTTTTGCCAGAATGTCCTTTTTTTGCATTGCTTGTGTGGAACTCAGCTGTTTCAGGAGGTTAAACACTAAGCTTATAAGGCTGACTGAACATCCCAGTTCAGTTTAAACTGAGAATATTGTCACTGAAACTCAATTCACTCCAGTGTGATTTCATTGAGTCAGAAATTCCTCCTTCTCCTATTTCTCTCTTATCTGAAAATGTAAGGGAAAAAACCCCACACGGTTTAATGTCTCCCAGAGCAACCCACATAGTGGGGAAGGCTGTGGCCATGTTTCCCTCCTTTTCTATGGCATTCATTTACCTTCTAATCTCTAAGCACTGATTATTGAATCTCCCATAACCTATAATGATATGCCAAAGTAAAATTCATTTAAAGCAAAGGTTGCCATGTTGTTATATGTTAAAAGACGACACCTGAAGTTAAAAAAAAAAATCAACCTGCTCTTCAGGCTGCTGAGGAAGGGGGAGTTTATTGGGGGACGGGGAGGGAAATGGGAGGCGGTGGCAGGGAGGAGGCAGAAATCTTTAATAAATAAATTAATTAATTAAAAAAATCAACCTTATTGTTGCGCTGTCTACTTCAAGGAGTCCCTACTGTAATCCAAATTTTAGTTTCTAAAATGCAGAGAACGTTTATCTCTGTAATTCATTCTCAAAATTCAACTTTGCCTTGACATCTGGATGTTTTTTCTAGCTCTCCTCCCAAGATTAGCTGTGTGTACTTGGTATGCTCATGCAATTGCAATGGTTTAACATATTTTTAATAGTATTTTTCCTGTCTCTCCTTTGCTATTCAAATTATAAAGATGGGCATGTGTTACATCCCTCTAATTCCAGCACCTGAGAGGCTGAAGAAATTCAATGATTGTGAGTCTTATTTGGTCAGGTTCAGTTACGCTTGGCTATAAGTGAGGTCTTGTCTCAGGAAAACAGAACAATCAAACAACACAAGATTCCACACGGATTTGCAAAAGAAACAAAGGGCTTTTTGTATGACTCTCAGAAAAGGCAGAAGATGGGAACTGGGCAGACAAAACTCTCCCCTAAATGAAAACAACCCCCTCCCTTTTGAAACAGGGTAAAACAGCCCTAGCTCTTCTGGAAATCAGTTTGAAGACCAGGCTGGGTGTGAATTCGTAGAGATCTGCCTGCTACTGTTGAGTGTTTGGATTAAAGGCATGTGTCACAATGCTTGCCTTTCTGCTCATGTCTATAGCCTGTCACATAGCAAAATTCTTGAACTAATGTCAGGATCTACTTAATCATTATGAAAGACTCATTGAATATAGAGAACTACACTATAAGCCTCCTATTTTCATTTTCTTTTGAAATTAATGAGATTATATGTTATGCTTTCCCAGGGCATAGATCTCATGGAAATATCACAATTCACTTGAAAATATATTGAACTTCTAGGGGAAATATTACTACAATTATTTTACCTCTCTTAGTTTTGTGGACAGAAATCATTAATTTGTTCCCAATTCTTCAAATTTTGCTTTAGCTATATGTTGGTAGCTTACAAATGTGGTCATGTGTTATTCCTTGACTATGTTTGTGTCTCTCAGAAATAGTGTTTTGCAGGTCTCCATTGAGAAGAATCTAGCCATCCTTCCCCTAAACAGAAACTAGTAATAATGTAGAGTAATACAATTTGGTGGGAAATGATGGACCAATTGTGAGCTATCTATTTGTATCTATCTATCTATCTATCTATCTATCTATCTATCTATCTATCTATCTACCTATTTACCTATCTACCTACCTTCCTATCTATCTCTATCCATATGTCTGTGTATGTATGTATGTATATATATACATTATACAGTATATATGTATAACCATTTGTACATGTAATGTTTGCATGTATATGTACATTCATTTAAAACACCTTTCCATAGATAGCACAAGCTGGTTTTGAATTTGAGATTATCCTTCCTCCTCTAGAATTTAAACCAGTACCACCTATCCAATCTGTAAGCCTATGTTTTAGGGGGATTCATTTATAGTTGCTCATATTTTTAAAATTCTGATACTACCAAGTGATATCTTAATATATCCATTTAAGTAATGTTCTCTCTATCATATAACCATTTATCTATTTATCTATCTGATATCTTTCTATATTAATATATATTACTTACATAAAATCTATGTACATATGTATATCATATGTGTATATATACATATGTGTGTATGTATGTGTGTGACTAAAACTTTGAAGTGTAAAGCCAGCCCCAGTGAAATGTTTTCCTTCATGAGTTGCCATGATCATGATATCTCTTCAGGGCAATAGAAACTAAATTAAGAAAGAAGTTGGTACTAGGGACTGGGGAATTTCTGTGATAGATACGGCAATATTTTGGTTTGAAGGAATGTGGGCTGTGAGAGTGTGGATTAAAAAAGCAGACTTTCAGTAAGATTTAATGGGCCATCCAATAGGAACACAGAATATAGAGGTGCTGAAAGTGATTTGAACTGTAGGGCCTTGCCTCAAGATGATTCAGAAAAGAAGAATTTTAGTATGTATCATAGAGACCAGGCTTTTGATATTTTGGTGAAGAATGTGGCTGCTTTTTGCCCTTGTTCAAAAAGTCTGCTTCATGCTAAAGTGAAGAGTTTTGGGGTTAATTCTCTTGGCAGTGCAAATCTCAAAAAAAAAAAAAAAAAAGACAAATAAAATATTTTCTCCTGGGTAATTACTAGTGTTCAACCTTATGAAACTCTATAACAGAAAGGAGCCCATGAGCAAGGAAAATAGAAAATGCACAATTCAAGGAGAAAAGGGTAACCAGGAAGTGGAATGCAGCTAAGTCTTATTTTGAAGAGAAAGAGATGAAAGGAAATCGTGATGCTAAATGTGATAAAGGGAGTGGTGTCTTCGGGGAAGACCCCATCCAACTGAGGGTCCACCTTTTGAAAAGGCGGTACAGAAGAGCTTGGGTCCTCTTTGTTGTCTACATTCTCTAAGAATGGGAACTGTAGGCTGGTTTTTCTTTGCTTTATGTCTAAAAGCCACTTATGAGTGAGTACATGTTTGTTTACCTGGGTCTGGGTTATATCAATGTGACAACCCCGATCCCCACAGCACCCCCTTAAAAAACATAGCAGCCTAGACAAAAAGCCACTGAAGAGAACTTTTAAAATGTTTGATATGAATGTTGAAGTTTAGCTTTCTACAGTTGATGGTTTCTGGTGGGAAATGGATGAAAAGAACTCAGTTGTCCTTTAGGGCTAACCACCTAAAATTTGAGCATACTCCAGTGAGTATAAAGTAAACACAAACTGGACTTGATATTTATCGTTATTATTATTCTTTTGAGGAAAAAGCACAAGGGTAGGGGGGTGGATCTAGGAAGACTAGGAAGTGAGTGTGCTAGGGTTAATGATGTAAAATTATGAAATAATCAATAAAATATTGTGAAAAAATAATATATATTCACAGTTGTCAATTTCATTATATATTCTAATTATATAAAAATTTTTAAATAATTTAATATACTAAAATATACAGTTGATATTCTGAAATCATAAAGTATTATCCTACTAGGCCAAATTACTATTACTTCATCATATATATATATATATATATATATATATATATATATATACACACACACACACACACACACAATACACAATAACAATCTGATACTTTGCAAATAGTGGCTTACTTGTTTGTCATAAATTTTCATGTAGTTATAATTTCATAATATCTAAAATTAAAAAAATAATGGCCTAATGGTTATTTGAACCATTTATCCCCTTCAAGCAAGCACACATGTAGATTCAGGACAGAAATAATATGTGCAGTTTGTTGATAGATATAAACATAATTACTTTGTCATCAGTCTTGACTTCAATCACTTCTGTGTTGCAGACTGTTCCCTTAAACATCAAACGTAATATTAAGATCTGTCCACTAGAAATTTTATTTAAAATATATTGACTTTGACACAACTTTAACAGCCATTTGATATTATATTGTGCTAAAGATAATCTCACAAATTTTTGAGAAAGAAATATATGAAAAATGCTACAGAAAAGTTGCATACCTTTTATTGATATTCAAAGCTTATAATTGTAATATTTAAGAGGACATTTTCAAAAATGCCCTTAAGGTTTGTTCCTAAAAGTTAAAATCATGTTCATTCTACTTAACAACCTTAGATGAGTTGTAAAGAACTGGGAACATCTCTGAGTTCATGATAATAAAACAGCATAATTTTTCAAGACATAGTAATTACGCTGGCTCTCACCCCATTACTGATATAATGCGAAGCTAATAAGCCAAGTAATTAGTATCCTCTAGGTCAGACTATTCCCCTCAGTAACTGAAGGGCATATGAAGACAGAGCTGTGTAATATTAAACATACAAGCAAAGGAGTATTAATACATTATGATGAAAATCTGAAAAGCCTCTTTAGAATTATGGATCATTGTTTTCTCATTGAAAAATATATGTGAGGCTCATTTTTAAGCTTAGAGAAAGTTAAGAAACCTTCAGCTATACTTCTAAGGGATATTAGTAACATGCAGAACATTAGTAAAAGTAATACACATTATAAATATATGTCAATCATAACTTAGAGTAGTGTTCTTCCCTAATGGCTATTGTAGTCTCTTAATGTAACTACATATTGTTTTGTTTTTCTCTTTTGAAAAGGAGTGATAAATTTTCATCAAAGAACTGTTATCCTCTGAATGAGAAACGGGTTTAATAAACTATGATAATATAATTCTTACAAAGTAAATTCAGTGTAGCTAGCTGTAGAGAACAGGCTTATGGTGGTCACAAGCCCTAAACTGTAACACAGATAAGCTCTCTCTAAAGCTCAGACAGATGTTGAAGAAAGACAACATTCTCTACTTAGTAAAGTACCTAATGATTCAGGCTAGTCTCTCTACTCCCAACCCCAGAGAAAGCTTTCGATTTTGAATTTAGAAGAGTGTTATTTGAAAGGACATCCCTTCTTCTTAAGAATAGGTACATATAGGCAGAGGCTACTTGTTTGTTTATGGCCGCCCACACCAGATATGCCCTTGTCATTATCCTTGGTTTGAATTCTGAGGAAAGAAGCTAGATTCCCGGGAGTGTTTGTGGAGCAACGAGGAGAAGAGAGTTCGTGAGCCAAAAGGAGCTGGAGATAAGCTCTGTGAGATAGGTGAATTACAATGGAGACTCCTGCTTGGAAGTCTCCTCTAGTTGATCACGGATGGATGATGTTACAACCTGCAGCAGCTAAACAGCTACTGCCTTTACACTCCACCCATGCAACTATACTTTTTTTTACCCCTGAATCAACAGTACAGTAACAAAAAAAAGCGTTATTTCCTAGAAAATAAATAACTTTCAGCTCAGTTCTTCACTTATGAGACTGTTCTCTGTGGCATAAAGCTGTGCCAATTTTACTAACCCTGTTGAATCTTGACAAGAGATTAGTTTAATAAGCTTACAGGGAATGAAAAATAAATAACAATGTTTACCCTAGCAGTTTTGACATTTCATAAGCAACACAAATGATGGCTGTTAAAGTTCAAGAGCTGTCTTGACAGAAGGTGGAATCGGGAAATTGATCATGCTAACTTGGAGAACTGGGGTATGTGCAGCTGTGCAAGCTTCCGTGTGCATGCTAATGGGTGAAAGGTCATGGAATAGTTTAGTAAATACAATAAACGAATGACATATGACATATGTATATAGTGAGATAGCCACTTTATCCCAATCTTGTATGAAGTCTTGGATAATAGTCAAGAAGATTAAACCCTTGCTCAATTAAATGGGAAAAGGGATCTTTTAACATGCATTTTTCTTTGTGTCCTATCTTGAAATGGTTAAGAATGAAGGTTGAGACTCAAGAGTGGTAGCCGATGATTAGAATACCAGCATAAAGGCCAATGACACAGAGCAATTCTCAAAAATTAGTGCCAATCTGGGTATCTAGTAAATTCCATGTGAGCACTGTCTTTGAAAATCTTGTTTTTCACATGAAATGGAAGATATGAAAGGAATAAGAAAGGGGAGGAGAACAGGAAATGGAATGAAATAATGAATAGAATAAATGGTCAAGAAAATGTCATGGTTTTCATCAAATAAAATCATGGAGAGGATTATCAAACTTAAAACCCCATGAAAGAGATTAGTTAGATACACACAATTCAAGTGTACTGAGGAGTTAATATTTAGGACCCCGATAAAGTGTTTTACAACTAAAACCAATAAATTTATTCACCTTTTTCTGCCTAGATTGAAAAATTCTGAGGTAGGCTATGTTCTTCCCTTTTTTTATGCACTGAAGGAATATGCACGCTTTACCCTCAATATATTCAACTTAATGTTAGCCACTTGCATTGTCCCCTCTTTCTGTCACTCATCTTTTCCCCTCAACCCTGTATCCTGTTATTATATGATCATGTCTCTGTCTGAGACTTTTTTTTTTGAAGAAAATGCAAGCTACTGCAGAAAAAAAAAGCACATTTTCTTCTATTTATTGAAAACCATTTTAATTCTACTGTTACATAAATCAAGCACTGCAGTCACAATATGATATAACAAATGTTTGGCAGGGGATATTTTATCTTATAGCCTGCATTATTCTTACTAATTTTATTTACATTATTAGGATATTGCCTGTCAGGAATTTCCATTGAAAATATTCTCGCTCTTTCAGAGTCTGATAAAAGGTATCTGGTTGTCTCAATGTTTTCCTCTGTTATCACTGATGCTGTAAGCTTTATATGGCGGTCTTAGAATTTTTCAAGTTAAACTTCCATCAGAAAATGATAAAAGTAATGTATTGCAACCTTGGGTTAGGCTTGTATTTAAATAAATACAGAGTCTACTCTGTGCTCTCATTTTGAGAAACTACAGTTGTAGGACTATCAAAGTCACTCTGAAATATTCATGGTATAACTTATATAATATCCGACTTTCCAATAACACAGTTTCCCCTGCACTTTATGGTTTTTGCCGGCATTTTTTTTTCTCGCATAGAACGAATACACCTTAGACATTTATATAAATCATCTGGAGCGAAATGTTTGTACCTGTCAAGCTGAACAAATGTTTTACAACCCATTCATTGCCATGAATCTACCAGCAGACAACTTATTCATTCATTGTGTTTGCATGTCTGATTTATTAAGGAGCTAAACTACATGACTGGATGCTGTAAGTGCTATACCAAGTTTTATTATGAACCAATCAAAAGCTTTGACAGAATTGAGGAAATATTCGATTATACTTAGATAGTGAAAGGCTTAACTCTACATTACTTCTAATGTAAAAATAACCTAAAATAAACATCAAAATACAAAGCAAAATATTTGAAAATGGAAACCAAAACACCTGTCAGAGTAACTAAATTCCACTTCTTCAGAAAATTGGGCATTAATCTACCTTAAGATTTATCTATATTCAGAGGGATTAGTTCGGTCCTATACTTGGTCCTTCCCAGTGTAGCTGGAGTTGGTGAGTGTGGCTAACAGTTGTATGGCCGATCAGCGTTTTATTAAAATCAACTGACAGGGTGCAAACCATTGCCCCACAGCATTTCTCTATCAAGAACTCTCTTTCATTGCTCCCACACTCAGTTCCTCTCCCCTCTCTATGATCACATTCTCTCATGTTCTCATCTCCCATCCCCTCTTTATCATCCTCCCTAGCCCCCAGTTTAACTAAAAGATCTCATTTAATTCCACTTCCCTGAGTGGACCATGTGTCCCTTTAGAGTCTTCTTTGTTACCCAGTTTCTCTGACTCTGTGGATTGTGGTCTGGTTATCCTGTGCTTTACATCTAATCCCCACTTAAGAGTGAGTATATATTGTGTTTGTCTTTCTGAGTCTAGGTTACCTCACTTAGAATGTTTTTTCTAGTTCCTTCCATTTGCCTACAAATTTCATGATGTCATTGCTTTTACAGCTGAGTAATACTGATCATAATAAACAGATTATGAACATCTGAGTGACATTGAGACTGACTACAGTATCTACTTCTTGGTATTACTCTGTGCCATTTGTTTATTCCCACAAAATGAAATAATTTGAGTATTTAGATCTACATATTTAGATCATGTTCTGCAGACCTGACTATATTATCAAATGCATACTATTGATGACACCTAATATTTTATTCATTAAAGCAGTATTGAGGAAAATAAACTACCTTTTTCTTTCCTTGACTTTCTTCATATTTCTTTATTAAGAATTAAAGTGGGTCCTTTCAAAGGAGAGCACTTGACTTGTCTTTCTGTTCTTTCCTATGTCACTGGTGCCATACTAGAATGGAACTGAGAAAGGATGTCCCGCAATAAATGCAGGAAAATAATCCTGAGCATTCTGATGCTTGTGAAACACATGAACAGCCCCAGTGCTTGACTGCAGGAGAAACCCTGTGAAAACAGGTCTGCATGCCAAGAAGCAGTGAGACACCAAAGGTGAGACCAGAATGTTAGGAAAAGGGCGAGCACGTCCCTCACTGCCAAACACACAACACAGAAAGAAACAAAAGGGCATCATCTTATCTGAACACCTGAGATTCATACTATGTTTAATAATGTGAATTATATATTAGTCAAACACCAGAATTCATGAGGCAGGATGGAGCTCAATAACCCATAAAGTAGCAGCAAAATAATATGTTACTATAAATGTTTAATAGTGTGTAATTATTATAGTTATATTTTCTTTTCTTAACCTACAAATCAGTACATTTATATGTATGACCTTTAAGTCATAAAATATAGACTCAATATACACACTTTCTAATGATTATCCTTAAGTCATTTAAATATAGTTATTTTCTCTGCCATTATAGTCGTCTTCTTTAGGTGAAGGGGAAGCATTATGTGTCAAATGTTCCACTTGTGATTTAGCCACTCAGTTTATGCAATACTCCAGATAATATGTGTCCTAGTTATTTTATGTAGGTATGCCTATGTTACTAATTCCAGGATGATTACTTTCTTAAATTTGTGGAGTTTTTATGACACCAAAAATGAAATGCAGATTTTGATTTATATTTCTCAAATGCTGTGAAGCTAAATATGAATCCTGGTTTGATAGTTGCACTTCATTTTTAAATCTCAAAATATAAGCCGGGCGGTGGTGGCGCACGCCTTTAATCCCAGCACTCGGGAGGCAGAGGCAGGTGGATCTCTGGGAGTTCGAGGCCAGCCTGGTCTACAAGAGCTAGTTCCGGGGCAGGCACCAAAGCTACAGAGAAACCCTGCCTCGAAAAACCCAAAAATAAATAAATAAATAAATAAATAAATAAATAAATAAATAAATCTCAAAATGTATTTCAGCATTAAAAAGCTTCACAAAATAATTCTTCCACAAAGATGCACATGCAAAGTATATAATAAGAAAGAGAGAGGGGGGGGAGGGAAGGAAGGAAGGAAGGGAGCAAGGGAGGAGACAGGAGGAAAGAAAGTAATCATGGAATATATTTAATTGCAGACAACAGACCAGGATGAAAGCAAAGACTCCAATAATGCACAAAAGACATTGAGAATTGAATCTGGTATTGATGATTTATACCTCAGGATCATGAGGTCAAAGGGGCACAAGCTCTAATACTCACTCATGTAAGAATGTCAAGTGACTGGGCTATATAAAGAATTTGACAGGAATAAGATTTTGAAAGTGGATATTTTCAAGTATCATTGTCTGCTTTAATAAATAGAAGTCATAAAACTTTGATCCATACATACTCAGTGAAAATGAATGCTACAGACCAGGCATCTGGGCTGAACTTTATGAATGAACTTACAGGCAAATTTAATAAATGGATAAGGCCTAAGGACTAATTCCTAGACCCAGGGAAAAAATATCCCTTCCAAGATTATTGCTTTTATTCAACTATAATTTGTTTTCAAGTGACTATACTTTTGTTTCAAATTTGGTCAAAGTCACACTTTCTTAAGAGTACAAATTGCCCTCCCTTTGCAACTAATTACGTGAATGGCAAGACTGCAAATGCTAATTATTACAGGAAAATTATTACATAAATCTCCAAGGTAAATATATTTATAAGATGATAACATTTAATTTGAGTAACTCATTCAAATGCATAACGTATCACTTGCCCACATTTGTAGACATTCAACAGTATCTGGAAAGTAATCCTCCTCAATGAATATAAATCAATTAAAAATATGTTGTGCTTGTTTCATATAAGTTAATGATCAACTATAATCTGTGTAATCTAGTTAGCATATATAATGTAAATATCAGGAAGGTAATGAATATAGAAACGTTACATTTACCTTTGAAGTCAGGTTATCCACAGAGAAATGGCATACATTATCAATAATTAACTGTGTGCTAAGCTTCTAACTCATCACAATCTAACTACCAGGATTTTATGTGTCTTATACATTTACTGCATTCAAATGTAATGCTGTCAAATACATTCCCTGGTAATGCTGTTCAATCGATTACACAGCAAAATCTAAATACTGTAGAAGGAGCATTCTAACAATGATTCAAAGTTCAGCCTGGATTTAATTTGTACAAGAACACAGGAGAAAATGTACATACACTTCTAATAATTTATATCTACATAGAAGCATTATACTTGCATCCATATATGTGTGTGCATGATATTGCAGTCTGTTTGAAGTTGAGAAATTATAGAACCATTAGCATCACAATTGAAAGAATATTAAAATCCTAGCATCTACCATTGCAATTTCTTTTGCTAAAAAATTCTACAAGACACTAACACTTTACAATTTTAAGATTTGTATTATATTGTCATTTCAGTACAAAGCTGTGTAATGAAATATTTCCCTTGAATAGATCATTGTGTTGTATTCTTTTTATTATGCTTCAATCTTAATGAGTATGAAATTTGGGGCAATTAATATGGATATATTTTGTATTAATGTACAAATTAAATTCTCGCTAAAGAGATAAAATGTAGTCTCACAATGATCCTGTTGAAATTGTCGTTTTATTTCTTAACTTTGACAACCACTTAAGAAAGCTTTCATATTATGAATATTTTAAACTGCATTTCTAAAGTTATTTTAAGGGATAGACTTTTTGATATATATAAAGGACTCTAGTTTTTTTTTTAATTTTAGAACTTTTTGAATCCTTTAATTGCTTTCTAGTGACGTATTTTGTTTTTATGCTCTCCAGTATAGTAACACAAGTTAAAAACAAAAATCTTGGTATGTATTGTAGGGCAATGAAAACATATTTAAATCTCTCTCTCTTTTTATAGTCAGAATGGAAGTTCCTTCTCCAAATGCTACAAAATATGCACCTCCTAAAAGAGTTTCCTTTTTGATTTTTCTAGAGACTATACTATTCTCTGTTAAAGAGACTAGAGCTGTACTGGATGGTGATTCTATGCACAGAGAATGAAATGAGTCCATATCTGCATCGCTGTAGGCATTTTGCCTGAAAGCATCTCCAGTATTTTATTTTAGGATAAGTAAGATGGAACAGAAAATATTATTACTAAGTATAATTACTGATATAGCTTTGTCGAACAATGGTTTGCGTGTTTGAACTACTTAAAAAGTTCATGTCTCCCCAGTTAGCCATGTCCTTGGTGTGCATGGGTAATGATGGTTTTCTGTATCCTACAACTCTGAGGTAGTTCCCTTTCTACTTTTTTCTTTTCTGTTCCACAAACTTGTTCACTTAAATTCATTAGCCTTTATATTTCTTCACTGTTTCTTCTATTACAAAAATTCTGTTGAGACCACTAACCAACATTAGTGACTGAATGCTTCAATGACAGAATTCCTATTTGGATATTTATAGTGATTTCTGTGTCTTTATGTGCTCTGCTTATTTGGTGAAGAAAAGTTCACTACACTTTAATCTGAAGACACTGTCTATTATTTCTTTGAATACATTTATCACCATTTATTAAAAGTGTCTGTCTCTTAAGTCCAATCATATATAGCCTTCCTAGTGGAGTTTCTATTAGCTTTTGTCTTGTATATGAGCCATATACCATATTTTCTTTTATAAAACTGGAAATCGTATAACCTTATGTGCCAACTAAAGAATTCACAAGAATAGTCTAAAAATTCCATTTACTGATAATTCAAATCTTTCAATAAAGAGCCAGATAGCTTCTTCTATATGGTTACTACTCATAGTGATAGATATAGTTCATATTCTTGAACATACAGTCATATACCTTGGCAATTTGTTTGTTTCATGTTTGTCATTGATACTGCTGTATCTGTCAGTCAAACTTACTTTGGAGAAGACTCAGAGCAGTTCAAACCTATTATAAACCAATTTGGCCATGTTAGGCACTAAGCACAATCTGCAATCTTCAATCCTCTTTTTTCCCTCCCCCTTCTTCCTCTTCTCTTCTTTATACCCCTACTCTTCTTAACTGTCATCGTGCCTTTTCTTTTTTCCCTCCTTCCCTTCACCTTTTCCCTATCCTCCTGCTTCTTCTTCTTCCTCACCTCCTCCTTATTCTGTTTTGGCTGGATGCAATGATACGTGGTTTTGCACATGGTACATTCTAGTTTTGTCTTGATTTTTTATTGTCTATATGAAATAAAGGTGTATTTTAAAATAGATGTAAGCTATTTTGGGAAAACAGTGTTTTGTTAATGTGAGCGGTTCTAAGCATTGCTGTCTTAATAAAGTACTTGTTCACAAACTACCTTCCCAGGAATGTATGTGTGAGCAGACATCTTTGGGAAATGAGAACATAAATACTGCTGAAGGAAATATATTACTTTTATGTAGTGTAGATCATGACAATGTTTTCATAAATATAAACCAGGATATTAAAAGTGTGAATATCTCTCAGCTTCCCTTCCATATCTGAGAATATTTGCTGAGTTCTCAAGATACCTCCAGAATGACAAATTTTCTAGAAACTAGTTGCAATATTAAAATATCATAATTTCTATATTGTTCATTATAAATATTCTCTGTGTCTCTGCAGAATACCTTTTACCAAACCTCTGGTAACTAGGGCATAGGAAACTGGCATTAATAATTTTTTATGATTCTCATGAAAGAGAGAATATCTAAATCCATTTAGATTAATTTTATTACCTAATAAACCAATGACAGAATGGCATGTCAAATTAATAGCTTTGGCCTATGGCAGGACAAAATATAGCCAGGCTGGAAGAGATATATACATAGAGAGAATAGGCAGAGTCAGAGAATCTTCATGTAGCTGCCAAAGGAGAAAGATACAAGGACACTGGAAACTTACCAGTAGGCCACAGCCTCATGGTGATACCCAGATTAATAGAAATGGGTTAATTTAAGATATAAAAGTTAACCAGGACTATACCTAAGCTATTGACCAAAGAGTGTTGAAATTAATATAATTTCTGTGTGGTTATTTGGGTTTAGCAGCCAGGAACGAAAGAGCAGTTTACTTTTGCATCATCTTTATCCACTTCAGTATTTTTATGACTCAGATTATGCTTTTCTCTTTAACATGCAATGAAAGTAATATTTTCCATTCTCAAGGAGCACACAATGTGCAGAAGAACCACACTGATGAAGTTATGATTGTGTGATAGAATACATCCCATAGATGTCATGGTTTCAAGGTTACCTTTTGTTATTTTCATTAATTTCTTCCATTTTCATTAAGAATATCTGAATATATGCAAATGTCTTCTTCATGATTTAGTATCCGTTGATAATTCTTGCCTGAATCGGGTATGATGGTCATTGCACATAGATAATGATTTCTTATTGTACTCATTTTATAGCACTGACTGAATACTCTCTTAAGGAAAGATTTCATTGATATGAATGTTCGCTAATAAGTTCTTATTTCATTATTTAATAATTGTTTTAGGAATCCCTTGGACAACTTAAACAACAACTCAAAAGAAGTTTTGTGCATGTTGTTAGAATTTTTGTGAAGCAGTCTTTGGCCATTGGAGTTAGCATTATTAGCCCAAATTTCAAATATATATAGGAAATTAGAAATACATAATTTATATATAAGACAATGCATATATATATAATATGTATTTTAGGTATTTGATATTGTATGTATTTTATGTAAATACCTAGTGCTATGATTTCTTGTTGCTATATCAGAGATCATTACTGTAATTTTACCCCCCTCTCAACATTTTGGCACTTTTTCTCTCCCTAATAATTAGAATACCCTTCTCCCCATCAGATCACTTCTACGCTGTTATTCCTGTCTCTTTTTTTCCTGCACTCCCAAACACACAGTGGTCCCTTTATATTTTCGTTGCCTTTGTAGTTAATCTAGGAAATGTGTACAATGTTTGGAGCTAGTAGCTTCAAATGAGAGAATATTTGATAATTGTCTTCCTGTGTCAGGATTACCTCACTAAAGTTGACCTTCTCTAGTTCCATTAATTTGTCTGAAATATACATGATCTCATTGTTCTTTACAGATTAATGGTGTTCTATAACATGATCCACATTTTCATCATGCGTTTATCAGTCGAAGGACACTTAGCTGTTTTTAGCCAGTTCCTAACTATTGTGAATACACTAACAATGAACATGGATGAGCATTATCTGTGGAGTAGTATATCAATTCCTTTCCTTTAAAATTGATTTTATTGATCTATACATTTTTTCTCTGCACCCCTCCCTTTCTCTCACCTCCTCTTTACCCTCTTTCATGGTCCACATGCTCTCAATTTACTCAGGAGACCTTGATTTTTTTTCTACTTTCCTTCTAGATTAGATCCATATATGTCTCTCTTAGGGTTCTCATTTTTGTCTAGGTTCTCTGGGACTGTGAATTGTAGGTTGGTTTTCTTTGCTTTATGTCTAAAAGCCACTTATTAGTGAGTGCATATGAGTATATCAATCCTTTGAGTATATGGCAGAGTGATAATGTCGATTTGCTCATTTCTGTAGTTACTGGACCAGTTTGTGGTCCTGCAAAAACATAATGAGGGCTCCATTTGCTTACTTATACCATTTATTAGATTTTTTGTTTCTGCTATTCTGATTGGAATAAGATAAAATCTCAAAGATTTTTGATTTCTAAGTCCCTAGTTGCTAGGGAAGATGAGTGTTCTTTGATACTTCTAGACATTCTTCTCCTCTTTAGAAAATTTTTGTTCAAGTACCAGGACCATTTTTATTAGTTTTTCAAGTATTTCTTGACTTCTTGTTTATGCATATATACATATTTTATATATATATATGCATACTATGTTAGTCCTCTATCAGATATATAACTGGCTTTATAGTATGCATGTCTTATTTACTAACCACACAGCTGCCATCAATCTATATATTCAAGAGCCATATCATGTCCAAAAATGGCATTTCAGGGTCCTTCACCTCAATACTGAGTTCTCATATTAACTCTTGCCCGTCTAAGCCTTTGGAGGGAGTATTGGCATGAATTTCCCGAGTATATTTGAGCACTCAGGAATTTGACCAACTACAAGAATCTGTCTTAGTCACTGTCCACTTCAGTAGGACACCTTTCTCACCAATACTGAAAACATCACCATATAACTGTTTCAAAGACAATTTAAGAACTTAAACTTTTAGCAAAAACAACATCAGTAAATTCTCTCCGAGGGCTTGCTTGTATCTTCCCAAGCTGCAGATTTTTGTATTATTTTCATTATCAGACATGAAATCCCTTCTATAGAGAAGGCCCCAAAACCAAACATGGAAGTAAATAGTTACCACCATGAACAGTTTTGCCACTTCTGCACCAGAGGGCTGATTTTGCATTGAAAGTGTGTAATGTGACATGTAGGGCTCAATGTTGAATGAAAAATAAACAAAAATAAAACTTTGTAACATGGAAATATAGTTGACACTGAATGCTGCTCATTTCAAAGGTAATTCTTTCATTATGGTGTTGATTTAATAAAAGTTTATTATTTATGTTGTTTTGTGTATGTTGTTCTCTGTTGTTATTTTTCATACATTTTTGTTTCTTGGCTATATGTTTATACGTTAACACATAACACCCTATTACTTCATGGCACCAGTTAAGGGAATTCAAACTTCCTTTGGAACATCTTGATATAAAATAATCCATCCAGGCATAGCTTATCCCTAAGCAGCTGGCTTAGGAAAATAGAACACATCATCTAAGCATCTCTGAACATCTGTAGCAAACATTGGAGTTCTTTCATTTGTTTGTTTCCTTTCTTCAGTTTGGAAAATGAACACATGCGTTTGAGGCACACAATAATGACAGCAAATATTCTAAAGGCTTTCAGATGCAAACTATTTTAATTGCCAAAGATTTGGAATAATCTTAGCTCACTTGCATTCACATTTTCTTCTGAGAGCTTTTGCTTCATTTTTTTGTAAAGTTTGTATTATTAGTACTTAGCAAAATTTTGCACAACCATTCTCATGCTTGAGCCCATGAACAATAAACAAAGAAAATAACCAGGTTTACTGAGATCGAGTTTCATATTTAGCGTTAGACTAACAGAACGCTATTAGTAACTTCACATGGCAATTGATAACACAGCAGATAGGGTCTTCATTTTGAAGCACTTGGCTGTGGACATTCTGATGAAGTCAGGATGGTGAAGGAAACTTGAACAGATGCAAAACTTAACAGAACTCACAGATCGTTCAGTGCAGATATCTTTGTTGTAGTTTTATGTGTTACAAATGCAAATACTTGTGCCACACATCATATACAGGGAGTATAAACATAGCAGAACTCTTTTAAATTTATTTGCAACTATGTCAACTCAGAACTTCCATCTGGTCTGTTCATGGAAACATATATACAAAATACAAGTATAAAGTAGATTCACTGTGGATTTTATTCTCCTTGAACAATATGCTTATTACACATAAAAATAGCTAAGGATATTAAAAAAGATATAAAAAAAAGAAAGAGATGTATTAAGTGAAGTAACTTAAACTGGAAGAGTAGGGAAAAAAAGCCCTCATGTAAGATGATGGAGAGAAGGAAGGAAGATGCTATAGGCAAATGTCCCTGCAAAGGGAATTTATAACTTTTGTTAGTTTCAGAGGTTGTTAGGAAGTCCTACAACATGCAATTTTAACTCTATAACAAGGGGAGTGAAGGAATAAATACTAGGTAATATAAATTTGCCTTGCATGTGATAGTGGGGGGGGGGGATTTGCTTTCACCACTGACACCTGTGTATTCTAACCTTCACATAAGCTACCTACCAATGCAGTTACAGTTGCCTAATTTCTGGAGAGAGAGTAAGGCAGTTAAAGCGTCTGTGATCTAACACTCTGACCTATTGAGAGTCTGAGATAAAGACAGCCTCCACTTAGGGAAGAATTATTAAGGGAGGTGTTTAAATCCATTTAGAAATTCACTGTGAATAAGGCAGATTTTCTGACTTTCTCAGATTTTTCAGCAAGTAGAAAAAAGTTTCAGACTACACAAGATATTTTAATTATAACCATCATAATCGCCCCTTGTGTGTGTGTGTGTGTGTGTGTGTGTTGGTGCATGTGCATGCATTGTGTGCATGTGTGTGTGTGTGTGTGTGTGTTTGCATGTGTGTGAGGTGTATCTTCACATGAGTTGCAAGTATCCAATGAGATTAGAAGAGGGCATAGAATCTGATTACTTCTAGCTAGCATTTTTGCACAGCCTAGGACCACTTGTCCTTGGAATAGTTTCGGCCATGGTTATTTAGGCCCTTCTATATCTTTCAATAATCAAGATAACTTCCCATCCATATGGCCACAGGTTAATGTGAAAAAAGCAGTTCTTCAATTGAAATTCCCTTTTACCAGATGTTTCAAATTGACAGCCAAGATTAGCCACCAGAAGAGCACTGCTTGTCAATTTGACACACAAGTGTATCATACTTAAATCACGACCTTTCCCTTCTTTGTCCCAAAATCTCTTGTTAATATCATAGAAAATGCAGTACAACTTTGAAAACTTCAGAGTTCTTAAAAACTATAACACTTAAAAAGTTCAATGTCCTTTAAATGTTCAAAGTATCTTTCCCATGCGCTCCTGTAAAATTCAAAGTAAGTTATATATTTTCTTTTTTATTTTCTTTTTTATTGAGTTCCACATTTTTCTCTGCTCCCCTCCCGACCTCTGCCTCCCTGTCTTCATCCCTCCCCCTAGGTTCCCCTGCTTCCAATTTACTCAGGAGATCTTGTCTTTTTCTAATTCCCATGTAGATTAGATCTATGTAAGTCTCTCTTAGTGTCCTCATTGTTGTCTAAGTTCTCTGGGGATTTTATATGTTTTCTTACACCAAAAGGTAAGACCAGGGCACGGTTCTAATTGAATCAAATTAAAGCTAAAATTCAACATTGTAAATCTAAGTACTATAGGTCACTGCTAAACATTTAGGGATAAGTCATTATCTTCTGGGTTCCAACAGGTCAGTGTGGATAGACCTTCTTTTCTGACTCTGCCTTTGGCAAAACAAATATAACTTAATTTTTATAAGCACAGGCAGCTACACTCCACAAAAGCTGCTTTCCTATGCACACATACCATAGCAGGGTGTGGCTCTTATATCTAGGGTCTTTTGATGGCTATTTTTGGTTGTCCAAACTGACTACATGTGCAATTAACTAAGACCCCCAATTGGAAGGCACACCTGGAAGAAGCTTCTACTTAACTTGAAGTGCAAATATTAACTTCTAATCAGAATCTTTGATGCATGATGACACACCTGTAATCCAGATTTTTAATATGTATTGAATCTTGGCTACACTTTCTGTTGGAAAACTATATAAGGATATGAGAGAAGGAAGATTTTGCTCTTTGTCTTCTTGCTCTCACCTTAATAGCAAGTCCATTCCTTCCCCGGCATTAGAGCCTACTTCTTTGTGATTCCTATATAATGAAGGGGAGCTGAGTTATCCTGTCCTGTGGTCTGAGCAACTATCAGGCTCTTGGACTCTCGGTTCATAGTTAGCCATTGTTGGATTTGCTGGACAACAGCCTGTAAGTCATTCTAAATAAATTCCACATATATTATAAATCCTGTTACTCTGGAAGACCTAGACTAACACAGTTCTCTACGGCGACTGATCCTGTACATTCAGCAATGACCTTTCCCAAGCTTTTTCTTTTTCTGCAGGGATTCCTCCAAAGTCATACGATTTCAAACTTGAATAACTTTTGAAGGCTCCCTCAGTCCTTCCAATGCAGCACTATGTAGGAAATTTGTATACATTATTTGTTAAGTTCTGCTTTCTGACTGATATGATGTCTTGTATCTATTGGAGTATAATTTAGGTGTGCTCACCCTGAGTAAATTTTTTTTCACTGTCCCATTGAACCACAGAAGTTTTCACCTCAACGGCATGATCTATTGTGAATTACACCTGATATTTAATCATCAGTTGGCCAGCATCCATTTTTCCAGTAAAGCAAATGGCTCAATTCAGTGTTGCTAGTCACAGATATTATTTAATCCTAGCTAACCAGTGACCACATACATATTCTTAATACAAAATATCATGCAAACAGGCCTAATGGAGTCTTTGTTGGTTTTCCTCTCAAATATCAGAAGCCAGGCTTAATTATACACACTTATTTCTGCTTGTATATTTTGTTTAAATTTATTTTTATTTTATGTGTATGACTATTTTGCTCACATGGCTGCTCACTAAATGGATATTAGTGTTCATGAAGTCCAGAAGAGGATACAAGATTTCTTGAAGTAGACAATTGCTAGACATCATAACTGTACTTGAAATCATAACTGGGTCCTCCCTACAAAAAGTCTTACTTATCCTAAGACATAATTATTAATTAGTCTTAAATCTATCTAAGGAAGATAAGTTTTAATGAATTTGCTTATGCTTCTCAGGTAGTAAAGGCTGGGTGCCGTTCTCCTGATGTCCCAACTCAGATGCATCCTATGTACTCAAATATGGGTTGTGTGGAAGTTCTAAATTGTATGTGGGTTTTAAAGAGTATTAATTCTAATGAGGAAATATTATGTAAATCACTTTGAAGTTTCACTCCAATGGTTTAAATCTGTTTAGTTAATAAATAAAAATTTCTTTGTTGGAAGTGGTTTTCAGTACGCTTATCTAAAGCTAACAGTGCTGCCACTTTATAAAATTCCTCTGCTTTTAGGGCGAGAAAATGACTTCATATTATTATACTTACACACAGAAAGGTTCTGAAATATTTGCAAAGTTAAATCCCGGGGAAAGACTATAGACCAAAAAGCCCATTCTCTCTACTTCATTTCTGATGCTCTACTAGCAACATTTCCAAAAATAAAACTGCCTTGTATTTTGTTTTCTGCTAGACTTGTTCTCAAATATTTAGAATGATTTATTTGCCTCTTTGGACCAATGCACAAAACTAATCTTGCTTCCTTTTGATAAGCCACAAAGCTCATATTTTGTAACTGCATTATTATGAAACATTCTTAAATATCTAACTTTAAACTTTATGAACCAATCACGTTATTCCTTTACAATTTGACTAACTATTCAATTTGTTCATATTGTCTTTACCTTTGGACTTTTATTGATGCCTTCATTTTTCCAGGTTACAGAGGACATTCTGTAGTATGTTAGAATCATTATCTGGTAAGAAACAAAAGAGATAAGGCAACAAGATTAAAAGGGATGCATTTGCTAAATACTTAACAGAGCAATTTGTCAGAGGATGCAAAACAAATACCAGCATGGAACTTTTGGTTATACATTTTCTTATATGATGATATGTCATTAATATTTAAATATTACTCCTCTTTAGCCTATATCTAATCCCTTATCTCACAAAACTAACTCAACTATTCTCTTTATTCACCAAAGGGAGATTTCTTACAACACCTAATTCTGTGGATAGTGTTGTGTGTGTGTGTGTCTAATGTAGGTAGTTTATGTGTACATGTGCATGTGTGTTCATATTTTTATGCAGAGCTCAGAAGAATGTGTGGGTGCCCAGTTCAGTCAAACATCTGTCTTGTTCATTTGAAACAGGGTGCTATTAACTAGGGTTTCAATTACTGTGAAAAGACACAACGAACAATGCACTCCTACAAAGGAAAACATTTAATTGGGTCTCTTAATTCATTGTGGAAACACTCCCATAGACATGCATGTGTCTTTGCATCCACAAAAATTACCAACACTGTTAAGTTACCAGTTATAATATAGCCACCATATCCTAGCAGATAGTAGGTGTAATAGTTTTTCTGCATCATAGTGTTTCCAGTTGTTTCTTCACGTGCCTGAGATGAAATAATCTTTGTTGTGAGAGGCCACTTGTTCGTTCCTGTCAGCCCAAACTCCAGAAATAACCATCCAGAAACTGTATTAATTAAATGACTGCTTGGCCAATTAGCTCTAGCTTCTTATTGGCTAACTCTTAATCTTAATTTAACCTTTTTCTATTAATCTGTGTATCTCCACATGGTTGTAGCTTACCAGCAAGGTTCCGGCTCATCTGTTCCTAGAGTGACTACATAGAGTCACTTCATCTTCTCCCAGCATTCAGTTTAGTTTTCCCCACCTACCTCTATTCTGCCCTGCCAGGCCCAAGACAGATTCTTTATTCATTAACCAATAAAAGCAACACATATACAGGAGGACTTCCACACCACTCCCTGAAGCTTCTCTCACTGGAGAGTGAATGCTCTTCATGAAGAATCCATTATCATTACCCATATCCTTATGTTGGCTTTCTTTATTTTAAAAAATAAAATAAAATAAGAAAAATAAGCACTGGCATAATCTACCTATGAGGAAAGGTTTATTTTGTCTCACAGATTTAGACGCATCCCTCCATGGTTACTGTGCCACATGGCTCTTGAGCACATTATATAAGTATATAGTGGGATAAACTGACTCGCCTCACAGGAAGCAAGAAGAAACAAAGGGATAAGGAGAAGAAGAGGGAAGAGAAAGAGGTCCCTATGTCAATATCTTCTACAACAATGTATCTCCAGAGACCTGCATTCTTCCCATTGCATTCCATCCCTTAAACTTTGAAAAGGAGTAAATATGCTGGCAAAGATAGCTTTGGGACATGGACTTGGGGAGAATTTGGTAATCTAAACCATTATAGCACATCTTTGAATCATCTTATTATTTTTAAAGAGACACAAACCTTATGATTTCATCATATGTGTGTGTGTGTATTTTTCATATACATAGCTCTTTATCCCCTATCTTAAACAGAAGATAATATACAGGAAAACTTTAGCTGACATACAAAAATCATGTGTATAAGTGAGAATTTTGTATTTCATAAATGCCTGATGTTTCCACCCATTTACTATTGCTTTAAAACCTGGCTGTTCAGAAATTTATTATTTTATAAATACTAATTTACCTCAAAATTCCACATTTAGTAAACCATGAGAAGTATTCTATTCAATTTTTTTCCATAAGTTCTAAGAAACCATGCTCTGGTAGTGTTATTTCTTTACAATACTGGAATGAATTAATAAATCAAGGAAGATCACTATTTTGGGAGATAATTAATGACTATGCTGCAGCCTAAAATCATGCTGATCAAAGACTTTCACAAGATGTCTACATTAAATTCATGACAGCATCTGGGCATTGATCATTTCATACAGAGTATTCTTCTCTGTATTAGTTTAAAATCTAAATTTTACAATAATTCAGAAATTTTAAATAGTTTGAACATTCATGTTCTTCAAATAGTCTTTGCTTTTATGTGATTTTAATCACATAAAAGGTTACACGAATTTTGAACATTTCTTTTATCTATCTCCCTATAATGCATGTTGCCATTAATTACATAACTTCACAATATAGTTATGTTTAATTCTTCCCGCTACTGAGTATTGTCTAACATCTATTTTCTCTCATTTCTTTGTTCTTCCGATTCTCAAAAGGACACTGCCATCTGACAGTCTCCTGCGAAGCTACCTCTTAATCTCACCGAGTGTAGGTGAAGCCCTGCTTTGATCAGTGAGGGCTAGACATGCTTTATTATCTTCAGTGGGATGACCTCACTAAACACTTCTAACTGTTATACAGGACCAGGTATTAAATGGAATAATTTTAAAGAGTTTGGCAGTTACTAATAGCTCACAATTTACATCATATTGAGCTATTCCATGTAATAATAATGCATCTTAATACAAGGATTTTATTCAAAATTGCTAATGTGTCAATTTACATATGACAAGGTCAAATAAATATGACCAAAATTATGTAAAACAGAGACAAAGAAGAAAAGCCTACACTCTCAAGCTCCGGAGTTAGGAACAGCTAATCATTAATTTATCTTCTTCCCTGTCAGAGCGCTGACCCTGCACACACCTGTGAATGTCTTAGGTAATAATGGGCTGCTCAGTTTCTCCTCCTAATAGTCTTGGTTAAATGTGCAACTGATCTCACAGACATCCTCAGATACAGTAACACTTGGTAGTGTCAGCATTAAAAAATTGCACTATAGTTGAAAATTTCTTCAGGATTTTGAGATGAGAGTTCAGGAGTCAACATATTAGGGTCATAGGGTGATAGAACCATATATGAATAAGGTGATAAATTCTTTAATTTCATCGCATTTAGCAACATTAAAATATCTTTTCTGAGATTTCTTCTAGACTTCAAAAATTCTGTTTCAGCAGATAAATGCTAATTAAAAACAAAATATACAAACCAGGAATTGTAAACTTTTCATCCCTTTTAGGAAAATAGCTTAATATTTACAAATAAAATATTTGTAAAGTCTGAATATGTGTATATATGTTATATATATATTTAATAAATATTGTATAACATTACTAATCAACAAAAGACTAATAAAAGTATAAATATATATGATAATAATAGTGAACAAATTTCAATTAGTACATGACATTTATGTTATTTCAAAGATGGGATTAAACATATAAATGGAAATTTAATTTTTTAAAACTTTGTTTGTTGGGTCTTTCACATCATTAATTTTCCAGTCCCTTCATATCTGCCCTCTGCCCTTGCAATCCCCTCCAAAAATATAAAATAAAACATAAGAGAAAAAGAAAAGAAAAAATGGGAAAATCTTATCATGGAGCAATTGTGTGATAGAGCGAGCCATGCAGTAAACCCTTTCTTCGCTTAGAAATGCTCATCGCAAAGCGTCATCGGTCTGGGTCGAGGTCTCAAGTTCCTACTACACTATCAATGCTGGGCTCTCACTGAGACTCCTCTTGTATAGCCTGTTGTTGCCTTGTGTTACTGAGATCCTGCAGCTTTGGTTCTGCAGGACCAGTTCCTTCACATCCTCCAGAAATGGCTGTTGGGATGGGCCAACACTTAACTCTGGTTCTGGGTCTGGGTATTTGCAGGGCTGGTCAGCCTTCCAGGTTTTCCTTATTTTTACCTCCAGGGCAGGTTCTTCAGCATTGTGCCAGCCAGTTCACCCCTTGTAAGTATGAGCAAGGGTCAGGACCAGTTCTTCTGTTTCCACGCCATTAGGGTTGACACCCCATCACCTCTAACATTAGGATCAGCTCTATTGTGTTGACCAGGTGAGGTGCAGGAACCACTCTCCCAAACGCTGCAGCTGGTGAGGGGCAGGGACAGCTCTCTCTGTGTCTTAAGACTTCGGGATCATCTCCACCACCCATCACGGGTAATGAGGGAAGAGGGGAGAACATTTCTCCCCTTCACACATCTTCGTAAAGCAGATGAGAGACAGGACCAGATATCCCACAGTCAAGTTCTCAGTGTTGTTCACCATATATGCCTTCCAATAGGGTTAGCTCTGCTGTGCTGTCCAGGAGAGATCAAAGGCCTACTTTCCTGAGCGCTGAAGCTAGTAAGGGGTACTGGTCAGCTCCCTGCCCACAACTGTTTGGATAAGTGGAGAGGGCATCTTTCCACCTCCCCCTCCACCTCATGGCACTTTCAGAGCCAGCACACTCATGTCTCTGCCAATAGGCTCAGCTCTATTGTGCTGCCAGGAGAGGAGAAGGGCCTGATTTCTTAAATACTACAGCTAGTAAGGGGGCAGGTTGGCTCCCTTGTCTGACGCAGGAGGTAGGATGCAAGGGGTAAGGGGAGATATCTGTTCCCTGCCAATGTTGCCACTTGATAGACAAGGAGTAAAAACAGCTCTCCCATGCTCACAATTTAGGGCCTGGATCACCCAAACCTCTACAGCAGAGTCAAATCCGCTATGCTACCCAGACAAGGTCCAGTACCTTGTCTCTTCCGAATGCTTCACCTAGTGAGGAGCAGGTGTAGCTCCCCAACTCTTAAGACCTCAGGGCCAGCCCTTTCGCTTCATCAAACATAAAAAGGTTGTGGGGGGAGGGTATCTCTCCCTTCCCCATGGTACCACATAGTAAATGAGGGACAGAGCTAATCTCTGATGTTTTATGCACAATTGTTTTTGGTCTATCACTGGTGTCCTCACAAACATGATCAGCTCTCGCGCCTGTGTTTTCCAGATGTGGTGTAGGGTCAGTTTTCCTGAGTATTGAAGGTGTTAAAGACTAGAGTCGTCTGGAAAGAGGGGCAGAAAATTTTGCCTACTTTAATGTTCTTTATTGTATTAAAATCTAAACATAATTTGTACTTTGTTTATGGTCTGCATACACTCTACTCTTCCAGATTTTTCTCAATCATATGTTCCTAAGTTCTTTCTTCCAGGTTTTGGCTATTTATTCAATGTTGTGGTTTTATGACATTATTGTTTTCCATATGCTGTAGCTCATCTTTGCATTGTAAGATTACCATATCCATATGTTATATTTCATCCATACACTCTGTGCATATAAACCGTATTTCCAGTCTTTATGTATATAAGCAATGCCATTATCAACTCTGTTCATGTTTGTGGGAAAATATATATCATTTTATGTAACTTAGATCCAGACATAGAAATGTAAGGTCGTAGAGAGTGTATAACTTCGTTACTGAACGTTACAAACCCTTTTTCCTTTGCTGTTCTACTTATATGTTTGAATTAAAATATTTTTTATTCCCCTAGCATTACTTTATGTTTTATCACCATTTCATGCACGTTGTGTTATTTCTTTAAATATATTGAGGTGTGACAGTATCTCTTTCATTCGTATTTACCTGGTCACTCACAAGCTGAGAACCCTTTTATTTTGCTAGCTTTTGGGTTTCCTTTCTTTGGAAGTGATTTTTCATATTGCTAAACACATCTCTATTTGTGGAGTGCTATGTTTGACTGTTTTGCAGTGTTAGGACTCAAAGTGGGGTCTCATGCATTTTGGAAAGAGCTCCACTACTTGCCTATATAACCAGATATTTGTGGGATTTTTTTATAGGTCAATTAGCATATTTAATATATTCTAAGTACAAAGTATTTTTATTTTTGAGATTATAATATAATAGCTACATCTCTCCCATGTATTCCTTTCAAAACCTCCATAGACCTATCCTTACAAATTTATGGCCTCTGCCTCATTAACTGTATATATGTTCCTAAATATAACCTGCTCCATTTGTATAACATTACTTGTATGGTTTTATCATTGAACATTTTGCATTTGACAACCAATTGGTTCTTCCCTGGAAAATGGGTTTTCCTATTCTTAGCCTTTGTTTATTGACACAATACAACAAAACAACTGAGACACATTAAAAGTAGTCCTATGTATGAGGGAAATATAAACCTTATACATTAAAAAGTCAGAAAGAGTAAATTAATGATACAACTCAGCAAATTAATTCTACTACTCAAAATTTTGAAAAAGCAAGAAGAAATCAAATCTGATCCAACTGGCAGCAAGAAATAATAAAAAATCATTAAATGGAAATTGATAAAATAGAAACAAAAAATAATAATTCAAAGAATCAAGAATCTAAGATATGGTTTACTGAGAAGATAAATAAGATCAACCGAATAAAAAGATACCTAAGTTAACAGAATCAGAAAACATTACAACAGACACCAAAAAATTTAAAACTTCATACAGGGATACCTTAAAGACCTATAATCATTTTAGTTGGAAAATATAAAACAAATTGATGAATTTGAGGGGATCATAAATTCTAGATTCATCCAAACCACCATAACTAAAGCAAAAAGTGATCAACAACCCAAATAGACTAATAGACAGCTACACACAAAAAATGGAGCAAATTAAATAGCAAAAACAGCCCCAGGACTGAAATAGTCTCAGGCACCTGAAATCTACCACACTTTAAAAGAATCGTTATCGTTCTTATATTGTAAAAAAAAATCAAAAGAAAAAATATGAAAAAAGGTAAAAATATAAAGAGAAATGAGAACTATAAGGAAACTCCAAAACTTGTACAAAGGCAGTATCACACTAAAAATAAAACTGTTGCACTCATAACCAAAAGGAATGAAAAAAGAAATGAAGCAAGCAAGCAAGAAAAAAAGAAGGAAGAAATTACAATCAAATATCAATTATCCCTGAAATACGAATACAAAACTGTTCAATTAAATAGTTGCTAACTCATACATTCACACACACACTCACACACACACACACACAAAGGCAATTCACTACAATTAAATGGAAGTAGGCAAGGCATAGAAGTTATAGGAGAGAGAAAAAGAAATAGAAGAAATAGTTAAATTATACTTTACCTTAAAAACTATATTTTTTAAATTTTAGTCAAATTCAAAAGCTAGAAGGAAGAAATGAAGGAAGAGAAGAATCCATTCAAAGTTTAAACTTATTGCCTTGAACACAGAAACTAAATTTCAAAACCAAGCATCTTTCTTTTAAAAAGACTATTGAGTTTGCAGTTCAAAAAATTGACAGACAAAATTATCAGTGTTCATATCTCCTCATCAGTAATAACATGTTGATACCATAGCACAAAGATACAAGGAAATGATCTTTAAAGAAAAACATGTCTATATCTAGTCATGATAAGATTCCAGGAAAAATCAAATGTAAAGAAATATCTGAACTGTAATTGTAAAAACTCCACGGTCACAAAAAGGAAGACCAGAGAAGGTGCCCCAGATTAGAAAGGCAAAGTGCAATCTGAGAGAATATATGCGTAGGTTAGCACTGTTGCCCCAATATGCACTTCTTGTTGATAGCTACCCAGTGATGATTTCTGATTGCTAGTACTAAAAAGCATAAGTGAAGGAGGTTGAAGAACACTTTACTGTCTCAAAAATGTTCTATTTACATTTAATTATCCCAACATAAGGAAGTTTTCAAAAATATATTTACCTACAGGAGCATGTAGGTAAATTTTACACTTTTAGATGTAATTCAACATACAAGATTCTAAAAATTGTCACATATCAAAATCTGCATGTGGCTAGAAACTATGTGTGAATATTTGGCAGAACATTTTAAAATTTTCATTTATCTGTGGCGCCCAGGACAGGAAAAGTCCTTATCTTCCAGCTTAATATCACTTGAGCATATATTGTTCAAAATATTTACTTTTTAAACAATATTATAGTTAAGAGAGATCTTCCATGCCAACAAAGTTGTTGAATAAAACAGAGCAAAAGGAAAAGAATAATAAAGCTAAATCTGCAATGAATTCAAATGCAATGTGGGAGAGTATGAATATGTAGATTAAAAGAGTATGAAAAAGTGGCAGAAGTTATGTTGACCCCTACAGAACTCTGATTATTATGCTTAATCAAACTAATCAACGTAAAAAAAGTAATTCAAAAGGAACCATTCCTACTGAGAAGACTTTGAGTGTGTTTTGATTGTGGATTAACATAACTGCATTATGGATAGCTTCTAACACATGGATCATCCTGCTATAACCCTAACATAGTATCTGATTAATTGGGTATAAAATATGTTTCAGTTATTTTAATAATCTGCTCTATATGTTTGTTTCCAACATGACTGAAATGAGAATAATCCAGTCAGACACCACCACCTGGTATTCCAAGAAAAATTTTCAAGTCTTTCATGACACACTGGCAAGTTGACCAGTAGAACATCTGAGCCACGACATGAAATACTTCAAACACAAAACAATTATTGTCCTTCAAAAACATGGGCATGCTCCAGAAGCAAAGTACTACACTGTTGGGCAGAACCACTCACAATATTTACTGCCTGTGTGGATATATCTGTTTCTTTCAATATATGCAACCATTACCATCCCTGACTTCAAACTCTATTACAGAGCTACAGTAATGAAAACAGCGTGGTACTGGCATAAAAACAGAGAAGTTGACCAATGGAATCGTATAGAAGACCCGGATTTTAACCCACAAACCTATGAACACCTCATTTTTGATAAAGGAGCTAAAAGTATACAATGGAAGAAAGGAAGCGGGGAGGAGGTGGAAAATTTTTTTTCAATATATATATATATGCAACCAACAGCACAGAGAACTATCTTTAGTGATTCAACATGATGTTGAATCGCCAGTCATCAGGAAACACCACAGTAGCGACCCCTGTGAGCCTTTTGAGCAAATCAGAACACATTAAAAATGAGGGACAAATGGACTCTTTGATTCCTTAGGAGATATTGGACTATCAACAAATGAATAAGGAGCGAAATCGAGATTAGAGCCAGTCTCGCCTACACTAAATTTCTCTTGATGTGCTATTTCAGGAAATGGAGTAATGATGAATACTGTTCTGGACAAAAGGGGCAGGAGAGACTGTCTCCATTGAGGACAGCATGCATCCCCTTTTGCGTATCAGATTGCTGAAGACTGTATTTAATTGTAAGACACTTTTAAGATAATTAGGATATGACTGAAAATGTCAGCTTGAGGACCATCTGCCTAGATCTTAATTATAAACAATATTTTCTCATACTCACAGATGATGACAGCTTTCAGACACATTGGAAACCAAAGCTGAATTTCTCCAGAAACCATGTAGATGAACACTGAACGCACTTGAAGGAACTTCTAACTGAGGATAAAATATTTGAGGTACATTATCAAGTCTATATAGTCTAGGCAATAAAACCTATGCTGGAATGACAATGATATGCCCATGAATATCCCAGAAAAGAATTCAGAAGATAGGAACTGAGCCAAGAAGATCCAAAGAGTCTGAGTAAATGAGTGTCCTTTGCGTCAATCATGAATGTGACTAAAGATAAGGGACTTTGAATTTTCTTAGTAGAGAATAGTGACTTATACTTAAACTCTATTTTAATTTTAAAGATATAAATTAGGGCATAACAAATACTCTACCAGAATGACATGAAATACAATACGATTATTTTGCAGCTGTTAAATCTCATTTCTTCATCTTGGCTTTCAAATCTCTAAATATTAATTCTTGTCATAAATTAATAAACATTTATTCCTGAAAAGGTCAAGCAGATTATTACTATAGGGTTTAATGTGAAGCTTCATTAAAATTGAAATATTTCATATCAAGGCAAGAATGGCCATTTCAATTTCAGAGACTGGTTTTACTCATTGACAAGGAAAAATTTTCAAGATTCCTTGCAGTTAAATAACATTATTTTGTAATTTGAGTACAAACTGGCGACATAATATTAGTATATCCTTTAAACCTGAGGAAAAGAGATATTCTATGAAATATCAACCAACAACTACATCCTTGCAATGCTCCCCTGAGTCAAGATAAGTGTCTAACTTGTAAGATTTACTAAGCAGAAAAAAATGTACTAAACTTGTTATTTAAGCATTGTTTCATTGACCATTACAGATGAATATATGATATATAGATAGCTAGGTAATGATGTATTTGATAGATAGATAGATAGATAGATAGATAGATAGATAGATAGATAGATAGATAGATAGATAGGGAGAGATGATTGATTAACAGACTTTTACAAGAATGATAGCTAAATGATCAATAAGTTCACAGTCTGGTAAAATGAACAAAGCAATAAGTAAAATACTTTAATATTGTAAATAATATAACCTGAGTTTTGTGGTTCAACTTATTCTACATGATGTGTGAGATCTCATTGAACTAACAGTTAATATATGTAGATATTTTATTTCAGATACAATGCAGTAGATGTGTGAGATCTCATTGAACTAACAGTTAATATATGTAGATATTTTATTTCAGATACAATGCAGTAACATTCTACTACCATCAACCTTATTATTCAGTATGACTCAAGAGACTACTATTAAATGTTCATAACACATATGCATTGTGAAATCCTCCAATAAAGTGGCATTTAATATAGCATTTTTGTCTTTCATTGGTTACTCACTGGTTAACCTTTTACCCATGGACTTTGAACCATTTCTTATATTAAAAGTACCAGATACTTTAGTGCACAGAAATAATTTCACTTTATCGGATATTACTATGCAAATGACTCAAATTAATGCTCTTATATATTGGCTAATTGAGTTTTAGTAATACAAATACCTAATTTTCTGCTCCCAAAAGTTTACTTCCTTAGAGTTCAAACATGAAATCGAAATAAAGTGCAATTAGTTGTAATCAGACTGGAAATGCACTCTATGACCTTGTCCTGAAGGTCTCCGTACAGGGACAGAAGGCTGGCCTACAAGTGCTTCTGAAACTTGGCCTTCATTTCTTGAAGATTATTGAAAACATCAATGAACTCATTTGTGCTACTCTTCAAGCTCTTGACCCAGAACTTAGCCTGCTTGGGATTCTCACTTAACATAGTGTTCCTAATTCCCTCGTGCAATTCCTACCTCGTTAGTTCCTTGTAGTTTTCATTATACTTTTACACAACTTTCAAAATCTTGCCTCTCTAAACAGCTACATTTACCAATGCAACTAGGACCAGGTCCCAATGTAACAGCCTACTCTAAACAATGTTAGATTCCAAACTCAATGGACCAACAGACTATCTAAAGTATCATTGTTTACTGAATCATTATAATTCATTTTTCCCCTGTTGATATTTTTTTATTTCACTGAGGTGACCACTGTCATGTGCAGTTGTACACTTAGCATTTTTTAGCATGTAAAAAATAGGCTTTCTTTCTGTACATCATTACAAATTGAATTTCTTTATTTTTTGTGTATGTGTTTTCGATGCATCTCTACCGAAGTTTCCCCTCCCCCACTCCTCCTACCATCTCACTACCATCAGTTTTAAAATCTCACTATAACAATCAGTACATACTTATTGAATATTCATGTTGGATTTGTTGCTCATGAATCTGCATATTTTATTCTAATTACATCCTGTCCTTAATTGCTATCAAATGTATTTAGAAGTAAATACTATATTATATTTCAATCATAAGTTAGTTTTTTTTTACTACCTATGACCACAGGTTTCTGAATTTAAAAGTTTCTTTCCTGTTCGGTTGCTTTTATATTCTTGTGAAAATAAAATTGATCAAAACTAAAATATTAGTTATAAAGAGTAATCATGAAATATACATATGGATTCTTTTCAAAAACTGTATTTATAGTTATTATATGTGTTTGTAAAGTCTGTACGTGCATACATATGTGTATTAGTGTGCCTGTGTGTACATGTGTGTAGAAGCATATATATGTGTGAGTGTATACATGTGTGTATGTGTGTGTGCATGTATGTGAGTGTACAAGTGTGTACTTGTGTTTGTGAGTATATATGTGTGTAGTATATCTATGTGCATATGTCCATGCCATGACTCATGTGTGGAGGTCAGAGGATGACTGACATACTAATTTTTAATAGGACTAAGATTTTAAAAAGACCATTTGTGCGATCATTCACCCTCTTCCACCTTTCTGTAGGTCTCTGGAATGGAGCTCATGTCATGCTGAGCACCATATTCTTACCATTTCTGCATCCTGCTAACCACTTAATCATTTGTTTATTGGCTGAATTGTTATCAAGTTTTAGCAAAGAAAATAGGAAAGACATGGATATTTACTGTTAAATGCTAATACGAGAGTGCATATGTTATTTTCAAATGAGATACAACACTTATAAAAAAAGAAATCTATTTAATTCAAGGTCTCTAAAAAATAGCAGTTCTATTCCTGAGACAGTCCTGGTTTTAGAAAAATGGTAAAGCCTATATTTCTTAAATTAGTAACAGTAGAAGCTGGAGAGATGGCTCAGCAGTTAGGAGCATGAAATATTCTTGAAGAGGCCTTCCTTAGTTCCCTTCTGATGTCAATTTGACCACAACCACCTGTAAAGTATCTCAAATTCCAAAGATCTTACACCACAGCTTTTATGAACATTTTTACTCAGAGATATATATTAACTCATAATTAAAAACAATAAAACTAAAAATAATTACTTATTTTTATATTGAGACTTTCGTTTCCTGAAATTTTCGTATACTGAATTACATTTTATAAAGAGGAAAATAAAATCAGAGAGAACAATTTTATTATAGACATGGATTTGGTGTTCACCCTACTTTCCTGAGACTCAGAATCTCATGTCCTTGGTCAAGGTTACCAGACCACCTATTCAACAGGGAAAATGTATAGTTAACTTCCATAGAGTAAAGTGAAGACATTTATTATTAATGAAGGGATCTTATTGAACTGTACTTGAAAACTGTACATGAAGTACAATACATCCATGGAAGTTATAATAAAGTATATGATCTTAAGAAACATTGTGAGATTTCCCTTCAGCATTCTTGTTTGCTTCATGAAAGTATTACTACATTAGCATCAATGATAGTCTTCATGTTTTTGTAGTTTTCTTTTGTTTCTGTGATTAAGTCTATGACCAAAGGAAGTTTAGGAAGAAGAGATTTATTTTACCTTACAGGTTACAATTTACGGTTGAAGAATGGCAGAGTAGAAATCTTAAGGCAGGAACAGAAACGGAGACCATTGGGGAATAGTGCTGACTGGCTTGCTTACTGTTAAATATAAAGTTGAAGAGTGTTTCTTAAAGACACATACAATAGGAGAAAAGGTTTGATCTCTGTAAGTCATGTCAGGTTGACATGAGAACATTTACAAGCTACCACATGCAATAATGGTAGAAATGAAATAAAGCGATTAATGATATAAGCCAAAAATATTTTAAATAATCATGAATGTGAACTAAACAAACTAGACTTATGACATGGCAATATATCATTTGTTTACCACAACAAATACCATGAGTCTAAAAGAAACATTTTGGCAGATGTTCAGTCAAAAGATCAATTGAAACAAGATTAATTGGTTATGTTTGATCAACCTGTCACAGTGAAACACATTCGGCCAGAAGTATCTTCAAAGAGTATTTCAAGATTTTTAAGATAATTAAATGGTACCACAAAAGGACAATATGCCATATTATATAGCTAGAAGTAATGTGATGTCATTTGACCATGCTGGAGAAAACATACTAGAATGTGTATGGCAGGGGTGATTTAAAAATTTCAGTTGTCATATGAGGGAATTAAACTTGCTAAGAATTTTCTAGATTTCAAGATTACAGTAGGTTTCTATACATATGTGAAGATATTAAGATTGTTAAAAGAAGTTAATTTAACATTATATCAATTTGATATAATTTGCAAAACTTTCTTAAGCAACTTTAAAAAAACAAGTGCAAAGGTCAGGGTTTATAATTTAATTTGGACTACATTGTACAGCTGCACTGAGAGATTAATATTAACAGCACCTCCTAAAAATGTATAGACACACTTAGACTTTATCTAAACAGTAATTTACAAAGTTGCTGTTTGTTGACTTCTTGGCCTAATGACAAGTAAGACTCAGCTTAGATTTTAAAATATGAAGCGCTAATCATTTATTTACTCGACTTTAGTTAAAGTGAAAAATATTGGTAGCTACCTATTAGCTTGCAAAATATCACTATATTTATATATTTTGCCATATTTCATAGTAGTAAGCTAACAACTTAAATTAGAAAATGTTTGTATTTGTGTAGAGAATTTGATGAAGTGACATTTGAATCCAGGATTTGAGTAAAACTATATTATCAATAATTTCTATCTTCTCCAGGGATCCAAAGGGAAGAAGCGTTATAGTCACAGCTATACTCAGGTGTGTCTACAGGACTTCTTGTGACGTCACTGCACTCGCTGGCACATTCTTTGATATGATCCCCTGGGTACAACCTTTGTTTCCTAGTGTTCAAAGTCAGTGGCAATGTGACACTTAGTTTCTATTACAATCTACTCCTATGACTGGACAAGGAAAACCTATTTTCCCAGAAAACCCCAAATTGTATTGTTCTTCTCCTTCATTGTAAGGAACGTCTATATGACCTCCCAACTCAGAAAGAAGAATGCAAGCCACAGTGTCTATAGAAATGTTAGTCATTTTAGAGAAGGATGGAGCAGAGCCACGAATTTATTTTGTGTTTGTATACACCCCCAGTTCCATAGCAATGAGGTCTTTTTCTTTCTTTTTCAAAAAATGCAAATTTGAGGAAGGACATTGTGATATCAGTTAATAAAGGAGGGAGTGTAAATGAATCTCACTTTTATAGAGGCAAACCATTAGTGTCGGCAGTGCAATCATAATTAATGTGAAGTACCACCGATAGAATGATGCTTCAATCAAATACTGCCTCTATTTCTGCTGCACGTCGGAACAACACTGAAGAGTGAGTGTGTAGGAATGTTCATTAAGAAACATTTCAAAGATATCAGAGAATCATTAGACAGTGTAGTGAAAGCTAATTTAATTGTGTCTCTTATTCTTTGATACTGTAAGTTATCTAAGAAAAATCAAGACATTTCTTTTATTTTTTACATTTTATTTTATTACATTTAATTGAACTAGAATATTACTGCATATTTCATTCCTTTATGTACATATATGTGGGTGTATATATATATAAATTTTAAAATTACATACATATATATTATAATCTGATGAGTCCATTTTTGTTGTTCATATACATATGGTTTTAGGGCTGACCACTCTCCACTGAGCAATCGTTAAGGGGGTGCAACCCATCAGCTTGGGAAGATATTTATAAAGGCACTTGAATTAGCACCTATGTATTGGTGGCAACTGAGAGCTGTCTTAAGGCCTAACCAGCAGGAGGGAAATCCTGTAAACCTCAGCAGCTTACCAGAGCTAGGAAGTCGTGGACAATAGAAAAGAGTCCACTACGGCCACTCTGCTAGTCCAGCATAATTCTTCATTACATTCTGTATCTTATCCCTATACCCACAGCTCCAACCCCTCATCAGAGAACCAAAGACTTTTACAGAAAACTGTAACTGAATACAGTGTAAAGATCAGCAATAGTAGAGGGCCTATTCCCAACTGATACATTTCCACCACAGCTTCTGCTTCCATGACTCATGCAAAAGAGGGAAAATACAGATTGTAAGAGCCAGAACACAAGGAATTCAGCTGTGACATAGTCCCTCCGTAGGATGGCTGCATGCATGAACAAGACAAGAACAATGGCAATATCAACTAACATGCTAAAGTGAATGCCAGAAAACTTTTAAGTTTTTAAAAATTATTTTGGAAAAATCAGAGATAATTCACTTATATTAATGTTTATCAAGTGTTCAAGTGATTTTATGTGCTATTATTACCTTAAGATATGGTGCCACAAGTATATGTATGTAATTATTATTTGTCACACAAAAATTAAAAATAGATTTTAAGCATAAATTTTTTTAGGAATGTTATGATAACTCAAATGATTTCCTGATGTGAGATAATATGTTGGTATTGTTCCTTGCTAATCATTTACCAATAAGTCACAGGATCACAGTATTATTAAATCAGCCATGCTATAAATAGAGCAATAAATTGGGCACTTTTATTGCTATGAAATTAGCAAAGCAGATTATATTAAAGGTTTTTAGTCATAAAAGTAAGAGATTTCCAAAAGACCGATATTGCCTTATATAAAATTTTCTTTTAGATTCATTATAGATAATGGGTCATAATGCATATAATATAAGGCTATGCCTATCGTGTACAAAGCATCAGTTTTTATTTACCCTAACTCTGTAAAAATTACAAATAGCTATTCTCAGTTACACAGTGGTTTTTGTAAGAGGGTCATTTTGTATTACTTTTGTTTATGGGGTAGATAATAATTCAAACTGTATTGATAATAGTAAAGAATTGTGTTATGGCTGCAGTCACAAAATACAAACAATACCATAAGTGAGAAATACGATTTTATATAGGGAACACTTAGCTCTATTTTAATAAAACAGCAGAATCCTAAGAGATATATTAAAATGTATCTATACAAGTATAGGCTTATTTGCTTCCACAGCCTTGTGACAAATTATCAGAAACAGTAAATTGGAACATTGCCCTTATGGTTGCATAGTTCTGGGGATCAAGAGTAATTTTAACCAAACCCTCTAACCAGCATCTCACTAGTCTGCACTCAGAATATCAGTGGTAAGTGGCTGTCAAATATGGGACATCTTCAAGTCCATTCAGTTTGCGAGTGAAATTCTTTCTTATTTTTGACCACTCCTATCCATTTGGAGCTTATAGCGTGGTCTTTCATATCAGCAGATCATCTTTCTAATTTTGGGGCCACATCCCATATGCTAGGGTATTCACAAGACACGATGAAGTCAGTCTTCTCCGGTAGTGTTCTATTCAATGAAGGAGATCATCACGAGGGCCTCAATTATTGGTGTCAACTTTGAAGACACTTGCACAAAGCTCTGAAAATAAAGGGAAGAAAAACTGCCAAAAAGACCAGAGGGGAAATTCCATGGAGATGGGTAATAGACATGTAAAGATGAGGGACAGCTGGTGGGAGCTGGTATGTGAGAGGAGGAAGATGCAGTTTTCTGCAGATATATGACAGCTATGGAATGATGGTAACTCTAGAAGGGTGAAGGGGAAACAGTAAGTCTAAAGGAAACAAGCAGAAAGGAATAACTGACTTCCACCTCCAGCTTTCAGTGCTTGCATAGTCAGCTGACACCTCGTGAATATGCAGTAAGAACCACGTTAGATGGCTGACTGGCCTGTGAAAGATGCTAGCTTTAGGAACTGGCAGGCTACTCTTTCAGCTACTCAGAGTCCTTTCACCTTCTCCTGCATATTTTTGTATTTCTGTAAATCATCAAAAATGTTTGGTTCAGCTTGGCAAGATGTATGGGGCAAAAAAAAAATCAGTCTCCTCAACTCCTTAAACAATATTTTTCCAAAATTTGTCTTACATGGTTTAGTCTCTGGAACATACTTATTAGTGCAGGTGACATAGGAAAACAAAAACGAATTCATATTGATGCACACATACAAATTTACATGCATACGTAAATCCCAAGAAGCTAGAAACTGTATAGAATTATAGAACACCACAGTACCACATTTCTGTGCCTAGAAGGGAGGCCATGCTGGTACTCACAATTTACTCTTCCACGACCCAACTCCTTGTTCTCTTTGTATTTGTCCTGGACCTCGGGTGCTTTAGGTAATCTGAGGATTTGCTCTTAATTAAATAATTATTCTTCAGATAACCCATTCAACCCTTCGTTCCTCTCATCCATGATATTGAAAAAGGACTCTGTAAATGTTTCTTTTCCTAAGCAGGCGAGTTAAGCATAAGTGACTGCAGGCGAGATAAGCGTAAGCAGAACCAACAGTGGCTGCAGAAAACACTGTGGGAGGAAGAAAGATCTTCTCCTCTTGGAGGCAATGCACTCTCCTTTCTGCTCCTGTGTGTGTGTGTGTGTGTGTGTGTGTGTGTGTGTGTGTGTGTGTGTGACAGCCAGTGGTATGTGCAACATTTGTGAACATTAGAACATTTGAACATGAGAACGTTCAAACAGGTTTCCATGGCAACTCTGAAAATGAATTCTTAGTAACTCCTGCCGGTGTCTCTCGTGGATCCACTCTGTTATATAGGTGGTATGATATAGAATTCCCTCTGAGTTTGGGTAGGATTATGAGCTGGCCTCCTATGGAATCAGAAAAGAATCCAGTAGTTGGCTCTCTAAATGTACTGTTAAAGGTGGTTTCATTCTTGGCAACTTTATCATGAGCCATCTCCCTGACATTACCACCCCTTTGATGCACCATAGTCACACTTCCCACATCTCTTTGCTGGATCACAGTCACGCTCCCTACATCCATTTGGTGGACCACAGTTGTGTCATGCTCCCCACATCCCTTTGCTGGACCATAGTCTCTCTCCCCACATCCCTTTGCTGGACCATAGTCACAATTCCAACATCCCTTTGATGGACCATAGTCACAATTCCAACATCCCTTTGATGGACCATAGTCACGTTCCCACATCCCTTGGCTGGACCATAGTCATGTTCCCCACATTTCTTTGGTTGACCATAGTCAGACCGTCCACAAGCAAGTCTGAGAAATAGCGTTCATCCAAAGGCGTTCCCTTCTCTGTTACCCCGCTTCAGTTTTGTATGCACCACTTCCTCTCCATCTGTTAATTTTGCTCTCTCTTGAATTATCTCCGTTCCTCACTTGTTATACATTTCTAGAGTTTTAAAGCCACTGCATTCTTTATAATCTCCTTTTTCAAATTAGTATGTGATGTCACACTGATTGGGACTTAATCAGCAAAGATTATCATCAGGAAATGTCTTTGGCTTTGTCACTCAGAACACAATGCTAATTAGGCTTTCTCTAAATTAAAAGTAATATGCTAATGCTTGTGGCATGCACTGTTATCATTTGGCTATTATTAAAGAAACTTTTGCTTGATGAACATTCTCAGAAGCAACGTGAAAGCTGGGTCTTGAATATCACAACAATAAAGAGACCTGGTACCTGTGTGGACATCAGTGCAGTGAATATGCATAGATGACATAATAACTTCAGACAATTTATCTCTCAATTTTTCATGCGATAACCAAAGTGCTTCTGTAACAGACTAAAAATAATTTGTCTTTTCTTTTTCTTGTTTATTCCCCCCAAGCCACGGTCTAATGAGAGAGAAAATAAAATGCAAAATTAAATTGATTGGGCAAACTCAGAGTGACACTGTGCTTCTTATGTGAATATTAGGCTAATAAATGAAAAGGTTGTGATTCTAAAACTTGTGGAACATTGTGTTGACCCAAATACAACTAAAGACCTTGAATTTCCCATATCCCTGTGTCTACCTGTCTACCTACGTGGCAGGTTTAGACGCCTGCACTACTATACTCTACTGAGCTTGTATGATTCAAAATGCTTTAACAATGAACATAATCTGGACCTGCTGTAATTTAAAATGACTAGTACCTGATGTACAATAAGTTTGGAATGTTAAATCTAATGTAGATTAATGCTTACCTCATTGAGTGCATACCATTATTAGATTGTGTCTTTGTCCTTATTTATTGTTCCAGGTTAGTTGAAAGGAAAAATTATTAATCATGCCTGTATTAATCCATCATTGTCAATCACACAATTTTCAAGTATGAATAGTTAAGAAATAAGAAACACAAATTATCTTGATATACTTTGAATGTTTGATTACTAATGCCCAAATATTTATTCTAAACAATATATCATAAATTGCATGTCAAATAAACATTTAGTTAGTGTTGAATCTACAAATGGAAGTTAAAGGGAAAACTAAGTGAATACATATTTTACAACTCCTGGCAAATCTGCACAAAATCTCTAGGGACAGTGTGACATACTGTGCCAAAGATATTAGGGCATTTTGAGTCAGCTCTTCTGCTCTCCTATTGCATGGGAACATCAGGTGCAACGTAAGAAAAATAAAACCAGTGAAATTTTGCCCTCATAAAAGTATTAAGTATGTAATTCAAAGTGTTAAAAGTTAATAAAAAATAAATATTCTCAGGTTCCAAGTCAAGCAGAAACACAGAAGACAATGACAAAATCAAGTTAACATGAATAACAAGTGTATTGCTGTCTTCTCTCCTTAGTCACTCATCTGAATTTAGCCTGGGCTTTGAATTACCTATTTAATTACAACTAGAAAATAAAAAAGGGATATGGAGTTTTGTAGTTGTATGATTTGAGACCAAGACTGATGTGGGATTCCCCTCTATATACTGTGAATATGTTTTATTACCGTTGGTTAATAAAGAAATTGCTTTGGCTTAGAGCAGGACAGAATATAGGCAGGCTGGAAGAGCTATAAAGAGATATTAGGCGGAGCCAGAAGAGACACCATGTTGCTGCCAAAGGAGAAACACGCCACTGCCTGGACCTTACTGATAGGTCACAGCGTCATGGCAATACACAGATTAACAGAATTGGGTTCATTTAAGATGTAAGAGTTAGCTAATAATTATCTTGCGTTAATAGGTCAAACAGTGTTGTAGTTAGTAAAGTTTCTGTGTGATTATCCAGGTGTGGGAGGCTGGGAAATAAACAAGCAGTCGCCTTCTAGACAAGGACAATGTTTCTAATGTTAAGACCATACATTAAAATTTAATTGATCTATCTGCAATAAAAGAATTGCTGCCAAGGTCAAAGTTATGATAGTTATGTAAAGGTTTCTGAAAGTTGATGCTAACTTTTTAAATGATACTGATAAGAAATCTAACTTAAAATGTCACTGCAAAGTTAGGATAAAGTGCAATGACTTTACCCTCATGAAATAAATTTTATGAGACTAATAATTTCATCACATATTGAGACCACTAATTATGTATTTTAGAGGAGGACAATCTGAACATGGGTAACAGAATAATCCTCTTAGTGATAGGTTTCTAAGTCCATTGGTAGACAACTTGCCTATGTATAACTTCCATTTCACAGTGACAAATGTAAAAATGAGAGTTTAAAATGAACTAAAGTACAAATTAGTTATATAAAATTTAAATAAATATAATTTCCATTTTGAAACTAGTAATTAACTTTTCAGATTTTTGAAAAAAATGCCTGGATACAAAATATTTCATACAATGTGTTTTATCCATTTTTGTGCAATAGGTTTATTAAAATCAAGCTAGAAGTAATTTTCTAGTAGTTAAATTTCATTTCATCTTAGAAGAATATGATTACATGCTCTTAGAGGTAAAAGATAGTTACTGCTTCAAATTACTTCATCATTTTTAGAGAATCTGACTTGAAGAGGTAACACTGCCTAACTATAGTTTTAGAAGTAGTTATTAAAAGATGAGATGATAAAAATGGGTAAAATTTTATTACAATGTACTCGACAATGATTTTTGTCACATATTGTTACAGGTAATAAGAATATAAAATATTTAGCCTTCAAATTCCTCAGGTATTTCTTCATTAGAAATGGGAAAATACTGAGTACACACTGCGCATAAAATGAAATAATTAAAAGAAACAAAAGGCAGCTATTCCGACTAGAGCTCTACGGCACAATCTTCACAGAAGCAGTGAGAATCAGTCTGAAGCTGTGCAGCTCAGCTTCAGGATTGCCAAAGCAGGTTACCTTTTGAAGTGGGAAGCAAATGGCAATGATTCCTTAATGACAAATAATCTCAAAGGGACAAATATTTACTCAAATGTCCAAAGTTGATACTGAGGATCTGACTTTTTGTGGCAAGACACGTTATGTGGAAGGAGTCTCCTTGAGTGTGTCTTTCACCGATGAATATGAAGTTTTTGAAACAGTCTCTCACAGGAGCACGCTAAATACCCTGCTCTTTTTCAGAGAGTATTAATACATTCTGAAAGTTCCTGCTACCATCTTTTGCGTCCTCAAAAGAGAGGATCATGTCATCTACAAGCAAAGGCAATTTCACTTCTGGCTTTCCCTTTTGTTTCTGTGCCCTATCTGATATCTTATTGAATCCTCACAGTACCATACTGAATAAGATTTGATGGAATAGGCACCCTTATACTGTCCTATAGTTTAGATGAATGCTCTCAGCCTTTCCCCATTTAGCATGATAAAAATCTATTAATTTGTCATAAATAGACTTTGCTGTTTGACTTATGTTCTTTCTGTCTAAGGATAATTTCTTCAATGCTTTTATTATAATCACATTGGACTTTGTCAGATGTCTTTTTCATCTACTAAGATGACTGGATAAGTTCTGTCCTTAGGGATACTTATCCTGGATATTACATTTTTGAGTTGCATGTGTTAAACTATCCTGAGAAGATCAGTTTGGTTGTGATGTATAAACTTAACATGGTACTTTATGTTCTTGTATTTGGAGAGGATATGACACCTCTCTGAACCTCTTCAATGTGGGGTACTTTTACCATCCATAACGGCTTTTTTTTTACTTAGGTCTTTCCCATCCAAAAGCATCATATTGATAACTATGTCTCATCATTTCACAGTCTTTCTCTTATTTTTGATTGTATAATCACATCACTTCTCCCTTCCCTTTCCTACATCCAAATGATCACATATAACTTGCTCTTTCAAATCCATAACCTCTTTTCTCCTTGTTGTTAAATGCATCTAGGTATATGTGTATACACACAGCTCTAACTATAGTCCACTCAGTCTGAATAATGTTCCTCAACTGCATGTTTTTCAGAGCTGACCATTTGGTATTGGGTAATCAACGGGTGTGCTCTTGCATCTATGTTAATCAATGGACTTGGTTTATAGTTTTTTTTTCTTTTGTTGTAATGTCTGATTTGAAGAAGATAATTACTTCAGAAAAGTTTGGTAATAAGCCTTTCATTTTCATTTTGTAGAACAGTCTGAAGTAAGTGATGACAGTCACTGCTTCATATGTAGGAGGGAAAAGCTATATGTTTACATAGAGGAGATTGAAATTAGACTCCTATCTCTCATCAGCACAAAAAGTATCAATTCAGAATGAACTAAAGATCTGAATATAAAATCTGAAAAGATGATTGCTAAAAGAAAAACACTTCAAGGCATTGTTATAAACATGAATCATGAAATTTTTGGATAGTCCTCTAATAACACAAAAAAAGAAGCTCAAGAATAAACAAACAAGATTACACCAAATTAAAAAAAACTTATGAAAAGCAAGAGAAACTATCAATAAAGTGAAGAGACTACAGAATAAGAAGGCATCTCTGTTATGATGCACAGACAAGGGACTAAAACCTATAATATGCATATATTACATGTATATGTATATATATGGAGGTGAATATATATATAATGTGTACATGGGTACACACATATATGCACAAATGCAAATTAAACAATCAATTCTCAAAATAAGAATTTTAAATATCTAAGTCATTATTGAGAAAATGTTATATAATCTAGGACACTTGGTATATACAAGATACAATTGTTACAGATTCTACCTCAAACAAAATTGCTGTTCTCCAAAGGGGGGAAAAAACAGAAAATTGGGACATCTTAAAACTAAAATGCTTCTGTACAGCAAATTAATGGTTAATTAAATGAGAAAGGAACAGAATGGGAGAGAATCTTTACCAATTATACATCTGGCCCAGGATTAATATCCAAAATAGTCAAAAAACTCAAAACACAGAGAGACAAAGAAACACATGATTTGTTTGAAAAACAGTGGAAAGAGATTAAAACAAAAATTTCTCTTTTTATTTTACTTTTCCATTCAATTGTTTACACTTCCTCCCCTCCTCCCAATCCCCTCCTGCTCCCCCACACCCCCTCCTCACTCTCCCACCTGCTTGAGATAGGGCAGGGAACTCTGCCATGTGAGAAGTCCAAGGCCCTCCCTCCAAATCCAGGTCTAGAGAGCTTTGCATCCATATAGACTAGGGTCCCAAAAAGCCAGAACATGTCGTAAAAACAAGTACCAGTGCCTTTATCAATGGCTTCTCAGTCAGCCCCCATTGTCAGCCACAGAGAGTCCGGTTTGATCACATGCTCATTCAGACCTGGTCCAGCTGAATTTGATGAGCTCCCATTAGGACAGGCACACTGCCTCTTTGGTGGACCAACCCCTCTCGTCGTGACTTCCTTGCTCATCTTCTCCCTCCTTCTGCCTTTCACCTGGGCCTTGGGATCCCAGTCCGTTGCTCTAACGAGCATCTCTGTCTCTATCTCCATCCATCTCCGGACGATGATTCTTTGGTAATATTTGAGATATTCACCAGTGTGATAGTTGGGCAAGGATAGTTCAGGCACCCTCTCCTCTGCTGTCCAAGGACCTAGCTGGGGACATCCCCGTGGAAACCTGGGATTCCCTTCTGGAATCAAGCCTCTTGGCAACCCTAAAATGGATCTCTTAATGTAGGTATCTTCTTCCCTGCTCCTATATCTGCCCTTCCTCCATCTCCACCCTCCCACTCCCCCAAGATCTTGCCAGTCCTTCCCTTCTCCTTTCCCTCTCCCTGTCTCCCCAAAAATTTCTTAGAAGAAAAAAAAATAAAATTGGCTAATAAATACTTCAAAGTGTGTTCACCAGCCTTAGCAATTAGGAATTGCTAATTAACATTGATATTCCATCTCATCACAGTCAGAATAGCTAACACCAACAAAACAACTGAAAACAAATACTGCCAAGGGTGTGAAGGATGAGGAACTCCCCTTCATTTTCACTTTGGAAATGCCAATTTTTATAGTGACTGTGGAAATCAGTATGGAGAATCTTCACAAAAACAAAAGCAATTGTTTCTAATCTGTAGTTCTTAATTCCAAATCCTCAAATTTGAGCATCAAACATGGAATAACCTAATGAACAGGAAACGATAAAGGAAGTATAAGTGAGGGAGATAGGATTGGGTGTTCCCTTTGGAGGGCAACTGAAGAACACAGGCGATATTAAGTGTGTGCAACAGAAAAAGGGAACAGACACCAACAGGAAAGATTTCGGGAGTTCAGTTAAGATAGAGGAGGCAATGAGGAACTTAAAACATCATGGATGTTTGATAAAATCTTAAGGAATCTTACTATTTTACGTTTACTTAAAATTACATGTTTGAAGTTAAGTTATTTAGGCTACCAATGCTCCCCACAAATAGAATAACAAAAACATAGGTTTTGAGCAGGAGAAACTATCTTTAGAATGGTTGGTCTGGATGCACCAAGTAACTCCATAGATAATATAGATTATTGATATGTCCCTGGATTGCCATTCAGAGGTTGAAGTTAAAGCCCTATTGCAGGAGATACCACACACTTATGATGCAAGATTTCAATCATACGAGCTGTATCTGACCTGAAAACTTCTTGCCTGAAGACTAGTTTCCATGGTTACAGAAAATACTGTGCAATCTGCCAAGGGAGGAAAACAATTAAGAGTGCTACAAAGCTGTAACAGTGATGAAACATGGCAGCTACCATCATGGCAGAATATGCATAAAGCATAAAGGCACAAGGAGTTGTACTCGCATGAGGTGGCAACCAACAGCTGTCTAATTGGACTCAAGGCCCACACAACAGGAGCGAAATAGTACCCAATACTGGAAACCTAGCTGATTTCTCAAGGCTAGTGAAAAAAATCCACTAACACCACTTTGGTAGACCAGTAAAATTTCTTACAAAGTTTTAAACCTTATCCTTATACCCAATGGTAAGTACAGCTACCATTCTTCATCAAAGAATGCTCTTTTTATAAAAATGGAGTTTATGACAGAAAACCACAACCAGACACACCACAGATACAAAGGTCATGGTGGAACCTAGCCTTAATGAATTTACATCACAACTTTATATTTGTGGCTCATATAATATCACAGAATAGGGAGCAGAATGAGTGGAAGAGTCAGACAACCAGAAAGTCAACTGTGCAACAATTTCTCTTTAGAAATAGCTGTATAAAACAAGACCAGCATGATGGCAATGTTGATGGACATAATAAAATCAAAGGGAGAAACTTCCTAAGATTGTACCCCTAGGCAAAGAATAATAGAGAACAACTTATTGATAAGAAGAAATTAGCCTCTCCTAAGGATGAGACCCCTTTCTTGCTGTCAAATGAAGAATAGTCAAAACTTAAACAATACACACACAACAACCAAGCTGACTAAGGAGGTCATTTTTATACATTATGTAAATGTAGACATATATATATATGTGTGTGTGAATGTATATAGCATATGTATGAATATATGTATTGTTAAATACATATTTCTGTGGGTTTTTTTTTAATTTTTGAGACAGGGTTTCTCTGTAGCTTTTTGGTTCCTGTTCTGGAACTAGCTCTTGTAGACCAGGCTGGCCTCGAACTCACAGAGATCCCCCTGTCTCTGCCTCCCGAGTGCTGGGATTAAAGGCGTGCGCCACCACTGCTTGGCTTCTGTGTGTTTTTATGTGGGTACCAATAATAAATAAATATCAGTTTTAATGGGCAGGGGAAATAGCTGGTAAGAGACTGGATGAAGGAATGGGAAGGTGTAAAGGGATGTAATTTTATTTTAGTTCAACACACATGTATATATACACATGTCAATATATATGTGTGTATATATACATATATTCATATATATAGCAAGTCACAAATCCTGGCAAGTATATGACAGCTGAGCAACACTTTATTACCTGTTGGTGAAGTGAAAACCAGTACAGTCACTAGGGAATCGCTATGAAGGTTCTTCAATTAAAAGTGAAATTATCTTACGATATAGCTATACAACTATGTGGTGCATATCCAATGAACTCTTAGTCTTCCACAAAGTTATTGACATGTTATTTCCCTATCCACTACTTAGCTATCCACAACAGCTAGGAAAGGAGCCGACACTGTCATTCAAAAGATGAGCAAAGAAAATATACGTATACACAGCACTAAATTCGTCAGCCATCAAGAAAAACAAATGAAATTGTAAATGTGGAAGAAAAATAGAACTAGAAGTTGTTATCATTTTTAAGATCTTTTTCTTCTTTTTATTAACTTTTAATTTATTTTACATACTGACCACAGCTTCCCCTCCCTCCTCTCTTCCCAATTTCCCCCAACCTCTTTTCTACCCCTCAGAATGGGTGAGGCCTCCTACTATGGGAGTCAAGAAAGCTTGACATACCAAGTTGAGACAGGACCAAGCTCCTCCCACGGCATCAAGACTGGAAAAAGCATCTCACCATATAGAATAGATTTCAAAGAGCCAGCTCATGCACCAGGGACAGATCTTGGTCCCATTGCTACAGCAATAGTGCTCAGAAACAGTGTACAAGAAAACTTCAAACAGAAGACCTTCCCAGTATGGTAGAATTAGTAGCAAATACTGACAATGGTATTTTAGAAAAGTAAACAAGTGGCATTTTATAGTTTCATGTAGTTATCATCTAGCAGTAACCATAACCACCATCTATCAATGTCTGGATTGTGTGGTTATAGGTTAGAATCACACAATGATGTACACACAGCAATCCATCACTCCATAAAAGAATTTCAGAGCACATAGTCTCACTGATTTACCTCTAATACATTCCATAGCTGCAGTATTTTGAATAAATGATTCTCTGGGTTTATAACACAGAGAAAGATCTTAAGAATCATACATTTTTACTAGAAAATAATCATTTGCAGAGGAAAATATATCACACACTATTCCAAAGGAAAGATGCCAAGCTAAGTCAGTTACAGGAGAAAATCCATCTCTATGACAAAGGATTTATGCTTTATTTGACATCGAATGTTATTCTTGAGATGTTGCTATGCAAATGGTTTTTCTCTTGTTTCAGCTTCTCTCTTTCCCCAGATCATTCTACAGTTTATCATACTAACTTGCAATTTTGCTGTCAGAAGATTACACAGCCAGAATAATTACATTTCCTGGATGACTGGATATAAAATAGAAACCTTCCCCGATTAAATGAATGTATTAAAATGAATACTATACGAAAGAATACACACCAAATCCACATGACAGAGATGTTTAAACTAGCCAAGAACTCCAAGATGGGAAGAGAACATCCAAGCACTGATTTCACCAGGGGAGTGTTGGGATAATGGTAGACCTCAGTGTTACACCGGTTGCTTTACGTTTTCTCAATTGTTTGGCTCATATAGACAACTATTTGCATAAGAACGTTCAAGTTGTCAGAGATAGCATTATTTGCTATGAGGAATGGAATGTATCTGTTTAAAAAAGCCATTGAGTTTCAAGAAAGGACAAAGTATCAACTGCAGGAATGAACTTAAATAAGCAAAATACTTTCTGCACAGGGTTTTTCCAATGTTATTTATAGAATCTCTGCAATTACCCTTATGGAATACGGAACAGTGGCTCTTCCTGAATCTGGGAGAAGAAAGAAGAATGTGAGCATGTGCTGCATGTACAATATGCTTAGTTTCTCTGAGCTGTTCTAGCTGAATGAGAATTCAGGCATCTACTATATTTCTACCTCTGTCATATCTCTTTGTATTCCTGATCAGAAAAGGATCTTTTAAGAATCACAGCTTCAATTTACAGAGACTATTTAACCATCTCCAGGACTTTATCTGAAGTTCAACAGTCATTTGCTGTGATCTAGAAGGATGCTACCTTTCTATACTCAATGAAATTAAAGCCAAGTGCATATCATCTGTTCAAAAATTCTTTCTCAATCTTTATTTCTGTCTTAATTCATCGTTGCTTTTGGATGATTAGCAAGAATTTTATGTATTCAAGTCCATACCATCTACGGCTGCATACTGCCTCATTAAGGGTGGATATGAGGTAGTCCATTCTGATGCCACTCACATTCGTTATCCCTTTATCCAAGTTCTTCTCTGTGCTTGCTGCTGCAGTCCCATTGTTGCAAGCACATCTGGATAAAAACTAAGATAACACTGTGGGTGGAGATGCTCTGAGAATAAATGGACTGATTACAGAATAAAGCTGCAATTCCAATGGACTTTTTATGCAGAAATAAAATTTCTCAGCTTCTCAAGTCTCAATATGATCATCTGGGATGAATTCTCTACTTTATTAATTTTTAGGCAGCTTCTCAAATCTTAATATGATCATCTGTGATGAATTCTCTACTTTATTAAATTTTAGGCAGAATGTGTTACTGTTCTTCCTGCTTGCCTAACAAATTAATTTTTCTATTAAATAAGTGTATACTTATTTCCTTCTGAAATTTTAAGATGACTTTTAAAATCCTAATATTTTTATTAAGTAGGTTTTATTGAAGAAATATTAATAAGATTTTTAAATGTCTCTTCTAACAGAAAAAGACTTATGGACTCAATCTGACCCTTGCCTCTTTTCTGGGAATCAGGTCTGTTTGCACTCAGTGAAATTTAAAAGATTTTTTTCTTAAAGATTCTTACTTCAGTTCAAAGGCTTAAGCATTTAACATCAGAGAAATCATCCACCATGATCAAGTCGACTTCATTCCATAGATGCAGGGATAATTCAACATATGAAAATCTGTCAATGTAATCCACCATATAGCAAATTGAAAAATAAAAACCACATGATCATCTCATTAGATGCTGAAAAAGCCTCCAACAAAACATAACATTTCTCCATGATAAAGGTTTTGTAGAGAACAGGAATGCAAGTAACATATCTAAAAATAATAAAAGAAATATACAGCAAACCAACATCAAACTAAACAGAGAGAAACTCACAGCAATCCCACTGAAATTAGGAACAAAACAAGGTTGCCCCCTCTCTCCAAAAAAGAAAGAAGTCAAACTCTCACTATTTGCTGCTGATATGATAACTCACATAAGTGACCTCAAAAATTCTACCAAGGAAATTCTACAACACATAAACACTTTCAGTAATGTAGCAGGATACAAGATTAACTAAAACAATAAATCAGTAGCCCTCCCTTTCAAAGATGATAAATGGGCTGAGAAAGAAATCATAGAAACATCACTCTTCACAACAGCCACAAGAAAAGCATAAAATATCTTGGAGTAACTCTACCCAAACAAGTGGAAGACCTGTATGACAAGAACTGTTAATCTTTGAAGACAGAAATTGAAGAAGACACCAGAAAATAGAAAGACCTCCCATGCTCTTGGGTAGGTAGAATTAACATAGTAATAATGGCAATCTACAAATTCAATGCAATGCCCATCTAACTTCCAGCAAAATTTTTCACAGTTTTCAAAACAATAGTACTCAACTTTGTATGTAAAAGCGAAAAAAAAAAAAACCCAGGATAGTCAAAACAATACTGTACAATAAACGAACTTCTGGATGCATCACAATCCCTGATTTCAAGCTTTACTACAGAGCTACAGTACTGAAAACAGCCTGGTACTGGCATAAAAACAATCTTCCCAAAACATTGGTTTGCCATCTCTGAAGACTTGAGTGTTCTTGCGTGTCAATTTGACTACATCTGAAATTAACTAAAACCCAAACGATTGGGCACACCTGTGAGGGAGTTTTTTTTCCTAACTAGTTGGGAAGATTGATTTGGAATCTGGACCACACCTGGTAGCAACATGTCTAAAGATCAGGGAAGAAGGACACTCTCTCTTTGCCTGCTTGCTCTTGCACCTGCCGTCTTTTGCTTTCCTGATGTTACAGCCTACCTCTTGAAAATTCCAATATATCCTGAAGACCTACTGTGACATTTGACCTTGTGAGCCGAACAGCTACTGGATTCTTGGAATTTCCATTCGTAGGCAGCCACTGTTGGGTTCATTCTAATGAATCCTCTTTCTAGATCCATAGAGAGATTCATTCTGTAAATTCTGTTTCTCCAGATAATCATTCATATTGAGTTTTTAAACATGTTGTAACTAAATTATTTACTATTTAGAAATGAGATATAATCACCAAAGGATGTATATACAATGATTGGTAGATAACAATGAATTAAGAAATAAATATGCATAAATTATATATCTTTGTGTATATAAACTGTGTATTGATACTGATATAGTTTTAAATTAAACATCTCTATATTTGGTTGCTTTAATATATGTATGTGTGTTGCACGTTTATATATATATATATATGACATATTGCCACATATTCTTTAAACCTCTACTTCTGACATAACTTTAAATTTAACCATAAATGACTATGATTTATACAAGATGATAAAACAATTTAAAGTCTAAATTTGAATTGTCTCTGTAGTATGAAATTTAGGTTTAATAACATTGTTGCATGATCATGGTAAAAAATCTATCCTATCCTTAATTTTAAATGATTGGTATTGGTTTATGAATCTTACAGTATATTATTATACATGTTTTAGCTAAACTAGTAGTTCTTGTTCTATGACTAATAATTTGTCATAGTTCACTGAATTGATTTAAAAAATAGGACCAATAAATTTTTTATTTCTGTGTTTTAGGGTTTTTTCTTGAGTGTGACTTTTGCAACTATTATTAGACTCAAGTTTATGAAAAATTATAGTTTGCAAGGATTATTCAGAAACATGCTTGTGATACTTCCATATTCTAAGTGTAGAGAAAGACAAACTTTTGGATAAAAGTGTAAGTTTTCCATATCATCAGTAGATTCTCTAAATACAGAAAAATAACATCATTTTAATTTGCCACTTGGAAGAATTTTAATTTTTAAGGAACTCTGGTAGTTCAGATCATGAAATCTCAATGGAAATTTTGATTGCAAATTTTATGTGCATTTTTTTCACTTCAGAAGATTCTTCCAAAAACAGTAGAATAATCTCCAGAGAGGAACTTGGACAGGTTAGGACTCCACATATGCTTTTTCTCCTAAGGAAATTTAACCATGTTGGCGATGTGTAAAACACAATAGAATTCAGTTTATTACTCAATATAAATATTTTTTATGTTAAACATAAATGCATAAGGCAATATTTCGCTTAGAAATATGATTTATTTTTTCAGTTTTCTATTGTTGCTATAACAAATTGAAACAAAGTACAAATTAATGAACCTATAAAAACTTGAAACAGTATACATACACATTTTTTTATTCAATCTAGTATCAAAACCTCCTAAAGTTTAAATTCTTCTTGATGTCTCTTAGTCACATCTCCTTTTTTGATCAAGTCAGCTAGATTATTTCCTCTGCTATCTAAGGATCATGTGACTCACAAATAAAAATATACACATGTATATATGCATATACACATATTTATATATATGTATATGTATACATTTATATGTATGGAAGTCAGGAGTCATATAAAAATGACACATTCAAAATCAACATGTATGTGAGCTCCCAGAATACATCCTTTCTCTCTGCTTTCTGTTACTAGACATTGCTATTCTTGTGTCTTGTCCCTAAAACCCACTGACTTGAATTTCTTTTTGACAGCTCTTAGTTTCATCTCTGTCCTTGTCTGTTCAGCTCGAATGCTTCTTCTGTTGTCTAAGGATCACGGGACTAGAGTTAGTCATCTTAGAAAAATCTAGAAGAGCATCAGCCTTAGGACCACTGAAGCTCATTCAGACATACAGTTACTTCTGTCGTGTGAAATATTGGACAGGTTCTAGGGATTCAGTTGTTATTATATTTGTGGAATAATATTTTGTCATCCACACATGTTCAAACTAACCCAGTTCCTTATGAAATTTGAAAATGCTATATGTGAAATGAGTAGACGTAACAAAATGCAGTCATGGTATCTCCAAAGTTAATATTTTTCTTTGTTTGCTTTGGATAAGCTTGAAATTTGATGAAGAATTATGCCTAATACTTGAATGAAACAAAACATGATCTACTATATTTAAAAAAGCACATTTCTATTGTGACCAATTTGCAGTTGCAATTAGGGAACAAATTAATAATGTAATTTAATTTATTACCTCTTAATTTTTTTAAAGTTTATTTAATGTGATTATTTTTCGAAATAGTAAGGACTATAAGCACAAATGCTCTACTTGATCTTATTACTGGAACAAAACAAATATAGATAACCTATAGTGCTTGAAAAGACCTTCCCTTCTTAATTGAAAACAAACAGAACCTAAGCTAAATTAAATGAGTGTTTAATCTTTCATCCCAACACAAAGGTTATTATTTCGTGTAAGTGTGTACATGGAGATGAAAGAAATGAGTAATTGATTACTTTAACTTTGGGAAAGTCTAAGCTTAACAAGTTAAAATATCAACAAAAATACACAGTTGCATTTTAAAGACTTTGGAATGTTTTGATTAAAATTCTTAATATTTGCCTTTGGCTTGAAACTCTGGTAAAAACTGCAATCAGCTTCTGAAGGGATCATGGAAATCATTATTTGACATTTCCAAAGAACAGAACCAGACTTCCCTCTGAAACATGCAAAAGGATAAAGAAGTTTTACCAAATCCTCGTGAGGGACTCCGAGTCCGTATTGCATTTGTTTTAAGAACCACTTGGTTTATGGCAACAAATTCCAAAGACAGTAAACTCAGCTTCATACAATTGCAACAACATTTTCCTACAATTGAATATTACTTATGAAGATGCAGGACGTCTTTTATTCCTACTTGTAGGCAGAGTTTTTGTCTGGACTGCAAAGCTCCAAACTAAATGCACAGAGGCGTAATATTAAATATAAATACTCAGCCAATAGCTTAGACTTGTTACTAACTAGTGTTTCCACATGTCTTACCTTCCCTCTGTCACGTGGCGGCTCATTGTCTCAACACAGCATGCTCATCTCTGCTTCCTCTGAGTGTCCTCATACTCCGACTTTCTTCTTCCCAGAATCCCCCTAGTCTCATCTCCCACCCAGTCTCTCCCCGCCCGTGACAGGCCAATCAGCTCTTATTAGCCAATGATAGTAATACAGATTTACAGTGTACACTGATTGTTCCATATCATGTCCTCCTTTTGTATCATTATAAAGGAAGATTTTAACTTTAACACAGAAAAATGTGTATAACAGAAACAGTTATCAAGTAAGAACTGCATTTACAATGTTCAGTCCATTTGTATTTGGCAAAATTAGAAGAAATGCCCTACTTTTTATATCTTTGTGAGTCTAAAGATTTATACCTAACTTATCTTTTATCAAAACTAAGGAAAACTGTAAATTTAACTCTAGTCTTTAATTCCATCAAAGACCCCAGTAGGGTGTGTTACCTAACAGCAGGGGCATTTGGCTTCTTGAACAGTCACCCAAAATTCTTCTGTAACTTTGGGGCATCGAACTTTGGCTTGTATAAGCATATCAACTCCTCACAAGAATTAAGGGGAGGAGCATGGCTCTTACTTCTCTGAAAATGTCGTAGAAGAAACATTCTTCAAAATATGCAGCAGAGCAATAAATTATGCTACTGTTGTGTAGGTTTTTGCAGCCTTGAGACATCTCTGTTTGAAATCATTTTGTAGAGTAGCACCCTCTACTGGACATTTCCTTTCCCTTTCTGTCACCATGGACGCTGTGTTTCCATGTCTAATACAATCTGACAATACTTAATTACTAAAATTTATATATAGATAAATTATATCATTAATGAGGCATGGATACATTAACAAATAATGAATAAGTACAGGGGAAATAAATTGTACCACATATATATTTAAAGATGATTAAAAAAATAATTGAGGCAAAGGATGATAGTATGGGAATAAAAAACTAAGCATAATCACAAATTTCTCTAGAATTTTTAAGTGAATGTAGAGCATGTCAAATTCCTGATTGAAGGAACCATTTTTGTTCGAATGTCAAAGAATCAGGGAAATATGTTTAATGACCTATAGTCAAAGCCAAAATGTCTCAAAGTGATTTCAACACAACACAGGCAATTTTCAGAGTCATTTTGAAGACACTTTCCATTAAGGATGCATTCACTGTGTTAGTGTCCTTTGATGAGCAATTTCCCCAAAGCCAAGAGGAAAGTGAGATTTCTGCCACAGTCATAGAAATACTCCCTTATCATTGGGAATCTTTGAGTTATGGCATCAAGTGGCATTCCAGTTTTAAAATTATCACCAAAACCATTATTGAAATGACCTCAAATGAAACTCTTATTTTTTGTCATTAAGCGTCTGCAAATCAATAGTACTTACTTTATTTTGTCATTATATAGCTTGATTGCACAATCTCTACAACCAATTAATACTCAGTTGTTAACATACATACATTTAGAGAACATAAATTTAATGAAACTATTTCTAGTGATACTCTGCTATATTCATAGATTAGTGTCTGGCCCTCTTATTAGAGAGGCTTCTGCTAAAAGTTAATGGGAACAAATAGAGAAACGCCCTGTGAAACATTAGGCTGAGCTCAGAGAACACTGAGGAACAGGGAGAGGAAGAATTGAAGGAGACTCAGGATTTGAGGACACAGGAGAACTTTGCCCATAGAATCAACTAGGCAGAGGTCATAGGGCTTTAGAGAGACTGAACCACCAATCACAGAGCCTGCATGGGTCTGCAGTAGATCCTCCGCATATATTCTGTGGTTGTTAACTTGATGTTTTTGTGGGACTCCTAACAGTGGGAATTGACTTTGACTCTTTTGACTGCTCTCAGGGTCCTTTTCCTACTACTGGGTTTCCTCATCCAGCCTAACATGAGATCTTGTGTCTACTCTTATGTCTTGTTGGCCATATTCAGTTGATATCCCTGTGAGGGCTGTTCTTTTCTGAAGGGAAATGAAGGAGGGATCTAGGAGAGAAGGTACGTAGGTAGGTGGTTGGCTTAGTTAGGGTTAAGTATGGTGAATTGTTTCATCCCCAATATTATCCTCTCCTGTTTATTTGTTCCTATTGCTGTTTAGTTTACTTCAGTAACTTTGAATTTGTTTGTTTTTTCTATCATTAGCATAATTTTCTTCTAGATAGAGACAAAATATATTAGCTCTGTATCTTGGTGTAGATTTGATTTTAAGACTGTATTTATTCATTGACCTATGGGCAAGAATGCCAAGCTCAGGTAAACCATTACACTCATTTTCTGAATTTCTGTCCACAGTGCTCGACTTAGAAAAAGTGAGATGAGGAGAGGATCTGATATAATTAGAAGTTTGGAGCCAAAAGGAACCAAATCTAATCTCCCTCCACCATTCCCAGGTGAAATTATTTATAATAATATTGAGTTTTCTCAGTGGTTTCTTACATCACGTTGCTTCTTAGGTATCTCACTGATGCCCATGTTATAAGTACAGCAATAGGAACAATTTAAAATTAATATATATCTCAAGACACGGTGGCCTATGCCTTTTATTCCAGTACTCGGGAGACAGAGGCAGGTGGATCTCTGAGCTGGAGGCCAACATGATCTACAAAGGGAGTGTCAGGTCAACAAGAGCTACACCAAAAAACAAAACAAACAAACAAAAAACAACACAGTCACAAAAAAAGAATGAAAGAAAACAGCTAGATTTCTTGATGTCTAACAGGAAACATTTTTGTATTATATGCTTTTAATGTATATTAAAAATGAACTAATAATGTTTCATAAGTTTTGACAGCTCAGACTAATTTCATTACATAGCATTAATATAAAGAATATCTTCAAATTCACTGTAGTTTGTAAGTTCCTAAAGCCATGATTGAGGGATTAAAATGTTTTATTTCTGAGAAACTAAAAGATCCCCAAAGATTTCATCTATGTGTCAAAATATGGGTTTTCTTTGGGATTAAAATTAAAGGGAAAAAGACATCATACCCTTAATCTGACTTGGTATCAGAATCAGAACTACACACAAGCCGGCCCATATTCTTGGCCTCTTTCCATTCTCTTTTATTGTTCTTGTTTTGGTTTTGCCATTTTGGTCTCCTGTTGGTGTTCTTATTGTCTTGAGACACGCCCCACTATATAGCCCAGGTTGGCCCTAAACTCTTGGTTTTTAAAGAGGCAGTCGATGTTAACAACTCAGTTAACTGACTTGACTGCCATCCCAAGGTTATAAGATAACAAGGAATTTTGAATAGCAGTGTATTTGAAGACAGACTACTAGTTGGACTGAAAGAGAATAACAACCCAACAAATTTGTTATATATAAATTATAACCTACTGAAATAATTTAAAAGGTACATTAAGAATAATTAAAATGACTACAAAAATTCCGCAGAATCTGATATATTTGTTAGATCTATCCAAAATGAATACATAACCAAACACAGACCATTCTAAAGCATTTGAAAGGATTGCTAGATACCAATAGTTGTAACTCTAAGAAATTTTTACATCAAAAGACCAGGATGAAAAATAATGATTATTGAAAATCTCACCCATACACATAAATGCAAGTGTTATTCTGTCATTTGAATGAGCACAGTCCCTACTACAATATAAATGCTCCAAGACTGCAATAAAAATCAGATTTTTACAGTCCATTTCTGAGGGGAAAAGTCACTCATCTGGGTGTTTATTAAATCAGCAACTGAAAGATTTCAATATTCCCAAACTCTAAAATGCAACTTATAAAAACTTTTCTACTATATCGAGAACAAAAACACCTTGAAACATGATTTATTGTAAGAATCAATGATAGATTTTTGAGATTAGAAAAGCGGCATAAAATCTACTGCCCTATTTGAAAAACTAAAGATAACTTAATTGCCCCCAAGTAATGCAGTCCAGAACTGGATAAAGTCAAAGCATTTTTGGCAAGCTAGAAATGGAAGGGGATTTTGTTAATTTTGAGGAAAAAAGCAACCAGGAAATTTCTCACTAGAGCAAAATGTCAAGATCATTTCTTTAATATCAAGAGCAAGGGCAGGATGATCACGTTCATCTTTCACAGCTGCTGAACAATGCTGTTTTCTGAATTAGGTCCACCAAATACTGCTGATTGCAGATACTATTTCCCTAGAATTAAATGTATCTGTGTATCTATTTGGGGTAATTGATTTTATTATATTTAATCACCCTTTGATTTAGTTGCCTGTTCCTTCGTTTTTTTATCACTTTCATCACGTTTCTCAAAATTGTGCATGGCCAATTAGACGATACGAGAAATATCTTTTTATCCTGTTTAGTCACCTTGAAATTTCTCTGCTTAGTAATTCCTTAATGTTTCTATGTTGGTTCATTTAAATGCATTTGTTTTAACTACGTTTTTAGTTGGATCTCACGATTGTGACAAGCAGCTTGAATCTGTTAAGTGGGGAAGATATTTTACTGTCATTATTCCATGATATTCATATGCAGCCTTCATTCCACTAGCCATTTTCATTACCAGTCTATATGAAGATGGTTCCCTTCTATTTTGTCTATGCATCTCTTTGAATTCTAAGCAGATGATTAAGAAATGATAATTTTATTTATGGCGTTGTGACATATATTTGATGAAAAGTTTTGTTTTCTTTCTGATTCCAGCTTACAGTCATTCCTTCTCAGAAAGCCCAAGCAGGAACTCAAGCAGATACTCTCCCCACACGAACTGTCAAAGGCAAAGAGAAAATCACACATGCAAGCACACATGCAATATACATACACACAAAGAGATCGACATGCAAATGTGCACACATATGTGCACACCACACATACACATGCACACACAAGGACACACATATCCATCCTTACAAGCTTGCTTGTTTGCTTTCATCTTTGTCTTCTTTTAAGCTCTTTAGGAAATCCTGATTGAGGAATGGTACCTTCAACAATAGGGCAGGTATACTGACATCCGCAAGTAAAGACAAGTTCCTACGGAACTTGTACACAGTTCATCTTGATCTAAATAATTTATCCTTGACATTCTTCCTAAATGACTCTAGAACATGTTAATTTCAGCAACAACACCCAAAACAACTAGATAGATTTTGCTAAAGTTATACACATAGCTTTAAAATTACCAGGGTGGAAGTGTTGATGACTGATTTATGGACTCCTTGTTATGCCTAATACTGCTGATTTGAAAGCGCAATGAGCTGTCTAGTTCCCAACCACTCACAGTTTTCCTGAGTCCAATGCCGCATCAGGCTTATAGAATGAAAATACAGAGCGATCCAGTTCAAGCTGTACTATACTCTCATGGATAGCAAGTGGAAATTTTCCCATGTCTTACAAAAGTATCATATCTGTTGGATTCTATGCTCAAATGGTATTACTTTAAAAATGAAGAAATGTTTTAACTTGGAATGCCAAAGAATTGAAGTGGTACCTTGAGTTAATAAATTAGTATCTTCAAGGCCTGGAAAGCATTTGCTGCAACTCTAGAGGACCCAGATTTGGTTTCCTGCACAAACAGTGGGTACTGCTTACAGTTTGTAGTGGATTCAGATCCTGGTGATAAAATACTCTCTTCTGGCCTTCCTAGGGTCCTAAATAGACTCATCCGTGTACACAGATAAAAAGATAAAAATACATCCTTTTATTTAACATTTTATTCAATTGCTTGAATAAATAGCTTGCAATTGAGCGTGTTTACAAGAATATGCCTGAAAATATATATGAAGCTGTGACAACTAGAGTCTAAATATTTGTAGTCATGAGGGTAGTATGCTTCATGAATAACTAAATGACTTAAGAAGATGAAATAAATTAAAATTATAAAATACATTATAAAATAGTCCTAAGAGAACAGGCACTGTTTATAATACTTAAATACACATACAGCTTAATCTAACATATAAGCAGGCACATCTGTTGCTTCAGATTTTTTTTTATTGTAAGTTTGGGGAAATCACACACCATTCAAAACAGAGCTATACTTACTGTGTATTTGCCTTTCCTCATAACATACATACATGCTAGTAACATACATACATGTTAATATTGCAAGAATTTTCACATCTTATCAAAATACAGTTTTTAAAAAATGATTCTTTTACCTCTTATTTAGAAAGTATTACAAAACTCATTGAATTTTATGAACACCAATTTGATTGCTCAGTTCATTGGAATCTTTCCAAATTTGCTTGTTATTTTCCTAAAACAACTCAGATACAAATATTTCTTACTACCCTTTCTTTCTTTCTTTCTTTCTTTCTTTCTTTCTTTCTTTCTTTCTTTCTTTCTCTCTGGTTTTTTGAGACAGGGTTTCTCTGTAGCTTTGGTGCCCGTCCCGGAACTAGCTCTTGTAGACCAGGCTGGCCTCGAACTCCCAGAGATCCGCCTGCCTCTGCCTCTCGAGTGCTGGGATTAAAGGTGTGCGCCATCACCGCCCGGCAATCCTTTCTCTCTTTTTTATTTATTTTAAGGACTTTACTGTTTTTCTTTTTTCTTCTAAGCCTACATATATTGCTACTCTTTAAATAAAAAAGAAATAACATAAGAACATCAGACTGATTTATTTTTACATTTTGATCATTAGCTATGGTCATATTATTTCACTGTTAGAAAAAATATTATGCATACTTTATTTTTTTCTGATATTTGTGGAATTTTAGGATACATACATATATAGACATTTGTGAGTATACTGACATTAAAATAAAGCACATGAGACACAACACACCTATTCAATCTTTATAACTGCAGAATGTCTACATCTATTCTTTATTATCAAATAAACATATAAAATAATTACTCTGGAGTTGTGTCTGACTACTGTGTTTTATATTTTATATCTTCCATATTTACAAGCATATAAAATAAAATAATAAATATCTGAATGTTTGATATAACAGCTGCTTGTTAAAACAAAGTGTGTCCAAGATGAAAAATATGTGATATGATACCAAGTAAATGTATCAAAATTATTTTTATACTGTGACAATTACAGACAAATATATTTTATCATTAATTCTTATAAACTTTGCCTTTGTATGACTCATGTTGCATGAGCATAAATACTCACGCATAAAATATTACATGTATTTTGAATCAATTATAAGTATTTCAACCACAGAAGTAGTATAATTTACCACTTATTAGTTTAAAAGCCTGAGAGATACAGGAGATACTTTATAAAATTATGGCATGATTGGTTCCCCACTTGAGAATACAATATTTCCACTGGGTGATATCTAGAGCCTTTTATATACTAATTCTAGCATTTAATAGAGATAATTTAAAAATCTATCACGGAGAAATTTGAAATAAATTGGTCAGTTCAAGTGGATGCAACTTGAGTGTGTTTTTAATCATTAGTATCAGAGGACGGGGTAAGAGAGGAGTCAGATGAGCTGCTTGCAAAACATTCTGCATCCCATTTTCCCTAGAGCATCAGAGCTTAGACTCAATCTTTTCCAGATTAAATGGTCTCATTAATGTGACTTATGTAAGTTTCACATGTGTGGATTTCTACAGAATCTCAGACCCTCTTCTTCACTGTAACTGGGAAGGAAGGGGTAAGACTACTTACTGTTTTGAGTTGTTTCTGTTGATTTACACCATTTTATTTATCAGTGGAAGAGTATGTTCAAAGAGACCCTTTTTTAGGACTCGCCTCATTAAGGTTCTAACTTAACAACAGAATGGGTTATGATTTCAAGTCCCAACAAGCCAAAGATGTATGGCTATATTGCACTCCTATGATCAACTAGAACCTATCAAACAAGGCCGGACAATTACAAAAATCCATTATAGCATGCAGCATGATAAACTGCTCTGTGTTGACCTATGAAATTCATTTTGTCCATTTTTAATCCCTTACTACCCGCTTTGTTAAAGCAGAACCATTTGCTCGCAGTTTCTGAATTCAATAACTGACATTTATGGAGGCCAAGCCAGTGGTTGTTGGCCCCAGTTCTTGTTTTCAGTTTTCTCTCCAAGCGAAATGTGGCAGCCAAGAGCAAGATTGGGGGAAAGTGTGGAACTGAACTGGCTTTGCAAGAACCGGAAACCCTGGACGATGGGGTCAACTGTGTGTGTATACGCAGGGTTTTTCCTATTGTGAAATCTTTTAATAAAATATTGAATATAGACAGTGTATGGTTCCGTACATTCTATGGGAGTCAGTCTTTCAAGGAGAATGAATGAAAATCTTTTTATGTGCTGTTCAATGCCTCTGGTGACCTAAGGTTGTAACAAAATGTCAGAAAAATCGACAAAGTCAGATATAATTGGAGCACCTGGGTGGGAACATGTGTATAAATGGCATTTCTGCCTTGACTGCAGCCGCAGGAGCAGCGGAACAGCGCTCTTGCTCAGTGCTAATACAAAGCCATATGTGGTGGAATAAAACGCAGGACAAATATACAAATACATCTGTTACTACAGATTGTTCAGCCTTTTAACACCCGTAGATGTCTGTTTGGGGTCTGAAACTGACTGCATCCTACTGTTTTATGTATTTCTCGGCAATTCTGCGAGATTAGCGGAGCCAAACTTGCAGATTTCCGCAAAATGGTAATTCTCTTATCAACTTTTAGAGTGTTGGAGCTATAGCGCTCTTTTACTGTCTTCTTTTTCTTTTTTCCTGAATGAGTAACCCTCAAAAACAAACTGTTTGGGTGCTGGTGAGTTGGCTCCATGAGCAAAGGCTCCTGCTGCCACGCCGGAGGACAAGAGTTCAATCTCCATAACCCACATTCTAGAAGGAGATAACTGACTCCACGTTGTCCTCTGACCTTCATAGACACATCATGGTCTACACACACATGCAAACACACCCCTCACACACAAACATACATACATACATACAAATAAATTAGTAAGTAAATAAACAATAAGTTTGTTTTGGCATAGTCTCGGGTACTTACTTTATCTCCTAATACGCCTATGACAGAATGGTGACGTAATCTAATGGCTATTAATTATGTTTCTACATTCCAAGGCCCCTTGCAAGCTTTTAGTAACAATGTATCTATATTACCCCACTCCTTGTTCCTCTCACTTTTCTCTCTTTCCTCCATTTTTTCATCATATCTGTCTGACTTTTAGTCTGTCTGTTAATTAGAACATCTCTTATTTCTTTATTTGTACCTTTTGATTCATTAGTTTTGAATATCTATCCCCCTGTTTTAGGGCTAATTGTTCCTACTGACTCATTGTGTCTATGCAGTGACTCTCTGACTCCTTCAGTGAACTCTATACACATGTTCTACGAAAGCTCCAGCGTTTCTCCTGCAAAAGACTCATGTGAGCAATCTCCCAATTCTCAAGGATGTATGCACAACCGTATCCAGGTTCTCCCTGATGATATCTTCCCTTGTTAATATGTCTAGATTGTCTTCTATTTTATCAAACCCATCTAGGAAATTTACCAATAAACTTTGTGCAATTCTTTTTGGAAAAGCCTTGGAGTACCAGTGGTTCCATTGATTTGGTTTTTGTAGATGCTCAGTGTGACAAGTCTCCACGGATGGCTCTGATTCTAGGAGAATTCTGACTTGTCCATTACCCTAGTTCACTCCGATAAAAGTCTTGTTAGAAGTTTCTCATCTTATTAGAGACATGGATCTACTCAAGTATGCAGGCCTTTGTCACTTGTCTTTTTAAATTAGAATTTAATCATTAGGATCTCACAAATTAAAAACATCTCACAACAAATGTAGCCAGCTCAAAAGCTATGTTTGTTTCAATGATGTATGTAAGCTGCCATAACTGTAAAGAAGTATAGCAAAATATTCTTTGTCTTCAGTAGAAACGTTAGGTGTAAATCCTCTTAAAATCTGTTTCAAGTGAAAATAGTTTCTCTTAGGGTGAGCTACAGAATCCAGATCTTCTGTTGGCTTCTTCCCTACGTACATTTTCTCTTGCCACTGGAGAGAGACAGAGGATGGGCACAGCCATCTGCTGTATAGCTGTAATACTATTGTCCCAATAACTATCAGCAAATGAGTTGGGAACTACAATCCCTGACATTGTATTTCTGCTCCAAAGCCTTTATACGAAGAGGTTGGGAGGGGAGTGTGCGCACCAGTTTTAGTCTTTGTGCTGGAGGAAGACATTTTACGCAAATAAGGCAGTTAAGAGGAAGGAATCCCTAACACTTCAAACTAGCTCTCTTGGTTATGTTTTTTTTTTTTCTTTCTGGATTTAATGTATATTTCTTATGTGAGTTTTCATAAGCTGGTAGTTTTTTTTTCCCCCCAAATAACATTCAACATTTCAAAGGTGATTCAGAAGTTAGAGAGATAGCTAAGTGGTTAAGACCATAAACATTTCTGGGAGAGGTTCGGAGTTCCTTTCCCAGCAACAGTATCTAACTGTTTGCATCGGATTATAACTCTAGGCCCTTGAAATTCAACACCAGCTTCTGAACTGCTGAGGCATCTGTGCTCATATGAGAACTAACGCACCCCTGTCACATACACACTTGCACACACACACATACACTCAAATGCATATGCATGTACACACACAGACACACCCATGCGTACATTTAATTACAGGTAAGAAATCTTTTAAAAATGGTGGTCCTCACAGCAACATCCCAAAATCTAGCAACAGAGAATATCAAAAGTTATATCTTTCTTTTTGTGACCATGGTCCTACTTCTGGAGCACAAAAACAGGTCAGCAAAACCAACTTGAAGGACAATGAGAAAGAGGACAATGGTGTAGAAAACCATTCATCCCAGTATGCTCAGCATCTGTTACTTCCCCAGCTAAGGTTCCAGGGGAATCTGGGTCTTTAACCTGAACTTACTCTGTATTTCTAACCACGAGATATGCACTTTTCTGAGCAGAGTATAAAATGCTTTGGACAATCATCTTTATGCCAGTCCTCTCTAGACACAGATCTGTTTCAAACTCTCCAGGTCCCACAAATATTCAAGGCATAGAAGAATTTCTGCTCAACAAATAAATCCAGAGTTCTGATGGAAGTTGGAAAACAGAGAATAGTGTGAATTAAACCAAGATTCCTTGACTTCAGAACCTCACCAATGAACCTGTTCTTTGGAAAAGGTAAGTCTTACCATTGCACATATGGATAACCATAGAAGTCATAAATAAATAAAATAAAATATGAAGGCATGTAAACGGAGAAAAGACTCAGGAAATATCTGTTCTAGTTCTAGCATTCTAAAGTGAATTTTCTATGAAGTTTTACAGAATAGCCTTCCTACTTATTTAATAGCGATTTATAATCTACTGCAGGTGGTGAATCTCATGCTTGTTTACCCAGTGGGCCTTCATTTTGAAACCACAATTAGAAAAATGTGGAGATAATTCAATTCCATGCTTAAAACAAGCCTTATATGCAATCACATATCTAACTACAAGTTTATGAGCAAGATAGATCATTTGCTAGACAATCTGAAATCACTATATTCATACAGCATTCATTTCCTAATGCCGAAACCAATCATATGCTTCACTTTGTGTGATCAGCGGAGCTGGCGCATTCCTCAACGAGTAAACACATTAATTTGGTATTCAAATAATATCGAAGCAATAAAATTATAACTGAGGAAACTCAGCTAAATTCTTTTTTCCCAACTATTGTGAGCACTTAATGTCATTTTTCAGCTTTCTGTAGTTCATCTTCCCGTATGTTTCCACCTCTCCTCATGATGTATTTCTTTTGTATTTTATCTTCTGTTTAAAAATCTGTTTTCATACTTGATAATGAATATTAAAATTTTCTCTGGCTCAACTACAACTGTCTTGGCATTTTGGGAATTTCATGTGTTATTCCAAGATCTGAATAAACATTTCCAAACAGGTAAGCAGGTTCTATGGAAAAATAATCAATATATAAAGCAATTTCAGAGAATATCTAAATTGTTCCAAATAATTTCCCTAAATGACTAATCTAAAATTAGGGAAATGTCAATAACAAATATCCCATCATAAGATACTCTAGAACTCTGAAGTATATTGACATTATAATTATATCAGATATGCCACGTTTATTAACTATTCATGTATAATGAACCAGTCATGTATACTTTGCACCATTTCAGCTATAATTCCTGAATTAATGAATCCATTGATGAAGTAATAATTCTCATTGATAGACTTTGCAAAATCCTATGAGCTAAATAAGAAGATATAGGGGACATTGGGGGGGACATTTAATTCTAATCATAAATATTGTACGTATAGGTTAAATGGTACATACTTTTAGCTATTGGTACATTGGCAATATACTATCTTCATGTGAAATACAAAACAAGCATTTATCCCTCATGGGTCTGTTTCTCTGTATCAATAAATAGGTTCATATTGAGATATGTGTGTATATTGAGGGCCACAGTGTAGGTATAGATCGGTTCTCCGAATGTCACTTGGAGACGAGAGGAGGCAACAGGTCTCTGGTGCTTGTTGATATTGCAACAAAGACAGTAACATATTGGATTAAGTCCTAACACAAATCACATTCCAGAATACAGTTATAATACTCACCAGCATCTCCTTGGACAAATCAAGTGGTCTGGCTTTTACTTGAGTTTCAAGATCACAAGTTATCATATAGTTTTCCTATATGAGTTTCATTTTGGTTGATCATTCTCCTGTCTCCTTATATCCCCAATCTTATCACTCCACCAACCTGTTTAAACTTTTTCTGACCCCATTATTCATCCTCTTTGCTTTAATTTAGTATTTAATACACTATCCTCTCCTTAACACGTATCCAAAGATCATGGCTTTCGATTCCTGGCTTGCATTTTCTCTTGGTCAACAGACAAAGCAAAACATTTGAAGCTAGTAACCATATATGAAAAAGAACCCATGCAATTTGGCCTTTGCAGCCTCAGTGAAGATATTCAGTATTAAGTTTTCAAATTCTATCTATTTTCCTGAAAATGTGTGATTTTCTTCCTCTTCCAAGCTCAGCAATATTCCACTCTGTATACATATACCACATTTTCAGGACCCATTCATCGGCTGATGGAGATACAGGTTCATTCGATTTTTTTTTTTTTTGCATATCACAGCAGATCATTTATCTGATTTTTTTAAGCACTGGAAATATAATAACAATAAACACAGATGTACAAGTGTCTCTGTAGTAAGATAAAGTCCTTTAAATGAATATCTGCAATATAATTAGGCTATATGACAATACTTTTTTTGAATGTTTTTGTGCACTGAGTTCTACATTCAGAATTCAAGTGGAAAGAAAATGTGGATGCAGAAATGTCTTACTCAGAAATAGATAGATTACAGATACCTACCTCACAAAAAAAGAGTTTACAGGCCTGAAACTAGGCTTGTGGGTTTGGGCAGAAAAGGAAATAACACCTCCAAACAAGATTTTAAAAGAAGGGAAATCGGAGAGAACCTGACACACAAATGCAGCAGAGGCATAGTAAGGATTCAGATGATGAAGAAGATGATGATAATGATAATAATAATAAAATTACAATGAAGAGGGGTAAATGAGCGTGTGAGATTAATAATAAGAGAGCCTAGGGAAGATTTGTTGGGATAAAGAGATCAAAAAGAGTGGGGGAGGTGTCAGAGGAGAAATGTAGGAGAAGTAAGATCAAAGTACAACGACAGTTTCTTTGAAAGTGTTACAATGACATCCGTTACTTGATATAATTAAAATTTACAATAATAAAAAAGAAAAACAATTATTATGAATCAAATACTTGAACATCAATTACAAAACAGAGTTTTGAAAACTGTTTAACTGAGCCAGGAAGTCTGGATGAGGAGGCAGGGGGATCTCTGAGTTCAAGACCAGCCTGGATACAGAACTAGCTTCAAGAGAGTCAGGGCTACATACAGAAACCCTGCCTTCAAAATCTCCAAATAAATAAATAAATAAATAAATAAATAAATAAATAAATAAATAAATAAATAAATAAAACTAATTATTAGAGTCTTTGGAGGACCTAAGAGAAGCTTTCAGAACAAAGAGAAAGGATTGTAAAGAACAAATTGTAAATTACTAACACAGTACGAACAAAGGTATTACCGGTGGTTACAGCAGAATTTGAAGCACATGTGCAATGTGAGTTCACTAGAACGGATGTGAGGATGATACTTACCTTTTGTAATTACATAAATGAGGGTACCATTCATTGAACACAGGAAAAAACTGTAATTTAAAAATAGCCATTTCATTGCTCATTTTTGGTCGGGTATTTGAATCATCCACGTGGAAATGTCAAGAAGATCTTAGAAAATTCATGTTTTTAAGTCAAAGAGAGGTGGAATAAAGGCAAAGTTCTGCTCAGCAAGGGCATGTCAGTGATAAGTAAGCAGATTAGCATTGATGAGTTTCATAGTGTGCTTAGATAAAGAGTCAACAATAAAGAGAATTGTTACATTTAGTCATATTTAAAGAAAGTTTAAAATGCCAAAAACATTCACTCAAATACTATACAAGCAGAAATCAAAGGGTGTAACTGTTTGGCCAATTTAGGCAAAATCACTACCTCAAAATATTTACCCTTAATTAGGGAGTAAGTGTGGCGTTAGCTACTAGGATCTCCCTTCTGCATACTAGAAACTGTAACAAATACCATCTAGATATTTCCATTTTCTGTCAGGTCTACTGTTTCCGAGGCAAGAAGAACATCTCCAATCTGCTCCTGTGTCCTGAGCATGTCCGTGTTTGCTCGCATAAAAACGGTGGCTTCCACTGATTGGAGGTGATACCGTAATAGACAAAAAATATGATTCTGCATGCCTTAAAATGATTTAAGTTCAATCTTCCCAGTAAGATTTTCCTCTTTAGCTCAGAATCTCTTAGTATGGGACTTTTATGGCTTTAGCTATTTCTTTTCCAATGAGCAATTTCACAAATTTATGAAACACTGTAAATTCTGGAGCTGTGATCTTTCAGCTATGTTCTCCACTCTAAAATGACTTCTCGCTTTCTTATCACTCTTTGAACATGAACTAATGTCACTCTAGGAGGTGGGCACCTGTGGATTGAAGTTGGTGGCATATATTGCACAGGACTGAAATGTACTCTATTGTGCAGAAGTTCATCTCTTTTCTCTTGTAAACAAATAAGAAAATTCAGACTCTGGAATTTAGTCTGTTATTTGCTCTTACACACACCAAAAGATGTTTTTCTTTGTGCATAGACCACAATAAATGGGCTTCAGTAAAGGAAGAATACTTGAATCAGTGAATGAACACTTTGCAAACAGTTTAGGTATGCTATTACAATGTCACTAGTTAAAATGGAGTATAAAATACAGAAAATAAAATACACTGTGGAAGCCACCATTTTCTGATTTGCAGGTGTAGGTATATGTCCCCTGGTGGAAAGACAGCCCATTCTAACTTGTGTGTAGATTGCATCTCATGACTAAAATTGATTTTATTTTTCTGAGCCTTAACAGACTACTGGAAATTTTACAACAGAGGAAACGGTCTATCATTGCTTCTAACCTGTATATGTCAATCTATAACTTGTAGGAGTCTACTTATTAATTTTTTTCCTTTTCTCACTAGTGGCTGACTCTCATAATTAAGATTAGGTAGGCTCTTTGGATCATGGAATTAAATAATTATGAACCTTGCTGTTAGGGGAAATAAGAATTAAGCTTTGCAAGTCTCTGTTCACAGTGTGTCACCAGCCAGTACAAACCTTTTTTAAATGTATTTCTCACTCTATTGGACTATACAGCGTGCTTAAGCAAACTCCTCTATCATGAGTTGGCTTTATAGTGACTATAGCTTTTTGTACTCTTGAGCATCAGGGAGAATCTCAACACTCTACTGCTGAAGCATTCTAAGACATTCACTACTAAATTTAAAAAAAAAAGTAGCAAAACAGCAAGTGTGTGAAAGTAAAGAGTACATAGAAATACTACATAAAGTGTGAGTTCTGAGTTAGCGAGCAGAAACTCACATTTTGTGTCTCTGCTGCTCCCTTAGTTTGTCTTCAGTGACGTCAGTATTACTAGAAAGGACGTGAGGACATTTCAGGATTTCAATAAGCAGACCAATTCAGACACTAAGCCTACAGGATGATGACTCCTTGTGTTTCAATAGATCACAAAAGACAAGAAAAATGCTTCTTTGAAAGTATCTATGTGTGGCCATGCTTTCCAGCTCTGATGGTGATGGACTTGTATCCTTTTGGAGCCATAATCCCAAATAAACCCTTCCTTCTTTTAAAAGAAAGAAAACATTTCTTGGAAGCTGTGTTATTCAAAGACAGATGACAATGCCTAACAGCACACTTCTTCTATGATAACCAAAAGAATTTATTTATTAAAATGGTAAAAATAAATTTTTAGACACAACTCAATTTTATGTTGACCTAAGTTTCTTTAAAACAAAATGATCACAAGGCAGCCATGACTTTAGGGTTTCCTTAAAACAAGAGAAGAGTAGGCAAAGATAAGTAGTTATTCTTACTGAGTAGCTTCTCCATGTTGAGAATAATTCTGATTCCTGCCCTTGCCCTGATTTCCATCAGTAATATATTATATGGAGTTATAAGATTTCACAGTGTTTAGGAAACATATGCTTGTTAATTAGTCACTGGAAGGCAGGGTTTATTAATTTTACATTAACTTTAAATATGCCCTTAAGGGGCAAACATGGGTATTGATCAGATAGGATGCCAAAGATCAGTCAACCTTACCTGCTACGTCACACAAGTGAAAATAGAGGTCACAGAAGTTTAAAAGATCAACAAAGGATTTTTAAATTTCATGACTACATTAAATACATGTTCAACTTTAAGAAGAAATATTTTATACTGAATTTGATTATAGAGTGCCATAAATTATTCTTGTTTGTGAACTGGTATCCAAATAACTAAATCAGAAATACCTCTTTCAGCTTTCAAAGTATGCTGTGATTCAAGGTAAAAAAATATCCTAAGGAGGAGAGCTGATTTCTGTGCATTATTAAAAACAAGGTGACTATGAAGGGAGCACAAGTTCCTTAGAGTCTTCTATGGTCTGGCTGTGTCGCAAGGAAAGCTTTGACCTCAGAAATAACTGTAAGAATCTGGCACACAGGAGTTATGAAATTGTTTTTTTTTAAATGATTGTTAAATGGTTGAATGCCAGGATTGATTTTAAAAATGACCTCGAAGTATTTTTATAGGTACATCTGATTTCTCTTTTTCTGTCATATTTTTTAATTTAAATTAATCACTCAAGCGATAACGTGTGTAAATTGCTAAAACAGACGTTTTATGGGTCTCTACATTGGCAAATAGAGCTGGGGTTTTACAACTTTAATAACAACGATCCAGCTTGTTCCAATCACTGGGCAGAGTTCCACCGGGAGACAAGTAAGAATCTCAAAGAGGACCAGCATTCCTTTTCCTTCTGCCTTTCACTGGGACAAAAGTCATAAATAAAAACAGCACTATACCTAGGGGTGGACATGCAGTATTTTGTCACATACGCTTGTTAAACAGGAACATTCCTTCAAAGAATTTAGTCAAATAGTGAGTGGTGGGTGTAGCTCCCTTCCTCTGTTTGCCTGAGTATCTTTCCTGAGTCACATGTAAAGGAAATCAGCTCAGTGTACGTTTTTACCCTCAGTTATTGCTCCAAAATATGTAATCTATTGAAAGTGTCTGACCAAGCTGGAGGAAGACATCACCTGCAGTCAGATGTAGACAAAAACTTTCATTGAATATCAGAATTGACATGAAGTCACAATCAGTTCAGACTCAACTTTATTTCATGAAGAATTGTCTCTGGGATTTTCCGGCACTCATATAGCCAGCATATTTAAATTAGAAACATTCACTTCTGTCATAGAACTTGTGATACTAATGAGCTTTGAAAGAAAGTGAACTAGGTTCCATTTCAGTTTCTTCCAAAGAGATTATTTCCATTGAAATCAAAGAACAAACAAACAAAAAAAGATTATGCATCACAGGTTTTCAAAGGTATGGATTCTGGATTCTGGTGATACCTTAGAAAATAGTTCTAACATGGCAGACAGCAACATTGCAAACACCAGGAGAACACAGCCTTCTTAATCTACTAAGCAAAGCTCTTAGGTGCTCACAGAGACTGAAGCAGCAAACACTGGGACTACGGAGGTCTGCACCAGTGCTCTGCGTATATAGTATAACTGTTAGCTTAGTATTTTTATGGGACTCTTGACTTTGAGAATGGATCTCTTACGCTTTTACTTGCTCTTAGGACTCTTTCTCGCCTGTTGGGTTGCCATGACCAACTTTTATATAATAATTTTGCTTCATTTTATTATATTTTATTTGGTCATGTTTGGCTGTTACCTCTTAGAAGCCTGTTCTTTTCTAATGAGAGACAGAAAGAGAGTGCGTGGATCTGGATTGGATGGGAGATGAGGAGAAACTAGAGGGGACAGAACTATAATCAGGACATATCGCATGGGAAGAAAATCTATGTTAAATTAAAAAAAAAAATTTGAAGAGAAGTATCTGATAACTTGCTGAGTTTTGTGGCCTAAAACACTGTAGAAGGACCTCAATTGATAATTTGGTGTGGTATGCCTGTCACTTAAATTCTTGCATTTTTATTAATAAAGGAGACTATGATATGAGTATTGAGTCATCATAAAACTGTGGTTTTCCTTGATCACATCCCCATGAAATGCCAGCCTACAATGAATAGCTGACTTCTAAAACAGTGAGGACATAAATTTAACAACAGCCAGTGAGTTACAAAGGTTCCATGACCTTGGAATGAAGCTGTTATCTGGCCATCTCTTTGTTTATATACCTTTCAAACAGGAAACTCAGTCAAGAAATGCCTGGAAACTTCTCTCAAATCAGAAACACACACACACACACACACAGTGTTTAGCACAATCCAATAGCAATACAATGACTTAAATATTCTAGGAATGAAAAATAATATTTTTAAATCTTAATTTTTACTGGATCTTGTAAACAATGCTCTTGGCATTCTTTTAATATTTTACTAAAATATGTTGACGATGAATTGAATACTATAATAAGAGTGTATATATCACCTTATTACTATAATTATGCAAAATACAGTCTGTGTAAGTACTGCTGAAATTTTTGAAGTATTTACCAAGCTAATCTTTCAGAGTAGTAGTAATTTCTAAAACAAAGAGATACTCATTTTGATAATTTGTTGGCGCCTTGAAGTGATTGGCATGGCTATTTGTTGTCTGATTCAAAATGATTGATGTAATAAGTGTTCTTTTCTTCAGAAAATGATACTGTCAAAATTTTAACATTAATGCAACTTATATAATTTTATTTAGATATAATTTTATTTAGATATAACATATAACTTTTATAATAAAATTATTATCACAGGAAAAGAAAAACGTTTAGATCATCATACTTGTATTTTTTAGAATAAATCCATTTCTTTTGTTTGAGATGATTTTGTAATATACCAAGTGAATAATTTTCGATACAATTGTAATCAGCATGGCCTTGTACTGTATAGCAAGGGAGCACAGCTGAACTTGCCAGAATGTAATGCTTGGAAACCCTGCTAATTCAAAAATAGCTACCTCCTCCTTTAAGAACACTATTTAAGGGGTCTAAAATTCCTCAGAGAAATATTGAAAGTTTCTTTATATAAGAAGAAATAAGTAGAAAATATGAATATTTCCCTCAATACTTGTTCCCACATTAAGACATTCTTTCTAGGTCATTAGTTGCTTGTCAATTTTCTTGGCATTTAACTGTTATAAAAGCAACTCTTTAGTGAATATGGTATTTATCTCTTTGGCCTAATTGCTTTCTCTCTGTTCATTATTGTACATTTGAAAAATTATTTGAAAAATTAATATACATTTTTCAACTGTAACCATTATAAACAAAACGTGGCAATTGTTACATTAGCTTCAAAAGAGTCTATATTACTGTTAATTGTTTGCAAGTTATTAAAGAATCAGTGAATATAACCAACAAAACAAAAGTAGTTGTTGGGGACTTGAGCTTTTAAACTGCTGCATTTCAGTCTAAATCTATATTATTAGCCTATATTCCTCTTTTAAAAACATAAACTAGACATACCAATTCCCATATTCAAGTCCTTAGAAACATTTTCACAGATGCTCCTCCCAAATTCACTCATCATGAATTTTTTTAAAGAAATAAATTTCATTTCTATTCACAATTGAAATATCCTCCATGTAAATTTTATTTTATAAAATATAAATATTAGACTTAAAATTATTCCTCTCTATTTTGGGACAATACAAAATTTTGTGAATATTTGGGATTGCAATGGTATATAGGGTGAAAAGATAGAGTACGGGACATATCTAGGCCAATAAAACTTGTCTTTAGAATGCTATAATGATGGTTGTAAACCTACATGTATTTGTCAGTATCTCAGAGCCGTGTAAGTCAAGACCAGTTTCTAATAGAACCTGTGAATTCCAGTTAATAATGGCACATGGATAACAGCTTATGAACTGTAACAATATGCCACATCAATTCATGACATTAATAGGAAAAGCGGTGTTCAAGTATCTTCACATGGAAAAAAAAAACAAATAGAAATCACTACACTTTAAGACCAATTGTTCTGCTTACAGTTGCCTACCAAGAAATTTATCTGAATAGAAACAAAAATAATTCATGCCATACACCTTTTCAACTGTCACTAAAATATTAATAAGTGCAGAAAACTAATGTTAAGAAAGATAGGGGAGAAAACTTGGAGTGTTCTCTACTATGTGCACGGGCAGAATTCAACTGCTGAACACGGGTAGAACTTCTAGCAGCAGAAGAACATAGCTTGCAATATGTTGACGTCACCACTTTTCTTTAAGTTTAGTCTGAATGATGGTGCTGAAATTCATATTTGTGCTTCCATGAAGAAAACAAACCGCTTGAAGATCGAATGGGCATTTACTTAAGAGCCTTCCAGAACTGTCTCAAGGAATTTGTGTATAGAGACTACCTACTTTCTCTTGTATTCAAGTTGTTTTAGAACAGAGTCTTGTAATTTCTTTGTGCTGAGGTTCGTTTGCTAGGACGTTGTATACTTTCTTTACATTGGATAAAGGAGAGAAGTCTATGTGTCATACATCAAAATAAACATCATGATATCACCTATGTTTTCAGCTTACTTAAAAGAGGAGAGGTGTAACAAAGTGATAATGAGGAAAGTAGATATGGTTGATGTGATTACATCTTAGTTCTTCTTAATGTTAGCTAAATTGGCTAGCTGTTGATAGTCTGTGTATAAGCCACCCTCTAATTTATGGTTCTTAAAAAGATGTATGATTGCATGTATCTTATAGGAATCTCCCACTCTCCACTCAAATTAAGAGTATGTAATATTAGTATTCCTTATAAGGTAATATCATTAAAATGTATGTACTGCTACTTTCTTCAATTTTTAAATACTCAGAAAGATGCTTCTAAAAGTGTCACCAAATGGCAGTGAATAAAGGAAGAAAAAGAAGGAGAAAAGGAAAAAGTCTCACAACATCAAGCCAGGTCTACTTATTCTGCTAGCTTAATGTGCTATGGGCTTTGAAGAGCCTTATGCCATAAATTCATGAATAATGACGCTGAAACCTCCTAGGCATGAATTCTAAATTAGTCCTCGCTAACACCTCCTTCTATCTAGATGAGCTGATTCAACCCAAAAGTAGAGCATCACCTTTTTTCTTCAAAATACAACATTTTCTTTGATAAAGAACATGTCAGTCGATTAAATGATGAGAGATAATTCAGCCATACTATATTTTTGAATGGAAGAAACAAAATCAACAGGTTTTATTTACCTAGGCGTATATCATGAACATGGGCAAGGCTAAATCCATTGCGTCTCATTCACGGAAAATGCAAATGGTCCTAGTTGACTAAAGAAACTTCTACAGAATCCCTCGCACCAATGATGAATTGTGGAACTTGTCAAAGAACAGCTAGGAGAGCCATTGCCAATATGTCAGCCACAGTCACACCACGCACACGCGGTACAGTCACCGCATCTTCTCTTCTGAGCTGTCAGGATTTCATCAAGCCGTCTTCTCTGGATGGCCTCCACGCAGTTGTCTGGCTATTTCCGCTCTCTGGTTTGCAACTCCGCAAATACCAGTTGTCATTTCTGTAACCTTTCCAACAGCAACTGTGCAGTCTTGGGATTCAGATGCAGAATGTCTCATTCAACAATCCTCCCCCACAAACCATCTGCTCCTAGAGACATCAACAACTGTTGGCAGTGGGAGACTCTATCCAAAACTGGGGGAACTTCTTCAAAACGGTAAAGAAAAATTTTGTCAAAGACCTTAACATTTCAAGCACAGTATGAAAATAAGTGTGTTCTGCATTCAAAAACCAGTGTTTCTTGAAAAAATAAAGGAAAAAAAGAGATTTACATATCTTTTTTATTAAATGTATACAAATTGGTTTGAATTGTGGTATATCAAATCTTTAAAAGCATGCAATATGTAAAATAAAACCCCTATTAATGTACAAACCAAATGCTTTTTCTTTAAATATGGCTGTATATAAAATTATGTTTACAAGTACATATACATATGTATAATAAATATGCATGTTTGATTAAATATTTGCATGCACACATATATATTCATATTATAAGAAGTACAAGTATGCTGTACTTTGTTTCTTAATCTATTTTTCCAAACCCTAAAGCTACTTTAATCTTGGTCATAATATTCTGCAAATATTTTAATGAAACATAAACCCAAAGTAATAATCCTCCTGATTGTTACAATAATAGCAACTTTGATCTGTTTTGTTTTCTGTCCTTTCTGTCACTGAAGAAAAGGATTCGTTTTGGGGACAAAACTTTGTGCCAGTCAAAAATGTAAACAATATCCCAGAAAGCATATTGAGCTTTGTGTCACGGCAGCCCAAGTAGCAGTCATACAAGAGCAAGCACGAAACTTTATCATTTTCCTTTAACTCATTCTAAACATTCCCTGCCCTGGAGGAATTAGTGAATGAATTAATAATGCATGTTAACTCTCCTGCATTCCGAAAGAAATTAAATCTTCTAGAGGGATACTCAAAGAAAAGTGTTTGTAGAGCAGATGGTCCAGTTTCTTTTTTACTTATTATTATTTCAAAATAGCCTCACAAAATACAAATGAAATGCATTATTTTTCTCAATTTATGGAAAAGCATTAGGGGAGTCATTCAAAGTCACATAAAAATAAGTTTGTAGTGACATAACACCTGATTGGTGCTTCATAATTTCATATATATATATATGTATATATATATATATATATAAAAAATTTCAAAAACAACTCAAACTCAGCCCAGATATTGTTTCTTTTTGTTTTGATTTTATTGAAATAAAATGTCTTATTTTCATTAATATTACAAGATTATTCACCATAACATCATCTGTATAAAGATATTAGTCTAACATATAAATTAAAAACAAGTGAGCGGGCCTGGATCTGCAAAATCAGAAAGTCTACTACTATCAGGACCTATTAATGAGATACCTCAGAACCATATGATGTCATGACAGTTAAGACTTAGACCAAAAACTTTTTTTATGAATTCTTATTATTTTGTTGTTGTCATTGTTGTTGTTTCAATATATCCCAACCTCATTTTCCAGCCTGTCCGCTCTTCCCAGCTCTCTCCATCATTGAACGCCTCCTTCGTTTCCCTTCAGAAAAGAGCAGGCCTCCTAGGGACATTGGCCAAACTGATTGTATCAAGATAGTCTAAAACTAGGCACGAATCCTCATAACAGGAGTGGGTGAGTCAAACCTGTAGGAGGAAAACAGGTCCAAAAACAGGCGAAACAACCAGAGATTCCCCCATTCCCTCAACTGGGAGTTCCACAAAAACACCAAGCTAACAATCATAACAGGCATGCAGAGGCCCGTGTAGGCTCCTCCATTGCCTCTTCAGTCCCTGTGAGGGCATGCTTAGTTGACTCTTTGGGCTGTGTTCTCCTCATGTTCTGACCCCTCTAGCTCTTACCATTCTCCTCCCCATCCTCTCTGTGGTTACCTAAGCTCTAAGGGGAGGGATCCAATAGAAACATCCAATTTGGACTTTCTCTCCATCTAATGTTTGGCTTTGGGTCTCTGCATCTGCTCTTGCCAGCTGCCAGCAGAAGCATCTCTGATGAAAACTGGGTTGGGCACCCATTTATGAGTATAGGAGAATGTTATGAAAAATTATTTCATTGACTTTATTCCCTTCTACCCTAGGTTGCTGTGCTATCCACGCTCAGGTTTCTGGTTGTTTAGGTAGATGACCCTCTCATAGCATGGGTCACAAATTAGACCAGTCGTAGGTTGGACTCTCCCATGATTTCTGCAACCCATAGCCCCAACATGTCTTTCAGGCAGAACAGATTTAGGTAGGTTTTATGGCGGGCATTGGCTTCCTAGTACCAACACACGGGGAGTCTTGCCTGTTGCAGGAGGCTGCTTTTTTGTTTCTGGCTGCTTAGCCCTGAAATATTAACACAGGACTGTATTCGTTAAATCACTGTTTGATCCATTAGCTCTAACTTCTTCTTCACGAACTCGTACGTATTAATTTAACCCATTTCTATTAATGTGCATATCACCACGAGGTCATGGCCTACCAGCAAAGTTTCAGCACGTCTATCTCCAGTGGTGGCTCCATGACGGCTCCCTGACTCTGCCTTCTTCCTCCCAGAATTCAGTTCTGTCTTCCCTGCCTACCTAAGTTCTGCCCTGCTACAGATTCTAAGCAATTTCTTTATTCATTAACCAATAAAAGCAACACATAGATAGAAGACCTCCCACACCACTTCCCTGGCTCCAGAAGTTGACCTGTTTAGGCTCCATATCCCCCATTACTGGGAGCTTCCACTAGGGTCACTCTCATAGGTCCCTGAAAGTTTCTACTACACTAGGTTTCTACATTTGACCTTCCAATTCCAGTTGTCTATCTGCATGCTCTTTTTATCCATCCCTTCCCTTGCCACTCGGTGCCTCCTCTTTTCATCCCCATCACTGCCAGTTCACCCAAAACATTTATTCTAGTTCATCCTTCCCAGGGAAAAAGATCCCTGTCTGTGTTCCCTAGAGTACTGCCTGTTACTTAACCTTTCTGAGTGGACTGTAGCGTGATTATCCTTTACTTACGAGCTAATAATCACTTACAAGTGAGTACATACTATGTTTGTCTTTCTGGGTCGTGGTTACCTCACCTACAACAATTTTTTTCTAGTTCTATCCATTTGCCTACAAGTTTCATAATGTCGCCTTTTTTAATACATAAGGAATACTGCATTGTGTGAAAGTACTACATTTTTTAATCCATTTTTGGGTGAGGGACATTATCTTAATTAGGGTTTCTACTGTTGTGAAGAGACACTATGGCCACGAGAACTCTTATGAAGGAAAAACAAAGGTCTGGCAAAGTTTCAGAGGTTTAGTCCATTATCATCATGGTGGAAGATGATGGCGTCCAGGCAGACATGGTGCTGAAGCTGAGAGTCCTACCTCTTTATCAGCTGGCAAAAAGAAGTAAACTGGATGTCACACTAAGTGAAGTTTGAGCAAAGGAGACCTTAAAACCCACCCTCACTCTGACACATTCTTCAACATTGTCACACCTACTCCAACCAAGCCACTACTGCTATGATGTCATTCCCTACGAACTTATGGGGTCGAGTACATTGACACCACTGCCCGCATCTGGGCTATTTCCAGTTTCTGGCTGTTATGATTAACTCCATTATGATGATTGTTGATCAAGTGTCTTTGTGGTAGAATAGAGTGTTCTTTGGGTATACGCCCAAGAGTGGAATAGCTGGGTCTTGAGGTATATTATCAGTTGTCTGAGGACCACTATATAGGTTTCCACAGTGTTTTTACAAGTTTGTACTCCTTCCAGAAAATGGAGGAGTGTTCCACTTGCTCCAGCCTTCCAGCAGCATAAGCTGTTACTCATATTATGGTATTATTTATTGCTCTTACCCGTTCTGATAGATGTAAGAGGGGGTCTCAAAGTCATTTCTATTTGTCATTTCTACCTGATGGCTAAGGATGCTGGATGTTTCTTTTAGTGTTTCTCAGCCATTTGAGATTCCACTACTGAGAATGCTCTGTTTACATCCATAACCTCTCTTTAAAATGGATTTATTTCGTTTATAATGTCTACTTTCTTGAGTTTTTTATACATTTTGGATATTAGCCCTCTACCAGATACAGAAATGATGAGAATCTTTTCCCATTCTGTAGGTAACCATTTTGTCCTATTGACATAGTCCTTTGCCTTACAGAAACTTTTCAGCTTCATGAGGTCCCATTTATTAATTGTTCATCTTAGTGCCCGTGCTATTGTGTTCTGTTCAAGATGGTCTCATGACAATGCATTCAAGACTGTCCTCTATGTCCTTTTGTATCAGGCTCAGTCTATCTGGTTTTATGTTGAACTCTTTGATCCACACACTAAACCGTAATTCTAAAGGTCTAATTAGCCATTCAATGTAATTCAGTTTTAGAAAATAATTTGGAATGAAAATACCTTACTTATGATCTTAATTCTTATTTAATCAATTTTCTGTGTTACCTCGCCTTGGCTTCCAGCCTGTTAAATTTCCTGTCATTAATGCCTAATGGCTAATGTTTTGGTCTGTTTGATACCTAAAGCTTAAATGATTTGGGTTTGATGATTAGCAAGTCTGTAACAGGGCTGAGGCTCTGTAGATCTGAGGTGTGTGAACCCAGAGGCAGAACATGTTTTATCTTGCATGTATTATTCATGACTTCCACATGCAGAGGAAATTTTCATGGACATGAAAGTACTTCTTTTTTTCTTTTGCTGAGGAAATGTTACATCCAATTGAACTAATTACCATAATCAGTTAACTCTCAATTATGAAGGCAAAACAAATTGTGTCAATATAAAAGGACTACATCATTGTCACTACATGTAGTCTTTTGAAAGATGGGTGATTATGTCTGATTTTTTCAAAAGACTGAATAATTTAAATCTCCAAAATCTTAGAAAATTTCTCTAATATGACAAAATGAGTATTAAAAATGTATGGTTTGTTTCCGTACTTTTCCATAAGTATTAATTGGTTAAATGAATTAATAAATTCCTTTTAATTTTCAAATAAACACCACAATCAGATATGGGGTATCAGCCTTATAATAATACATAACAACACTTTTTCAACACTTGTTTTTTTCTTTGTGAATAAATCGTTGAAATTTTTCTTCTAGGTTTTTTTTTTCCATGTATGCTTGGTTTTGGTGTGTGTGTGTGTGTGTGAGAGAGAGAGAGAGGGGGGGGAGAGAGAGAGAGAGTTAGAGTGAGGGAGAGAGAGAGAGGGAGAGTGAGGGAGAGAGAGAGAGAGAGAGAGAGGGAGAGTGAGGGAGAGAGAGAGAGAGAGTTAGAGTGAGGGAGAGAGAGAGAGGGAGAGTGAGGGAGAGAGAGAGAGAGAGAGAGGGAGAGTGAGGGAGAGAGAGAGAGAGAGAGAGGGAGAGAGAGAGAGTTAGAGTGAGGGAGAGAGAGAGAGGGAGAGTGAGGGAGAGAGAGAGAGAGAGAGAGAGAGAGAGAGAGAGAGAGAGAGAGGGAGAGTGAGGGAGAGAGAGAGAGAGAGTTAGAGTGAGGGAGAGAGAGAGAGGGAGAGTGAGGGAGAGAGAGAGAGAGAGTTAGAGTGAGGGAGAGAGAGAGAGAGAGGGAGAGAGAGAGAGAGAGAGAGAGAGAGAGAGAGAGAGAGAGAGAGAGAGAGAGTAGCCTACGGCCACCCTACTGTTAACTCATCTGCATGAGCATAACATAATACCCCTCCATTGTTGGTTTGTCATCCTGCAATGGAGTGCTATTGGCATCTAGTGGAAGGAGGAGAGGCTGCTGCCACCGTACATGAGACAGACCCTCTCTTCTCACAGTCGTTTATCTCAACTAGGAATGCCCTGAGCTTGGGAAATCTAGGCCTAGAAATCGTTGTTCGTACAGTGGCTCTTAAAGTAAAATTCTAGTAATCACACTTATCAATTTGAGGTTTAGGTAAGTGCTTTGTTTTATTTGGAATTTTGATTATTTTGTTTTATGTTAGATAGAATCACATTCTGTAACCCAGGACAGAATTGAAATTATATATAACCTTCTCTCTCAGTATCCAAAGAGTCAACTGGGGTCCAATAAAATTGCTTAAAAATTTAAAGAACTTATTTCAAATTAATATTTCTCTTCCTTTTTTCTATTATTGTTTATAATTTTATTTCTCGATTTGTTCCAACATTGCACATGACTATAACCTTCAGGTCATTTCTGTTCTATAAATTCCAATTAACAAAAACTCAGGTAAAATATAATCACTGTTTCTCTTCTGATCAACAGTGGATACCCTAAAAGGCTTCGTTGATATCTTAGACTTGCATTTCAGGAAATGGCTCCTCTCCTCTTCTCTGCTCACATTGATTTCTATAGAAAGAGAGAAATCCATGTCCGATCAATTGATGTGTCAGTAGATGAAAGGAGGAAAAGCTTGGACCCTGTTCAAAGTCTATATTCTTGACAGCTGTGCAGCTTTGAGCAAACTGTTTCCTTTCTGAGGAGGTTAGATTTCTAAAAGCGACATAATTGCAACAATGTATTATAATCTGCATATAAAACGGTAAAATTAGTATCTCCCATAGAAAGGTATGCAAGAAATAAAAAAAAAAACTCCCTGTGCCTATTTACATATTGTAATCTCCTAAGTAGTATAAACAATACCTTATTGTTTATAAAATAATTCATCTTGTAGGTAATAGAATTTTTGAAATTTACATAACTGTCTTTTAAAATGTAAGATTATAGAGATACCTGTATACCCATGCTTGTCAATAAAATTAGCCCAATTCATGCTGTATTTTGCTTATCGTTTGAAGAGTAAGACTGAAATAAATATATAATCATAAACTAACTAAATTTCCCGGTTTTGCTTTTCCATTAATATTTATCAAGAAGCTTTTTTGATCACCATTTGAGATGAAGAGTGAAGGTAAAATGTGCATCATCAGAAAATAGATGGATTGAGCTTTTACATTTCTATTAGTGTTTGTATGCCTCTGATGTGAATTGCCCGGCCTTCCCTAAATTATTTTTCCGAGCTTATAAAGTAGTATTGGTGGTTTTGATTGAAGTTACTCATTTTTCATCCAGTCGTTGATCAAAATCTCCCTGCACTTTTCTTCTTCTCCACAGTGACTTAAAAATGTCTCCGTGTCTTCTACTTCCTGCTTTAATCTTTCTTATCTAAAAATATTGCCTTGCCCTGTTTGTGCTGGCTTATTCCCAATGACTCACCTGAGGACAGACAGGTGCCACTCCAGACTCAGTGATTAAATACAGCAGTTCCAGGGGCCTTACTTCAGGGAATCTAATGTGTAGAACTTCACATCATGAATTATTCAATGCTCAAATCTTGGGTATTTATGTACTATTAAAATCATTTTACCTGAAAGTCTTTAATGCATTAAAATATATATCTATGTGTATCCTTTTGCATATACCAACTGACAAAGTTGCATTTTAAAAACATCATGTACAAACAGAAGCAGAAAGAGCTGGACCAGTCCTTGGGTGCTTTTAGGTTTGATTTAACACAAGAAATGCCAAGATTGAATGCTAAAGTTTGATAAAAAAAAAAAAAGGAGATTTACAATATGTCTTATTTAAACAAGATATGATCCATGTTTCACTGTTAAAAAATAGTTAAAGAAAGAAAACTCTCAGCTATCTGAAGAATTCTCTTCAGTGTTCTCAGCCTCTCCAGTGGCTTTAATTGCAAAGAAGAGAGTAGGGTTAAGTTGTCTTAGGTAGCCAAGGCAGATTAGTTTACAGGATAGAATCGTAGCTCCAACTTCAGTAAATGACAAAAACAGAACTAATTAGTTTTCCTGTGCTGTCTTGAATGTTCATAGTCAATGAAATAACTTGACCCGACACAGTAAGGCAGATAAACAAAAGAATATGAATCATATTTCAATTTGATATGTCAATTTCAAGCCATGTATTTTTGGAACTATTTACTTAAAACTTCCTATGCATATGCTGAGTAACTGAGACCTTTCAAAATACTCCACTGAGATGTCATGTGTTGTTTTATAAAGTGAGACACCTGAGTTTGAGGTGTCCAATAATGTGCATAGTTTAAAATTGAATTAGTTTATATTAATATGAGAGATAGATGAAGCTCCTCAAAGGGTACATAACATTCACTTCGTTGTCATGAATTTCCCTTTATTGATATTATAATTGAAATAGTATAATTATTGCTGCTAACCATCAAGTAGAAGTACAATATTATTTTTCATTTGTTTGTTTTGCTGGTATCACATTGATACCTGTCATGTCTTCTCAAGCATTACCTGCCCCAAGGATTGTGGATTGAACCTAAGTGGGATAAATACATGTCTAAAGAAGTTCATCCTGCTTGTGAAAAATGTGTCATTGGATCTTGAAATAAAAAACCATCTTCCTTCATCGCCCCTATCTGTCACTACTGTGTAATCAACTTTGGTAACACAGCATAGGATGTGCATAGAGGGGTAGTCTCTCCTGTAATATTTACATGCCACTTACCTCAGGTAATTAAATACTTTACTGTGCCTTTCCAACTTTCTTTCCAAATGAGATACTATTCATAAAATGGCATTACTTTTTCTCAGATCTATTTTTTTTAGAATCCGTAAATTGAATGTTGCTTTACCCTTTTTGCTTTCATAGAGCAAAGGTAAAATACAGCTTTTTGAATTAGAATTCACTATGACCTAACCTATGTATGATTCATGAGGTTTGGCAGTATACTGTTTAATACATCTTAGAAATACTTTTGATTTACAAATCTTGTGTATAGAACAGTCACTATCATTCAAGACCACGTACTTAAGATTCATATTGAAGCAGAGTGCATAGGAAGTGTGGGAGAGTTTTATCAACTGTCTGAGTGAACTCCCAGAAGATCAGAGTTCCAGGGAGCTTTGGGTAAATGCAAGTCTTATGTTAGTTTCATTGCTTTTTCATGGCTTATTAGGGCTAACAAAACCTATAAATGAAGAAATTCTTGTTCTAGAAGACAGTAAATATTGCAGACCTATAATATATGAATCAAGTTCTTGGTGTTTTCTTTCTATTCTTCATTTAAATAACAACAAGCATAAATATCTGGTGATTCTTACAGATTATGTTTTCTGATATTTATATCAATAATATAAGCATTTGAGTAGTGTGGTTTCAAAAAAGTCTGACAAATATTTATAGAAAAACATTCTAATATTTGAAAAGACAGGACGATGCCCATCTGGTCTATTATAAGATGGGTTTCAGAGGTTGTTATTAGATGAACACAGACCTAGGTATGAATTGTAACAGCCTTGCTAAGAAATACATGCCATTGTGATCAGACTATTGAATGAGAAATAACTAATTTATATGACAAAGTCAATTTGTAGGTAAAAATGAACCTCAGTCTTGTAGAAAATAAATTTTTTAATACAGAAAAAAAAATCTACTAGGAATTTTACATCGCACTTATTAAATGAGTACAACTTTTTCAAATCTGCCTGAACTCTTAAATTTTACCAGGGCTCCTCGAACCTTCTTCTCATACCCATATCATTCTTTCTCCATTTTCTTTTCTTTTTATTTAATTTTCATCTTTGTTTTCCAGCTAATTTTTTATTATAGTTTCTTTTCACAGTTTCTTGAATTCCCTAAAATTATTCATATACTAAATTTTAAATAACTATAAAAACCTGATGCTTGGATTTTGGCTTTGGATAATGGTGACAATGGCCATTTGCAAACTATTGTGTCCACTCATAAATAAGACCCAACAAAATCTGAAGAAAACATAAATAGATACATAAAGGTCCATTTTAAAAGACAAGAAAAGCACATACGGAGGAAGCTCAAACTATAAAAAATATGACCTGAAAAATAAGATTCTCTGGTCTGTCCAACCTCTGAGTTCTGGCCCTCCAGGCATTGTCAGGGCTTGGTACCTTCCTTTTGCATAGACCTCAACCTGAACCAGTCATTGACCACACCAACAATTTCTCTGCCTTCTTTATCCCATCACATCTTGTGAACAGGACAGATTGTAAGTCAAAGGTTATGTGACTTGGTTGGTGTCCCTATTCCTCCACTAAAACTCTTGCCTGGTTACAGGAGATGGCCAGTTCAGATTCCATATCCCTCATGGCTGAAAGTCTTAGTTAGTGTAACCCTCATAGATTGGTGGGAGTTTCCATTGTTCTAGATTTCTAGTTCATCCCAGAGATGCCCTGTGAACCAAGCAGTCTCTGCTAGTACTCGGTCCCTCCATCCTTCCCCCACCTGATCCCTCTCCACTCCTAGTGGACATGATGTAGCTCCCATGTTCACTCTCTCATCTAGACCCCTATCCCGTGTGATGTCTATTATATTTCCTCTTCACAGTAAGATTCATGTGCCCCTGTCACCCTTTGAGCCATCCTAGACTAGAACCAAACACAACCATCAATAATCAAAATCAATGAAATGATTCCTAATGATATTCTGCTGTAATTGTAGATGTTGCCTAGCCCAATTGACAGCAGAGAGACTTCCCTCAGCAACTGGAAGAGGCATATAAGCAGAGACCCATTACCAAACATTAGGCAAAGCATGTGAAACCCTGTAGAAGGGGAGAAAGGATTGTGGGAGTGAGGAAGATCTCAGAATCAACTAACTTCATAGGGGTTCACAGAGTCTGAACAGAAAACCAGGGATCCTGGACAAAACTGACCCAGACTCTCTACACATAAGTTAGGGTTGTGTAGCTTGGTCCTCCTGTTAGACTTTTAACAGTGGGTAGGTGTGGGACAGTTTCTGAACCTGTTACCTGCTTGTTGGACCCTTTCCTCCTACTGAAATGTCTCATGCAGCCTTCATAAGAGAGGAGTCGTCTAGTCTTACTGCAACTTGATATGCTATTGCTGGCTGATATCTGTGGGGAACCTGCCCTCTACTGAAGAGAAAGGAGAAGGAATTAATGGGGGAGGAGGTTGGGGAGAGGGAAGGGAAGAAGAGGAGGGATGAAAAGAAGGGAAAATGGAGTAAAACTGGAAAAATATTTTTTCAATTCAGTAAACAAAATAAAGTTCTTGGTGGTCACCCTGACACTGATCCTAATCATAACAGAATAAATTTAAGTGGCAATTCAAGAGCTCAGAACAATGAGCCAAGGCTGATGTTTGAAGTACAGGTCACGTTACAGGACCCTGTACTTAGGGTACCAATCACTTGCTTTTCCCATCACTTATCACTCTCTGTAGCATGAAACAATTCATCTTCTCCTCTTTAAACTAGATCCTTCTAGGACAATCTAGAATCAATCACTTGACTTATCACTTTTAACCTGAACACATGGTGTTCCAGCTACTACCCTGGAAATCATCTTGAAAAAGTTCAAATCGCATGTTTGTTTCATTCTCGTTATAATTGTTGGCACATGAGAAAGAGATGCCCCACCAGCCCCCACTCCACTCAGAATAGACTATAGTTAATTCAGAGGAAACAATCATGTGTGTATTTTTAGTTTCTGCCAGAAAATATTTTGCAATTTAAGGTAATTTACCTTATTTAAGTGTTTCTATCACACATGCAAGTTATATAAATATCTCAGACAGTAGAAGTTTTTCTCATTATTCCCAAACCATTACTTGATATCATTACTGCAATTTTCAGAACAGTTTAAGATTTCCATAGAATGAATAATTTGTCAGTCAGTGCAAATATTGTCAGTAAAAACTACTGAAAAATAACAAAATTAAATTGTGCGACCAGGAGCTTTTCTGAAATCATAGGCTTCTTATAAGCACACACACATACACATACACACACACACACACACACTCAGTGTCTTAGAGAAAAATTGTTGTACTGACTGATTTAATAGTAAATGTATTTTCAAATGAATACTATCATGCATAGTTATTATTTTTAGAAATTTTGTAACAATAATGCAATAACCTAATGTTTTTAAGAAACTGCTTCATATTTACTGTACGGTACTGTAAACTTTTTTGCCAGACTACTAGAAAAACTTTTGGAATGAGGATTTTAAATATTAAAATGTCTCTTTATACATCTTGACACAATAATTGAAACAATGAAGGTTGGTGAATATTTAATATATGTGCTCACATTAAGGCCTTCAGTCAGATATCATGTATCACATAAAGAGGATGAAAATACTTGGAAAAGTCATATATGTGAAGATTCATGCAGCCATGGATAATAAACATCTTCAGGTAATCAAAGTTTGAAAGATTCCAGGCATCTAAAATAAATTCTACAGCAACTTTTAAATGCTTCGGGGTTATAGATAGTGCAGGGTTTCGGTTCTGAATTTCTTTACCCAAATCTCATGGCCATTGCAATCTTTGCATCTAGGAATGCGGCGGAGGAACTGTGGAAAGCCTCAGAGCATCTGATTACTGCAGAAAGATAATTAATGAGATAGATAGCTGATCAAAATGAGTCATGTTAGTTAGCAATTTAATCCTTCGCACTCAGCTACAGAAACACTTTGTTTCACAGATTAGAAAATGTCTAATTGGTAGACCGAAAGAAGGTTAAACAAATCATAGGAACTACTCAGACGGAAGTAGTTTCACGAGCAAAATATAAGGTGCAGCAGTAAGTTACTGTGGTCATTTTAACAGGGAATCACTCACTTTCAAGCTAAAAAAAAACTTGCTGATTTGAGCCATAAATCATCCCTTTTGAGTTGCCTTTCTTTTTACAGTTATCCACTACTTACTTAGAACATCACACAAGACTTCTCAGAATGCATCCAAAAAAGACTCGGAGTCAATATGCTAACAGGTATTTCTAGAATGCTGATTTATAATATCGTCTGTGTTAAATTGACAAAAGGCATGTTTATGAGTTTGAGACAAACTGCATGGACAATATGATCCTTTATAATCTTAGTCAATAAGTGACTCATTTTTTTTTATTTTGGTGACTCATTTTTTAACAATATGTTATACTATATGCTTGCATCCTATTTATTAACAGGTATTAAGGAGACCTAAGGAAAAAGATTGCATTCTTTAATATATATATATATATACATATATATATATATGTATGTATGTATGAATGTTATGGATGGCTCATTCCCCAATATTATGAATAGTGTATTATCAATGTGCACTAAAATATAATCAAGATTTTTATGAGCACCGCAGTGCTCTGCCCGTGGCATTGCAGATAGAGTGCTGACTATACCCAGTCTTTAAAAGCAAACAGCCCCAAAACTGTAGTGTTGATGCATGTTTCTAATCACCATTTCCAGATGCTTCCTACCTTCACCAACTGCTGTAAGCTGATGCTTTTCCTTTTCCTTTTTTCTTTTAGCTTATTTTTTAAATTTCATTTTACATTCCATCCACAGTTTTCCCTCCACCTCTCCTCCCACCCACCCACCTCCCCACTTACCTCCTATCCACTCATTCCAACAGGTAAGGGCTCCCATAGGAAGTCAACAAAGTCTAGTACATTAAGTTGGGGCAGGACCAAGCCTCCCCAGTCCCGTATTAAGGCTGAGCAAGGTATCTCACCATAGGGAATGGGCTCCAATAAGCAAGTTCATACACTAGGGCTAGATCCTGGTCCTACGGCCAGGTGCCTCAAACATAGTCCAAGCTTCAGCACTGACTTCCACATATGGAGGGTTTAGTTCAGGACTATGGAAGTTCCACAGAGTTCCCGAATTTACACCAGCTTGGTTCAGCTGTCTCTGTAGATGGCTCCCTTATGATCTTGACCTGCTTCTCTCTCTTCGATTGGATACACGGAGCTCAGTCTGGTGCTTGATTGAGGATCTCTGCATCTGGTTCTGTCAGTTCTGAAATGAAGGCTCTATGATGATAGTTAGGGTATTCACCAATCTGCTAAAGGGAAAGGCTAGTTACTCTATCCACTATTACCAGGAATCTTAGCTGGAGTCATCTTCGTAGATTTGGGGAATTTCCCTATCACCAGGTTTCTCCATTACTGGAGAAATCTAGAGGCAGGAGCTGAAGCAGAGACCAAGGAACACTGCTTACTGGCTAGCATCCTCCCTTATTTTTTTTCTACTTTTTGATGCAACCCAAGGCTAACTACCAATGAAGGTACCACCGCCCATAGTGGGTTTATCCTTCCTCCATCAATCATTAATTGAAAACACGTTCCACAGGCTTGCCTACGGGGCAAACTAATGAAGTTAACTCCTCAAATGGTGTTTCCTCTTCCTGGATGGTCAAGTGCTTGCCTAGTGTGTGTGTGTGTGCTACCTGTTTCAATACCCAATGTTGCAAGAAAGCAAAAAAGAAAAAACCACAAGAAGCAAATTAAGAGCAAAGAAAAGCAAACACGAGACTGTGGTACATGAATAGACACACAAAAAAGTTTAAATATGGCATTTTTTTAAAAACATAGGAAGTCACAAATAATTTCCTATTGCAAATGTCATATTCCAACCTGAGGATGATATAGAAATGCCTTGAACAATATAACTCTTTAGCTGAAGAATGACTCCCAGTGAGTATGTGTTAGTGCACAAACATTTCTGCACTCTCTCCCAATATGGGGAAATAATCTGAAGAGGAGACTGTTCATCTAGAATAATCTGGGAAATGGACTGCTGAGAAATACTGTTTCCTTTATGTTTATTCTCTGATTTCTTCTCTCTATTTCGTGGAGAGGGAAAAAACAATCACATCTTTCTTAGTGTTTTCACATATAACTGCAATTCCTTTCTTCAGAAATCCTTTCAAGTCAAAATACCTCAGAGGCAAAATTCTATGAAAGTGCAATGAGAATCACAATATATGTGTTCTATAACTAAATACCTTAATAAATCATTAACATAAAACAGTGACCCATTCCTTCATTATAAAATATTGTGTTTGTAATAACAAGGAGAAAATAACTAAATATCCTATGGGAATGTAAAAACTGGTTAAAATGAATGTTAGTAATTTTTGCAATATAGAAATCTATTTTTTATTAAAAAATCCTTTAAAATTTGGAAAGTCATTTACAGTAAGGTATCAATTATTCCCTTGTAATGGATACAGAAAGTATGTTAATATTTTTATTGGAAAATTTTAATTGTCAAATCAATATTATAGCAAATATTCTATTTACCTAGATATATTTTTTAGAACTTAGAGCAGAGTCTTGTTGAGAAATTAAGAAATTTAGAATGCAAAGGAAATTTGTTGAACATGTTTTCTGTATGAAAATTTCTTCAAAGGTTATAGAATTAAAACGTGCAGCAAACAATTCATCCACAGAACTAACATAAATACTTGTGTTGAAAGTTAGTGCCCTTTGGCATGGAGCAATTTAGAAAACCGTAGCTATGTGAAAATATCTTATAAATTAGTTTTTCTGCAAATACACAGTATTTTTCTCTTCTAATGGGGTTATAATTTAATATTATGACATACTAAAATATTTTAAGCCACAAACTAATATTACTTTAATGATATATAAAACACACAACATTTATATAAATATTTTTTTGTTTTTCAGAAAACATTAGAGTATGCTAATCCCGTTTACAGAACCAACTAATGGTCAAAACCAGGTACACACTCACACATGTACACATATGTGTGCTCGTGCACACACGTATGTGTATTTCTTTCCCATAGGAATTCATGAACCCCAAAAATTTAAGTCACAAGGAAATATCATTCATTATTTAAAAAATATAATTTTCTTGCCTAAGATAGCACACCTCCAAGGAAGGAAACGCTTGCCTGCTTATTTGCTTGCCTTCCCAGATGGTAATTCCAAATTGTCAAGCAAGAAAAGAGTTAGATTTTTCCTTGACTACATTTGTTAATGCAGAAACTCAAAAGCTGGGAGGTCCAGGCTCATATCTTCCACACAGGGTAGATTTACATGATAGTGTAAGCTGCCTTACACCTAAAGCTGTATTTACATATCACTTTAAAGAGGATCAGAAAGGAGAAGACAAAAATTTTGATTAAAGTATTTTAGTGTAAGATAACAAGTGTTTTTGAATTTATCTCCCCCTCCCTATTAAAAATCATCCTTATTTTTATTTTTTCCATCATAAACGTGTATGTTTGATAAAATTATAAAGTAAAAAAGTAAAACCATCTATACAAGATGTCTTAAAAATCATTTTAATCATATTACATCTTCATCACATTTATTTATTTATGTGTATGCTCAGGTGTTTAAGCCATGACATGCATGTGGGGACTATTGGCCCTTGATTCCCTCTTTCCTCATGTGAATCCGAAGGAGTAAAGCCATTAGGCCTGTTACTCACGAACCATCTCACTGGCCTTTGCCCTAATTGTTTTGCCTGGAAAGCAAATGCCTATGTGTTCTACATCTACAGAAGTAAATAAGTAGCTACTGAAATAATGAAAATATTTTTCTGAACTAAACTTCTATGGGAAATTTGTCTTGCTGTTATTCCTTAAACAATTCATAACAACTGTTTACACAGCTTTTATAGTTATCTTAAGTAATCCAGAAATCACTAGAACTCATAAAATCAAGAATAAACCTATAGGGTTATAGGTTTGGGCCACTTTTCCACTCTTCATAAAGTATTTAAATGTCCAGAAAGTTTGAGTTTACAAGAACCCTAGACATCGAGGAAGATTTTATGTCTTTCGAAAGCAGAGCACAATAATAACAACTACGTGTGTTTTAATGACCTTTTTCATATTCCAATTACAATAAAGGATTTATTATGAGTTTATTTTAAAATGTCTAGTTTCTACTCATGTCTACTTAGTTAGTTGAACAAAGTATCAAAATACCATAGTGAATTCTGAAACCCTTTGTTCTTTATTCACTTTTTATAAGCTTTTAATAGCATAAGATTAATACTTAAAAACTAGACTTCAACAAAGAAGTAAAGGCTACCAAGAGGGGTCAACAAGCAAAGTCAACCTGATGACCTGAGTTCAATTCTTAGGCCCCATGAGGTGGAAGAAGCGAAATTCAGCTGTAACCTATCCTTCGACTTCCACAAACTCAAAGGGCAAGCCCGCAAAAAAACTAAAATGATTTAAATAAACACATATTAACAAAATAAACAAAACCCTATTATTTTTCTATTTCCTAACCTGTAGGTGGCAACCCCTTTGGAGGCTTCACAACCCTTTCACAGGGGTCTCCTAAGACCATCGAAAAACAGATACTTACTTTATGATTCATAACAATAGCAAACATTACAATTATAATGTAGTACAATGATAATTTTACAGTTGAAAGTTACCCCAACCTAAGGAACTGTATTAAAGGGTCATAACATTAGGAAGGCTGAGAACCACTGTTTTATGGAAACATGTCTCAGCTCCTCACATGATGTAGGATGTCAATTTATCTTAGGCATTTCCAACCCTAGCTAAATTTAAAATCAGTTTGTGCAATTCTTTCAGTGGGGAAATAATTTCAAAGAAAAGACAAGTTCTCTCTACAAAGGTGCATATTGGCTAGCTTCACTCTGAAGCCCTCCTGGTTATTGATGGAGTGGCCTGAGTTGACAGAAGGGACTAAATAAAATACACTCAAACCTCAATAATTTTTGAATAAATGAATAGAAAAGGGAAAGAAAGAATTGGCTTCTAAGAAGGAATAAAAAGTTGATTTAAGGACCTGTAGGGAGGGAAGGTTGTCCAAGAAATGACATGGGCACAATGATCATCATGTTTTATCCTCAAATACCTACTTATGTGGTGATATTAGTTTCCTTTTTCACAGTACTGAATTTTTTAAACCCAAAATGAATTTCTTTTTCAATTTGGTTTGCTATTCAGACTGAAAGAACAATGCGCAAAACCAGCATGTCTGACTTTGGGCAAGATAGTTCCTCTGAACCAAGTTTCCCTTAAAGTCAGAATGAGAGAAAGTCAGGAAAATAAAAAAAGAGACATGCAAGACGTGGGTTAGGGAAGGAAGGGAAAAAGAGTGGAGAAGGAGGGCAGTGTTGTAAGAGGCCATTTGTTTGTTTCTGGCTGCTCAGCCTCAAAATAACCACACAGATACTGTATTAATTAAATCACTGCTTGGCCCATTAGCTCTAGCTTCTTATTGGCTAACATCTCAATTTACCCCATCTCCATTAATCTGTGTATTGCCACAAAGCTGTGGTTTACTTGGTAAAGTTCCTGCAGCTGTCTCTGATTGGACTACATGACTTCCCCTGACTCCCCCTTTCTTCTCCCAGCATTCCATTTAGTTTTCCTCACCTAGCTAAGATCTGCCTTGCTCGGGCCTTAGATAGTTTCTTTGTATTAACCAATGATATTCACAGCATACAGAGGGTGATCTCACATCAGGGCAGGGTAGAGGTTCCATCTAAAGGTTCCCTTTTAGATAAACAATGCAAACTCTACAACCTGAAGAGGGCTACTGTTCTGTCTTTCTGTTTGCAGCTCCGAATACATTTTCTTATATAAGCAGATACTTAATATGGATATATTCTTTTTGTTCTATGTTCATAAAACTTTTCTGAGAAAATCATTGACTACAATTTTTAAAGTTAGTGGGATGAAAATATCTAATATTCACAACAACCAGAGTTTTCACCCCACGTAGATCTTTTCAAATTATATAACCCTAAGCATATAAATTTGATATTAATTTTCTTCATCTTTTAAGTAGATATATCATGGGGAAAAACAAAGAGAAAAGAAGACCTTACCACTTGAAGGGATTATCAAAAAGAAAAAACATGCTTACTGAGTGTCACAATTTTCCTTGCTGTTTCATGACTTCTGGTTTTGTTATTTTTCCTTTGAGTCTGGCCATTGTGCTGATTCTGTTCTCAAAGGTAACATGACCCTTTACCTCCCTAAAGAAGCACAGGAGGTGTTTAGGATAAAACAAGTCAGTGGGTTAATTACAAATTTTCACGTCTGTATGTCCTCTCTCAGCTTCTGAAATAGGCTGTAGATTCAAAGTTAGGAAAAGCAACCTGCTGTTTAAGAAAAAGCAGCGAGCAACAACAGCAAAAGCAGCCATTTTCCTCCCACAGTGGCTGCACTAATTGCTTTTGCAGGCTTCCTACCTTGTCAGTTCCCCTTCAAATGGTCTTCCAATTGTTTTGCTCTTTGCTGAATACTGTCCCCACATGTGGCCTCCCTTCTCTTCACTACATCACTTATTGTGGCTGTGTTTTGCCAACTGATCATCATAAATCGGCATCCCTGTTTCGATTGTGATTTATCAAGACTCACTGGGAAACAGGACTCATCTAAAAATCAGTTGCTGAGCCTTCGAACCCCATCGCATTTGAGAAAAACCTTCCCTGCTAGGAAAGAAGGAATGAAATGCATAAGATTGTAAATAAAACACATTCACGAACCATGGAAGAGATAGCTGTCTGTTCTCAGGGTCTAATACGCATCTTCATTGAGGCTTTCCTTTTAGTTTAATGTATAGCTGCTAGCTTTTCCCTTATTATTTGATCCAACGGGGCAGGCACAAGGCTCCCCCAGTGTCTATACCTTGTAGGCACAATGGGAGAGAAAGATATTTCACGGTTTTGTATTGCACCTTCTGTATCTACAGAGGAAAGAGAGAGACCGAGATCAAGGAAACAGTTGTAGGGTGAATATTTTAACCTGAGTTCTTTGTAATTGTGAGGTCTATGATCTACCATAGCAGGGATCAGACAAGGAATTCAGATCTACTGTTCAGGAAGGACAAAGTGAAGCTACAAAGTAAGGAAAATTAATGTAGGGAAACAGTAATTATGTATTTCAGAGAAGTAGAGGAAATTGGATGGATGGGACATGCATGCGTATGTATTTTATAAAATTGGAGGAGGAGCATATTTGCAGAGCCATGCAAGCAGCCCCGGTATTTGCACTCGTTATCATGAGTGTTTTCTGGCCATACACAGAAACACAATAGTGCTTGTTATTATCGCCTTGTTCTTTCAGCTGCGGATCTTGCAGTATTGACTCTTTTTAAAGGCAATCTTTCTAGTCATGTAGATGAATTGAATACTTAGGTTTGTTTGGTATGTTCTAGGTAAGAACAGGTAAAATCATATTGCCTGCTAAATTTCAAAGTTAGATATGTGCTTGCTGCTTTGTGACCCCAAAACTACACATATCATTTTGATTTAGAAAAGTAAACAGTTTTCCATAAAGGAAACAGAATTTTAGGTAAAAAAAAAAAAAGGGAATTAAGATTAATGAAGCAATAATATCTGGTTTAGTGTGTAGCAAATAGTTTCCTGTAGGCATTGTATATCTTGTTTGGAGTTATATATGGCTTTATTTTGAGGGAGAAAATACCTTTAAGTTGCTTTCCACACAACCTCTTATTGTCACCTATAGATCACTAGTGTCTTGTCAGCAGGTGGTCCTTCTTATTTAAATAGATGATCTTAATATCCATAGGGCTCTGTTTCCTGCTATTCTAGTATAAACCTAAAGATAATTCATAGTCTACGTAAAATTCTTAAATATATTTATAGGCTAAAGATTCTACTTCATATGAGTTTTGTTTTTGTTTTGTTTTTTTTGGTTTTTCGAGACAGGGTTTCTCTGTGGTTTTGGAGCCTGTCCTGGAACTAGCTCTTGTAGACCAGGCTGGTCTCGAACTCACAGAGATCTGCCTGCCTCTGCCTCCCAAGTGCTGGGATTAAAGGCGTGCGCCACCACCGCCCGGCTTTTTTGTTTTGTTTTTGTTTTTCATATGAGTTTTAAAATGTGATCTGGGACAAGCATTTGTAACTTTACACATGATTATAAAAATGGAATCTCGTTCTGAAAACTATATTGTTAAAATACAGCTGCAGAGCTATGGCTATGCCAATTTTGGGTTTACTGCTTTTGCTTCAGAATCCTTTAGAAATGGTATCTTCTTGTACTATCCTGGCTGTTCTCAAGGAATGTTCCATGTCAGCAACCCAAGCAGAAACAACAACAGTGAAACCATGCCTGACCAACTGTGCCGTTTTTAAATGTTTTGTGGTTCAATATTCTTCACACACTTGAATCTGTCAGTCAAAAGAGTACTGACTGTCTGAGTATAAGGAATTAAAGATAAGAGAGATGGCTCATGGGTTCTAACTAAAACGGGCATTGATATTTGCAAGTTGAAGGTTTAGCTAAAAGAATCATTTTGCTTGTGAGTGCCACTTATGATTGAGCAAGCAGCAAAAATTCAAAACAAGGATATTATGATTTCACTTTACAGTTGACTAGAAGCATGAATGTGAATAGGAATTAGCCCGAGTGTAGTGATATTTCATTTGTGTTTTTAATAAATAAAGCTTGCCTGAGGATCAGAAAAGAAAAAGGCAGGTTTGCCAGCCTTACAGACCAGGCAGCAATGACACACACCTTTAATCCCAGGAGCCACAGTGACATACACTTTCAATCCTAGAAGCCACACTATCTTGCCATAAAAACCAGGCGGCAGTGTTGCACTCCCTTAATCCTAGAGCTAGAGAAGATTTTACAGGAGGAGGAGACACCTCTCAGCCTCAGTCTCATTCTGGGGCTTTCTGGAGGTGGGATCTCCATTTTCAGACTGAGGTCAAGGTAAGAGACAATGACTGTCTGCTTTGCTTTTCTGGTCTTCAGGTTGAACTCCAATATCTATCTCTGAGGTTTTATTAAACGTGCATCACCCGAGTTGCAATTTTTGTCTTCTACACATCTGATATCTGCTAAGCCTGAGTTTTTCTGTAATCTCCAAAACAGCCTTTCTACATCACACTAATTTTGTACATTTTCATCTTATTTGTCTTCCTCTGATCAAAACTGCATGCATTGTTCTTCCTAAGACCTGTAGAGGTCACTCACAAACAGTCCCCTCCCCAACTGCACAGAGCTAAATCTCTGCGTCATGTTACCTTAGTTATCACTTTAGCTCCTCCTTTTTGTATCAACAGTACCATATACACCTGAGTGTCCCTTTAGTGTATGAACTGTGCCCTTAGCAGTCACATCTCTCTGCTGTGCACTACCAGAAACACATGTAATTAACAACTCTTTGCTCTAGGCTTCCTGCTTGCAAAACACTCACATGCAAAAATGCAGTCCAAATTCTTACCAAAAACAGTCAAAAAAATCATTAATTACTATTGGAACCAAGACTTTCAAGATGTAGCTAAGTAGAGGTCACAATGCCTACTGAGTCTTTTGATGAATAAATTCATAGCAAGTAAACTTAATTTTTCAGTAACTTATTGTATCTAAAAAATCAACTACCTGTTTACATTTGTAGTGTTATACTTGACATGATGCTTGGAGCATGTTTTACTTATTTTTACCTGTGAATCTGAAGGAACGAGTAATTAATTACAAGAAAAAACACAAGTTGTATTACTGTCAGCCTATATCTTAACTATCTAAAAGTCAATATTCATATTAGAAAAAAATGATATTGTCTCTCATTCTCACAGGAATATTCTTCTGATTAAAAAGTGACAGTGTACTCCCTGGAAAACAGGATGGATTTACTCACAAAAGCAAATAGAGTTTTGATGATTAATTTCTTCTAACAATGTTTACTTTCCAAATAATATAGCTACATTATATCAAATAAAAGCAATCGAACATGCGGCAAATATTTCAAAGTCTAGATTTCCACAAGTAAAAATTGAACAAAACCCCTGACCACCTTGTGTGGATGTTGAAGGTGGACAGGGTGCAGGACACAGGTCATAGAACTGAAAAGTAAGGAGCAAAATTGACAGACTGAAAATTATAGTTCCTTAACAGAGATATAAACTTTATATCTGCACAACAGATATAATTCCATAGATAAACACATATCAATGTGTTAACAATAAAACAATTGTTGTCTACATTATGTGAAACTGAAGAATGCTTGGTATATGTGTGTGTTTATAAATATGTATATGTTATACAACTTAATCATGTCAGAAGACATGGATAATGAATTTTTATATGGTTTCAAATCTCTAATAACTAAAGTTATAATAAATAATATGTTAGCATGAATCTAACCTTTTGGTTCTTATATTGGTATTATGTGAATATCTAAATCAAAAAGTGTATTTATATTTAAAAGTAACTAAAATTTGAACATTTTAAACCAATAGAAATATCTGTATGAGTACTCTATCACATAAATGGTCGTGAATTGGATTTTTTTGCACAGATAGATGCCACAAATAGATTTTTGAGATGTGGGTGTTCATTTAAAGCTACCTAGAAAAGAGCAAAGGAGGAATAACCTCTCAGATGTAATTTGGAAGAAATAGGAAGAAGTATGGGAAGGGTTTTTCTGAGAAATGCAGTTTAAAGTCTGCTGTTTTATATCTAAATTTCACCCAACACAACCAAGTGAATATGCCTCCAGATGGTTTAGAACTATGTAGTTATTTTGGTTACAAATGGTATTTTCAAGCTCTTTACAATTAACTGACCTTTTAGAAATACAGTATAATTAATTTTACATTGGTTCAGACAAACCAATATATGTATGTATGTATGTATGTATGTATGTATGTATGTATGTATGTATATGAGAAATGATTACCTGGTCTAAGACCATTCGCTCGCTAGAAGCAGTGAGACATTGAAAGTATTGAGCACACACACGAAACCTTGAAGACAACACCTTATATTGATAATATGTAATCATGGCTTGTGAAACTACTGAGTCAGTTGGCCAGGAAAACAAATTTCTACTTTACGAGAGTCCTGTAAAAGACTGATTAAGACAGAAGTTCCCTGTCCCTTTTCATTACCATGTTTCTTGTGTAGCTTAGTGTGTATAGCAGATGGCTTTTGTTTGAGACACTTTAGATGGCTTCTTCGACACTTAAACTACTCTAGTAGATTCGAACAGGAGAGAGCCAAACAGTCCTGAATAGATCGGGGCTACTTTGTGATGAAGGGCACCAAGTGTCAATCTTTCTCTACTATTGCCTCACCACAGTAAAGGACAACACTATAGAGTGGATTTGTGAAGGCTGGGTCTGACTTAACTAACAGGCAGGAGATACTCAATGAATTAATGACGCTCAGTGAGCCTCCCTTCCATGAATCTGGGTCCTCTGTGTACGCTGTTAAAGGGCACCCATCTCTTCTGACACTATGGATCATAAGAATTTTGTAGGAGAAAGAATAGTTATGAAATAGCATGACAGAATAATAGATGGCTATACTGATCTGAAAATATTCTCCTAATCAAGAGTACAATGAGATGGGTTGTGTGGACTAAATTAACTTAATTATTAGCTATGAGCCTCAATTGCCTGTGAAATACAGGAACTGATTAGAGAACGCTTAACATCTCATTTATGTTAGTATTCTTTGAAAGCATATGTATTTTGATGAACTAGTCAAAATGGTCATCTTTCCTTTTGGAAATATTCCTAAATTCCCATTCATATGATAATCTGTTTTCTGTTCTTACATTCAATTTGTACCAACAGATGTTTGATTGAATTCAAAGAACAAGGACTTAGCCATATGTGAATTCTAATATCACCTTCTCCTAAAGCTCTTTCATTTGTGTTCAATGAGTTTTACTTCTGGTTATTATGGGGGAAATTATGAAATATAGATTAATGGTTGCATTTTAATGCTTTTGATGTGTTGTTTAATGAGGTATGTGCTGTTTTATATCTTACATCAAAGAGGCATCTGCTAGAAGCCTTCTTATCACGCACATCAAGTGATTTTTGAACTAATAAGCAGAATCATCTAAATAATGGAATATGCTATTTCTTTTTTATACCAATGAACTTTTCTTAGAAAATTGGATCCCCTTTTGCCACACTTTTAGTTTTGAACTTTAAATCATACTTATTAATGAACAAAAATTGCTGAAAACTACCCTGATTGGCGTGCAAGATTAAAGAGTCACACGAAGCAGACATTTAACTCTTTTGTAAGTCATAGCAGTGGTGTGAGTAATCACTAATATCTGTTCTATAGGAGCCATTGACAACTCTGGATATACTATATGCACTTTTAGTCATGGAAAAGCATTAGTGCAACATAAAAATAAATAATCCGGCACAAGAAGTTGCGCAGTGGTTACATCACTCACTGCTCTTCTAGGGGACCTGCATGTGATTCCCATTACTCACACCTACACGCCCTCCTCAGACACAAAAATTCACACACACAATTAAAATATTAGAAAGAAATACTTAAATTTTTGAGTTAAATAATGGGAGTCTAGATTATGTAATAACCTAGTAGTAGCTTCTCTGTAGACTGCCAGACTCTGCTTGCTGGGCTCTCTCTCCCACCACCCAAAGAGCATTCAGCCTAGGCATTAATGCTGAAACAAGCTATACTTAAGAAAAGTTTTGAAACATATGAACATTTTCTACAACTGAAAAACCTAAGAATCATGAATGCCGTTTTCACTGCTGTATCCTGCAATCTTTCAGAAAAGACTGAAGACGGCAAGAATTTGTAAGTGTGTAGTAGAAGAAAGATAAAAAATAAAATTTTTATTTTATCTTATTTTATTTTATTTGGGAAGGGTGATGGATTTTGAGACAGGATTTCTCTGTGTAGCTTTGGTGCCTGTCCTGGAACTAGCTCTTGTAGACCAGGCTGGCCTCAAATTCAAAGAGATCCACATGCCTCTGCCTCCCAAGTGCTGGCATTAAAGGCATGCACCAGCATGGCCCAGCAATAAGATAGAAAATTTAAGATCATTGCTAGGCCAAGAGAACCATAACATGAAAATCAACGATGATGGGTTGAATATTCAGAACATGTACAGGACATTATTAAGGATGAAATTTTAAAGCTAATTTATCTAAGTGGGTGAATGGTCTATTCACTATCCTGCAGTTTTTGTGCCATTCCAGTCACCTCCAAGGAACATTTTGGGGGAGCTTGTTTCCTAAAGGTAAAACACCATTTGGCTTTTACATGAAAAATAAAACTTAGTACTTAAAAAATAAAATATACAAAATGGTTCTACATTTTATTTTTATTTATCTTAGAAACCTATTTGTTCACTAAAACACAACTAATGAAAGTGAAAGTATTTCATTAATTTTAAGATTGTCTAGAAAATATAAATAAAATAATTTGCTGAAGTAGTATTAAAACAATGCAAATCATACTGATGTGATATTGGGAGACAAGTCCCAGAGGCATCGCGTCCCTTACTGTATACTCTTGCCTTAGTCAAATCATAGATACCACTGCAAGAATCTTTGCAATTAATATATATATATATATACATATATATGTATATATATATGTATACATATATATGTATACATATTCAGAGTTTCTAGTGCAATGATTTTGAGATCACTTCAGGATAACAAAGTCTTAATCTTAACACGAGTTTCACTGCCAAGCTGCAGGTACAGCCATTTTGTAATCTCAAAGATTTTAAAAATGCTTTCATTAAAAAGAGAAGTGTCTTCAAATCATTTATGCCCAATAAATTTTGTTTATCTTGGTTTCGAAACTTTAAAACTTCTGCCGTGTACCTGCCCCACTTCTAGCTAACATGTATACATAAATCACTGTTTAAAATTCCTCCCTAGCACGTACAGCCCTCAAAATTAATCCCAAATGGAGCGTTGAAAATGAGATACCTCCATCAAGTTCCTATAGTGTATTGCTTTGTTTCAACATCCTTTTTTTTTTTTTTTGAAACTGGGTATTTTTGATAAATTACTAAGCCTTGGTTGGCATTTCAGTTAAAATTTCTCCATATATGACAACAGGATTTTGGAAAAGGCCTTAAGAATCTGTGGTGTATAACAGTTCAATCTTCCCTCTGGGTGACCTTGGTTGCCTCTGCTGACAGTATTGAGCGTGCAATTGATCTCCGCACCTGAGTTCTGTGCCCTTTATCTCACATCTTAGTAATAAATTGCATTTTATTTTTCAGACTTAAAAGTCTGAAAAAAAAATGAGTTGAGAAGAAGCGAAAGACTATAAAGAAATCCTATCTCCTTTTGAAAAGTAGATATCAGAATCAGTTATTGAGTCAGACCAGAAATAAAATTAGTGGCTACAATACAGGTACATTGATGTATTTCAATGTCTTCACACTTTCTCCTGTCTTAACAATGTCTTCACTTTTTGAGTAAAATGGTATTTTTTAAATTCTTCTCTAGTCTTATATTCCCTGTGAGATATAATTGACAAAAATTGCCAGACCAGAGTTAGAATGGGATGCCTATTATCAACATAGAAAATGCATGAACCAAAGGAACAGATTAAAAAAATAAAATTAGCCATGCCATCAGAACCTAAATAACATAGTTGATTTTCAGATGTATTTGCTACATACTAAACCCTGGTTTATGTGTGCAGGGAACAAATGTGAGTCTAACCTTGAAAATAATCACAAGGGGAGAAAAAGAAAGACAACCAAGCAAAAAGGATTAGAAGATTGGAAAGAGATCAAGAACATGGAAAATGTGAATATCCCTAAATCCTCACTCATATAAATGAAACGAATGTATTTGTACATCATTTTGAATCTAGACATTGTTAATTAGCTACATATGTAATAATACAAAGATTCCTTTTTATTTTTACCTAAAGAAAAATCCTTAGTCCTGATCTGTTTCATCATATATAGATCAAGGTCAGATCATCAATTTCTTCGTAAATTACTCTACAGAGTCAGGGGACAGTAAACTCTTGACTTTTTTCATTCGTTGTCATTCTAATATGATAGATGCAAGCCGATCATGTCAATGTTATGAACTGAAAGTACATCATATTTCTTAAAACATATACAGTCTTAGAGTATGACGAAGAGTTTCATAAGCCATTCATTTATTCAAATTTACATGGTATCATAAAATAATTTAATTTTCCTTTCAGACCTTGTACTTTATGTTGAAGGTCAAAGGTTTAAATTTATAGGCTCTTCTTTCTTTTGGATTCCAAGTTAGTCCTAATTGAAATTTGACATATATGTCTATTAGTGGAAATTATTCCTTTCCCATGCTTCATTAACAATGCACTTTACTATACGACAACGCTAATGCCCGTAATAAACGTCTCCTATGCAGCGTGGGTTACACTGAAACATGATTGATTATCTTCAATGTAACATGCAATGTGTATTATGAAATTTCTTAGGCTGAAATAGAGTTTCTGACTAGAATTTAAATATGAATAAAAAGAAGCAAAGTCATTTACTTCAGATGCAAATGAACAAAACTTTGAAGAACAATTATCCTTTGTTAACTCTATCCCCCATTTAGGGATAAAGTCAGTCTTTTCAGGAAAATATATATTTTTTCTTTTTTCTTTATTTTTTTAAAACAGTCTTTTCTTATTTCACATACCAATCCCAGTTTTCTCTCCCTCCCCTCTTCCTGCTCCACCTCCACCTTCCACATACCCCACTCCCCATCCCCTCCTCAGAGAGAATAAGGCTTCCCATGGGGAGTCAACAAAGTCTGGCACATCACTTTGAGGTAGGGCCAAGTCCCTTCCCCCTGTATCTAGGCTAAGCAAGGTATCCCTCCAAAGAGAATGAACTCCAAAAAGTCAATTCAAGCATAGGAATAAATCCTGCCCCTGCAGCCAGTGGTCCAACAGACTGCCCCAGCCACACAACTGTCACCCACATTCAGAGGGCCTAGTTTGGGCCCATGCAAATTCCCCAGCTGTCAGTCCAGAGTCAATGAGCTCCTTCTAGCACAAAATCAGCTGTTCCTGTGGGTTTCCCCATCATGGTCTTGACCCCATTGCTCATAGTATCTCTCCTCCCTCTCTTTGACTGGACTCTGGAAACTCAGCCCAGCGCTGAGTGTAAGATCGTTATATATACTTCCATCAGTTGCTGAATGAAGGTTCTATGATGACAATTAAGGAGTCATCAATCTGATTACAGGGGAAGGCCAGTTCAGGCACACTCTCCTTAATTGCTTAGGATCTTAGGTGGGGTCATCCTTGTGGAATCCTGGGAATTTCCCTAGCACCGGCTTTCTAATTAGCCCCATAATGGCTTCCTTGAACAAGATACATCTTTCCTTGCTCTCCCTCCCTCTCCTTCCCCCATTTCAGCCAAACTGTTCCCTCATGTTCTCCTCCCCACTTCCTTTCTCCTCTCTCCCTCCCTTCTGTTCTCTGTTCTCCCTCCCCCTCAAACTCCCAATTTTATCAAACATTCTTGTCTATTTCCCCTTCCAACGTATGTCTTTCTTAGAGAAAGTTGGAAGTAGCCTTGAAACCCTGGGCACAGTAGACCACTTCCTAAATATAACACTGGTAGCACAGACACTGAGACTAAGAATCAATAAATGGGACCTCCTGAAACTGAGAAGCTTCTGTAAAGCAAAGGACACAGTCAACAAGACAAAACAGCAGCCTACAGAATGAGAAATATCTTCACCAACCTCACATCAGACAGAAGACTGATCTCTAAAATATATAAAGAACTCAAGAAACTAGCTATCAAAATATTAAATAATCGAATTTTAAAAAAAAAATGGGGTACAGATCTAAACAGAGAATTCTCAACAGAAGAATCTCAAATGGTTGAAAGACACTTAAGGAATTGCTCAACATCCTTACCCCATCAGGAAAATGCAAATGAAAACAATTCTGAGATACCATCTTACACCAGCCAGAATGGCTAAGATCAAAAACATCAATGATAGCTTATCCTGGAGAGAATGCAGATTAAGAGGAATGAGCACTCCTCCACTGTTGGTGGGATTGCAAACTTATACAGTCACTTTGGAAATCAATACAATGTTATCTAAGAAAGTTGGGAAAACTTATGATTTTAAGAAATAGTATGCATTACAAAAGGTACCCGTGTTTGTATTGTTCTACAATGCACAGGCTTCGACATTATTATGACTTTATATTGAGTCTAAAATTCTTTCTACTTGTATAAAGTTACAGCTGGTTTCTCAGTCCGTCCACAGAGAACACCGAAGAAACAACCCTGAAACTGATAAATGCTAATTTTTCTTCTGGTATCAATTTCTTTTTTTTTTTTTTTTCTGCCAGAGGAACAATTTTTCTCCTTCAGTAATGTGACCTTTCTTCTGTTGTGACAATCTTGAACTCTGCAGGAAGCTTTAGTTAATCAATCAGCAAAGAACCGAGTTACAGAGGCTGATATAAGGACAGCATGGACATACATGTGTTGACACCTTCTAAGAGAGTAACCTCATCTTCTGAATTAGAAAAGAAAAAGAGAATCCGTTTACTACGATAAGTAGAGTAAGAGAATGTTGAGAGCCATTGGGTGCTGTATGTACTATTTCTACCTCAGACAAGCCTAATACAGAGGTGAAAGTGGGAGGAAGAGCAATCAACCTGGTTTAGCCATTCCTTAAATATTTTCTGACAACTCAGATTATTTTCTTCTATTTCTTTCATATGTAAAACATTATTTTAAGTTAATTCTTTGAAAATCTGAAAATTGCTGTTTGTTTGTGTGTAGTGTGTGTGTGTGTGTGTTGTGTCTGTGTGTGTGTTATTTGCTTTCAGAAAGCAGTTGTTCACTAGTGTATGCTGACCTGAGAGTATGGGAACTTGTAAGCAGCTATCCCCTGAGCAGGAGTGAGCAGTTCTGCAACAGGACCCAGGACATTCATTTTCATGGGCACAGATGGCCGTTTCCAATGGAAGTCTGGTTAAGTTTCACCATCAAAATTACCTTGAAGCTTTTTAAATGATGCAATCATCTGTTCTATAGCCTATTCTCTATTCAATCTCATAGGAACACAGCAAGGGGGATAAAATCTCTGCAATCCTGGTAGTGTATAGCAATGGGCAAAAAAAAATGCTGCTCTAAGACATATTACCTCAAACTGAAAGATTTAGTCAAATCACTGTGAGATATGATGCTGATTCTGATGCTGATGCTGAGACATGATTCAAGATAGATCCAGACTTACTAGGTCCGGTGTTGTGCCTTGTGGTACTGTCTTTCTGATAAACTTCTACCTTATATTCAGTTTGGACTCTCTGGGTGGCTATCTTTATTTACCATGATACAAATATAAAGGGACGTTGATGAAGCTTATCTGTTAATAAAGTTAGAGACTAAGACCAAAGAGCCAATTTGACGTTTTGGACAAGGGCCACTGTAACTTTGGAAGATACGTGATCCTTAAGATTCATGAAATCATCATACTCCAAACCTATACTCATCACTAGAGGCCAACAAAGATAAAAAAATACACTAAGACAGAGAGAGAATATTCACTCTGCAATTATATCTGTAACCATTGCAAATATATATTTAAATTTATATTATAAATTGTACAGTGAAATCTCAGAAATTCAAAATTTTATTAGTAATATTTAAAGAATATGAGAGACCATTTTCATGCAAAAGGTTAGGAAACAAACTGGGTATTATTCTTGCTGTTACCCTGACCACTTCAATTTCAAAAAGTCCCATGACTTTGAGTCTCCTCGATGTAGGACTCTGTGCCTGATACGAGGATTTATTTCTGGCTTTCCATCAGTTTCTAATTAATAGCACCACTGTGTGCTACATGATGTGAGAAGGAGAACCTCTAAACAGTGCCGCAGGATCACCGCATCGCACTTCTACTTGAAAAAGACACCTGATCGGTTCCCCAGCTGTTTCCTCCAGATGTTGTCTGCAAATTCAAAGGTCACAGCTTCTCAAAAGCTGAGATTAATTCGATTTAAAGTATCTTACTGTGTGAAAGGCACAATATTAAAATGAAGTTTTCAAATAGCCACAAGTACAGAATCAAAATGTACAATTCATTAGACACCCATTTCTTAGAATTGCCGTCAATTGTTATGAATCTAAATAAAATCTCTTAATTCTATGCTGTTTTGAACATAAAATGTGTAATGGCATATTATTTCCTGTTTTTAAGAAAAACATCGTTTTACCTTTGGATGAACTCTTGTGAAAAAAATTATATGTTATTATTAAAGAAGAAAAAATAAGCCACCCAATTCAGGAAAAGATGAAAAATCTGACATATAATTATAATTTCTGAATGAAAAGAAAACATAATAATGACACCTGAAGTTTTTTCTAGCTCTAACCTGGATGTGCAATGTTAAGAAATAGCCTAAATGATGGAATTAAGTATTTAGGTTTGCATTTTTCTTCACGGTGCTTTATAACACTAAAAAAATAGCTGGATGAAAAACTGTCATGGTAGGAAACTGTTTGAGCCTTAGGTAAATTTTTATGAAGACTGTTATGAAATTTAATTACAAGCATTACTTTTGTAATATCAGGATGCAAGCACCGGTCTTACAATAACTGTGCAACATTTAAATAGCTAACTAAGTATTCTTCCATTGTTACAAAGTTCTGTTAGAGATTAATATTGAAAAATGACCTTCAACTTTATGCTACTGCTTCTTTTTACTCGTGAGACATTGTTTATTTTCATTAGTTATTTATTTCACCTATTTGCTCATCAAATTAAATAAAATATAAGCTTCAGAAATTACTGTATCTATAGCATTTAACATATCAGCATCAATCAAGTTCTAATGTGTCTATGGCTTTGGTTGTGCAAGCCTCTGGGAACTGTAGTTTTTGACCCAAAAAAAATACCATGCATTATTAAATATACTATACATATATAATGTATGTATAGATAGTACATAAGATATACATCTTTTCTGACCAAAGTACATCTTGTTCTATAAATAAATGTCTTTAGTTTTCAAAAATAATCCCTGTGTACTAAATTAATAGCCTTTGTTACCTTGGGATTAAAAAAAACAACAAATGAACAGATGTTGAAATATAAAGCAGGATTTCAGACATTCAGATTTCATAATATAATAAAAGTTATTAAATCAATAATCATAAAAATTGAATGATGCATCTATGGAATTATTTATGGAAAACATGAAATGGAAGAATTTAAATTTTATTGTAAAGATAGTCAAAAATAGAAAAGTCAAATAATAATTCAAAAATGCAGTTATTGGGATTTCATACATATAAAGACCTGTATTACATGTCATACATATTTTTACATCTCTTTTAATGCTCTGAAACAGGCGATTGTTCCAGTCACACATCACACAGGAGAAGCGAGACATCAATGCCTGCCCAGATATCAAAAAAGCAATGGGATAATTAGTGAGGCCCATCTGAGTTTTGGAGGAGAAAAATATTTGTTACTGTAAACTTCATAAAATACTTCACTTAAAAAATTGCTACGTAAGTCAACCATGTGCAGTAAGTCTAACATAGGTCTGCTGGTTCCCTGGCAGCTGGGATAAGCTTCCTGGTATGAACTCCACTAGAAGTACCTGTGGCACTAAAGTTCTCATAAGCCAGTATCCCCTCGCTTTCAGAGCCTCTTTATAATCCTGTGTATATAGGTGAGTAATACCACTCACTGCCTCATTAAAAGAAAATACGAATATTTCTAATTCCTTCCCAGGAGGTAAAAGTCATGAAACAGACATGCATTAGAAAAACTAAATTCATTCTTTGCTTGTTATCACCTTTATTCGGGATTCTGCAATCGGTAGTTTGACAAGGTGCAGCTGCCTGCTCCCTCAGTGAACGCCTTTATGAACACACTTGGTTGTGTAGCGTTGGAACGTTCTTAATGCTGACGGGATACTTTGAAATTTATTCCAAGAACAGCCGTCCTCTAGTTTTCCTCTCTTGACCGCTCACATCCAAGTCTCCACCCTCCGTCTCTTCAGCTCTTCTCAGAAATGGAAGACATAAGCACCGTGCCCTGGGCTCTAAATCCTAGCTGATGTTCCCTTAGCACCGAGCATAACAATATATCTAGCAGACAGCATGCTTTACACTCAGACTCTGGAGAAGCCTGTAATGGATAGAGTCAGAATTTAAAGTTAACATCTTCGGGCAAAGGGAAAGGAATCTCAAGATACGGATGCCTGGGTGACAGAAATATGACTCATGTAAACTGGACTGTTCAGTAAATTGTCTAAAATGTCCCACCCATGCTTGGCAGAGAGGCACATGAGTAAGAAATGTCCTGATATTTCTGAGAACTTGTGTCATGTTAGGCTTACAGTTTGGAATTCATGAAGAAAGCTGAGCGACTTTGGGGATATTTTTGCCTATCTTTTTGCAGACTTCAATGTTGTGATTCTACAGAAAGCCTGTCAGAAAAGAAGATGAAGATTCTGACTGGGGTAAATATCTCAGGATGGTCTCACTAGGTCCACTCCACACAGTGAAAGTTAAAGTTGCGAAATGGGAAAGGGTTCCTGCAAGAGGCCAAGAGAAGATGAGGTTTTAGAGCCCTCAATGCGTTTAAGAATTTCTTGATGTTTGGCACTATTAACAGAGACTGCTGGGTGAAAGTCCGAGACTGACCTAGAATATTCCATGGTTTTCTCTGTTTCAATGTAAAAGGCCATAGCAATGACTTTACCACGTGATTTAGGTTCATTTAAAAAGTGCTTTTAGGATTGACACAGGCCTTTTTTAGCATTCTTATTACTAACAACCTGGATATTGGAATCTATGTTTCTTTTAAATAATGTACGTGTTCTCCTTTGAAGGAACATAACACAAGACTTGCTCAGCTAATCTATTGTTCTTATAAATGCCATATACTTCTAAGTCATTTTTTTAAGTACATAAAATGATGTTTCTCAGGGCTGCTAGCAAACATTCTAATTCCCAGAACCTGTGGATGAATCTGTTTACTTTATAAAACGTATTTTCCTATGTGAGGATTTTATGATGAAAATACTGCATTGACCCTAAAGTAAACGTATGTTTCCTTCAAGCAGGAAGCTGAGAGAGACAGGAGAGGATGGGGCAAAGGATGAAGTGTTAGGAGGGACATGAGTGTGGCCCAGTCATAAGGAAACCTCCGCAGCCTCCAGAAGAGGAAGGAAGCAAACCATTTTCTGCATGACCCACAAGAAATCAACCTGGTTGGCACCTATAGCTCGATTCTCTTTTAAGTTCAACCAAAACAATGGAACTCTGCTTTAAACTACGAATGTGATGGAGCAACCACAGAACAAGGATTTGTATCGAGTCCCATTCCATCCGGTGCTTGGTTTTGCTTCCGTCATTTGATACGGTACTGTTGACCCTGCTCAACTTTTCACACAGTGGCCGCAAAAGTCAGTCTATCCTCTTAGACTAATTCTTAGAGAGAATACCTTCATGCCATACTTTGGATGAAATATTTGAATAATCATTTTATTTGACTCTTTTGTGTCTTGTATTTATATCCTATAGTCCCCCAATTGAGAGAGTTATTGATGGAAAAAAATTCTATTTTCCCCAACTGTTATCAAGTCCTTACTCCATTGTCTTCTTGATTATAATATCCTTTCAGGAGACGATTAGTCATCATGCAGCCCACACTTTTGTTTCCTATAAATTGTTTCCTTCTATCATTTTTAGTTAATTAGCTACCAATTCAACTACTTTCTTCAGTAGTTAATTGGCTATTAAGAAAACTAATTAACTATAAAAGTCGTTACCTTACATATAAAATTTTAAAAGGTTACTCTCAGGGAGAAATCACTTGCACTTATTTTTAAAAAAAAAAATGATAGTGTTTGCCTCAAGAAAAACCTTTAGATTTTTATTATATTTTATTTTACTTTGTTGACCTTCCCCTAATCTTTATTCTCAGCTATTGTACTGAATTGCGTTCCGTTGTTTAATTCCACTGTTCTACCTTTGATGGTGTAACTGACCTAGTTTGCTACAATATATTATTTTCATAAATTTGAAAAGTTAAACATCTATGGTATATTTTGTCCATGGAACTGATTTTGGGCGTTCTTGGATTTTTTTTCTGATTTTTTTTTTCACTTTCTTTTTCCCTTGTAACAGTATTGTTCACATGTGTGTCAGTGTTCCCAGGGCAAGGCTGACACCTGAGGAGGCTAGAAGGCATAAAATTCCCTGGAGCAGAAAGAGCCTGGCACATGCCATGTAGGTACTGAGAATCAAACCTTTGTCCTCCAGAAAGATAGGCAGTGCTCTTAACTTCTGATCCATAGCTCCAGATTTCTCTCCTATTATTCTTATCAAAAATGATCAATTTTATTATCTTTTCACAAAGCTCTATCTTCTATTTCCCCTTTTCTGTTTCACTAATTCTTCACATTGATCTTCAACCCATTTATCTTTTGTTGTTTGTGTATGACTGCTGCTTGTGGCATCTGATATCTTGAATACATTTTAGTGCAGATTTTAGCATTATATAATTTCCATTACTTACTACCTAATATTTGAAAAACATTGTGGGATACTTCAAAGACCTATAATGGCCTGTGGTTTTGCCTGATGTTTATGACAGTTCTAGGCCATTTCCAGCTAATCAAATTTTATTTCTCTTCCACGCTTTATTTTTCCTGCTGCTCGCATGACTAGGATGTTTTGAATTAGTGTGATATATTGTGGATTTTAGCTTATTAGTAGAAGGGCATTATGACTCTATAACATTGAAATCACGAGGTTTTCCCAAATTCACCTTTCCCCTCATTGAGAACATACAGATATCAGCATGAGATGTATACCCTGGGATGTAGTTAACTCTTTAGTCATGGTTTTCATATTTTTCTTTAATTTTGAAAATGACAATTTTAGAAGAGAGCAACTGGTGTAAAGCATGGCTTTCCCCACCACTCAGAAGAGACTGCCCTAGATCCTCTGCAAGGGCTCGATGCTACTCTACCTCTTAAATACGCTTGACTTTCAATCTGTTGGTGATATGAGGCCTCTTGATCCTTTGAGTTGCTTTCCCCCCTTCCCAAATTGCTCTTCCAAGTGCTTATGCGGATCTAGGAGGAATTTCTCACATCATCTCAACACGTTTTCCTGTGCAGGGCTCTATTTAGTGAACTGCAGCTGCTGTAGTCTTCTTGGGTCCTAAATGTTCAGCTCACGAAGTCCATCATTCCGGACTGGACATCTCCCTTTCACTGATCATGTAGCGTTCTCTCAGTGAGGAACTTTTCAGGATCACAGTGACTTCACGAGTGGTTTCCATGCCATTGCTGTTGATGTCAATGCTGTTTGTTTAGTCACAGGCTGAGATTAGATAATTAATCTGAGTGAAAAGCAAAAGTTGCACTTTCAGTGAATCTCAAAGACTTTCATATAAAATTCATTTGACTTTTCTGTTAACGAGTAAAATAATCAGTGTCTATACTTTCATCTGACCTGGGCTAGCTCACTTCTCTTTAAGCAGCCCGGTGTTTTCCCAGTTCCAAGAGGTCACTGGATTGATGCAGAATGTAGTTCTGAGACCCAGTGGACGAGGCACAATACAGCCCAGAACTCCTGGACTCAAGTTATCCACCTACCTCAGCCTCCCAAGTAGCTGGTCATACTTACACAGGCTGCTGAGCCAGGAAATAAACTTGTGCCTGTAAGTTACAAATCCAGTTAAGTGTGGTGTTTTATTCTGTCATTTTATTCAAACTACCTTAAACTTCTGAAAGCTTATTTTTCTATTTAAAATGACAAAGGAAATGTGTACAATAGAAATCGAATAATAACTGCAATTATGCTTTAGGTGTGAGCTGTTCATCCACTGTAATTTACAGGCAAAGGAACAGACTTAAGAGCAGGAGAAAAGCAAAGAAACCTGACTCAACCAAAATTTATTCTAAGATATAATGACATTAAATCATAAGGCTCTACTAAGTGGACTCTCTGATGATTAAGTAAAGTTGTTCTTAACACAAATGAAGACTGTCTTTCTTTAATAATACACAGGAGCAAGGTCATATACTGCCGGACCTTGTTGCCTTTCCCTCTTTCACGGTGTCTGATTTTTAGTGTGATATACTCTTTGAGACATAACAAGATTTTAGTTGCCAGATTTGATGTATGAAGTAAGCAAATGACAATGGAAGGATGAGATCTTAAGGGTATGCTGTTAACATCTCACAATTTTATAAAGCTTTCTCTAAACCAGGATACCAGTAACAAAAGAGTCGGGAGCCACTGTAAATACATGTCACGGGGAAGGGTAGGATAACAGTAAATTGAGTTCCTGTTCTCATAACTTATAAAATCAGCCTCGCTTTTTTTGTCAAGTGCTGCACTACGGGATCACTTCATTCTTGTTATACGAAGCGTATTCATTTGATATAATAAGGTTCAAGGCTATTTTCACCTCCGCATCGACTGCTGGAAGAGTGCTATTATGAAACTCAAAGTGAAAATTATCTTCTAATTTTCTGCCTCCTCTTTAGAGAGGTTTGAAGTCTTGAAGATGCTTTTGCTTTAGATTGGTTCTATCTAGAATTTCACCCGTTGTATTAAGAGTTGAAAGTCCCTCAACATGTTTTTATCAGACAATAATAATCAAAATGCTTATCTAACATGGCACAAAAGTATTCTTCTAGTATCACTGTTAATGAAAATAAATTTAAATAAAATGAAGAAAAATACAATTATAGTAATTGTAGGGCCAGGAAGGGGCTCAGCAGCTGATGGTGTTTACAGCCAAGCCTGATAACTTTAGTTCCAATACCAGGCCCCACACAGTAAAAGGAGACGAAAAACTCCTATATGCCAACATCTAACATCCATACATAGGAGTGTATGCAAAGACATGCAAATAAAAAATGTGATAATAATCCTAAGAATTGTAATCATAGGGTATCAAAACACATATTTAGAGGAGAAATGATTCCTAATGATAACTTCCTGTTGACTGTGTTTTGGTTCCTGCAGTCGTTAAGTCCCAAAGAATCACACAGAGGTCTACACCAATTATCAACTGATTGACCCAGTATCTCAGGCTCTTATTGATTTTTATAACTTATATTAGCCCATAATTCTTGTCTATGTTGCCCACGTGGCTTGGTACCTTTTTCAGCGAGATAGTCACATCTTGCTACCTCTGTGTCAGGGTAACAAGAGCAGACTGTGCTTTCCTATTCCCAGAATTCCCCTGTTCTCATTTCCCCACCTCTGCTTCCTGCCTGGTTGTCCCGCCTATACTTCCTGTCTGGCTACTGGCCAGTCAGCGTTTTATTAAAATGTATTGACAGGGTACAAACCCACAGAAACTTCCCAGTCCCCAGAACCACCTACAGGTTTTGGACATATTTTACCTGTAGATAAAACTGGAAATTACGCCTTTCCTTGAAGTGAGAGTTCTACAAAAATAACATGAAATCTATATACAATTTATTCATTTTGGATTCAATAAGTATTTACTTTATTTGTTTTCATAATGTTCCTGTATTTTGCATTATTATAGGAACTACAAAATTTTCAATCATGGCTTGAAGGACTTTGGGATGTGCTTTCCTTTTTTAACATTGCATGTCTGTTTTATATTCCATTATTTAGTACAACATGTTCTACTGAGACTCACTGAAAAGTTGACTTCACTTCATAGAAGAAATGCAGAATTCCTAAATGCATGTAAAATGTGATTTTTATCAGTTTAAAACTAAAGCGAACCACAATTATTTTAAATTTAAAGATAAGTGAGGTTTTACATCATAGCCCTTTGAATTCTCATGCATACCAATTGGACTAAATGAGCCCTGGAGGGTGGATTTAAAAATGGGGAGTGATATTCAGGGGGATAAACAGGGAAGCTCACAATATCTGTCTCCTTTCCTATGTTTCTGATCCCCAGGCTCCTCTTGCAAAGCAACCAGTGCTTTTGAGGCACATATCAAAGTGTTGCTTATAATTGAAAAGCAGCACTATTTTTTTTTGTTCCTTACTTGAATATCCCTATTTGCACCAGGAATGGAAATTAATATAAAAATAAAACAAATGTAGTAGTTTTCTAAGCATACATTACACACACGTTAAAGGCATGTGCAATAGATTGCAGAAAAAGATACAGACGTACGTACGTATACATGCATATACTGTAGTGCATGGGCTGCTTTTATGTATTAGACAGGTTTGTCTTGGTAAACAAATGTGGCACAGTACTCTTGGGGTTAACAGGAATAAATCAGCAAATTGTTTACAAATAAAGTTGGGACACTTTCTCAAATATCATGGAAGAGAATCTCAATAGTTAGAAATACACATTTATTGAAAACATTTAAACAAGCATTATTTATTTGTTAAACTATCAATATGTTTTATGTTTACTTTTAATTTATTTCTTTAAGACAGTGTCTCAAATAGCCTCAACTGGCCTCCAGGTTTTCTGTACAGTTTACACATCCATGAACTCCCTACTCTCCTGACTTCAGTCCCTAAGTGCTGGGAACACGGGTTTGTGCCACTTCACCCAGATAACCAAACAAAAGTGTCTGTTACTAGCTAAATAAATACAGAAGCTTCACACGGTTATGAAACTCAAATAATAATCTAGGGAATGAAGAGACGGCTTAGTGACTAAGAACATTGACTGCTCTTCCAGAAGACTATGTTTGACTCTCAGCAAATATGTTGGTTTACAACTGCCTGTAACTTCAATTTTGGGATATCTAATACCTTTTCTATCCTCCAATGGCATCGTATACCTGCAGTATACAGAGATAAACACAGGGAAATGACTCACACATGTATAATAGAAATAAAATATAAATCTGAAAAAAGGTAATCTAAAAATTATAGCCCTAGCAATTATTTATTTTTTATTTCTCAAAATTGAAAAATAATTACATAATCTTCCCCAACCCTTCCTCCCAGATCCGTCTGATACATCTCTAACACAGCTCCTAAACCTACGGCTAAAGGATGAGAGCGGAAGAGGGGCAGAACAGTTGCAAGTGCCAGGATAATAGGAGGTAGGCGGTGAAATTTTGTCTCCTAGAAACAGAAGAGAATTTGTAATATAAACAATAATGGGAAGAGGGAACACAACAAGATAGACGATGAGTAAGCATTTGTCATCAAATTCCCCAAAAATATCAGCTTCAGAAACCGTGCATGCATTTGGGCATTCGTTTAGCAGTTACTAGCACATAACAGCTCTTGCAGAGCATTGACATGGCAGCTCACAACCACTTATCACAGCAGTTCCAGGAGATCTGATGCTCTACCCTGACAGCCTGGGTTCCTGTACACATGTAGTGCACACATAAATACACACAAACAATATACCATAAATAATAAGTAAATATTAAAAACACCTATGCACACGTAAAACTACTTAATGTGGTACTTAATGTGGGCTAAGAAAACATAACACTCCACGGTACCTTGTTTTGGGATCATAATAAGAAAAGGCATGTTGAAGAAAGTAGTGAGGGAAGAAAGGTTTAAATCATCCCTTATGCAACAGAATCGGAGAAACATGCTTACAACTCGAGAAAGGGAGAGGGATATAAATTCTAGGTCTTAGAGACTTTGAACCAGGTCTAGTGAAGGTTAAACTTAGTATGGTTATTGACCTACAAGCTCTTCTTGGAAAACTCTCTGAAAATTGATCCTCTGGAACCCAATAAACTTGTTGACCAAAGAACTGGCTTGTAAAAGAATGCGTGGCATCTAAATCTGCTACAGACCCTCTCTAAATCAGATGCAAGAGCTAACCGATGGCTATTTAAGTTTTAAGCACATGTCTTCTTGTTGTTGTTGTTGTTTTATACAGAGTATCTTGCAAATCACCTGCCTACTCAATTTTCAGAATAAACTATATTTTTTAAATTTCAAACTTTTTAAAGTTCCTGCTACCCATAGTTCACATCAAGCACCAATTCAGTCTCGGTCACAGAATTATGTCACGTATATTATGGCACAAGTTCCCCCTCACTTTTTATCTTGCAATAGATAAAGTTACAAAATATGTTAAAAAGAATATGTTAATAGGATTTAATTTTAAATTCTGACACTAAATAAGCAACTTCCCTTGCAATGCCTGATTTTTAAGTCATCAAAAGATCGTTTGTTAAAGTGGCATTTGAAGAGAGACTTGGGCCTTGCTGCTCATGTGTAGGTTGTTTGAGCCTTGCCTGATCACGCAGATTTGCTTGGGCCTTGTAGTTGTCTGAAATATATAGAACACCTGCTTTTGTCCATTTCTAAAGTTCAAATTCTAGTTTTCTAGAGTTTGGTTTCAGTTAAAAAAGTGTTCTGTTTTTAATTGTGAATGGTATTTTATTTTACCTTTGTTATTCTAGCAACTAAAAATCTCACACATTTTTTTGATAACACAGTTAATGAAAGAATCTGGGCTTTGTTATTCTAAAAGTGCTAACGTAGACTGTTACCCTGTCCTCTTCTCTATTCAAGGCTTATGAAGACAATTTGTGGGATTTAACTACCGTTTCAAAATATCTATTGTACTCATGTTACAAAAATAGAATTTTGCTGTGTGATAATGCTCCTGTACATTGTAAAGATTTGTCACTTAGTTTAATAAGATGCTGATTGGCCAGGAAGTATAGGCAGAGAAAACAGAGTAGAAGAATTCTGGGAAAAGGAAAGGAGAGACACAATCTTCAGCCAGACAGAGGAAAGAAGATGAGAATATTATACTGAGAAAAGGTACCAAGTCACATGGTTAAACATAGATTAAAATTAAATATGGGTTAATTTAAGTTGTAAGAGCTAGCTAATAGAAAGCTTGGGTTAAGGAGGCCAGAAGTTTATATTTTAAAAAAAGAGAGACTTGGAATATATATTCTTTGAGTCTAAGAATTGCATATTATATTTTAATTTTTAAATGAAACATTTTCTTTCACATCATTTTTCATTTTTTTAATTCATTCTTACTTCTTTGCAATGTAACCAAGAAGTTGGAGAAACACACACACACACTCATACTTAATTTCATATTTAATTTTAAATTTTATGTGAAAATTATATAATTTTCCCACCTAGTGATTAAATAAAGAAATGAAGAATTTAAATGGCTGTGAATCTTTTTCTTCAACTTTCTTGACACTTTGGAGAAATTTTCACTTTGTGTTCATCTGTTTCCTTTTTCCTTTTCCTTTTTACAAGAAAAAAGTACTTTTGATTAACATCATTATCTAAATCACTCCTGTTTCTTCTCCCTGAGTGCCTGTAATTCTGATTCACTCTTCATCACCATTTCTCCACATTTCTCAAATAATTCCCAGTCATATCCCTGCTTGCCCCTTTTAGATTATGTTGAGGAATGTTAGTAAATCTGTAGTACTGAGTAGTGATTTCTTTTCACTGTCATTGTACTTTCAACATGTCGTGTAGATTTTACATCTGTAATTATCACTGGAGAATCTCAGCAATTCATTTTTATTTAGTTAATTCCTCTAACAAAAAAATCTTAACTTATTTTGTCATTATTGATTCTTTATAGTCCTCTGGCTTTTGTATTTGTGATGTATGTGTGTGTGTAACATAATATATTTAAATATTCATGGGTATTCTTATATTCATTGTTATGTTTCTTTTCTCAGTATTGTTCTAGGCTCTAACTGATATACCAGTATAATTTCTAATTGTCATGTTTCATTCTCAAATGTGTACTGCTTGATATTACATGTCATCCTAAATGACAAATATGTTTTATAAAATCTGTTTTATAAAAGCTGAAGATGTCTTTTTTAGAGAACAAACCTCTTTAAGACACATAGCCCTGTGTGTAACCACAGCATTTATGCTCTGGAGATTGTTAAATTAAACTTTACAAATGATGCCTTATTGGAGAAAGTTCTTTACTTATAAGCCTGATGACTGGAGTTTGATCTAGGAATTCCATACAACGGGAAGACATACCAAACTCTCTGAAGGTATACTGTGACCTCCATAGATTCACGAACACATACTTTTACCCAGGTGCTTGTGTGTGTGTGTGCACGCATGTGCATAATTTTTAATTTAAAAATTATATAAACACTTAGCAAAATGTTTCAATGAAATTTCATTAGTTATAAGCTATATACATTACTATTTAAATTTAGAAGTTATTGTCAAACATATTATTTATAGAAAAGTTAGAAGTCGAACCACATAATATACTTCAACTTAAAAATACGATGAAGATTTTATCACCCTCATTAAATTTGGTTATCATTTAATTTCAGTCTACAAGAGAGCTCCCCTCTAGCCCAAGTGTTGATGCTATAAAATAGTAATGACTTAGAAAATGCAAATTAAATGACTGACAAGATATAGCTCTACGACTCAACTTTTGCTTATTTTACAAGATTCTCTTTGATGTTTAAGGTATAGGCCAGTATTTAATGATTTATTTCAAACAGATACAATAAAAACTGTAATAAAATATAAAATTTGCCTAAGTGAGGGTTTTGCATAAAAATTTTAAATATATTCATATTTCTTTTATGTTTATTTATTTTATGTTTATTTATTTTATTATGCTTATGTAAAATATTCATGACATTTTTAGTCTGTGTGTGTGTGTTGGGGGAAATTTGGCAATGACCTGTATGTAGAGGTCGGAGAAGAAATGGTGCAAATTGGTTTTCTCCTTCTGCCATGCGATTCATAAAAACGTAACTCAGTAGTCAAACTTAAGGCAAGTGTCTTTACCACAGATCATTGTTCTGGCCTCTTCATTCTTCTTCAAAGTATAATGAATGAAATAAAAGGAATCTACATAATGTGGATAATATTTCTTGAAGGCCTAAATAAAATATACATCGTTCCTGCATGTAATCGTGGACTGACAGTGCCATGTGGAACTGATCTATTGGGAGCTCTCCAAGGCCAGCTGGACTGGGACTGAATAAGCATGGGTTGAAACTGGACTCTCTGAACAAGGCGGACAATGAAGGCTGATGAGAAGCCAAGGACAATGGCACTAGGTTTCGATCCTAATACATGAACTGGCTTTGTGGGAGCGTAGCCTGTTTGGATGCTCACCTTCCTGGACCTAGATAGAAGTGGGAGGACCTTGGTCTTCCTGTAGAGCAGGGAATTTGGACTGCTCTTCAGTATCGAGAGGGAGGGGGAGTGGACTGGGGGGAGGAGAAGAGGAGTGGGGATAGGGGGAGGGGAGCGGGGGGAGGGGGAGGGGAGCGGGGGGAGGGGGAGGGAAATGGGAAACGGGGAGCAGTTGGAAATTTTAATTAAAAAAGAATAAAAAAAATGAGGAAAAAAAATGATACTCCAAAAAAGTGGAATCAGAAGGCATCCTCTGGTAGTGGACCAACATCTGCAAAAAAAAAAAAAAAAAAAAGAAAAGAAAAAAAAGAAAAATAAGAGAAGAATGCTTATGTAAGAAGTATCTACATAAGAGAACATTTCTGTGACTACTCACTTGTTAAACTAGTGTATTTAATTTAGAGAAAAATAACATTAAAGTCAGTTTGTTGCTGTACTGGGCACATCAAGTATCTTCTGGGAACAGGTGTTTCACAGTTCTATCTTGATCGGCACAAAGAAGTAGAAGTTCTAGCTTTGCAGACAATTCTCAGTGGTGTTGGAGATTCTAAATACATAGCACAAAATTCCTACACATTAAAGATTATCAAGTAGTTTCAGATAAATGGTGCATGTATATCAAATTTTATCCTGCCATGTCACCATGAACTAAATCAAAGGCTCGAGTTATTGGCAGCGTAGGAGACTAAATGTAACATAATCTTAACCTCCTCGCATCAATTCGGAAATGTGTCTGCATCTATTTTGACCATCCGTCAGTCCATTTCAGTTTTAGCCATTTATCATATTTAACACAGCCTTTTCAATAACTTGTGATTGGAAGCAGGGAAGAAAGACAGACAGAGGACTAAGGAAAGAGAAAGACGGGAGAGAGAAAGCACAGAAGCTGAGTGTTGTGCCATTTCATGGCTGCATTCCTGTCTACAGAACCTCTGTAAAGCAAAGCAGCCCTAAGATAAACTATACGCTTGAAGTGAGGAAAGGGAAAAATGCAAAGAAAACATAATTCAATATCCCCCAAGAATAACCCTCACTCAGAGAAAACAAAAGGTGCTTTTTATTGTACCGATTTGTTTCACCAGATTCCAAGGCCATCTTATAAAGAAACATATTTCTTTAGAAACAATAAAAGTAGCAAAATTTGTGTCGCTCTAAATAATTTTTCAGAGACATAAATAAAATGTGTCCTTGAATCTGTAATGAGCAAATAGTGAACGTGACATAGCCAGAGTACAAAAGCCGGTGTCTCTACTGCTCATTCTTCATTTTAAAAGAACAGCACAGCAGTTGGAGTTTAACATGGTTCATAGACTATATATATTTCCTTCATATTCTAAGGGGAAAAGATCAGTCAAGGAAATAATTTTGCAAGTTGTACAGTAGGAAAAAAGTCATATTAAAGGCAGTTGCAATTACTGTATAATTTTTCAGCTCCTAGCAAATATGTTATCTCTTTTTTAGCAAAACAGATAGAATCTACCTTTCAATAAAATCAGAAGATATGATGGTGAAAGTGTTCTAATTTACATATTAAGAAGATAAAAGTTGACAGGGAGAAATAGTCAGTTTAGGGCATATTTTGCTCTTACAGAGGACCCATTGTTCAGTTCCTAACACTTATATCATCACAAGCACTAGGTCTAGAAGATCTGATACCTATTTCTGGCCTCTAAGGGTTCTGTGTGTGTGCTGGTTATGGAGAAGCAAGCCTTTAATCCCAGCTCTTAGGAGACAGAGACAGGTGGATCTCTATGAGTTCAATGTCTAGTCTACAAAGGAAGTTTCAGGACAGACAGAACAGTTTCAGAGAGAAACTCTGTCTCAAAAAAAAAAAAATCTTAGTAACATTCTGTAATCAATCAATCATCTGATACATGTGCATATGTATGTTTAAATATGTACACATTTTAGCATACCTTACATAAGCAAGTTTGATCATCCTAAATTAAATTACTATAGTGAGGGTTCTTGGCACCACTCAGGGCTTAATAACACAGACATCCAGTAGAATATTTTCACCAAAGAAAAAATGACTTTTGGAACTAACAAGTTCTATTTGGGAAGGAAGACAGGTTTGAGAAATCAGGCAAATGATTTTTTATAGAAGTCTCTATTTTTATCTGTATGAAGAGGACTCACAAGGCATTCTCAGAATATCCCTTATTACTCGGTATGGTTTTTGGAGTATTTGGAAAATTCATTCAAATAAGGAGTCATCACAAGGTGTGCATTCTGGTATGGTACCCAGACAAAATGTGCTTGAAATACATAAGAAATAAAATGTTTTTACTTGACTAAACATTATGAACAAAGCATACATAGAAAGAGACTGAGGAAGCATGAGTGTACTTGAAAATGACTATTTTAAGTGTTAGAAGTTAGAAATATCAAGAAAAAACAACTAAACATGGAATAATAGAACATTAGATACAGCTGCCAAGCATGGGGAGCAGGGGTGATTTATGGATCCACAGACTCAGATACGACCGTATACATAGTTCTAATTTTGCCAAAGTGTTTGTTTTGCTTTACTTCTTTTTGGGGAAACACTTATTTTAAAATGACAATTTCTTTTCTGGGGAATCTTCTTCTACACTGGCAATACAAGCAAAAACAATTTATTAAATGGATACATTTAATGACACATCTCTCTATTTTACTATGAGCAATTCCCGGAACAACTGTTTTCTGTTATATCCAACCATATATCGCTTTTGAAATGTGTGGAACCAATCATGTTTTCACTGACTCCACAGTAGCAATGATTCTTCAATGTGTTACATGTATAAAATTCGTTAGAGTGACAAACACAAGTAAATAATAAGTGCTTCGACTTGAGAAGTTCATGTCTAAGCAATACACTGATGCCTCTTATACTGTTCTCGGTAGTCCACATAACACTGTCATTGCTTGCATGTCTCTGTGGTCAGCTGTAGGTCATTGTGTTTGATGAGGCCAGCCTAAGACTTTTCTTGATATTATATATGTCACTATATATGTGTGTGTAAATGCATATATAATACTTACATGCATATATATATATATATATATTACTTTACATGGGTGACATTAAGTGAATAAGTGAATAAATTAGTCCTTGGATATTTGTGTCTTATAATGTGACTAAGAGTGGGTGACATTAAATGAACAGATTAGTCGATGCAGATTTCAGTTTCTACAACTATTAAATTAAAATATAAAGATTGAAAGAAAGTGATATGAGAAGTAAATGACAGGAAGTATAAATTTTTAAATAATCAAAAATGAAAGAAAATTCAGTATCCTTTTATAATCTTTGAGAACAGAGATATTATTAAATATCTTCTATATAGAGCACATAGAGTAGTGAACTAATAAATAAAATACTGAATATTGGTAAATAAAATTTAATAAGCAAATTGAGAGGCATAATATGCTAAACTCCTGCACATAGTTAATTAAATAAAGTATTTGATTTCATTAGTTAATAGAAAATATTCATCTATAAATCAATGAAAACTTTTTCTTCAAATTTCAAAAGCAAATTTTTAATCCTTCCTATTTATCTACCATGGAAGCAATATGCTAATAAAAACTTAAAGTTCAGAAATCAAAAATGCTAATTTCCATATGTAAATAATGATATAAAATGTGTATTAAAAGTACTTGAAAATTAGTTTAAGTTAAAATAATAATACATTAATATATATATAGAGAGAGTATATTGACACAAGAATATATGTATTATTAATTTAGTTAGAATACATTTCACTGCATTAACTAATTAAAAGACGAAACTGTGGCTTCTGGGATACATAAAGATTACCCAGTTATATGGACTGGAGAGATGGCTCAGCAGTCAAGAACACTGGTTCCTGTTTCAGGGAACCTGAGTTTGGTTCCCGGTACCCATGTCAGACAGCTCTCTACTGCTTATCTGTCTAACTTTAGGCAAACCAGGATCCTGTTCTGGAATCCAAGAGCATCCAAACTCATGTGCACATACTCACAAACATATACACCACCACACATAATTCAAAATAAAATAAATATTTAAATTAAGAAAAAACTAAGCTAATAAAGTGTTCGGCAGTTTTTAGGATTATAGTACTATAATGAAATAAGACGAAAAATGGATCAGGAAGGATTAAATGGAATAAAAAATCGAGCATTTCTGCATATTTATCATAATATTATTTTTGGGAATTCATAACCCTTACAGCAATGTAAACAATTTGCAAGGATATTTAAGTTTTATTATTTAATTAACAGAATTGTCTCCATTGTAATTTTACATATAACAATAGAAAATGCTTCAAGCTGTAAATAGCAGTTTATAGGCCCATTTAAATAGATTGATTTGACTTTTCCAACAGTCTATTTCATAGATAGATGTGACTCTACACATACATGCATCTAGAATTTGTTATTCGGAAGCAAGCCCAGCGTCATTATTTGTAGAGTTTGACCCAGACCACTGAATTTTAAACGATTGTGCAAATGCTTTTATTTGACTTTAGTGCATGTTCCCTGAAATTTCTTTCATGTATAACGGGTCGCGCTAGATTGTTCTGGGGAATCCCAAACTGCACAAATATAAATTTAAAAATTACATCGACACGTCTTAGACCACGGCGTGTCTGCACGGTTTCAAAAGTATTTGCTAACTGACTTTATCCTCTTCTCTATTAAAATACAGATGTGAAACGCTGCTCATAGATGAAAACAGAGTCAGTCTGTTAAAGTTTATGATTATGTTATCACTAGACCATGTTTTAAATGAAAAAACCCTTGCCTACCTTAGTGAAATTGTGAGCATGGATTTTGATTTTCCTGTCCACCTGTCTCCTTTTCCCATCTTTATAAATTCCAAGCAAAGTAGATTGTTCATGGATAAAACTTTAAGACTGTCTTTATTTTCGGACTTGAGAATCAGCTATGAGAGTTGGCATTTCACGGGCTCCATTCCCGCCTCCCGGGCTCCAGTTCCCCCAGGCATGTGGTTCAAGCTAAAGGGCCCTTTCTATTTCTGATAGCATCAAAACACAGAATGCCCACATACTTTAAAGCAAGCGGATCGCTATGAAGTTTCACCTTGACAGCCCACTTCACGTATTTCTTCCCTTACCAATGGTTAAAATTCAGACTGTCAGAGTAATTCCTCATTGTATTCTGACACACAACATGTTGATTTTTTCTGCTTCACTAGCAAATGAAAATGAAATTACCCACTGGGTTTCCCAGTCGGAATAGCATTCTGTCATTCCTGACACCCTGAATTCTGTCTTCCTGGTGCAAAGAACTGTAGGGCTCTTCTGTCTTAGCTCCCACCCCGCATACCAAGTAGTTTGAAATGAAAATCAAAATTCTTCACTTTATTTTAGTTGAATCTTGACTTAGGTTCACATTTCAGATAAGTCTGCAAGGAAATACCGTGGCATCAGGGTTATTCCGTTATTCACCATTTAAAAGGGAAGCAAAGTTAAGGCAAGAAAAGTAGGGCCGGGCGGTGGTGGCGCACGCCTTTAATCTCAGCACTCGGCAGATCTCTGTGAGTTCGAGGCCAACCTGGTCTACAAGAGTTAGTTCCAGGACAGGAACCAAAAGCTACGGAGAAACCCTGTCTCGGGAAAAAAAAAAAAGAAAGAAAGAAAGAAAGAAAAAAGAAAGAAAGAAAAGAAAAGTAGCAGGTAGCAATTTACCATCTCTTGCAAGTAAGAGATGGTTAGATTATTGCCAGAGGATCACCACAAGCAATACTTTCCTATTCATGCCTTAACTCTGTGCTTGGAAACCATATATTTATACTTGAGAAATATATGACTACATTTCACAGTACCAAACTAAGACAATGGAAAAATTTATAGTCTTTTATGCATGGCTTATTTACCTAATGGGCAAATTACACGCACACAAAAAAAGGAACTTTATGAAAACTAGCAAACTGTATTCGCAAGTTGTGTCGTTTTCTTGCCCGAAATACTTGGGAAAATCCCACTATCTGAAGTGCAGAAATGTAGAATTATCTCTAAGTCTTTTTTAAAAAGTGTAGAAGTGTAGAATTATCTCTCACTTTTTTAAAAAACGGCTTTAAAAGTATCTGTCTTCAATAAGCAGTTGGCTCCTCTTGTCCCTGACAGTTTCCGTGAAAACTCATGTCAACAGCCAGCTTACACCTTGTGAGGAGGGCTTTTACTTTTACATCCAACTTTACTGCCGGAGAAAAAGCATTTTAGGAGCTGCTAGGCAAGGAAAAAGGGGGGGACATATTTTGTAACTCTGCTGGCAGATTCCTGCTCAGCCACGCTCTCCCCTCCTTTCTCTGGTGCTTTTCTTTAAGAACGATTTCATAGCTTCTGTTTTGTGACTTTCCAGCTGCATCCTGTCACCCTACTTTCGGTTTCCACATCTAAGGGCCATTCTAAAATTCTTAGGGGTGTACTTTAGACAACACTTTTCTCTTTCTATTTAACTGTCCCCCTGTAACTGAACCAAAACACTACTTTCCTAACACTTAATACATGCCACTACTACAGAAAACAGAATGCTTGCACATTATGAATTATTACCATTTAAAATATCTTCCCTCCCCATCGACAACACTAAGACTAATGTCTAGACTAATTCACCTATAGTTACGTAATCTGGCTCTTGACTCATTTCCAGATCTATCTACTGGAATTCTCTCCCACATACATTAAATCAAACGATTTATATTGAGCTAGTTATAGATTCCCATGGAGGTATACGATGTGATATATAAAGAAAGTAATGCATGGCAGCACACACCTCCAATCCCAACACTAGGAACACTAAAGCAGACAGATGGGGCAAGCCTGAGATAAATAGTGAATTCCAGGTAGTCTGAGCTCTATCCCTCTACCCTGTCTCAACTCAAGCTATCAACCTCTTCTACAGCGAAAGAAAAGGAAAGGGTATAGTGGTCCCTATGGCCTTCATCTAATTTCTGTAACAGTAACTTGTTGCTTCTTGATTCAGTAAGACAAGCTAAATACTAATATTAGTCCTTTTGAGAGAAGATTAACTGTACACAGAGATCCAACATGAATATATGTTGCTCTGTCTCATCGATTAGAGGCCCAGGCTATTTCAAAGGCAAAGTACGGGCTGGGGAGGAGGGTCACCCGATGTTAAAACATGAAGACCTGGATTGAGACCCAGGTTTGGATCCTAGGACAATTGTGGAGAAAGCCGCCTGACTCTGAACCCTATAGCTAGGGGTAGCATGCTGACAAGCCGCTCCCTAGACTCAGAGAGAGAAGTTTCTAAGAATATATTATGGCCCCACGGCTCAGATGAGGTACCTGGAACTGAGCTAGTCTAGACTTTAGATTCAGTTTTATAGGTGGGAGGGAATAATGAAAAGATTTTAAGTGAAAAAAATGAAGAATTTTATAGTATACATATCTTCTGTAGTGACGCAGTTTGTTAATTTTTTAAAATATTAGTTTTGTGATAGAGCTTGTCTCAAAAGATAAGGTGAGGAGCTGTAGAGAAAGACATCATGTACACCTTATATCCTACACATGAGGTTCAAGAAATTATCCTTCTTCCACATATTCCATTTTATAGATTAGAAAAAGAAAATTCGATGAGTTTAAACAATCCATAATGTAGGAACAAGTTGTAACTTTGCTGGTCTTGCCCTGAGGTCTCCACTCCCTTTTTTCTGCTTAGTATTAGGTTTTTCTTTAAACTCTTTATTTCCTTGAGCACTGGATTTGACTCCACTGTGTTTCTTGCTGCTCCTCTTCTCCTTAATCTCCAAGACATTTTGATAATTTGGCTGGCTACTACTCTTCACCTTCCAAGTTACAGAATTAGAGCTTCACACAAAGTGAGATGTGAATTCAATTGAGTTTAAGGGCGAGTTTTTAAAAGATCTATCTCATTCCTAGCTAATGTTCTTGATGAAAATTCCAAATACAAGTTAATATAATAGGAAAACTGGCATTGGAAATTGCTGATGCATACATATAAACAATACTAGTGTTAGCGTGATAAATATTAATCTGTGGATTTTATGAACAAGAATAAAATTGTGAGAATTAATAGAAATTACTAGAATAATATTTTTCTGTACTAGTTTTTAATTGAAAGAGAATGGTCAGTGATAAATACTCAAACCCTGAATATTATCATTAAAAATAATGTCTAAATATTTGGATAATATCTTATTTAAAAGTTTCCTAATGAGTTTTAAGACATTGCATAGAATCATGTGTCACATTGCTAACCCTGCAGAAGAGAAGATGGAAAGTGTGGAAGAGCCAGAAAGGATGGAGGGCGTCAAAGAGACATGGCCTTTGAAACTCAGCAAGACAGTCCCACACATGAACTCACAGAGACTACAGCAGCATGCAGGAACACACAGGTCTGGGCCTGATGGGATCCCAGTGCTGAGACTGAAAATGGACACAAGCCTATATCCCTAACCCATAAACGATGTTCTTTGATACCCATTTGCAAATGAAAAATTAGTTTTTCCCACTAGAGTCTTAATGGGTGCACAAGCCACTCTTAAACCCAAGCCCCATGCATTACCCACATGAAAAAACTTGATGGTATTTTTCAAGCTTTTATTTTTTTCTCTAATAATGTTTTATCAGGACATTTTATTCTTATCCTAAAGGGCTTTTATATATGCATTATGATTTCTGATTTTTTTTTACTTTTATGTGATTTCTGTTTGCCAATGTGTGCATCTATGCATCAACCTGTGTTTCTAAATCTTTCTCTTTATTCTTCTGTTTATTTGCTTGTTTGTCCTATTCATGTTTGGTTTTTTTTATTTTATCATATTTTACCTTTTCTTTCTTTTTGTTTTTATATGACTGCTTGTTTCCTAATGAGGGATAGCAAGAAAAAAGTGGATTTTGGTGGGTGAAGATGTTGGGAGGGTCTGAGAGGAGTTAGCAAAACAATAACCATAATCAGAATATATTTCATGAAAAAATTATTTACAATAAAAAAGAAAAAAATCGCTACCAATGCTTGCAACCTTCATACAACTCATATACATCAAATTCCAGACAAAAACTAAACATCAAAGTATTTTAATTCCATGAATAAGTCACAATCAACAGCTGGCAGGTTCCAGAAAACAAACTGGTGAAGATAAGATCAGCTTCCAAAAGATAAGGACAAAATCTCTACTTCATGGTCTTGCAAATAGAACTGTTGATCTTGACTTATGACTTTCATGTCTGCACCCTCTGCTCTTTCTTCCAGCTCGATACAGGTGGTTTCCTCTGAATCAGGGTCATCCTCTGTCTAGACAAGAGTTATCTGTGATTCCATGGTTCCTCTGAACCAGTGTCATCTGTGATTGTGTGGTTCCTCTGAACCAGGGACATCTGTGGTTCCGTGGTTGACCTGAACCAGGATCACCCGTGCTTTAGCAATCTTTGTATGTAATATTGACAAATACACTAAGAAAGAAATTAGGCAAACAATCCCACTCAATAACACAATACCCTGGGGAAAAAAAACTCACTGAATATTTGAAGGACCTCTACAATAAAAATTCAAGAAAACTGTGAATAAAATTTTAGAATATATTGGAGAATGGAAAGACCTCCAATGCTTATATCTCGGTAGAATTCTGAAAATGATCCTCCAGCCAAAAGCTATTTTCAGATTTAATTCAATTCCAATCAAAATACTCATGTCATTATTCACAGCAACACAATTTAAATATTTGTATGGAAACGCAAGAGACCCCTAGATAGCCAGTGCAATTCTACGCAAAAATAATAATGCTAGACTCTACCAACTCTCAAATCACATCCACAGAACCATATAAATTAAAAAGTCGCTGTTTGGGCATGATCAATGGACATGCAGATTAGAGAAACAGAACAGAAGAGAAGAAATGATGCCCACACACTAGCAGAAACCTGATTAGTTATTATAAATATTTCAAAATATACACTGGCTGAAAAAAAAATCTTCAACAGTTGGTATGAGGAAAATCTGGGTATTTTCATACCTCTCACCCTACACAAAAAGCAACTTTAAATGGATCAAAGGCATCAATGCAAAACCTAAAAGTAGGAAACTCATAGAAGACACACTAGGGAATAAGCTCCAGTGTGTTATAAGCATAAGTAAGGACTTTCCCAATAGAACTCTGGTGATCAGGACAAAAACAACTGACCAATGAGAATCCCGTGGACATAAATACTTCTGTACAACAAAAGAAGCACTGAACCAAGTGAAGAAGCATCCTGAAGGAGGGGAGAATATCTTACCCAGCCGTGTATCCAACAGGGGACTAAGATCTAACTAGAATTCATGAAGAACTTAAACACAGCATCAAGATTACCAACAAATCAAGCAAACCGATTTGAAAATAAGCCATTTGAGCTGGTTTCACTTCTATCTCACCCCAGTCAGACTTTCATCAGTGAAAAATCAAAAAATGAAAAAAGTCTCCTTAGGATGTAGAGAAAGAGAAATATTTATTCAGTGTTAGGCATCTAGAAATATCCTTAGGCAGGAACTGTCTTGAGGGAGGGTGAATGTAGATCATAAATAACGTGGAAGTAGAGATAAGAAATACCAGGAGTCGAACAGTTTAATAATTGTATGGGAGAAAGAAAAATGAGGGGATGAAGGCAGTATCAAGCACATGAAGGAGATATGAATAAAACGTATGGAAGTCTACAAACTCGTAACAATGATTATAAAAACACAACTAAGATCTTCATCACTGTCTTTTTCTCAGAGGGAAAATATGAGGGAAATGTCAAAAGGTGGTAGATATTAATATCAGCACTCACTACAGTCAGTAGCCAGCTATAATACAAAGTCTTAGAGATGTTAGGAAATTATGAAGGTCATCTGCCAGAAACTCAAAGATGACTGCAGGAGACAGGCAGACCATCCTTCAACTGCCTAAGACTGGTGATACGCTAATCTGAATGAAGGTTGAAGGTGGATAGGATCTCCTGAGGATGACTTCACAGAGATAGTGATGGGAGTGGGTTCGAGAGAGGAAGACTGAAGTTCTAGTTATCCACAACCAACTGTCATAGTAGATGATTTATCTTTTACTCTAATACGTGGCCCCAAAAGATTAAACCTAGGCACAATTATCTTATTCAAACTTTAACTAGGTTGCAATAAAAACATATGTGAGTCACATACGTTCCGCACTATGGATCAAATTAGATGTTTAAAACCAGCTATATGCATTACATCAGAAATAAGCGCCTTATTTTGAATATGTGTGCCTCAAATGTCATATAAGGGGAGGAGGAGAGCCAAATGCTTATTTCTTTCAAATGGTAGAAGTGTCCAAGAGTTGGAAAATATCTGAAAGAGATTCTGTGAATGTAGATAGCAGCCTAAAGAAACCCAGCAGAGCAGCACGCAATAATACAGAATTCTTCTTTATCCTCACGTCATCTAGTTCTGCAACAACAATCAGCACATATATGTGCAACTGGCCAATATACTTATTTTCAGCTAACTTTACACAGTTAAAAATCAAATTTTCCACTCTAGCAGCACAAATGATGGGGCTTTTGTAACTCCTTAGCAACGAACTTGATTATATGCAAGGAGCATACAAATCAAATAGTGTTAGTATTTCCTTCAATTTGTCTTTTTATTAGTAGCCTCGATTTAGTGATGAAGATTATCACTGACTGGCTCCGCATCCTTTAATCAGCATCCGAGGAAAATAAGTGTTTTATGTGCTAATTTTCCTGTCATTACCTAGGAATCTTTCTCAGCTCTAAGCTCCTTCTTGCTATGGTTTGAATCAATGTTATTGCTAAGTAACAAAGTCTCCTTCAGTCTATAAAGAGTTCTTTGGAAAATAAGAACACAGAAAGCACAAAGAATATTTTGAACATTTAAATCTCTTTCAGCCTAAAAGTCTGGTTTTTCTGATGTATGGGGAGAGAAAAGAAAATGATCATAATTTAAAGAGAAATTTGCCTTGTTTCTTGAATGCTGGAAGTTATGCAATTAAAGAGAGACTAAATACAGTGTGATGGATTCACTCTAGTGGGCAAAGAGTTTAAATAAAAATTGAGAGTGTCTTCCACAATATCTCCTCATTACATATCATGCAGTATAAGGGTGTTTGACTTAATTATATTCCCAGAAAACACTGGTTTCAGCATTCTTGCAGAATAACATAAAACTCTGTGACTTCTAAGGCTATAGAAGGTATATGCTATTTACTCTTCTTACTCCGCCAGTCTGATTTTCTATATTGGTCTGTAATTTCATTAAAACCTAACAGAAATGGTAATAAGTCCTATTATCTGTACCTCCTCCTCCCCCATTGTCAAGCAAAGGCTTATATGGAAAGTAAACATTTAGTGTTTTGTTTCTTTCTCCAAGAAAAGTAAACACTACATCAGATACCAACAGGGTGTTATGCACATGAATGTGTCATGAGGGAGCATGTCTTTCCATCTAGACTGACATGGGGTCCATTTGGTGTGGAGTTTGTTGCTTTAGGGGATGGTCATAGCTGAGAAATTTCTCAAGGAAAAAGACATTGAGGGAGAGTCCTGAATAATTAATAAACCTGCATTCTTTCAAAGCGGGGTGAATACACATACTGAGAGCAGAGAGTGAAGAATCAAGTTGTCTAAGAAAATAACCTACTAAGTGCCAGGCAGGCAAACAAGTTGGAGTTGAGAGAAATTTCTACACCTAAACAGGAAAGTAGTTTGTGCAAGTGCTAAGGTCAAAATAGGTTTTCAGACACCTATTTTGGTGGTATACAAAATACTATTTGGTTTTTGTTGGGATACCTCAACAAATGTGTGTTCAGTTTCATAGGACTTCCTTGGTAGTTGTAATAATTAATCCACAAATTATCTGGCTGTTCTTTAGTTACCTTAGAACCACAATAGGGGGAGAGAAGACCTGATTTCTAGAGATGGTCTGGAAGACACAGGCCCTGAGCAGTACGAAGAAGAGGACTAAGTATCTGTAACATTGAAAGAGGTGTTCTGTGGGTAAGAGCGTCAAGACAAGACTCATGTATGGAGGACATTAAAACTATTCACTTGTACAGAATTTAACTGGACAGACTGACAGTTTCTATTGCAGTAACTGTGTTCTAGCATCACTGTGAACACACCACTGTCATGGAGCTTCTGGAAGAATTACATAGTTAGATCCCCAGGAAAGTCTCAGACAAGCCTTTCAAGTGTCTTAACCTGAGTGTAAAAGAGAGGAAGACTCCTTTCTCAGAGTATCAAATCCCCCTCGTTAGCTACAGCACTAATTTTCCAAGAAGACTGTATTTGTCTAACAACCCTCAAATACTCTCCGAGGAAAGAGCTCATTTTAAGTTCATCACTTCATTCTTTCACTCTGTGAATTATTGCTAAGTGACATATTCGCTAATATTTAATTTTCAAATATTACTTAACAGCAATTTTATGCCAGGCAATGAATTAGGTCTATAAATACAAATATAAAACCCTGTGAAAATATACTTTAAAAATATACTTTTCATGAGCATATGTAAGGGATCCATTGAGATGTCATGATATATACCTGCACTGTAAATTGAGTCAATCAAGTGACTTATCCAGCATCATCCCTACTTATTACATAGATTGGTTTTGTTAATAGAGTATTTGTTTTTATAGTGAGAATACTAAGTATACTCTTCTAGCAATTTTGAAACTTTCATCATCATTAACTATAACCCCCATGTTGTACAACAGATAGCTAATATATACTTCCCTTGACACGCTATATTCATTTTGATTAACATGTTTCCTTTTGTCTCCCTGACACCAAAGAGTGAGGTGGGGCAGCCTGAGACAGAGGGAGGATGGATTTGTGGATTATATTAAGGCTGTCTAGTAACAACAGAGAATTTGAGATATTTCATCCTCTACATGTTGATAATGTGATCACAGTTCTTAGAGACATATATTTGAAAGCACAAGGCCGCAGTGACTCCTTTCCGAAGTTGTGGCCCTATTGGAAAGCCTGATTCTGCTTCTTGCATAACAGAATCCAGATTTTATTAGCGTGAATCGCTTTTATAATATGAAACTTAGTTGGATTTGTGATAGACTTTTGTTTATTCATGGACCTGGTAGAATGATCCCCTGCAATGACTTACTTTAGGAGCAGCAGAAGCACCTAAAGCCACAAGACCGCATCAACAGAAAGGCAGTTTCACTGAATCATTGTGGAGTTTTCCCTTTTTTTTTTTTTTTTTTTTTTTTGCTATCCATATTGTTTCAGCATATGAATGTAAATACATCGTTGGCAGTTTTCCATCCCCGAGTGGTCTTTAGGGGTTCTAAAATTTAATTCAATTTAGAATGTAAATCCTTCATCAGGGAGTTCAGAAACTTCTTAAGCATAAAAGCACATGTGACTAGGAAGCAGAAAAGACAAACCATTTATTTAATAACCTTACTTTAGATTGCTCTCTAAATGTAACAAGAATGGCATTGCCAGGAAGCTTAGACAACTACATCCTTATTATGGATCCGCATATTCCGCACTAAGGAAAGCCTACAGGAAAAAAGACGGTCTCATGCAGGAGATAAAGGGAATGGGGGAGAACATTCTGATGTCTTGTTAAGAAACAGCTTTAGGTCTTCAGTAAACGTTGACTCAGGGTCAACACAGCTTCTGTCATCACAGGTCAAGAGTGGTTAAATCTGATAGAATGAAGGTTAGCCTTATGCAAACGCGGATGGCCTCAGACAGTAAGCGAGCACATCTATTAGGGCTGAAGATAAAGAGCCAGCTGAAGAAGCTCAAGCCTTGAACTCCCTCCTTAGTGCTCATTCTGGGTTCCAGCCTTTGTTAGCCTGATTGCAAGATGCAGTCTTACCCAGTAGCCAAAGGGTGTCTTGTCATCTTACCCTATGAAAACAGAAATAGCATGCATGCTGAGAGGCAGATATATGCTAGCTGAGAGGAACTTTTATTAGAACATATAATGGTCCATTAAATAAATTACGAAAAGCTGTTACCTTCCTTCTGAAGAATTTTCTTAGTATCTATTCATCTAGGCAAATATATGGGCATAAGAAGTGTGGTTTGAGGTGTGCCTCTAGAGAATTTATGCAATAAGCAGTGTACTGTCTGCTGAAATGTCTCAGTGGGCAAATACAAGGGTCATGCAACCTCATGATCTAGATTTTGTCCCTAGATTTCACCTGGAGAGAACCAACCCCCAGATTTTGCTCTCTAACTTTCATATGCATGACACATCCACGCCCATGCTTACACACATACATCTTGCACACACATGGAGTCCCGTAACATTTTAAAAGGCATTGCACATTGTACTCTTTCTGCACGTGATCATTTATCAGGCTGAAATTGCATATGGTAGATCAACGTGAAAGGACAGATCTGTCTGCGGGCTGGAAGTTGAGCCATCTCTCTGTTCTCAAAACAGACACAGGAAAAATTCATTTCTAGGCCTCAAGTAGCATTAATTTAATAAAAAAAATGGTAAATTGCCAAAGCTGTACATAAATTATATATAGTTGTGATATTGCAGGCGTTCTTGTATTCCATAACACTTGAGAAATTCTGCAACAAAGTGAGATTTTTATGAAGAAGTGTGTCATTTTCTCTCATGAAAATGAAGTTTCTACAAAAAATAAGTAAATGAACAAAGTCTCTGTTCAGTTTCTGTGCTTTAATAATCATGATAAACAATGGGCAGGAAAATTATTTTGAAAAAATTGATTTTCTGAGATTATGAAATATTTTAAAACTTAAGTATTGATAATATATACATTGATTGAAGCAGTTCTTTAGAGACAATATTTATCCTGAACCAAGAAAACACCAAATGGCTATAAAATACAAAATAAAGCACATAATTACAAATATTTTCAGTGATCTGTGCCAATAAATTTTTATTTTACTTTATTTTTGGTTTTTCAAGACAGGGCTTCTCTGTAGCTTTGGAACCTGTCCTAGAACTAGCTCTTATAGACCAAACTGGGCTCAAACTCAGAGAGATCTGCCTGCCTCTGCCCCCTGAGTGCTGAAATTAAAGTTGTATACCACCGCCACCAAGCTGAGAATTAATGTTTTATCTGAGAATCTGTATTTAAAAGAATCTATCATTGGTCATTAACGAAGTAAGTGAAACATTACACACTTATTATGAACTGAAAATAGTCCAAACATTTTATAATTAACCATTCAAGGATCAAACAAAGCTCAATGTTCACAGCATTGAGAGGGTGCTTTGAAAACGCACAGATGATAAGACAGTAAAACTAAAATGATCCTACAGATAAAGTCATGGGTATAGAGTAGAAAAGCTTAAAAGGAAAAAAGGCTTCCCAGTAGTTAATATACCTAAGACATTGTTTGTACATATTAAATGTTAAAAATGTACCCATACGTTACAAACATAGAACACCCATTTTAAATACTCAGTAATTGCAAACAGAAAAAAGATACATTTTACTTCAGCATCCTTAAAACATAAGCAATATGGTGATAATTGGTACACGGTATGGAAGGTTGAACATGTGAAGGAGGTAAGGGTAGAAGAGCATCATGGAAAGTGGTTGGCAGAGTAGCTCATCTCCTAAGCTCCTGGACCATTATGTCCCAGGGTCTTAACATCTTGGGACACTTGGGGAGCACATTCACACTCCCTGACCTCATCAGTGGATGCTTCTCTACCATGTTTTGCTGTATGTCAGGATGTTCACCTGTCTCTCATAATCAGCCAACTTCAAGGAGCTGTCTGTGCTTCATTTGGCTCACGCTTTGACAAATTACAGGCAAATGTGTTCCAAGATTCTGAAAGGTTCCCTAGAACTTCTTGAAACTAACCCACTGTGGTCTAATTGGTTTAAGCTTTCTTTTTTAATTGAACAACAACCATAACAACAGATGAAAATCTAATGAGGCACAGCTTGGAGGTATTCTATTAACAAGGGAGGAAAGAGCCTCTATTTTTTTTCCTAAAAGAAACTTTAGAAATTTTATAATCCTAAATTGATCAACAGAGTCCTTTTATCTGGAAACAAAATTCTCTCAAATTGTAAGGCAGCAGGAGTCTAAGAAAATGTTGTACCTATAAAATTGAGTGGAGCCCAACAGCTTGAAGTTTTACTTAATTTGAAAGTGTTTATAAATTTTCGTATTAGAATTCCTTTATTAGCCTTTAATTTTCAGTTTTCTACTTCCTGTCGATATTTTATTACCAGAGGTCCCAGCCTAGATGACGGGGAAATCTAATTAGAATGTACCACATTTGTTAGCACCGTTTACCGGCTGAAGCTGATCATGCCTCCATGAACAGACATGGGCTTAACTCTGAGACAATTTGAAAATTCCTACCAGGCAAGTCATAAGGTGTGACCAAGTTTAGGCAGAAAAAAAAATTGGGTATGGTGCTCTGAAATGTCTTGGCTTTAGGGATAATAAAGATTAGTTTGTCTAGCAAGTCTGTGTAATGGGATATTCGTATTAGATAAAACTTTCTGACTAAATCAAGAAAAACTCATGAGCGTGATTTTCATATATTAGTTCATTTCCAAATGAGCCTTCCAGTACTAGAAGTGGGTTACGTCTATTTGAGTTGTAGGCCAAGGGGACCAAAGGGGAATATCCAATTAAGTCAGGCTACTATCATGACACTATGTTGCTCTCACAAACTGACAGCAAGGCCCCATTTCTGAAGACAACACCTACACAATGACTAAACATGGAGAAGTCAAGCTGGTGCCCCAACATCCTTTACATCTACATGCTGGCATTTTAGGGACAGGAAGGTAATCTGCATGCTCCCAAAGGAGAGGCATAAACACTGACAGAGTTACAAATCCTAAGATTTATAACGTAAAATGTTTCTATTTCTTTAGCAATTATAGGTCTATTTAATTTGCTTATCTAGTGTTGATTTAATTTTGGTAAGTGATATTTACCCAGAAGTTGTCCATTTCCTTTAAGTTTTCCAATTTTGTGGAGTACAGATTTTTGAAATATGACCTGATGATTCTCTGGATTTCCTCTGTGTCTGCTCTTATGTCCCCCTTTTAATTTCTTATTTTGTTAATTTGGATATTCTCTCACTGCCTTTTGGTTAGTTTGGATAAATGTTTGTGGCAAGGTGAGAGGGCCCGCTTCTTTGTCCCAGCCACCAGGTTAGCTTAGCCCCGAAATAACCACACAGAAATTATATTAATTAAATTACTGCTTGGCCCATTAGCTCTCGGTTCTTATTGGCTAACTCTCACATCTTGATTTAACCCATTTCTATTAATCTGTGTATCACCACAAGGTCGTGGCCTACCAGCAAAGGACCAGTATGTCTATTTCTGGCAGCAGATCCATGGCATCTCCCTGACTCTGCTTTCTTCCTCCCAGAATTCAGTTCTGTCTTCTCTGTCTACCTAAGTTCTATCCTATCAAAGGCCCAAAGCAGTTTCTTCATTAACCAATACAAGAAACACATAGAAAGAAGAACCTCCTACACCAAAGGTTTGTCTATTTTGTTGATTTTCTCAAAGAACCAACTCTTTGTCTCATTGATTTTTTTTAAGTTTTCTTTGTTTCTGTTTTGTTGATTTCAGCTTTCAATTTGATTATTTTCTGCTGTCTAGTTGTCTTGGGTGAGTTTGCGTCTTTTTTTTCTTAAGTTTCAAATGTTCTGTTAATTTACTAGTGTGGGATTTTTCCAGCTTCTTTATGTAGTCATTTAGTGCTATGAATTTTCCTCTTAACACTGCTTTCATTGCATCCCATGATACAATATTAACTCAAAAAAATCAGTAGCCCTTCGTTACACAGATGATAAATGGGCTAAGAAAGAAATCAGAGAAACATCACCCCTCACAATAGCCACAAATAGCATAAAATATCTCAGAGTAACTCTAACCAAACAAGTGGAAGACTTGTATGACAAGAACTTTAAATCTTTGAAGAAAGAAATTGAAGAAGACATCAGAAAGTGGAAAGATCTTCTATGCTCTTGGTTAGGTAGAATTAACACAGTAATTCTTACCCAAAACAATCTTACCAAATGGCAATCTTACCAAAAGCAATCTACAGATTCAGTGCAATGCCCATCAAAACGCCAGCAAAGTTTTTCACAAATCTCGAAAGAAAGGTGCTCAACTTCATACAGAAAAGCAAAAGACATAGGATACCAAAACCTTCCTCTGTGATAAAAGAACTTCTGCGGGCATCACAATCCCTGATTTTAAACTCTACTACAGAGCTATAGTACTGAAAACAGCCTGGTATTGACATAAAAACAGACAGGAGGACCAATGGAACCAAATTGAAGACCTGGATATTAATCCACACATCTTCGAACACCTAATATTTGACAAGCAAAAAAAAAAAATGAAAAAGAGAAAACATATTTAACAAATGGTGCTGGCATAACTGGACATCAACATGTAGAAGAACGAAAATAGATCCATATCAATCACCATGCACAAAACCAAGTCCAAGTGGATCAAAGACATCAACATAAAGCCACACACACTGAACCTCATAAGACAAAGTGGGAAGTATACTTGAATGCATTGGTACAGGAGACCACTTCCTAAATATGACCCCAGTAGCACAGACACTGAGAGAAACAACTAATAAATGGGACCTCCTGGAACTGGAAAGCTTCTATAAAACAAATGACATGGCTAACAAGACAAAAATGGCAGCCTACAAAAAGGGGAGGGGGATGTGGTAATATTTTGTCTGCACTCTAGCACATAAAGCTTGCCTGAAAATCAGACTGTGAGTTAGCCACTAGTTATCCACAGAGGTCTGTAGGTTTGTACAGACAGAGTGGAAGTGATAGGCTGGGTGGAGAGAGGAATATAAGGTGGGAAGAGACAGGAGCTTAGCCAGTTTTTTAGATGAGGAATTAGCAAGCTAAGATTTGGCTCTGGTTTGATCCTTTGTCTCTCTGATCTTCCAGTTTTTACTCTGACGTCTGGGTCTGGGTTTTTATTTCTAAAACTAATTAGAACTCGTGCAACAAAGAAAGGAACTCATTCAACAACCAGGATAAGTAAAGTTAATTTATATTTTAAAAAAAATCATTCTTTGGATAAAAGGATTGTTATAAGAATAAACCAAATGTCTTAGGTTTGCCAGTATTGTGGATGGGCTCAGGTTTAATTATGTGTAATGAATAAAAAAATTACTCAAAAATCTTTCTCCAAATGCACTGGATAATACATAAGAGCTGCAAGTAACCATCCTTCCTAAACTCATGAATCAATAATTCAATGTGGAAGAAAAACTGGAGAGGGCAAGCAGTTGCCCACATTCAGAAAAAGACACTGGTGGTTGTACTGAGTAAAAATGTATGAAGAACTCCTATTCATTTTCTTCACATAATTTTGAAGAATAAGAAAATATACTGCAGGAGTAAAATTTTTACTTCAATAATTTTCATGCAACCTTATTGGCTTCTATATGGGTAACTAAGCAGGTGAATCTGGTTGAAATATTAGACTATGGAAAGCTTTTATGAGCAGCTACCTCTTGAACAGTCAGGTATTGGGGTAGCAATCTAGACTTACCATTAAATAAAAGTTTAATCCTCTTGCTAGAAAATTATTCTAAATAAAATATGAATTGTAAAAATAGATAAATACAAAAATATCATTTTATTTTCTACATACTGTTTGCATCAAGAATGCAGTAATTTATTTTTTTATTTAGAAATACTAACTTTTTGATGTAGCATGCTCTGTGTTTGTGGATGCATGCATGTGGCTGTGTGACGGAGTTGTGTGTAAAAAGGAGAAACAGAGAAAGAGAGAGAGAGAGAGAGAGAGAGAGAGAGAGAGAGAGAGAGAGAGAGAAATTATCCATGCACATGCAAAATCTTCCAATTAATCAAGATTATTAAAGCCATATGCATATAGTAGAGTCTCTTGAGGAGTTCCCTCGCTGAAGTTCTAATTGAGATTTTTATTTTCACTGCAGTTCTAGCAACACACTGGAAAGCAAAGATAAAAGAGGATTCTCAAGTAAGTAATTTACTAATTGTGAGGTTGCCAACCAGGGTTTGATTTTTTTTAATCTGTCTTTTGTTCCAGAGCTTTTGATTCATTTATATTTATAAACAAATTCCTATCATTCTTTGTGCATGGATTATTAGAAATGTTTCCCAATAGAATTATGTCAACTGTCTGTAAACAATTAATTAAACATCCTTGTTAATTTTTTTTTATCAAGCTTTTACAGGGGGGTAAACTATCTGCCATCTAAACTGAAAGTACTTTTCCGGGCACATGCCTACTCATTCCTTCATTTGGATGGCTCTTTATCTGGTGGATTAAAAGGGGGATTAAAGTCATTGAAGAAATCACTATGGGCAGAATGTGTTTGCACTGATAACAGAATTATGTGTCCTAGGAAAGGAAGGAAGACCCTGTATCTCATTAACAAACCAACTGTGATAAAAGCAAGTCAAAGGAAGAAACTTCTTGCCTGAAACGCTGATTCCACCTGCTTCCTGGAATCCCCTTTAGATGAACAACATGATTTACAATGAGTATCGTATCTTCTGTAATCGTTCGCAGCTTCCTCACAGCAACCTAGCTTTTAAGAGATCAATGCGAAGCAGTAGGTAACAGGCCAAACGAGCAGATGAACATGGCTAGCAATGATTCTAAGAAGTTTAAAGTCGATATACCATATAAATTACTGGGCATTATACACAATTTTACTGCTCTGCATTTTTGCTTTGTTGGTGTGTTTGGTTGCTTTTAGACTCTGCTTGGGCACATTACCAAGTCAAGTATAAGCAACGTTTGTTTCTTTCTTTCTTTTTTTTTTTTTTAATTCCTTATCCTGTCTGATTTTCCTCACTCTTACTTTGTTACATGGGAATACATATTTTTTTGAGACAGAGTCTCTCTGTCTAGGAAATAACCGACTTTCCTAGAATTCACTACATAGACCAGGTTGGTCTCAAAATCACAGAGATGCCTCTGCCTCTGCTTCCGTAATGCATCACCATACCTGGTGGGTGAGTCCATTTTAACACAAGAAATTATTTCTGTTATTCTCATGTTTGCCGATGAAAAAGTGTGAATAAAACCATTTTGTGTGCATGTCTTTAAAATAAAAATGTGATAACAAGAGTAGAGGCAATAGAAGGCATTATACACAATTTTCTGTACTCTGTTAATTGACATCCCATTAGAGATAAATGGGAGCCTCTTTTCATGCACACGAAATGAAGAATTATCATTTATTCTTTATTCTTACAAACCTGATAGATTAAAAAAAATCTTCATATTGTTGCATTAGCTAAGAACCCTCGATTACTAGTGAATTTGCACACATTTTCATATGCTCAGTGGTCATTTGGATGTCTTCTATTTAGAGTCTTTGCTTTGGTGCTATTTCAAACTTGGTTCTTATTTTTTTTCTTTTTGGTTAACGTTGATTGACATACAAGAACTGAACAAATTTAAATCACTCAAAAAAAAGTTGGACAACTGCCATATATATGCATAACCCCCAAGCAAAACGAGGTGTAAATTATTTCCTTCTCATCAATTCATTTCCCTTTCCTTTTTGTTTCCTCAAGCCCAGATTCTTATTATAACTTTCTGATTTATGTCACTAGATATTTCTCTTTTATGACTTTGGACTTCATGAATGAGTGGAGTTATATAGTACATGCATATATGTATGTGATTTGGACTTCATGAATGAATGGAGTTATATAGTCCATGCATATTGTTTCAAATCCTTTTGCTTAATATACTATGATATATATTATAAAATATTAATATATAAATCCGTTATATATTATGCTACTGTGTATAAATATTATACTACATCTTAATTACATAACATGTGTAGGTAATATATATTCAGCTATGCTGTGTCTTAAATAACTTATTCTTTCCTATTCTTGATTATTCTATCCTTGTAAAAATATACTGTAACTAGCCAGATGATGGGAGTGCATGCTTTTAATGCCAGCACTCGGGAAGCAGAAGCAAGTGGAACTCTGTGAGTTTGAGGCCAGCCTAATCTACATATCTAGTTCCAAGATAGGCTCCAAAGCTACAGAGAAACCCTGTCTCAGAAAATCAATATATTGAAACTTATTGTTTAGCCTGGCATGGTGGTGCATGCCTTTAATCCCTTCACTCTGGAGACAGAGGCAGGAGGATAGGAGGATATATGTGAGTTTGTGGACAACCTGGTCTACAAACTGAACTCCAGGCCAGCCAAAAGCTACATAGTGTGATTCTGTCAAACATGCAGAGAGAGACAGAGAGAAAGAAAGAGACAGAGACAGAGAATGAGAGAGACCGAGACAGAGAAAAAAAAATGATTGAAAGTGAAGGAAAACTCAACTCAGTCTGTCTTAAATGTATGGTTGCTCAGAACATAGCTATACGAATTGCTTCACAGACATTCGTTCTCAACACCATCCATACACCTAAGAGTAAAATCAATTGCTCATATATCAGACACACAATTGAATTTATTAAAAAATACAGAATAATTTTTTTTTCAAAATGGTTGAGTCATTCTAGTCTCCTGTCAATCATATATAAGGATGTTATTTTCTTGTACACCCAACAAAATTTGTGTTTCTGGTTTGTTTTTTATTTATCTTTCCAGTCGAAGTGAAGTCATAGCTCATTATAATTTCAATTTCATTGGAGATCTTTATTTGTGATTACTGATTACTATCTACAATCCTTTGTAAAGTACTCAATAGCTGTATATTTAAAAAATGAGGTGGCTTTCCTATTTATGCATGTTTGGATTGAAGTAACGTGTGTGCGTGTGTGTGTGTGTGTGTGTGTGTGTGAGAGAGAGAGAGAGAGAGAGAGAGAGAGAGAGAGAGAGAGAGAGAGAGAGAAAGAAAGAGAGACAGACAGACAGAGACAGAAAGACAGAGGACAAACTCTGGTGTCAGCCTCAGAAACATTATCCATCTTTTTTGACACCAAGTCTGTCATTGCTTTGGAGGTCATTGATTCGGCTAGACTAGCTGGACAAGAAGCCCATTTTCTTCTTCTTCCTCTGCTTCCTCAGCACTGGGAATATGACTGTGTACCACCAGACCCAGAATTTATATATCAGTTCTGCGAACTCAGATTCTCAAGCTTGGAAGGCAAGTGTTTTCCTGCCTGAACTACCTCCTTAGTCATATCTCTGTATTCTACCGCCAACTTGTGGGAGACCTCGATCAATTCCAGATTAAAACATTATGTCACACAAGCATGTTCAAGACCCCTGGATAGGTATATGCATTAATTTTCTTAATTGTTTCAGTTAACTTCCAATTTTACTTAAATACAATCTACTATATTTATCTTGTATCATTCGTATTTCTAGTATACTTTGGGAAGTAGCCTCCTCTGACTCTGAGAAAGTATGCATTGTCTTTGGTAGTTCTAAAATTCATCTTAAATTAATTTTTATATACAGAACAGCAAAGAGGTATTTTGTTTGTAAGTTAGAGTTCCAATGTTTTAACATTATTGGTTTACAAAGTGAAAATATTCACAGGCCATATAAAAAATGAAGAATTGCTACCTGGTGCATCTGAGCAGTCCCAACTGTAATAAAACAAACAATGCAAATATTGACTAGTCTAAAGCAAAAGAAAAGATGCTTCACCAGAGAAGAGGTTTAGACAAAGAAAACCAGCTTAACTACACACTGCAAATGTAGAGTCGTGATTAATCCCAACATGTTCATCTGAAAAGCTCACATTTGAAATGGTGACTACAAAGAACTCCATGGAAGGCACAACAATGATGACTGTCGCATGGAAGGGAAGTCAGGCTACTCAGGGAAATGCTTTCACAGTTCCTTAAAAATCTAAATAAATACTTAACTCTCTTAGTAACTCTTCCATTGCTGTGAAGAGACACCAAGGAACTGTTATATAAAATAGCCTTTATTGAAGGCTTTCATACAGTTTCAGATGTTGGTCCATTATAACTCTACTGAGGGGCATGGTGGCATGCAGGCAGACATGGTGTTGGAGTAGTAGTTGAGAGTTTTATATCCGTATCTGTACGCAGAAAAGTAGCTACAAATATTCTCCATTGCCACGTGCTGTACCCCACCCCCATGCCCTATGACCAAGTTCGCAAGTTTCGGGCAAGGGGCTGGAGGTTGAGGAAACACACGCAGAGACAGACCGACACACGGACCTCCAATCACTGGTACCAAAAGCCCCCCTTTAATAGCACCTTGGAGGCTTAAATACCCTGCAGTCAATGGCCAACAGGTGAAAATCCCATCCTCTGCTCCTCTAGGCTAGGCACAGCTTCTAGTAACTTCAATTAGAAGGCTCTAGACAGGAAAGAGCAGCTGAAGGCCAGGACTCAATTGGTCCCGACACTCCTTTCCTCTGGTTTCCCTGGGACAGTTTCTCAGCCCACTGGGTCCCATGCACCAGCTCCTGCAGCTATTTATGAAATAAATGTTCTGAGGCTTACTATTACTTACACATTCTTTGGCCTATTAGCTCAGGATTTCTATTAACTAACTCTTCCGTCTTAAATTAACTCATTTCTATTATTTTATATTTTACCACAAGGCTCATAGTTTCTTACCTCTTGCTTCTTGGGCAACTACATGGCATCTGCCTGACTGCCTTCTTTCCTCGATTCTTTTGAAGAGACACCATGACCAAGACAACTATTATAAAACCAAGTATTGAATTGAAAGCTTCCTTACAGTTTCAGAGTTTAATCTATTATTTTCATGATAGGGACCATGGTATCATACAGGCAGATATGGTACTGAAGAAGAGAGTTCTACAACCTGATTCATAGGCACAGAGCAAGACTATGTCTGGAATAAGCTTTTGAAACCTCAAATCCCATAACCACTGACATACTTCCTGAAACAAGAACATGCCTCCTAATCCTTTTAATCCTTTCAAACAGTTGCACCACCTAGTATCTAAGCATTCAAATATATGAGCCTATGTGGGACATTGCTGTTCAAACCACCACACTTAACCTATGATCCAGTAATGCATTCTCAGACACTTAAGTCAAAGAAATGAAAAGCTGAACATTTTTGCGTAAATAGTTGTATTTTCTTAGTAAGCTAAAGAAAAATAAAATATCCTCTACAAGATGAAAGGTTAAAAACAATTCTTGTAATACATATGAAATATTACTGTTCATCATTTAAAATGAATTACATTTTGACTTTTGGGTTGTGTTTAGGCTTGAACCCAGAGTCCCATGAATGCTAGTCATTCAATCCAACACTGAATTATATTTCTAACATAGAAATGAGCTTCTGGTGCACATAAAAATTTAAGCAGACCTCAAGGGGATTATCCTGAATGCAATGTCACTATCGACTGGTCATATTATATAAGCCTTTTCAGATGACATTATCCAAATGGCCACATTGATATAGATAGATTATTGCTCATCAGAGATTAGAGATGGTTCAGGGAAGGGTGGCTATAACAAGTAACACAAGAGAGATCATTCCAGTAACAAGAGAGTTCTATGTCTGCAGTGTTAATCACACAAATGGCATGTGGGTCAAATGGCATCAGACAAAACTCAGTCAGTAAGTTGTTGTGATTTTTAAGCTTCCAACGCTATATGTTAATTATATCAGATTTACCCATGGTAGAAACAGGTCTAAGAATATATAAAAACAAATCCAAACTATATTTGTAATTTATTATAAAGTTCCAATATTTCATAATAAATTTAGACTTGGATTGCTTGAGTTCTAATGAAAGTCAATTAGCTATATATTTGAGGGTTCATTCATTGGTTCTCTGGTGTATTCTTTTGGCTTATTTTATGATTGGGATAACTCTGTTTCTGTCCAAAGAAGTCTAAGTATTACCTGTCCCATCTGTTCACTAAATCAAGTTTCTGTGTTCACTAACCAAGTAATTAATGATCAGTAAAGTACTGGTCAGTTCCCTAAACTCTGTGATAACAGTCAATGATTTTCAAGTGGAAGAGCCTTTTAGATATTCTAGCTTGACTATTAGAGTAGAGGAATAAAATGGAATATATATAATCCTATAACTACTCTAATCTCATGGCTGTGAGTCAGAGGTCGGCTTTGACACATAATCTTCTGTGTAATATCTATATTGAGTTGTCTCCAATCCAATATTCATTACATACATCTCAGATGAAACACACCTTTTGCAAGAATCCAGAAATCTTGCCCTGCAAGTGCCTTTGACACAATGTTTATCTTCATTCTGTCCTTATTATATATCATTTCATTTATTTTCATTAAATTCTTGATATACCGTGATATATCTATGATATAAATTATGTCAGTCCTATGATGTGCTATGGACTTTGCGACTTCTTTTCAAGTATCCAAAACTCTAAAACTGAGTTCTATATTATTGTATGTGTGTCTATTTAGAAATACTAGTCCCTCAAATCCTTTAGATAAAATACCACAATGGTCTCTCTTGTCTGTCCTGAGAGCAAACTATATAGGAGATAGAAGAATGCCTCTAAATTGCAGCCAGGGCTCACAGAATTAATTGATATACTCAGGCTTATGTTGCTAATATCTTATCAGTCAACAACTGTGATTTTTTTGGTTTTCACAGCCAGTATTCTCTTAAGACCAAATAAGTAATGGAAAATATACATCAGAGGGAAATACTTCTTAATAATTAGCTACTATAACTCCCATATCACTAAAGAGGACTGCAAAGAATAGGTAGGTGGTAAAGATATAGGACATAGATAGAATATATCTTAGAACCAAATCTTCAAAGTTGTTAAAATAAAATTAAATATGAAGACTAGCTCTATATGGGATGTCTTTGTCAAAGCCCTCACCTCAAGGCTCAGGGATCTATACAGTAGAGGGGGTAGAAAGACTGTGAAGATCAGGGGTGGTAGATGACCCCAAGCACACAATATCTTCCAGACACAGCACTACTCATGTACATATAAATTCATGGAGACTGTGACAGCACTCACAAGATAGGCTCAAGTTCAAACCCGGCTTGATCACTGAGAAGTGGGGGTGAATACATGATGTTACCCTGATCAAGAAGCTGTTTGTAATAGCTAGAACCTGGAAACAACCTAGATGCCCTTCAATGGAAGAATGGATGAAGAAAGTGTGGAATATATACATATTAGAGTACTACTCAGAGGTAAAAAACATTGACATCGTGAATTTTGCATGCAAATGGATGGAAATAGAAAACACTATCCTGAGTGAGGTATCCCAGACCCAAAAAGAGGAACATGGGATGTACTCACTCATAATTGGTTTCTAGCCATAAATAAAGGACATTGAACATATAATTTGTGATCCTAGAGAAGCTAAATAAGAAGGTGAACCCAAAGAAAAACGTATAGTCATCTGCCTGGATAGGGGAAGTAGACAAGATTGCCGGGCAAAAACTGGGAACTTGCCTGTGAGGTGGCATGGGGCTAAGGGGAAATGGGGTGAGAAACGTGAGAAGGGGAGGATGGGGGGAGCTTGGGGAAATGGGATGGTTGGGATATTGGAAGGGTGGATACGGGAGCAGAGAAATATATATCCTAATTAAGGGAGCCATCTTAGGGTTGGCAAGAGACTTGACTCTAGAGGGGCTCGCAGGTGTCCAGGGAGGACAACTCTTCAACTGAGGAGAGGGAATCTGAAATGACCCTATCCTATACTGATGAATATCTTGCATATCACCTTAGAACCTTCATCTGGCGATGGATCGAGATAGCGACAGAGACCCAATTTGGAGCAACGGACTGAGCTCTTAAGGTCCAAATGAGGAGCAGAAGGAGGGAGAACATGAGCAAGGAAGTCAGGACCACGAGGGGTGCACCCACCCACTGTGACAGTGGAACTGATCTATTGGGAGCTCTCCAAGGCCAGCTGGTCTGGGACTGAATAAGCATGGGATGAAACCGGACTCTCTGAACATGGTGGACAATGAAGGCTGATGAGAAGTCAAGGACAATGGCACTAGGTTTCGATCCTAATACATGAACTGGCTTTGTGGGAGCCTAGCCTGTTTGGATGCTTACCTTCCTGGACCTAGATAGAAGTGGGAGGACCTTGGACTTCCCGCAGGGCAGGGAATTTGGACTGCTCTTCAGTACCTGGAGGGAGGGGGAATGGAGTGGGGGGAGGGGGAGAGGAGTGGGGAGAGGAGGAGGGGAGTGGGGGGAGGGGGCAATGTGTGGGAGGAGGGGGAGGGAAATGGGAAACGGGGAGGAGGCAGAAATTTTAATTAAAAAAGAATAAAATAAATAAAAAAAAAGAAGAAGCTGTTTGTAAATGATACCTTCTGGGAAATAAAAATCAGTTCTCCGCAATTGAATGTCTCCAGAGCAGGTCACATGCCCATGAGTAGTTAGTTGGTAAACACAAAATGACTCCATGGTGTGTGTGTGTGTGTGTGTGTGTGTGTGTGTGTGTGTGTGCATAGGGGCAAGTGCTTTTAGTTTTGTTTAAGCATATTTTAATCATTAATCTCCTCCCTTTCTTTTCTTCTTCTGTAAATTTTGCTCTTCATCCTTCATCCTCGGTTGTTTTATTTAATTACCTTGAATGAAATAAAGAACATGCTTTTAGGTAGGTAGAGTGGTGGTGAGGATCTGCAGGCAAGAAGGAATACTATCAAAATGTATTTCATGTACTACTCATGAAATTTTTTAAGTAAAAATTTGCAAATATTATGAAAGGAATCATAGACTGGTTTCTTGATGGTGGACTCCACCAAGGTGTAACAGCAGACAAATGAATCAAAGTCAGAAGCTTTCCAGAGTGATGGATAAAAGGGGCCTTCAATAATCTCTGAGGGGGTGAGATGAGCAGAGCGTTGCAATGTATGCTCATATCCTGGTTAGGCCAAGAGAAAACACGCAGTGTGTGCAGTTCCCTTATTGATTTGGTTTTGCCTCAATCTTTTTGTGCGTTCTTCCACTTGTCCTGTGATAATCCTTAGGCAAACAGCTCAGTGACCATCTTCTTCAGTTATTTTGGAGTCTCGTTTTTCTTACATACCTTTCGTAGGTCTGCTCGGGGTTTTGCACTGCTTTCTGTTTCTCTTTAATATTTTACTGAGTGAGTGAGTGAGTGGGCATGTATATGCATGCATGCTTGTGTTTGTGTGTGTAAAGTGCTTGCTTGCTGAGGCCAGCTCACAACTTACAAGCCTCGGTTCTTGTCCTCCGTAGTGTCGTTCTCAGAGATACAGATCACTTTGTCAGGGTCTGAAACAATTGTCTTTACCCAAGAGCATCTTGCCAGTCCTAGCTCTGCTTTCTTTCTATAATCTTTAAATACAGTTTCTCTAAGCTTTCTCTCGATAGTAATTTTTTTTTAGCTCATTCTTCTTGTGGTCACTGAATTTCATTTTGATTCTTTAGACAAGGACCTGAAAATCCAACTCAGTAAAAGTCGCTTGTGACTGATTGTCTGGCCCTGAGCACTCCTTGGCTATGCACACGTGAGATAAGAAACTTCCTTTTTCTCTTCAGCACACTCTGTCCTCACTATTTCACCACCATTTTTGTAGCACGTATAACAGTGTATCTCCTATTTACATAAATCCCCAGACTGCTTTCTTCAGATTTTTATAATAATAAGTGGCTGGATGGCAGAATGAGAATCATGCCTCTGTAACATACTCTGGGAGACTGTGGAACACAGACCATACAAACTGCAATCCAATTTCCAACCGCAGAATTAGGGTATTTCTATATTGAGAAAATGCTCTAAAATAAGACTCCTGTGCTGTTGTGACCTTTACACAGAGATAAATAATAAATACCTTATGTTCAGCTTAGGAAAAGATGAATCATCCCTAAAAACTGAAGACCCTAACATCATATTTAGTATAATATTTGTGATGGTAAACATGTTTCTTTGAGGTCATTTGTTTAGTTGTACATTGATTTTGTTCCAACAAGAAACACTTTCTGTTTACTCTGTATATGCAGACCATGAAATATAACTAACTGGTACAACCATATAATCATACGTCTCAACACATCTTGTATGTAACAGAAACATCCTTACTTTGGATATTATAAAAGTAAAAGAATATTCTTTCTTGGCTAGATAACATAAATATTATAGCTCCTTATTAAAAAGTTGTCATTGATACAGATACATTTGTCAACTGTTGTGTCCAACCATTTACAAAAATACTTACTGATATTCCCCAAAGGCTGCAGATACTATACTTTATCTGCGATCTTTGTCACTTGTTTGCTCTCAAAGAAATAGTCTTATTATTACAAAGGTCATCAATGGCATTTGTGACATGAAAGTAAGTATCTAATCTGGTTGCTTGCAATACCTATAGTCTAACCGTGACATTGACTGATTTAGAGGGGACAAAGGTCATCTCATTCCATCTTCCTTTTATATTTACCCTCACCGTTATTGTTACAGAGTGTTTACCATTGCTTTGTACTGTCAGTCCTCGTTACTATGTCTCCATGCATTATAAATGATGAAATATGAACTTATATGCCTTTATACGAAAAAGGACAAAAACCATTTACTTTTACCTCATTGTCCTCATTGAATTTGAAGAGACTGATGTGTCAGTACCACACTATCGACTTATGATGATTCGTTTCTCACATATATGCTTTCACTCCCCATTTCTGCTGCACTGACTCTGACCCTATCCAGGTCAAGAATTATTTCTCCATACTTCTGTGATATTTATTATCAGATTCAAGCAATGAGTTTGTGTATAGTATTCTAGTCACCTTGGCCGAAAGAAACGTGGATGCAATGATTTGAAAGATTCTGTATTTCACTTTCCTCCAGGAAAGGAGCCAGACACTTTGCTTGCTTTTCTGACAGAGGATACAGCAGCAGAATGCAAAAATGCTGATGTCATCAGCTCTTCCCATCGAGGGAACCAGTTGATCTCTAATGGGGCTGGCAAGTATGAGAGAGAAATCTGGGAGAGACAGGGAAAGAATAATTGTCATATTCCTAAAAGATATGCTAAGCCTTTGGTCTTGTCACAGACCTCAGAGGGTACAGAACCTTATTTTGCAAGATAGCTTTAAAGAGAGACATGAAAAAAGCATGACTTTTAAATGAAATGTTTTGAGCTCTATAAATAAAACAAAAATGAGATAATGTTGCACCACTAGCACAAAGGTCAAAAAAGCTGGAAAAGTGCCCTAGCAATACCACATTTAATGAACTCATTGTTTCTCTGGCACCCAAACGTGGATCTCATCTGGTATTAGTAAGCAGCACTTAGAAAATTGAATTTCCATGCTGATTAGTGAATGCTTACATCAAAGATTGGTGAGATCCTAAGCTTCACATAAAGCAATAGAGAATCCACACTTATTCTTTCCAAGTATAATATTACAATGGAAATATGTATTTATTATTTTCAAGGAGAAAATTACTTCATAACAAGAATAATACACTTGAAATGTCCTGATAACATATGTGTACAGGTAACATAAAACAGAATGAGCAGGTCATTTTGGTTTAAGAAATATATTTGTGTGTGTGTGTGTGTGTATATATATATATACATATACATATATGTGTGTGTGTAAAGTTTATATATTTATAAAAGAAAGGAAAGGAGGTCATAAATTTGAGAGAGAATAAAGAGAGTAACTGGGAGAGGTTATAAGAAGGAAAGGAAAGGGAGGAAATGTTGTAAAAATACTATTATTTCAAAATTAAAGATATTAATAATAATAATGAACTTCATCTGCATACAGATGGTGTTGATGAATTTTTGCTACGAGTATATGAACCAGTATTGTTTATAAGTTATATAAATGTAGTTGATTATTTTGGGGAGGGGGGAATCGGTGTGTATGTGCATATAGGTATGAGTTTGTGTTTGTACACCTGTGACTATGGATGTAGAGACCAGAGGTCGACATCTCGTACTCCCCTCTATTAATCTCTCCCTCAGTTTCTCAGAGAGGTCATTCATCAGTGAAGCTGGAGCGTGTGGTTTTAGCTCCTTACTGACCAATGAGTGTGAGAGAAGAACCATGCTTATGTGTACCGATGCAGTTCCAAGCATGGCCACATGCACTGCTTCGAACACCATTCATGTGGGTGCAGCCGATCTGATCTCAGATCTGCCTGCTTGTGCAGCAACCGCTTGATCTATCCAGTCTATGACCTCCCCAGTCATAAACACAGTTCACTTCTATTCAAGTAGCACAGTTGCAATTTCAGCGAAACGTCCAATGTAAAAAGGAATTGCTTTGGACACCAGCGAACACAACCCAGTTAGAACATTTAAATTGTTTAAAACAATTATTTTGAAGTAGAGTTCTTTTATTGTGGCTGAGTCACAGTAAAGCGACAATTTGCTCTAGAACAAGGTGGAGGGAAAATGTACAGTCCACTGTTGAGTATTACACAATAAACTGCAATCACAAAAATGACTTTTCATAACTCTGGTTCGGGGGAGATGGAACAGATTTATCTCTTTGTCCTTTTCAGGTTAGAAGCAACATAAGATTAACTATGGGAGAAGTCTAAAAGGAAAATGAGCAAAAGGAGCCTTTGAGGACCGACAACATCAAACACAAGACACCTTACAGATGACTCATCCCATCTCTTCAAACAGCCGTGCAAAAGCAGAAGACCCAGCATTCTGGGCCACATGTTCAAAATGGAAGACAGACTGACTCAATTTCTCTGCTTCAGGTCCAGATAGGAGTTCTGAAAATAGCTCCTGGGCCCAGCACTATCAGGAATGACTGATAAGTTGGGATTCCCACCCAGAGTTAGTTGCCGAAAGAAACATACCTCCCACACGAAGGGTACCACAGTTTCTAGCTGAAGAGAGAGACGATATCAAAAGGAAATCTCTTTAGCATGGTGGGCATGAGTCTCACAGAAACACAGTCGGGTAGCTGAGTCTGGGAAAGCACCGTCCTTTACAAGAGAAGAAATGAAAGGCCCACTGCCATCAAATAGGCCGAGTAAACCAAATAACACCATAAGAAATAGAGACCAGGTTTCAAGCACAAAACTTGAATAGATAATACTTGCACAAATATTTAACTAAGACCCAGAGTCACGAAACATAATTAGAAAAATACGTAGCTACAAAAAATTAGACAAAACAATGCCATTTTATTTATTATTTTCACTATTTTATATAAACGCACATCTTTAAAGTTTATTCTTCCTGTCCAATGGAAACACTGTGTCTGTTCATCATTTTATCTCTTTCCCAGCCTCTGATGTTCACTGTTCTATTTACTACTTCAGTTAGCCCAACATTTTTAAATTACAGCTACAAATGAGCTCACCTAGTATTACTATCACCTAGATTTCTTGAAGAGGTTTGTGGGACACTACTAATTCATAGACTACACTAATGAGTTCAAGGATATGGTCCATAAATATACCTATACAAGCATAATTACTTGATTGATTATTAGTAATAAAACTCACTGCAATTCAATAGGGAAAGTATGTTTGTTTCAATTAGTGTCATTAATCAACAAATGCCCTGATAAAAAAGGCAAAAACACTTTATTACTCATATTTCATTATGAAAATAGGAATTAAACATGGACTACATACCTAATTTTAAAATTAAAGCAATTTCATAACCTAAGAAAGTAGAGAAATGAACTTCATTTTCTCTACAAACAACAAAAATTTCTTTCACAGGCCATACAACTTGCCATATAGAAAAAATTTAAGAGGGTCATAGGAATTGAATATTGTAGTTCACCAAATGGTAGGGAAAAAGAGAGAGTAAAAAGGCAAGCCGTGGATATTTCAATTCAATGTATGGCAAATGACTCATGCCAATATTCTATATATAGAATAAGTATGCTAAAATATCAAATAGGAAAGCAGTCCAAAACAGCGGAGGTGATTTTTATTGCAAGGTAAGTCAACTTAAACATAACCAACTACAACAATAATCACAGAATCATGAATTAAAACAAAGAAATGTGTAGCTGTCAAATAACTATAATATTTGCCCAATGATAGACATTATTAAATGTTGGAGAAGACAGGTATCAAGCAGAATGTTCTTGCATTATTGATAGAGTTATGAATTGAGAAAAACTATTAAAGAACTGATATGTATCACTTAGAGTTAAGTAGATAATCTTTGACAGATATTTCTCTTGGCTTCTGTTTAAGGAACTGATCAATATGTCCATCAGAAGTCATAAACAAAAAATTTAAAGCAGATTTATAATAATACAAATCTGTAAGAGCTCATCATAGTAGAATGGGGAAATAAATGTCACTGTACTAACATTATCTAAAATGTAAAATTAAATAATACATTAAAACAATGAACAAATTAAAAATATCTCAGGAATGTAATTGAAAAAAGAATTCATACACATAATAGAACAGCTGACTATTTTTACTAAACTCAAACATTCTAAAATAAATCTGGGCCTATAGAAGGTAGGCATTTCCTTCATGTTTCTAGTGTCCATTTTCTTAAATGGCTGAATTTTGAAAATCAGGAAGTAAAACTCAGATCTCCTCCACCCCATATATGCTCTTTTTAATGTCTTGAGATGATTTTGTAAGGAAAATGCTTTCTGCTAAAGTCTTCCCTTTCCTCTAAAAAGACATATTCAATCAAATAGACCATGAGCATTGAAATACTAATTTAACAAATTTTTTTGTTGCATGAAGCATCAAATTTCAAATTCTAAATAGAAAATTCTAAGTTCAAATTCACCTTATGAGATTTTAAATAAAATTACAAAAATATTGAAATAATCATGTTTCATTGTTATAAATCATATATAATAGCTAAACTTTAATTGACTCAAAAGATAAAGGTCAGTACATTTATTTAATATGTTAAGCTAGGCTATTTAGTGTAGTTCTTTTAAGATACTTAGTTTTAATAAGTCACATAATATGTATAAAGGAAATATGAGTTATTAAAATAAAGTTTGTCTATTTTACAAAATATTCCCTTTATCATTCAGCCAACACTATTAAAGAATTAGCTTTCTCTATGACTAATCATGATATAATACAGGTTTGTAAGCAGACTGATCAAAACAGGAATATTGTTTGGAAAGGAAAATGTTGAATGACAAGGAAACTGATTTTTAGGTTTCTATGTTCCTTTATTTTTTATGTAAGAGGAATCGTTGATTCAGAAATGATAACTAAATGATATTTTAAAAAATCACATTAATAATATAAAAATGATGTGTCATCTACTTTTGCTTTAAAGCCTGAATTGTTAAAAATTCACTAAATATGTCCATAGTTAATAAATATCTGTGCCTTTTCTACCAGGAATTTGTTGTGATGTCCTTTGAGCGTGTTTATTCAATCATGGTAAATGCTAATTCAAAGCACCTTTGGGAGGAATAGGAGTAGGGGATTTTATGAATCAACTATTTCTGTGTAGTTCCTTCAGTATTTTGGCTGGTTGTTGTGCATATATTAAAGTTTCCTAATTAATACAATCAACTTTTTTTTATACCTTAAGTGTGTCACCAGACAAGAACCATATTTTAATAATCTTCAATAAAAAGCTCCATTTAGATTTTGAAGGTGACACTGTTCAGACACCGTGTGATTCATTTCAAAACAAACAGATCCCTAGGTCAGAGGATAGCATTTCACAAGACCTTATCTTCAGTCTGCTTGGCCAAGAATCCAATTTTTCTTGATCAGAGATAAGAGGACATCTTGAGGCCAACTGGTCCCTTGTAATGTCTAGGCTTTCCACCATACTTTCACAAAAAAGCATCAATTTTAAAATGATGCTAGCTACGATGCTGTCATCAAACTTGCTGCTGTTTTATGCAAAGGTATTTTTATATGTTTTTCCTTTGGGTATAGTGAAGTTACTACTTACGGATTAAAATAGAATATTTTTACAAGCTAAGATATTAAAACTCAGACTAAAATAGTAACTAAATTGATGTTTATTTGTAAAAAAAAATTGATTTTTCTCTAGGCATTGATGCCATGGAAATTTAAATGGTGTATTACAAAGAGTAAACATAGTTTTTCAATAATGAGACAATGTAAGCGTTAAGTTAAATGTCTAAGAATTATTCTTCGTTCTTCCTCACAAGAAGTTAGGTCTTTTAGAGAAGATAGGGAAAAGATCACTTGAAATAAAGGTTGTGTGCTGTGAGTTATAAGAGGCCTGAGCACATGTATTGTCCATCACGAAGCCAAGAAGAAAGGGTATGAACACAGATATTCTTTATGGAAAGCTGTGATGCATGTTCTTTGTTTCCATTTCTAAGTTTCTTAATGTCAGAAATATCTGACATTTCCTTCGTTTCCTCTCTTACTGATGTAGCCTTCAATAATAATTAGATTAATACCAACTAATTTAGAAATAATTCATAACATGTCACCTCCTACAGAAATGTGTTTGTTCCATTCTCTTTCAACTCTGATCCTCAGAGAATCTAGAGTAGCTCTTTCCAGATGGAAATCCAAGGCACCCATACATAGCATGTTCATCTCATTGACATAATTATACTCCAAAAGTCACAGTTTGATATTTTGTTCTAGTTGAAAATGTGTATTCTTTTCTTAAGCTAATTTTATTTTTAGAATAAAATTTAAAATACATTCAAGTTAATCTAAGTTTTACGTATTCAAAAAAAAATTTTTTTATGTGTTTCTGTGTGTAGGACTCATAATTGCCAGTGTAGCTGCCTGGAGTCCAGGATAAGGTGTCACAGCCCATGAAGATGAAGTGACAGGCAGTTGTGAGCCACACAGTATTAGAGCTGGGAACCTAATGGGCTCTCTAAAGGAACAGAAAACGCTATGCTCATAACTGCTAAACTGTGTCTCCTCCCCTAAAAGTGAATTTCATACTGAAAGCGACTTTAGCCCATGGAAGCCTCCACCCAGTGAGAGCAGTGGGAAGGGGATGGACTGAGGGGGAAGATGGGGGGGGGGAGAACGTGGGTGAACTGTAAAATGAAATTAATAAATAAAGTAAAATTAAACAAAAAAATAATTAAAACACTCAAAAAAGAAACCTATCTTAGCAATTCTAAACCAAATAAAGAAATTTTGTTTTCATATGTAACTGTAAATAATGATCTACTTATATTCTGTGCATTTGATATTTATGCAATAGCAGAGAAATGTCTATTCTCTCTCCCTCCCTCCCTGCCTGACTCCCCTCTTCTCCTCTTCTCCTCATGTGTGTTAGAATTGCTTACTTTTGTTTTCTAGTATAGTTCCTTAGCTCACATGACATCTAGGCCACAAGGTTCCATTCACACACACACACACACACATACACACCCACACCCACACACCCACACCCACACACACACACACACTAAGGTACCTTGGCTTTAAAGTTACTTTAATCCATTTCCTTGTCATTTGCTTGAAAGGAAGAATATAACTGTTCATCTCACTTTTGGCTTTTTGTAGTAAGGTTCCATCAAATTAAAAATTTATAAAACCTGATAACAGGAATTTCCTTCTGACACTGAAGCCTCAGACGCCAAGCAGCCCTTTGTAGAATACTTGCATTTCGTTTTTAACAGTATCTTCTAAAGATCTGCATGCATATGTTTGTTCTTTCTGTAAGTTTGTCTATGCATAGAAGTCTGTGTGCCACTTGTGTCCCTGGTACTGTGGAGGTCAGAAGAGGGTGTTGGACTCCGGGGACCACTATACGGGTGGTGTGAATTGAACACAGTTCTTCTAGAAGAACAGCCAGTGCTCCATCACTCTACCTCCAGATGTCAGGATCTCTAAAAGGTTTAGGCTACCAGAGCAAAAAGAATGGACACGTGAATGATACAGCCTAGGAGCTGTTAACCAGGACCATTGTAAATGATGAGTCATCTAATCTGTCCTAAGAGTCAAACTTACTTTTGCTCCGTCTGATTTGCAGATGTATTTAACTGGCATAGTTTTGTCTTAGTATTATAAAACACTGTCATAGTTACAAGCACTGGGTGAGCACAAATATTTTCTGTAGACAAGCACGGCACTGAAGCTCAGGAGACGATGATGCTACAGGATTCTTCAATGGTTGCTTGTGGCTTTTATACATCCAGTAGATCCATACTTGGCAGCGCTTGTGAGGATCTATTTTCTTGGGAAATCATTACCACTAGCTTCTTTACTTCTATTTCTGAACTACATTAAACATTAAAAATATCGTTTCTGGAAGGTTTTAGACTTCAAATAATGCCAATGTTCAGAGTATTCAGGTTTGCTTCTCACTTTAAAAAATTTGGGACTTTATTTCATTTTGGAAAATCCACAGGCTGCACTCTCTTACAACTTGAAGGATTATTGGGGCTTGAGAGATGGCCCTCACTAACTAATCTCACAGAGTACCCAGAATTGTTCCTAGAATCCACATGACAGCTCGCATTTTGGCGAATTCTAGCATGCCTGGGCATTGCATGTATTAGATTTTACATGCAGACAGGCTTGCAAGGAAAATCATACGCATGAAATAAAATAAATCGTTAACAGATTAAAAAGTGCTATTCCTGTCTCAGAGACTTGAGAAATTCACCACTACAGTCTTCACAGTCTCATCTACTAATTCTTTGTGAACATGTATGTTATGACAGTTTTTGTTAAGGGTTTATGTATATAATGGGGAATAAGGAAGGCCTTAGATTCAAAGACCTTGTAATGAGATTGTACAATCCTTTTGCTTATAAATATTCAAGACGAATGATAGTTATGTAATCTTCCTGCTATTTTTTTAGATAATCCTTTAAAAATAATCCTTTATAAAATACTATAACAGCTGAATGAATTAAAGTTTATTTGATACTGTTTCAATTGTCTACATGAGACATTTTTGTTGACAGGATTATCTTTCTTCTATTTTTTTAAGTAATCATATTACATATGCATGTAACAAATGAGTTAAAATTGACTTGCAATGCTTCATAGTCCTTAAATTATTCCCATTTCTTTTTGTTTTCATTTACTTTTCAGCTTTTAAAACAATGGCCACAAATTTTATTCATAATCAACATTTCATGTATTTTTTTTCTCATCTGTAGGCAGACAAGACACAGACGAATATGTTTTATGAAGAAGTGACACGGTTATCAGCAGAATATTTGACAGCTTTCCCTAACTCCTACCATGCTAAACAAATGAACTAATAAGGAAATGATAACTTTCTCTCTGATTGATTTTTTTCACAACGAACAATACTTTTGATGTCTAACATTTACTCCCAACTCAGTGATGTTTCCATGATAATTTTTTCTCTAAACACAGTCAGTAAAATCATGTTTAACAGTGATCCCTTTAAATCTTCTCTGCAATGAACAAGATGTTAACCTGTCATCATAAAACGTTTGCATATAACCAATCTATCGACTTGTCTTTGGCAACCAATAATTTTTAAAGAAAAAATGAGCGACTTGAATGTTAAAACCTGTTTTTGCTTGGTTGTATAAATATAAAACTAAGAAATCACACTACTTTCTCATTGATAACTTTTTAAGTAGATTTTGGGCAGAGGGAAAAAGTGAGCTGATTTCACTGCAACAAAGATGATTATTAAGAATGAGTTAGTTTTAACTAAGCTTCTCACTGGAGATAAAGGAAATTGCAGCATCTTATGATGGTATGAGTGCGAAAACGCAGGACTTGCACACATGAGCCTTTGCTTCTTCTGACTCATGTGTGTCTACAAGTGTGTCCTCCTCCGTGTGCATGTGTGTAGGAGTGCTCAAATACGATCCCTCTATTTCATGTGACTATGAGGAAAGCCTGTTGATTCTTTATTAAAGATGCTGTGCAGCTAATAATAATAATGGCACAGATGAAGATATATTGATAATAGTGGTGAAATTCTATGATCTCAAGGGTTTTTCTTCTTTGGGTGGAGGGACAGGGGACTTAGCCAAGAGGCACAGGAACTCTGAGAAGCTGGAGTTTTGGCAGTCATAGATCTGCTGCTCCCAAATCCTAAGCAACACAGAAAGAAATGTAAATCGTGGATTTATAATAAAAAATGTTCTTTGAATAGGGTCATTGTGCATCTACTCCTCTTTGGTTCCAGTTTCGTGGAGACTGCTTTTGATATTGGCGTTGTTTAAAACACGTCACTAGGATGCCACTCAGGGCCAAACAATTTTACCAACTAGTGTTATACTTTACAGAAGAAAATAATCACTCCAAGTGTGCCTATAAGCATTTTATAACAGCTTTATAGCATTGAAGCACATCTCTAAGTAATCCAAATTAAGTCACTGTCAAAAGACTTTGCTTCGATTTAATGTCCTTTTTTTCATGAAAATGTTATCATCCTCTCCCTCTTAGAAAAAAAAAAAATCTTTTTTCTGAAAATTCCAGAGACTGTTGGATTTGCTTCTACAGTTGGCGCTCAAGACTTTCTCATTACCGAAACAGAGTAAAGGCCTTCCCTGACATAGGCAACAGGGTTATGCCATCAAAATTCTCCCTCTCTGCTAATGATTCTAGGCTGGCATCTGGGAGGTTGAAACTGAAATTGAAACGTGAAAAAAAAAATGTATAATATAAAATCGCCCCCTAGTGGCAGCAAACATGCTCTCAAGGATCACCAACCTTGGAGAGTATGATCCAAATGAGATTTAATTTATTTCAAGTCTCTTGCTTTCTAGGAGTTATAGCTTATGTGGTAAGTGCTATTAATTAAACATCATCTTTTAATAAAATGTAGCAGTAACATTTTACCTCCCAAGTAGGAGAATTTTCCAGGGCATGGACTTCTTAGGTTACCTTTCATATCTTCTTTCAGTCCATGACTCCTCAAATGCAGCTGTGCTTTTAAATTTGGGGGTGAAGGGAGCTGATAGAAAAGTGCCCTAAAGAGATTTGGCCTTATATTGCTGTGAAACAAACAGGTGGCCCCCTCGCCCTACATTATCTATAATCTTTCCTCTAATCTGAATGTGGCTCAAGGCAAGATATTTCTAGTATATATAAAAGAATAAAGGTAAGACCCTAACTCCATAATTTTACACAGTTTAAAGTCACCAGGTAAAAACATAAACAAAGAAAATAAAACAAAGCAAGACTAAAGTGTGTATTCTCCAGGAAGGATGCTGAATGGGCTGCCTGTGGTCTGAAGCTCTGAGAACAGAGAGCACTAACTGCTCTTATGACTGAATTTGAAACAGCAGGGAGCTCCGTTTCCTAAACGCTACTCCATATACCTCCCTCGTGCTTCTCTCTTTCTGCCATTGTGTTTGAAAACATGTCTCTTTAGAACTTCATTTCATAGACTAGAAATCAAAAGATGAATTTGTTACCGGCTTCCGAAATTACTGAGAATAACACTGCTCTTTGTGAGAAAATCTCTGAAATGTAAGTTCCTTAGATATAAAAATGTACAGAAAATTGAGACCTTATTGGTGAACCATAGAAACATGATCCAGTTTCGATGTAATGGCATTTAATATCTCATTTATCTCTCTCAGAAACATCAACTTAAAAGATATCAAGAGTTAAATATTTATCAAAAATAATATCTATCATCCCAAATCTATATAGTACTATGAACTGTGAAGCACCAAAATTAATAGCAATATTTAAAATAAAAATTAATTAAAATATGGGTAACCATGAATAATATAAAGAAATCGAATGGAATCATTCAATTGCATTAGAGTGATTATAAAACAACTGACTATAACCATTCATTTGAAAACACTCTTGATACTAAACAGACAAATGTGCCAACCCAGATAAAGACAACATAGGTTCTGCAAGATTTGCCTACATGGTACATCATTATCTTTGGAAAGTAGTGCCTGGATTAACGCCATTAATGTTTCCAACACTGAATTCCTTACTAAATGATTTTCATTATTATTTAATTATAGAAGACAGAGTCAAGTAAGCTTTTGACAAATTGGATATGAGAATCTAGATTTTCTACTCTAATACATTTATCTATCATTCGACTGAGTTCTTTTGCTCTAAATATTTATTGATGCTTTAATAAGATTTTTATGAATTGAAATTGAGTTCCAATACAAAGTCCTATGTTTAGCAAATGTTACTATTTTTAGAAAGCAAATTGGAGGAATTGCAGTTAGGAAACACAACCGCAGAAAGCAAACCTCTTGAGTCTCACTTTGTTCATACATTCACCATTCATGTGGCAGTAGAAATGCTGAATCCCGTTCTAGAAACCCAATGCTACACTCTGGCAAATTCATTACATTGTACTTCCTTGGTAGCAAGAATAAACAATCTGTTTTGCTCCGACGTTATATGACTCTTCCTATTGGTATTGGTCAATGAGATTAGAGCTGTTGAGTATGGACATGGCTTTAGAAAGCAGTGATAATGATACAGACTAAGCCTAAACAGGGACTATAAATAGTAATCCCAGAAGTTGACTATCCCATTGAGACTTCTCTAGAGATGACAGTAAAGAAGACACAGGTTCTGTGAGTGCATTCAAAGTGGACGTATCTACCACACATCAAAACACACACTAGTCAAAGGACGCATTGTGGTGAAGCTTCCAGATGGCTTCCCAACTGTTCATGAGCCCCTCATATTGACACACCTCCCTGGGATGGCAGTAACAAGGGAGGCTGTAACTATTAGGAAGTAAGCCTACTACGGCGACATGCAGGAAGCTGAGGCTGCGCTCTCCTCGTGACTCTATCTCAGGAAGAGCTGTTTCCAGAACGTTGCTTCTGATGTCGTAAGTGAAGCCCAAGGTGAACACATATGGCTACCTCTGACATTTTCACACACATACACACTTCCAAGCCCTTCTGAAAATCTGACACTAAATAAACACCCCTTGAGCTTCTTCATTCCCGTCTCCCTCTTTGAGATGCTGGTTGCATCAGAGGTCTGCAAAAAGAAAAATCAAGCAATAAGATTGAAAAAAAAAAGACAAAGTTCAAATGTTCCCTTCCAACCTTGGCAATTCATAAATGTCAAGTGTGCCTATATAATTTTAATACAAAATGGCAGAAAATTTTGTTTGAAGTTGTATGCAAACAATACCACGGTGTAGAGTCTTCGTGAAGGCAGAAGGTCCCGGCAGTTATTGGATATTGCCTTGTTATTTGCTGCCAAGAAATGGTTATGGCAGAAACACTTGCACCAAGTCCATGCTGTCTTCTACGTGTTGTGTTTACGCTGAATGTAAACTCTGCCCGTGATTTCAAGGCATCACCTAAATTCAAACAACCACGGCCTATTCAAGCCTAAGCAGGCTATCCTGAATATGTCTGTCACTCTGTAATATGGTGGCTTTCTAATTTTCCATACAGCCTTATTAAAAATGGTATGAGTACATAATATAATTTAGAAGGGCTTTCTTTTCATATGGTTGACTTCTCCCATGGATTTAATATTTGTTCTAGGGATCAGTGAACGCTAGAGATAAAATTAAAGCTAATGCGTAGATCTCTTTTTCATCTAAGAAATCCCTCCTAAGCCTCATTGACTGAAGGCCCAGTGCACATGTCAGGAGGTGGAGCACAAGGCAGGAAAATAAAAATGAAAAGTCTCGAAAAAAAAGAGTTCTCCAAATATGTCGTCTAGCATCTGTGATTTTATTTTGTACAGAACCTTAACATCCTCTTTAAATACAGAATATTTTAGCTTCCGTAGAAGATAATGTGAACCATACAAATATATTTATAAATACTAAGTCCCTTGTAATATCATGAAAACAGAATTTTAGGACTATCAATAGAGGTGTGATGAAGTACCCGAAACATTACAATGACTTACTAAATAAAATTTCTATTCAAAATAAACTCAGCTATGCGTGCTAGTTTACTTTCTGTTGCTGTGACAAACACCTTGACTGTAAGAAATCTGGAGAATAAAGAATAGCTTTAAAGGGCTTATTTCTTCTTATAGGTTAGAGTTAGTCATGAGGTTAGGCAGAGGCCTGGCTGTGGGAACCGACTTCAGTCTCCCCAGATTCTTGGTGAGAACTGACGGTCTGGGTGATGTAAAGTTCCGACCAAGGAATCCCGAGGATGAGAAGCTGCTGGCAGAGTACCAGCTTGTGTGGGTAGCAGCAGATAGTGGGAAACTGAAGAGAAAGAACAGTCATTGCCTTCCTAGAATAGTGTATATTAACAGGGCGCAATAATATTTGTCAACCTGGACAAGTTCTACAAATCCCTGTTTCTCATTTTACTAACTATTCAAATTAATGAGATGGAGATGATATTTTCTAGTTCTTTTTTCAAAATTCTAACTTGACGATCATACACATGTGGGAATTCAGGATGCAGAAGTTAGATGGCTACTCGTTCTCTCAAGAAATGGCCTTTTTTCCCTATTATTTATTCCTATATCTACTGTTCCATTGCAGGCATCTGAATCTCAAAATCCAACACTATAAAGAAGAAAACAGGCAGGAATTTCATCTTACCCAATAGTGAAACTATGGGTTTTGACCTAATTAAATCTATCAACATAAAACATGTAGCTTCACCTTCTGATTCTGTTGACATAAGAACCACTTTCTCCAAAATATCTTCAAGAAACATTAGCAAGTACTCAGCCTACACATTCCTCAAAGACAGACCAGGAATTTTAATGTGCGAAGATTCCTTAGTGTGGATTACTACTAGAAGCTCATGCTATAACATATTATTTTAATATTTATATTATTTTAACTCCCATGCTAATTGGTTTGTATTAGGGAAGAATCATTCCATTTCATAGGTATTAGCATATTCTGGTTAGAGGATTACTGAAGCATACTAATAAATGTTGGAATTCTATAGTACTGTGAAAACTTTCATTGTACCCATAATACAATTACAGTTCTTTTACATTTAATCCAAAGTAATCACTATAATTAGAAGTTATTGACTAGTTTGTTATTTGCAACCTGAGATAGGTTTTAAAATTGTGACCACTTTACATTACATGAGCATGTTTATTTTGGTGTAACAACTTTAGAAAAAGAAAAACAAGATATAAATACAATGTACCTGCAGGGTTTGTAGTTGGGTTGTATTTGTAAATCTTTCTTCCACTAACACAATTGAATTCTGAATCTGGTGGCTATTTAGGTGTATTGGTCATGATTCCATTTTCCACACATTGAAAAATACCTATGAAAATTTTATGTTTCTCTGGGCATGTATGCTACTAAAATTAATAAAATATTTAAAGAACAAAACAAACCATAGAAATAGAAGTAATTCACTGAAAAAAAAGTCTAAAGTAGAGGGATGGAAGAGAGAAAAGGAGGAAGTAAAGACAGAGAGGGTTAAGAACAAATGAGTAGAGATGGCTAGAAATTGTGTGTAATCTTGTCAGCTTGATAGATTGATAGATGGGATATTAAGACAGAGCACTTTGGGACAAGTATATGACAGCGTTTGGAAAGATGATTAGATCACATGTCTGTGGTCAATTGCATAGGCTGATCAAATAGATTCAGAAAGTAATGGTATTACTAGGAGGTAAAGAAGCAGGAACTGAGCCCCCACGGCAGATAGTAGGCCCCTGAGCTGTCTCTACTTGAGTCTTTGCTTCACTTTGGGGTAAAAATTGCTCTCCCTGCATTGCCACGTCCTTGATAGCAATGGCTCGTGGAGTTACGCAACCATAGACTGAAGCCACTGTAAACACAGCCCAGAGAAAATTATTTCCGCCTGAAGTCATTTCTGTCAGGCATTATTTTCCAGTAATTTTCAAACTGATTACAATAGTAAGACAATAAAAAGTAAAATTATAATAATCCAAAGGATGAAAAGTCTGAGGTGGTGAGGCCTTCTTTCAACCGCAGCATTTCAGAAGCAGGGGAACCAGGGATTCAGAGAAAAAGGAGAAGGAGTTCTGTACCATCCAATATCACCTATGTCATCTATTCAAGTCTACCAAACAAATCTATAGTCTCTTATTTAAACATTAGATAAACTGAGAGCAAATTAAAAAAGTGTTGTGTTGGCTATAAACCTAATGAGCCATGGAGATGGGATTAGTTCAACTCCAAGAGATAGTCTAATAAATACAATTTTTATTGTAGTCTGTCCATTGCTAAGACATCCCAAACTGCTAAGGCAAAATGTGGACTATCACACCCACACACACGTGCACACACACTCTTACACACACAAACATATGCACACGTACACACACATATATACACAAAAACACACACACATAGACACAAACACAAACATACACCCGTAGACACACACACATACTAAAGTCAAGCAATCATTACAACCTGAGTCAAGATTGAATAAACCTTTTGAAATCCAATATCAACAACACAAGGGTAAAAGAATTCTTAGCAAAAATATGAATTTATCAGAGAAAAGGGTTTTGCCTAATGCCTGTATATTACATTTTTCTGGTTCTGAGTCTTTCTAGGTTCTGTTTCTGTCTCTGCTCTACTACCACAGTGGTGACATATATACTTGAAACTATGAAGGAGCTTGGTTTGGGATTTTCATATCCTTCCATGGATTGCCCTGCAGAGGAAGAAAAAAATTAAAATAAGGATATGACAGCAAATGTGGTGAAGGGTTAAAGTATAGGCCATCTACTTTATATTTTTTAGAAATGTATTTAGAAATCTAAATGATCGCTGAGCTTCTGCAGGAAGAAGAACCAAGGCAACATAGAACCCACCAATCCACACCCAGTTTATTGTGCTAATCAGTTGATAGGAAGACTCCTCCAACCACGTGCATTTAAAGGCAGCCTAGGAGTATAGTAAAATCAGAAGGGATCTTGACTTCAGATTATAATGCTGCGAGCTTCAACAGAATATAGATAGAAGTACTTTTTAATCTGAATTGTAAGGGTCAGGGAAAGCGCCATACATAAAAAAGAACCTATCACTTAGGGGAATGGGCATGAAATAGAATCCTTGGATATACATTGCTATGGTTTCTTTGTGTTGAGAGAAATCAGCAGTAAGGGAAAGAAGGATCATTTGCCTTTCATTGGTCATCACCTGCGAGCTAAGAAGTAAATGGAGATGAATGGAAAACAGACACTAAAAAGCAAGTGATTTTAAGAAAAGAATGGAACTGCAGCCATTTCATCCAACCATTTAATGGGAGGAGAAGCAAACCTCCATGAGAAGTTTCAGACTAGGGCCAAATATGTTCTATAGATCAAAGAAAGGATATTGCCAGAAAAGCATAAAAGAGAGCAGTAATAGACCACTGATCTGAATTAACTCTAGCTGTGTGCATTTATTCAGCACTCTAAGGAAATGCCTTAAACCAGGAAACCGTAAAAACAATGAGCTTTCAGCGCAAAATTTGAGATTGAGAAAACATGTGTAATTTCAAGGGTGAAGCAATCAAATCACAAGTATTTAGATGCATTCCTCCAAAAAGGTGAACCACAAGGAAATATTTACCCGAAACAGGAGCAAAGTACTTCATGAAAATCAGACAATCATAACAGTAAATAAATTTCTTAATAAAATTTGCAATGACTAGACATTACAGTACAAAAGAGAGAGAGATTGCCATGCTGACACTATCTAATTAACATGTTCTATAGTATACACACAAGGAAAGTCTTAAATATGTACATATACAGCTTATTTATTTGGTTGGTTTTGGAGATGCTAGCAAACCCAAGTCACTCCTTGTAATGTCTTGGGAAATAGCATCTTGTCTAAAAACAACCAATGATTGCAGAGTATGTGGGCCCTCGAGATGTCCTGGAGCATAAGGGCACTTGCAGCCAAGCCTGATGACTTGGATTTGATCCCCAGGACCCACACTGAGTCTAACAAGTTGGGATCTACCCTCCAAACTTGGAAAATGGCAAAAGCTCATTCCTAGGGATACACAAACGTACACATGAACACAAAACGTAAATACATAAGTGTAAACGTTGTTATGGCAAACAAACAAAACAAACAGCATGATGTTTTCGTTCCTATTAGCTGCCCACCAATACACAATCCTTAATTGCTGAAGACACCACGCACTTTGGATGCCAGGTATAGAGAAATCAGGTCAGGACTGAGTTAAAGCTTCCTCTACGCTGCCTATCTTACTCAGTATAAAATAGTGCTGTGCAGGAGCCTAGGAAGTAAAGGTATTGCAAAGCTGTGAATTCTCTAACCTACATACCAACCTCCCATGCAAGATATACAATAGCTGCATGATTGTAGGAGTGACAACTGCTCCCTGATTGCATTTGAGACCTGTTTCATAAGAGGGAAGCCATGCCTAGTATTCCAAATCTAGTCTTACAATAACAACTAAGGAATGCTTAAGTTCCAAGTTTGGCAGTAGGTCTACCAGTGCTTCTTCACTAAATTGACGTACCATGAAACTGCCTTCTAAATATCTGCTTAAAAGCACGGCCAAAGGGTGCTTTCAGGCATAATAAGAGACGCTTGCATTTTCAGCAAAAGGGGATAAAATGGGACACACATGTGTGCCTGCACACGATATTAAAGATTCGGGTGGGCTCAATTCTAAACAAGACATTTATATCACCCCCTCAGGAAACACCGCGGAAGAGAAAGGAAGAAAGAGTGGAAAAATGAGAAGATAGTGAGAAGGGATGGCAGATGCCATCTCTAAGCAGGGTAAGACCATGACATTCATAAACTCACAACAGCTGCTACCCCTGGCACTGTGCCCACTGAACTCTGGCCCACCCACCGGTTAGTTGTGGGTTGGAAGGATCTCACATGGCCTTCTCACTTACTGGTGAAGAATTGGCAACCAAAAGATTGCGGGAGAAGGTGGGGAATTGCATGCAGCTGTGTGCCCCGTGGTGCGCTCACCAGGCTCTAATAAACAGTTTCAAACTCATGGTCACACAGATAGCCCTACTTAAACTCTGTGGGATACAAACCAAAATATCATAGAGCAAAGAAATCTATAGGAATGAAGGGAGGCAGGTCAAGGTTGGAAGTAAATAAGAGATGCTGTGTGAGTGGAGTAACTACAAGGCATGATATGGATGTATGTAACTGTCAAAAAACAGAATTATTTATCATAAAAAGAAATATGATTATTTTGTGAAGTGAATTTGATTAGAATAATTCTACAATTACTGTGATCTTTTCTGAGTCAGATGTACTTCATGGATAAGGTATAAGTTTTTCTCATCTTACTATCTATAATAATATGAGGGCTTATCTATTTATAGAAATAGTAGCACATTGTGTTGCATCATGACTCGGGAGTGTTGGGAAAAATGACCAAAAAGAATTGGTATGGCTCAGTAGCTCAGGCGGTAAAGGTTATTGTCAACCAAGCCTCATGACCTAAGTTCAATGCCTAGAAGCCATATCATGGGAAGAAAAAATGAGTCTTGCAAATTGTTATCTAACCACTCCAAATGTACTAGTAGAAGCATATGTCCATCCAAATACACACAAAAAATAAATAATTGATTTTTAAAAAATAGTATTACAAAACCTACAACCAGCTGTGAACAGCATCCATTCTAGGTTATGAAGACACATGTCTATCAGATCTAGTCCTCTAGAATAAACTTCACTTGTGACTGAAATAAAAGATAAGAATGATGTCAACAAAACTCCAGTAACTGTATTAAAATCCACTTCAAGACTTAGTTAATTAAATTACAACTTGAAATTTAGTCCAGAGTTGAAGCAATCATTCATGTAACCTGTTCTCTCCCCCATCTTCATTTACAGAATTGTTGTTTGTTTGTGTCTGCTTTCTCCATGGACAACATAACTTTCTATTTAAATCCATTTTCAGTGTCTCTCTGTTTTGGTAATATTATGAATATCCAATGGATAATAAATTTGGTGTTAAAATGCTTTTATCTTGTTAATAGTGGAAAATGATGACTTCTTTATAGAACTGTATTTTAGAGATTATTCTTCCTCATGTGTTTATGTCAGATATTTAAAATTGGTTTCATTCTTTTGTTTTTTCTGAGTTCAAAGAAGTTCATTCACTCTCCCAGCCCCTGAAACCCATTAAGTGTGTTCTGGAAATGAGATTTACAGAGTCAGAAAATGAATCAGAAGGCTGACTAACATCTCCCTGAAAATGTTGACTGAAAACTGAAAGTGAACATCTCCCTCTAACGTCATAAATACCTGGAGCAACAATGAGTTCCTTAAAACCCTGAAACTGTTTACCATTAGACAATGTTTACAGGCAAAGTAGAATTGAAATTTCATAACTTCCCGTGAGAGGGAGAATGGATTCCATTCCATGGAACCATTTTTGGGAGTGACATGGGTGAATGCTTCTATAAAGCTTAGAATCCAGTGCAATAATGAATTACCTAAGAGTTACTAAGAATGCCTTATTATTTCAAGTCTTTTAACACGTCTACATCTAAATATTAAAATTTCACAATCAAGAAGTAAAAGCTAAAGAAAATTGAATGAGTCACCCAGAACGATACATTTTACTTATTCTACATAAAAGTTGACCATAACTACCGAGATTCATTAAAAATTCCTAACATAGATGACAATAAACCAGGAATGATATTTTATACAAAATGCATTTGCATGGTGTCCAACTTCATTGCAATTATATGGAAGCATCTATTTCTTTTATTACTTGAATTCAAATTTGGATATGAAAACTCAATGCATCTCACAAAACTTTGATTAAAGGGAATGCAAAGTGTCTTTAATTTTTCCTAACCTAGGACACAAACATGGTATAGCTTATTACCCATGAATTTCAGCAAATGGCGCAGAGACTCTGTATGTTTCTGATGGCCTTCATCTTGGCAGGGGGTTCAGTGAACAGCTGAAGGCTAAGCATCATGGACACACCCCCAATCTGTCTGGGAAGCAGATACAGCTGTAGTATTGGCATTGGGGTGGTGCTAAAAGTTGTTTTGCTTCAAACGCTGACTACTTTAAAGCATCAATTAATAATCTATGGCTGCAGTGAGCTGAACATTCTCATCGTTATTCTTGGTCTCCTGTGACCTGCATCATTTTCCATGATGGGAATGGGAGAATTTCTCGGTGTTACTAATATGTTCAACTGTTTACCAGAAATCACTTGGTTACCAACATGCTATCATTAGGCTATTTGACTGCATCCATATTTTTATGTGAATATGCAGACAGTAGTAGTGCTTCTGATGGTGAAGACCTTGTTTCACAGTAAGAAGAGAAGCCTGTGATGCCAAACCATATAAAATTCTCAAGTATAAGCATGTGATTTAGCTATATAGTTATCATTTAAACTTGACTTCAGGATTTTCCCCAGTACACAAAGATGTGTATTTTAAAATAGTACATTAAATTCGGTGGTCATATTTTTTCTCTCAAAAGTGAGTAATATTTCCTGAGACTATTTCTACATTGGTTCCAAAGCCTTGAAAATTTTCTTTTACTGAGTTTGTTGACACTGTCTTCATTAATAAAATACATATCTTGATGCATAGCTTACCTGATATTTATAATACTGATATAAAATTCCTTTTGAATTTTTTTAATCATTTTTCCTTTGACATAGATCTATGTCTTACTAATTTAAAGTTCCCTCAAGTGTCCTAGATTTTGACGACTGTATTTACTACCCAGAGAGAATCCTGGTAAAAAAAAATACTGTACTGCTTCATCAGAGGAAAGATCTATTGACGTACTATGCAGAGCTTATCTATTTCTGTAGAGACAATTTAGTCCCCAAAAGCACAGATCATTCATCTGGTATGGGCAGAAGACTAGAGGCAATGAGTAATGCTCTGTTTGGCAAAGTTAATTTTCTGACTGTTACCTCAACCACCATTAATTTTTCTATATTATTGAGATACATTTGAAGTGACTTCAACTCTACGACCTGTTCAATGCCTAAACGTGAGCAAAAAATAAATAATAGTTAAACCATACCTTTATTTATTTTGGAACAAGTTTACATTTTTAAAATTAGATTTGATATTCTATTTTATTTTTATTAGTCAGTTTTTGTGTTTTTAACTTTTAACTAATATTTATTAATTGCACAAAATACATGACGTTTCATATAGGCTAAAATATATTTTGATCCACTTAAATCCCTTATGCCTGTCTTCTTGTCCGACTCTTTCTTTCCTCTACCACCAATGACTTCTTCCTGCTTTCATATATGCTCTCTATTGTTTTCTTTTCCCTTCTTATTTATTAATGTTACATATACACATAAACATTAATATGTAAATATAATCTTCTTAGGGCACTTAGTGTTGATTATATCAATATGTTTTATGAAGGAACAATTGGAATTAGATAAAATAATTTTATTTCGTACCTTGTTTTATTTATTTGTGATACAGTGACTGTAGTGTTCACATTAAACTTTTCAAATACTCTTTACAGGGGCAATCAGCTTCTTAACTAATTAAAAAAGTAATTGTAGCTGCTGTGGGACATGGGAGCATAGAGGAGGAGTAAAGATTCATACAATAGCCAATGATATTCAGAGGATCTGACATCCGATACTCGAGGATTAGCAAGATATTTGGACAAGGGCAGAAAGCAGCCACATTCTTAAAAAAATATCATGAGAATGATCTCTAGTCCACATACTAATATTCTTCTATTAAAACTCTTGAGGTGGGCTCCTGCAGCTCAGATCATCCCCAGAACCACTGGCTTCCTTGCTCCTACTAGGAGGGCCACATTTAAAGTGTCCAATAACTTTTATAATCTGAAGTCCCAAAGTGTTCTCTATTCTTCAATATAAGCATGGTCCGGAAAATCTCAACAATATCCCAGTTCAGTTACCAACTTCTGTCTTATTTGGAATTTCTAATGTTGTAAAGAGACATCATGACCGTGACGACTTTGAAAAATTAAAACATTTAATCGGAGCTAGCTTATAGTTCAGGAGTTTAGTCCATTACCATCATGAATGTTTTCTCACAGGCAAACATGATGCTGGAAAGGTAACTGAGATTTCTATATATGAATCAGCAGGCAGCAGGAAGAGAAAGACCCACTGGACCTGGCTATGGTATCTTGAAACCTCAAAGCCCATCCCAGTGATGCCCTTCCTCCAACAAGGGCACACCTACTCCAGCCACGCTACGTCTCCATATAGCGCCACTCCCTATAAGCCTAAGGGGACAATTTTTATTTAAACAAGCATAAATCCCAAGGAAAAGTTAAGTGTGGTACCTTCTTCAGATGAAGTAATGAATCTATTACAATCCCAAGGTTCAGTCATAAACATAGAGACATTAATAAAGATAACATGAGCTAGATCCATCCAATCAACAAGTTGAATTAACAGAGAACAAGAAAGAGGAACATAAGATTAATATACATGTTTAGAGGCACTCACTGAAAAATACATGGATCAAAGCAGCTAGCATCACCAGAAATAGATTCTCAGTTAACATAGGCTCTATATGTTTCATAGAACAACTTATCCTTTGATGGACTGGGCCTTAACTTGTTCCTAGACAGACAGATATGGTCAATATCTCCATTGGCCCATTAGCTTGAGCTTTGATATAGTTCTGGTGACTCTACTGTTTCCTAGTATTTTACCATCGTCCTTGATGGCCCAGGGCCAGAGGAGCTGAAGATGAGTCCAGAATCTGAAATAACATATGCATAGCCTTTCCCAGTTTTCTTCTGCAGAAGTAAAATATGGCAGATTAATGCATTGCTTGCTTCTTTCCTTCTGCAATAAAACCTGGGAGGTTAGAGTGTGCATGAGTATGAGCCTACCGCTGGAAATAATCATACAACACAAATAGAATCTGAAATAATATTTAAGCATTTATGAACAAGCCATAATAAAGGAATTAAAACAACCAAGAAAAAGAAGTATTGCTAGACTGATGAGTATATGGACAATGAATTCTACCTTTACCCATAGATGAACCATAAATAAAGTAAATATCAGTCTGTGGGATGGAAGAAGGTTGAATAATTTTTGTAATCACAAATTCAGTTTGTATGAGAAAATTTCATTTCCGGATAATGACATATCATTTCATAATAATCTGATAATAAAGTTTGAAACTCTATAGAGTTCTAAAATACTCTTAAGCACAGACTGTTGATTAAAGGCAACATAATACAACAAAGAGTAAATCCCCATGGACACCAGGTCCTTCTCCCATTTACTAATTGAGCAAGAAGAGAAATGTGGTTTGAAAGAAAATAGGCCCCAGATGGAGTGGCACTATGAGGAGGTTTTGCCTTGTTCTAGTGGGTGTGGTCTTGTTGGACGTCATAGTTGATACTTCACATCCACTGTGGCGTGTCTGTTGGTGCCATACTTATTCAGTTCATGTTTGGCAGTCATGATGAGGAGAATTTTATGGCTGCAGTCTCTGATATTACAAAGGCATGGTCTCACAGCAAACAATTGGTTATTTGTCATTTTTGAAGGACCTCTTTCTATTCTTGGAGAAAAGGATCAAGCTGTGAACACTAGCATTAACATATGTGGTTGTTTAAGGCTTTTCCTAATAGAATATAAATGAACTTTTTAACCAAGATTAAAAGATACCTCAACCATAGATTTGGGGAAGTTTTTTAAAATTTGCTTAAAGCCATTATCTACATGAGTAGGTAAAAATCCTCTACCTATTACCCAACAGTGTCAGAGACTGAATGAACTCCCAGAAGAAAGCAAGGCTATAAAGAACTAAATGTTATGGCCTGGTTTCCAAACTCACAAGGCTAAGAAATTTTGCCTCATTTTTCTATATTTGGTTGGGCACATAGAAAAGTGTTTGCTTGATCCCTGACTCACAATTATGCCATAGTTACTTAGCCATGCAGCTTTTCTCTAAGAGTGATTAAATGGGCCTAGGGCATTCTTTATTTAGGAGAAAATGTGGAATAACTTAGGCAGGAACCATATCTCAGAAATATACCTTCTCTGGAGCATAAATTTGTACTAAGCTTTAAAACAAATGTACAGGGAGAGAAAAGAAAGGGTGGAAGAATCAATCAATATGCTTGCTTTGTGACCCCTGTCATCTTTAGCCACTGATGGCCAGAATTTGGTGTTTGAAAATCAAATGAAACTTTTCAATGTCACATGAAAAACATCTAAAAAATAAACCTAATTTGCAAAAGTGAAAAATACAACCATAGATCATAAAAAGAATGACGTTTAGAAGTCTAATAAAAATTGAAATTTAGAATGTTACTTTATTTTTATAGGATTGGCTTACAACCAAACTCCTTAATTAACTAATCGCTGTAACATATTACTCAAAGTTTTTCATCTCTCATGACAATTTTCTCATGTCAGGGATAATATTTTGAAGCTTATGGTCTTTAATGACTTGTCTTAAATTTGGAAAGCCCATCAATATCTAAAGAGGATAGTTATAGTGGCAAAGGTATGAGAATTAAAAATTAATTTTCTAATTAACATCAAAGGTAGATTCGGAAGGAAGATGCGGTAAAACTTTGATTAACAGAAGCCTACAGCCAAAGCTTCAATTACTCAGGATTTTCCTTAACTTCAAATAGAAAAATAAATTAAAAGAAAATGAGCCAATAGTAATGGTTTAGTGAAGGATAGTTTTAGAATAAATTTTGGTTTCTCTATTATGTGTTGTTTAAGAATGAGATAGTCCTCTTATAGAATTAAAATCCTTAGTCTTCAAGTTTTTAGAGCATCTAAAATGCAGGCAATAATTAATTCTCAATTCATTTTCAGACAATGATACTTATTTCACCTATATTAATGTTGATTAGCTGGACTAAGAAAGGAATACCATCTAGACATAAGTGTTCTCGGGATAACAGGCACAATAAGCCCCTGATTGCTGCAATGCAAAATTAATGTGAAATTATCTGGACACACTTTCATTAATTACACATTCAATGGTAAAAATAACATTTTTAAGTCTTGAGAATCTTTCCATGCAGAGATAAAGAATTCATTGACCTTTATTAAAGCAATTTATATAGAAGAACTAATCAGGTATAGAGCAAAAGATAGAAGATTCACTTGCTTTGTTCAAAAAGTTGGGAAAGTAGACCTACCTGCAGCCCTCTGCATGTACTGATTTAGAAGAAACAGAAGACTAAGTGTTTGGATGACCAGACAGATTCAGAAACAGAGGCTTCGGGTTTTCCTAAAAGTCAAGGAAGTACCGTGAAATAACCAAGAACTAAGCGGAAGATTTAGACGTGGATGACCAGTTGAGGCTCACTTAACATCTTTTCTAAGTAGTTTATGTTGGTAAAAGAAAAGGAATTAAGACGGAAGAGGGAAAGGTATGTTAGATGGAACAGTAGAAATAAAAACAAGGACTCAGCAACTAGATACACATTTGTAAGAGTTCTGATCAAGAAAGTGAAGAAATGAATATTTTAATGGGCTTTGAAATAATCTTTGACAGAGTCATTAGAGATGGCACTATTGGTATAAAGGGAAGGAGACTGAATAGTTTAAAAGTATCAACCCTTAGCTGTTCCAGAGGTAGGATGCTTACTAGAACTCACCATGATCAACACTCTCTGTTCATGTTCTATGCACCCCCCTTTGCAGTAGAGATGTCATTTTAAAAAAGAGCCCAGCTTTTTCTCTCGTGTATGAGATTCTAATCCCTCCTGTCTCCTCTGTCATTATTCCACTGTGTATCCATTGTTTGCACAACTCGTGAAAAAAAATAGTTCCTTTTCTGTTTTTAAAAAGCAAAGCACCTCCATGAGCTCCTCCTAGCCCTTGAAAATCTTTGAAAATGAGCAGAAATGAAAATGTTCCTCAACCTGGGATGTGCGAACAAATTTAGACACAGCATTCAGCTCTTACTCCGTCGACTCACCAATGGCTTGTAGTTTGGAAAGAAATATACTTCTTGATTTCGGTTGTTGTTGCTTTGTTTTGTTTTTATATCCCGCATTTCTCTTTTTTTTTTTTTTTTTTTTTGGTGTATTCTCAAGTCGCTAGGTACCCACCTCTAGATGGATCTCCAGTGTTCAGTACTTGGATGTCACTGCTGGCTTAGTTCTAAGAAAACAGACACTGAGACAGAATACGTGACAGAGAATAGTTCCTGACTAACACCAGGGAAGAAAAGAGAAAGCATCAATATTGGGCCATGGGAGAAATGGGACTCCATGCAGAGTTGGGGCTCTGTGAGGATAAGTGACCAGAACAGCACTTAATGGGGCATCTTTACACTTTCATCTGCATCATTCATTGGACTCAGCCTTGCAAGGGCAACTCAGGAGGCCCCTGAAGATGATCAGATGCAGGAAGCACTGCCAGCACCTGTCGGATCTACAGTGCTCAGTCTTGTCTAGCTACATGCTAGCTCTTTATTTTGTTTATCTTCATGGATTTATTCCAATAAATACATTCAGTATTTTACGTTCATGGCAAAGCCCAAACAGATGTAATACCTATGACAGAATGTACTCAAGCTAAGCTCCTGTGTGCTTCCTCAGCATGACCCTGGCACAGATTTTCTTATATCAATTAGCTACTATGGTTATCTTGGAAATTATATTTGCATGTGCTTTTAAAGTTTTCATCTCTATTCTCCCTATGGAGATGCGATTTTCTTCTTGCCTTTTATATATAACTTATATGAAAAGTACATTAAACTTACTTGTAAAAGTATAAACTAGCCACTTAACCTAATCTTGGTTTTTAAAGTCAAGTATCAGAGTCTGTTGTGAGCTTGGTAGGAAGAAGTTTGGTTAGCTGTCCCCTGCATAAGATGCTGCTTCTCTGAACAATTCGACAGAGTAGTAAGGAAATGAAACCCATTGAATTAAGAGTCAGGCAGGGTTCAGCTTGTCTGGCTGGCAGACAATAATATACCACAGTGTCTCCACTAGCAGGAGAGGCATATCTGAAAGGAGCAGTAAAACTCACAGGCTTTGTAGCCCTGGGAGGCTCATTGGCATCCTGGTAGCCAGCTGCATCTTAGACATTACATCACTCTACTCAGATTATCTGACCCTAGCCACGGTCATTGAAATAGGCAGACGTCTGAGAGATTGCAGGTTCAGTTTCACAGTGCTAACATTGAGTTACAACAAAGCAACACAAAGACTTTGGTTCTCAAATATACTGCTTTTACTCTATTGACTCTACAGTGGCATTATATGTAAAAACATGTCATTTAATTTCCAATGTATTTTATTGTAGAAAACAGCCAATGATTATCTGAGCTGTTAGAAAAACAGTACTGATAGATTTACTAAGCCCTAACTTGGGACAAGCCTGCCTTGTGTGAAAAAGACAGTATCTCCAAAGTGCAGTACAACAAAGTATGAAGACAAGATTTGTCTATTCTGGGCTTACTAGACTAAACAAAGTAGTCACAATAATCTTGTCAGCACTAAAGTCAGATTATGCCAATCTCCTGCACAACACCTTACCAGCCTTTCTCATTCTGACCTAAAAGAGAGCCAAAGGTCCAGTCTAGCCTCAAAAGCCTAACGTGTGTGGCTGCTGAAGTCTCTGAGTGTGTTGCCCAGTGCCCTGCATCACTGCTCTGTGCTAGACATCCTGGCCTCTCTGTCTTGGGAACATGCCAAAGACTCAGGCCTTTTGGGGCAATCTGTTCTTGCGCTTGCTCTGACTTGAATGTTTTACCTCTGGGACTCTATTCACTCATTCACTTCCTTTAGAATCTCTGTTCACATATTGTTTCTTTTCTTTAAACTTGCTTTAATATTCTGTATGGTCTGATTCTGCGTATATTATCTTCTCTGCCACATCTTGCACCATACAAAATTTATGTGGGTATTCTATTAGCTGCTCTTCAGTCTGCTTAAAAATGCAAGGTACCTGATAAGAGGTAGTTTATTTATTAGTTTATCCCCATCTCTATCTAAAACAAATATTTAGAAATTTTAGACACATAATGGGTATTTTTAGTAAAATGAATAAATAAGCCTGTCCTTAATTCGCTTTTTAACTATTTTCTTACACCATTGACTTTACTGGGGTTACTTACAGGAATTAGGCAAGGTGATGAACAGGAGTATGGGCAACACAAAGGCATCTACATCACTGGGAAGCCCATGCCAACATCAGCACTTGCTGAGGAAATCTGCATCCCTGAAGATCCCTGTTCAACATAGGCAGTTAGACAAGCCTGAGTGACCCCTCTTCCAAGCAACTGCTAAAGACTCAGATGGCACTGGAAAAATCCTACAGAAACTAAGTTTCAGAAGCTTCCTGAGTTAGCTAAGCTTTGTTAACTTTCTGAACCATGAGGGATGCTGTATACTGGAGGAAATACGTAGACAATACATTGCTTATAATATATTAAAAAAATACACAGAGTGACTATAGAAAACATGATAAAGTATAAAACTTTCTCAAATATTCCCTGTCATATGCTCCTGGCAGCAGAAGTGTCTGAGAAATACATGCATGTATTTCTACTGAGATAACACCGATTAGATATTTTGAAATATTTTGGTGAAATATTATTTCCAGAAAGGAGCTTTTAATTAAAAAATGAAGAGGAATAAAACTAAAAATGTGTTATTTCTAGTAAAGCAAACTTAGGAAAAAGTACGAAATAGAGAACCCAATGGAGCCAGCAGCGAACCATAGTCCAGAGACCTGCAGAGCAGCTGTGCATGAGTGAAGCCACAGGAAAAGCTCAGGGATGTGCAGATGCGTCCATTCTTAGAGGACGGCACAGGAACGACACTGACACAGAATAAATACAGTAAAAAGGAAAAGATTCAGGAGTGATAATAGATCGTAGGTGATAAAAACGCACATAAATAGTAGGTAGCATCCCCCCTGTACTCAGTGTGACTCTTACAATTTTACTGTTCCGGTGCAGATTAACAGCCTGGCAAGAGCCTGCACTGGACAGTAAAACCCACGGAGCGAGCAGCCATGATTCCATTATTCATTGCTAGGTACCAGCACCTGTCACACAGAATTCAGCCTCCATCTAGTTCGTCAATGGATGGATGATCTTCGAAGTTTCTCAGTTTTTTCTTTTTTAAATACTCTTATTGTTTTCCTTTATACTTTCTGAGAGTTTCATACATACGTACTGAATTTACATCAATTCCATCCTACCATTCCTACCATGTCTCTTCTAAGGTTCTCTTATGTGCCCTGTCTCAAATTCATGACCTTTCTTTTAGGTGTGTGTGTGTGTGTGTTTGTGTGTCTGTGTGTCTGTGTGTGTGTAAGAGAGAGACTTTGAGTAAATACAACTTGCTGAGTTGCATTAGTGTTGCTTATATGTATAACTGATTGATTGATTCAATCAAGAAGGATACTTCAAATAAAGCAAATCTGTTGATAAAAGCCCCGAGCATCCCCTCTAAGTTGGCCATACTCATTTCTCGTGTTTGTTTCTCACTATGCAATCCTCTACATGTTAAGATACTTAATGTGGGCCTTCCTTAATCCCTGTAGAACTTCGAGGGTCTAGGGAACTGGCGGACATGAACACAAACTCTGACCACAGCTGCCTCTTTTGGTGAAGGTGGAAGTCCTTTGCTTCTCACTCAGGTATTGGGATGACAGTTGCTTCTGGCATCCAGAACACTTTATCAAGCTTACTCCTCAGTTCCCAGGAGGACAAAATCTTAGACCTTGGAAATCTTGACGAACTTGAAAAGATATTTATCTCAAGATTTTATAAAACTGAAAGAAGCTAGCAAACCTAAAATGGTTATTCTGTTTGGCTTGTATCACCGTTGTATTGAAAGTTATGAATTATAACAGTATTGTTTATCAACCAAAAACTCCCATGAGAATACATGTGCTTTTTCTCATATGCAAATCTGCATTATTCTGATGAATACTCATAGAAGTTATTTTGTCATTAGAGTGAAAAAGAATAAAATGAAAATAAGCAATGCAATTTTTAAAAATCACTTGTTTGCAGTACTGGGCATGAATTTCTTCCCTTTAAATGGGCCTTATGTCTAATTAAATAGCTGTTGGTTACCACCAGGTAATTAAGACTTTTGTACCTTTATGGGTCTCTTGCCATGATGGCCACTGTGTGGTTCATAGGCATTGCAAGTGGGTAGGGTCATCAATCACTGCTACCTCTGTGTAATACCACTTGTATAATATTTTCTGGTTCCATAGAAGCTACACCATCACAGAAGATCACAACTGGATATGATGCAGAGATCAAACAATTGTGGGGAGCCTACCGCCTGGATACATAGACTTCACAGCTCCCGCATTTGTGTTTCAAGAAATATTACAAAAGAGGGAGCAGAAAGATTGTAAGGGCCAGAGTACCAGAAAGTCTGTTGTGAAACAGTCTCTCCCAGAAATAGTTGCACAAACAAGACCAGATCCTATGACTAATTCCAAAGGGGAAAATTCCATGGGGGTGTCTCACTCCTAGACAAAGAGCTACAGGCAATTTATGACTGTCAGAAGAAAAAGAAATGGGCCTCCACCAGGGGTGAGCCCTTGTGGTTTGAAAGAAAACAGCCTCCAAAGGGAGTGGCATCTTTAGGAGGTAGGATCTTGTTGAAGTAGCTGTGACCTTCTTGGAAGAAGTATGTCACAATAGAGCAGGCTTTGAGGTCTCTTTTGCTCAAGCTTCCGTAAGTGTGACACTCAGTTCCACTTCCTTTTGTTTGAAAGATGTAGAATTCTCCAGAACCATGTCTGCCTGCATGCCTCCATGTCCCACCATGATGATAATGGACTGGACCTCTGAAACTGTAAGCCATCCCCTCAATTAAATGTGTTCCTCTATCAGAGTTGCTGTGGTCATTGTGTCTTTACAATAGACACCATAGCTAAGACAGCTCTGTTCTTCATTATTCGCTAGAAAATGGTCAGTCCTGAAACCTTAGAAAGAAAAACAATTAAACAAACCCAACACGTTGTATTTATATAATTCTGCATGCACACATACACATACACACATCAAAAAAAAACAACAAAAAAGAGAGTGTCAATTTAAGAGTCAGGATATCTAGGGTTTGAGGAGGGGAATATTAATGGACTGAGGAGAGTTTGAAAGGGAAAAGTGATGTAATTCTATTTTGATTTAAAGTATAAAAATAAATTTTGTATTTTTCCTTCTTTTTTCCATATGAAGTTAAACTGGAAAATTCTACATACTATAAGCATTCAATACTTCATATAAATAACATGATGTCCTAAAGTGTATTTCAAACCCTAATGTCTCTAGGGAACAGATATTACATAGATAATCAAAAAGAGTTCTTTCTTAAAGATCAGATATTTAAAACCAAGGCTTTCCAAGACTCTCTGACAACTGCATTTGAGAAACACAAGTTAAAAAGACAGCATTGTTTATCTAATGGATTTTTATAATTATATGATGAAGATTGCATGCTGTTATAAACTAAGCTGCCACCCAAATAATTAGTATTACTAAACCTATTATTAAATAGAAAACAACTGCTGATCTTTAACAACTCAATAAAACAAAGATCGTGTATCTAAGATATTGGCACCCATGAAATATAACAGAGTACTTAAATACATGCATCAGTCTTTATGACACACTATCGGTAGAGCTCCTGTGTGGGATATATAACAAGTGAGTAATTCACCACTTCAGACTTAGTCTATGATTTTCATCAGTATTGTCTAGAGGATAACACATAAAGAAAAGTAGTTAAACCAGCTTGGCTAAATAAACCCATGTTGACAACATATATTTCAACAGTTAGTGTCCTGACTTTGTTCCTACTCTAATAGACAAAGCATTGTTTTTGTTCTTGCTTTGTTTTGTTATTGCTGCTGTTGTTTGATTTAGGAAACAGAAACTCAATTTACAATTGTATGTTTAGGGATTATTATTGATCAGGATCCTCCACACAAAGACAGACAATAGAATACACACAAACACATAAACACACACACCAGGTTGCAGTATGAGTTCTAATAGGTCTGAATAATAAAAGCCCAGAGTCAGATATTGGGGAAAATGCTGAGAGATCAGAGGAGCAAAATGAAGGAGCAAAACCATGGCCAGCTTACTTCTCAACTTCCCAGCTAAAAGAGAGACTGAATTCCCTTTTCCTCCCTCTTTATCACCTCCTCTTTCAACCCAATCATATCATGTCCTATCTGTACAGACCTCCAGACCTCTATGGTTAGTTAGTGTCTAGCTCCACCCTCTGATCTTCATGAAAGCTTTATTTGTACAAACAAATGCTGTGGGACAATGACCTGTACCCTGTCAATTGTATTTTAATAAAACACTGGTTGGCCAGTAGCCAGGCAGGAAGTATAGGTGGGTGACCAGGCAGGAAGTAAAGGTGGGGCTACAAGAACAGGAGAATTCTGGGAAGAGGAAAGATTCAGTCTGTAGTCATCACCCAGACACAGAGCAAGCAAGATGAGAATGCCTCACTGATGAAAGGTACAGAGCCATGTGACTAACACAGACAAGAATTATGGGTTAAGATGCAAGAGTTAATTAATAAGAATCCTGAGCTAATAGGACTACCAATTTATGATTAATGCAGACCTCTGTGTGTTTATTTGGGACTAAATAGCTGTGGGACCTGGTGGGACAGAAACCTCGGACAACAAACAAGATATCAGAGCACCAGGTTTTTATTTTTTAAAAATCTAAATAAATTGTTATACACACCTTAGCTACTTTTCGACTGCTGTGAAGAGATACCACAACCAGGGCACCAAAGTGAGGAACTAATTCCCATGATAATGGTAATGTCAAGGTATGCAGTGTGAGTCCCAGGAAACTTGTGGTTTTGTTCCCATGAGAAACCCATAATTTAATGTGTCAAGAAGATTTGAGACTTCTGTTTAAGTTTCAACATACTTTCTTATCTAAGTTATGTGAATTTTCATTCTGTTCATACTTTCAATGATTGGATAGTGCTGCAAGCGCCAGCAGTAAAAATTTACTTTATACTGTTTACCAACATGGGAGTTAATATCTAAAATATTAGCTAACATCTAAAATAACCCTCTAAAAACAACCAGCATAATATTTCTTGTAAATATCTTGGTGCTTCAAAGTCAATAAAAGGGTAATATACAAAATTAGCTATCACAGAGAATAAGTATAGTTTTCTGAAGATAAGGCCACAAATGGTTTCCCTTTCAAAAGACTCTGAATGCATGTGCTCACTCTCCTAAGGAATAGCTTCCTAGATTTTATAAAACTACTTTAGACCAGCAGAATGGATGTTGAATATATAGAAAAAATTATAACAGAAGTATAGTGAAGATGCCAAAGGTGATTTTCAATGTAATTCTTGCTTATTGTGAACAAAATCCTCGTTATTTCTATTGATAATTATACTTACTGAACAGACATTTACCATTACTCGGTTACTTAGTCCTACCTAGTCTTGAAGGCAATTTAAGTACCTAGAACCCTGTAACTCAGCCTAAAACGTGGAAACACTCTTGCATTTGTGTTCAAGTATGGATGAATTTATTATATGTTCTTTCATTCCTCTCTCTCCCCCCTTTCTCCCTCTACCTCCCTTTCTTCCTCACCCTTTGTAAATTCAGTGTAGAAAGAATTTAGATGTCACATGCCCTGCTGTGTCCATCTTTGCTGTCCACGTTACTCTGCAAAAGATGGTTTGTTTATCTAAAAGGAAACTAAATAATGTTTCCATCTCCTCTCATTTTAAGCATATTTTGGGAAAGAAAACCCAAAGATAATGGGAACTGTGTGGTCGGTTGTACATTCGAGTACATTAAAATATTATCTGTCTGTTTGAGGTTTTGTTATTGATCAAAAGTTTTGTTTTCTTATGCGGTATTTTTGATCATTTTATGTTATTTTCGAGCACTGCATTATCTCCCTAGGCATTAGTTACCTGCTACTTCCAGCACAGCATCTTATTCCTGGAGATATTTCCTCAAAAGATTTCTCCATTACAATGATTTTAACCCATCCTCTTAGCCATGTGTGCACGACCCTGTGTCTCAAGTGGGTCATGTGTGCATGACCCTATGTCTCAAGTGGGTCATGTGTGCATGACCCTATGTCTCAAGTGGGTGTTGCCTTTCCACATTGTCTTTGCCTTAGTCACCATTTTCAAACTCAGAGATACTTCATGAAGATTGGCTTCCTGCTTTGCATCAGGAATCAGTGGTAGATTTTGTCTTTTTCTTTTTTTTTTCACTTTATAAATATAAATTTATTTTTTTCATAATAAAAACTAGGTGTGCATATATGTATCACAAAGATAAATTATATTTTTTGCAATTATTTCCAAGAAATCATTAACACACTCTAAACAAAAAAATAGCTATAATGTTTAAATATAGACTGTAATAAAAAATAAAAATTAAATAGATGGTAATTAATATATATATACAGAATAAACAAATCACAGTATTTTTCTTTAAAAAAATCTAGAATATTTAAACAATTTCAATTAACATTTGTTAAATATTTAAAGCAAATAAAATTTTTGTAATTTACTGAGACTATATAAATAATCACATCTATTTCAATAATACTTTTTCAATCTTACATTTAATAAATATGAGTGGGGACTGGTTATCGCTGACCTTTTTGCCTGAACTTGGAACCCCTATCCTCTTACTGGATAGCCTCACCCAGCCATGATATGAGGGTTTATACACAGTCTTATTCTATCTTGTTAGGCTGTGCTCTGTGAACCCCTAGGAGACTTGTTGTCTGTCTGTCTTTCTTTCTTTCTTTCTTTCTTTCTTTCTTTCTTTCTATCTTTCTTTCTCTTTCTCTTTCTTACATGACTCACTGATGCTCAGGTGCAGTGGCTACACAGAGGTAATATATTGCAGGAGTCTAGTGTTCTATTCATTTTAAAATTTACCTATCACAACAGTTTTAAGAGATTAGAAAAATTAGGACTCATTTACATTTTTTGAGAATACAAATCATTTCTTTCTTGTTATAAATTTGGTTCCAAAATTATTAAAGTTTCCAGATCCTTATTTTAATCAATTTAGGCATTAAGATTTTTTAATGGACAAATAATATGCTTTAGCATTCAATTATCATTGTTTTTTAACCTTTAAATTTCTCTCATATATTACATCCAAACCACAGTTTCTTCTTTCCCCACTCCTCCTTGTACCCCTACTATTCCTCCCCAACATCAAATCCTCTGTTCTTTTTCTAAAAAAAATAGAAATAAAGAAAGGGAAAGAGAAAAAAGAAAGAGAAAGAAAGAAAGATTTTCTCTTTTTCATCTCATTTTATTCTATTTCTACATAATACCGTTTCAAATTAAAGGGCATGTCAACGTTTCAGGACAGGGTGCAGTTGACAACACTTGTAAATATTATCTGTATTTCATTATTGACATTGGGATTCTTCAGTACATGGTACTGTACATGTCAACTATAATAATTAGTGACCACTGAAAGCAATTTATTTAAAAAGGTAAAAGAGAAAAGTTAAAAATTAGACCATAGCATGCATTTTTCAGAAAACTTACAAGTAAGTTTTTTTTGCTTTTGCTTTTGCTTATTTTTGAGATGGTATTTTAATTACTTCTTCCCATTTTATTTTCTCCCACATATCACTTTCTACTCTTGTTCAAATTCATGCTTTTTCATAAATTGCTATTGCATTTATAAATGTACATATATATGTATATACATATATATTCACCAATGCAGTAAAGTATTAAAATAATATTTAACTTAAAATTTTTAAGTAATTTAAATTTTCAAATGCCTGAGATAATTTCTTTTACAGCTTTGTGCTCATCTTCCCTCATCTTTCTCTGACTGGTGCATTGGCTACACACAGTTTTCTTCTGTGAAAGCTGACACCCAAGAAGTACACATGATAGCATGAACACATCTCAGCCATTGGCCAAATGAGTTTGGTTTGCCTGTTCTCCTGGGGTTAAGTTCCAAAGAACTATAAAGAATCACAATGTCTTGTGAAAAGTGGGGAATGGAAAATTAAATCATATATGTATGATTAATGATATTACAAAAGTAGGGCATGTTTTATACTACCACTTAGCCAGGATTGTAACTTACATAAGATGATATTACCCATAGAAAAAACTTATAGTGTCATTGCAAATACATAATTGCGTAGACATGTATGTAAATCCATGCATGTTAAATACATAGCCTTATACTCACAGATAAGTGTAACTCTCACACCTCATCCAAGAAGTCTCTCTTTGCTGCAGATGAGACTATCATAGAAACCCACAACTTTTCCAAACACAGAGGGAAACTGTGTGATGCCCAACACTAGTGGGCAAATCTCCAACACAGCTAATGGGCCTAAGTCTTGGGGCACATAGCAGAAAAGAGCACAGATTGTAAGAAATAGACAACCAAGAATTGTCCGGATATGTACAAGGAAGATGCCATTGTTTTAATCATGGCCATCATCATTGTTATTCTTGTTACTAATGGCTTGGAAAAGTCAGTGAGAATATACAGTCTCCGTGATCTATTTCCCTGTCTGAATCAATAGACAAGATGCTTGTGTCTCCCCATGACTTGTATATTGAAATCCAATTCCTGATGTGATGTTGTTAGAAATGGCTTTGGGAAATGATTAAGTCATAAAGAGACAGCCTCATAAATGGAATTAGGGCTGACACAAAGGAGAGCCCTGGCGAAATGAGGGCAATTTGGTTGTTACATCTCTCATCTCATTGTCTGCCAGCACTGATATGGCTAATCTGTCTGGAAAAGACAGGTGTCCTCTTCCTTCTACCTCATCCCTTAAATGTGTGTACACCTCCCCAAACTGTCCACTTGTGGAAAGGGAGCATTCTCAAATAAGCAGGACTATTCTTCAATCAATGCCATACCCAATAACTGTAAACCTACACAAGAAACCCCAAAGAGTGCCCTCATGCCTCAAAGTGAAAACAGTAGGAAGACACACAGATGTGTGTGTTTAGCAGAAAGAAAGCCTTTGCCAGACATCAAATTCACTAGTTCTTTGCTCTAGTACTTCCAGCCTATGGTACTTTAAGAAGTAAATATTTGTTTCTCCAGTGATACAACATTTGACATTTTGTTATAGCCATCCAAATAAAAGAAGATGGTTGGACATAAACTGACTTCAGGACGCTAAAACCATTTAAATGAGATTATTATCATTTTTGCTCTATGTGATAAACAGCAATCAGTAACCTAAATTGCGTTTAGATGTACTAATGGACCATACAAGAAAGCTTAGTACCAATATGAGGGCATCTAGATGAAGCACAGACACAAATCTGCTCCGTTGCTTAGTGCTTTCAGCACAGCTGCAAGGTACATTTATTTATTAACTGCTGTGCACCAGCAAAACATGCTCCCTAAGCGCCAGCTTGGCATACATGGTACGCAATCACACATCTGAGTCACACAGTTGTTAATGCCACTTTATAATCATACTAGTAATTATCAAAAAACTAAATTATTCAGCAAATTACAAATGCTGCATTTAATTACTTTATACATTTTTTCATGTTGCCATGGAGATTAAATTGTTAGCTCACTCCGTAAATTCAATTCCATATAATAATTTTCATCTTTTTCAATATAAATAGAGCCACGGAGCATGTGCAAATGTTACTTTCTTTCCTTGTTCTTTTTCTATTCCTATTTCTTTTATATGATGCTGTGAAAATTTATCAGATTCTCTCTAGAATCTTCAAAGCATTTCTGCACTCTGAAAATTAAAGGGAGAGAGATGAAATAAATTTTCATAAGATACAATTTCTACCTTCTGTCAAGAACTAACTGATTAGAAAACTCTTTATAGATAAAACCAACCATTACATTTTATGGTTCTGTGTATATCTAAACATAAAAATTACTACTTTCTTAACATAAACTATTCCCATATAGTAAACAGTGGCACATCCGCAGTAGCAATAGTGGTAACTGTTAGTCATCTATCTATTTTGGTTTTGACAGTATCTTTTTTACAGACAAAAAAAATCTGTGAGAATATTCTTGCATCTAAATTATTTGCAATATAAAACTAGCTTATGACAAACACTGATGTTGTTTCAACTCTTCCAGTAAAATTCTAAGCATCCATCTTTCCATCTTTACTATAACAGACCTGAGTCATGGGACTGTAGAGATGGCTAAGCAGTTAAGAGCACTTGTTGTTCTTGCAGAGGACCTGGGTTTAGAACATATGCAGCAGCTCATAGCTGTCTGAAATACAGTTCCAGGGAATCTATTGTGCGCTTCAGGCACAAACATGCATGTAGTACACATATACACATTGAGTGAAAGCATTTTTATATAAAGTAAAATAAGCAAATAAATGTTTTTCTTAATAAAAGAAAGTACTTTGCGTCATTAAGTCAAACCACCTTTTAGGTGTAGGACGCTAAAGATTCAGAAGAGGCACTCATAGCCTTAACATTTTTAAAAATTCTAGTGACATCAAAGTGTTTAAAAGTTTATTAGAACTTGATATAATGTTAAAACTTATAATTCTAATACTAACATCAAATTTAAATTTCATGGGTATAATGGTACAGTGTTGTAAAATTCCAACAGATATTAGGAAGGGGGCATTGGCAATGTGAAAATCAACATAGAAAATGAACTATTCTGCATTCAATAATATATACAGCGTGGTAAGACATTCACATGAGTTGATTTTTTAAAATCTTTTCAAGCCCTTAGAGACAACACTTTCTTCATATGCAGCATCATGAGATAGAATGTAATTAGGTATGGATCAAAGCCTGCAATTGGGTCCCGGGAGACAACACCGTGGTCCCCCAGGCTATTACCAAGGACTTCTGCCTGGCTTTTCTTCTTCTGGTTGCTCTTTTCTGGAGAAAAGCTCAGCCATTAAAAGCTGAAGTTCACAAGTCAACTAAATGGATGTTATAGAGGCACTAGGTGAATCTGAAGAGAGGCAGAAGTGACTAGGTACGACCAAAATACATCCAATAAATTGGGAAATATTCAAATAATAAATAAAAATATTGTTAAAATATAAAACTACCCATGTCATTTTCTATATAATTTCTGGCCTATATCTTGTCTCAGATTATGCATCATTCCTTAAAAAAAGTGTCAACATCTTGAATATTTAATTATGTATCATTTATTTGTCATTGATATCTATACTTCATCTATAATAAAATATAGCCTAATTTTTCTATTAAAGTTTTATTTTCACAAGTCTTAGATAATAAGCAGATACATACCACTTATTAATTCAATACATGCAAAATACAGAGTTAACAAGATGGCCTCCACTGGATCAAAGAATCACAAATCAGAACCTATCTTGAAAAAAAGTAAATCCTCAATTATAATGCCATTCTCCAGCCCTCCTAATTCTTATCTAGCCTCAATAATCTGATGCACTATGAAGCAAAATGTTGGAGGAGCTTGAATTCAATTAATTCTGTGTAAGAACAACATAAGCTAAATAAAGAATAGTTCTTACGACATGCCTCAACAAAACAGATAGGTTCCTCAACAGAGTAAAGGACTAGAGGATACAGATAGATCTCCCTAAGGAAGCAGAATAGAATAGGTTGTTGTGAATGGATTTCTGATTGGGCTGGAAATGGAATATCAAGTGGGGATGGATGATCTGCCATGGTGGCCTACCTGCAAGATATCCTAGAGCAATGGTGACACAAAGCCTGTGGGAGTAACCAAGCAACAGCTGATTTAACTGAAGGCCCATTCCACAAGATGGAACCTATCCCTGATATTGCTTGGGTGACCAAGAATCAAAGACTAGCTATCTCAGAGACCTAAGGTAAAATCAAACACTACTTGTCTAAAAACAAACATGACAGCAGCAACAAAACCTCAAAACAAATACATAGTAATAAAATGATTCCTAAGGGCATTCTGCTGTAATCATAGACCAATACCTTGCTCGGACATATCAGAGAAGCTTCCTCAAGCAACACATGAAAAAAAAAAAAAAACTGCAGAGACCCACAACCAGACGACATGCAGAGAATGAGAGACCTTGGGACACTCAGCCATAAACATGATATCTCCATCAATTCACTCCCCTTAGGGCTCAGGGAAGAGGAGGCAGAAAGTGTAAGAGCCAGAGAGGAAGGAGGACATCAAGAACACGAGACCCTCTAAATCATTAGGAACACAGACTTCTGAGCTCACAGAGACTGAGGCAGTATGCCCAGGACATGAGATGGTCTGTGCCAAGTTCAACACATATATATCTGGCTTCCAGTTTAAAGATTTTGTGCAATTCTTGAGTCTATAAATGAGTGTCTGTTTCCTTTGCCTTCTGTAGAGCTCTTTTTCTTTAGTTTGCTTGTTTTATTCCAATTCAAATGTGTTAATTTTGTTTTATCTTATTATATCTTATTTTGTTATATTATATTTTATCATTATCCCCTAAAAGTCTGCTTGTTTTCTATTGAGATGCAGAAAGGGAGTGAATCTTGTAGGAGGAGGACCAGCTTGTTCATCCCAGCCGCCTGGCTAGCTTGGCTCTGAAATAACCACACAGAAATTGTATTAATTAAATCACTGCCAGGCCCATTATCTCTAGCCTCTTACTGGCTAACTCTCACATCTTGATTTAACCCATTCCTAGTAATCTGTATATTGCCATGTGGCAGTGGCTTACCAGGAAAGATTCTAACTGGTGTCATCCATCTCAGGCGGAGGATCCATGGCTTCTCTCTCCCAGCCCCTCTTCCTCCCAGCATTCAGTTCTGTTCCCCTTACTCCTACCTAAGTTCTGCCCTATCAAAAGGCCAAGGCAGTATCTTTATTCATTAACCAATGAAAGCAACACGTAAACAGAAGGACCTCCTACAGAATCTGATTGCAAGGGAGGTGGGGAAAAACTGGGAAGAGTATAGAGAGGGAATATATTATGTGAGAAAACATATTTTCAATAAAAGAAAAGATAGGTTACTAAAATAATTTTTCATTACAATTTAATTATATATAAAATTAAGAGAAAGATAAGGAAACTGCCAAGAGAATACAGAATCACTGTCAAGTAGAATAAAGGGCATTGTGTCAATTAGTGGATCAGTTAGAATCACATGTTTCTTAGAAACACTATCTGTATGTACATGACAGGAGTTCTGATTAGATTTTGTTTTATACATTACAGACATAGTATATTACTTCCCAATGCTAAATCTCCCCTCCTAATCTGTATCTCTTATCCAATATAGTTTATCTCATTGTTTACATTAAAAAAAAATCAAAGAAGCTCTTCGGGTGTCACAGTGCCACTGACCAGAGTCTTTTCTCTCTGGTGTGTGGGTAGATGGTCTCTCTATTCTGCTGAAGCTTTGCTATTGATGCTTCTCTCTGGGGGCTGAGGGAAGATAAATTACCTGTTGTCATTTTTTTAAAGCTTGCCTTTGGCTCTTCAGACACAGTAAATGAAGAAAATGACTTAAAATAGTAACAAATGGGGGTTTATCATTAATGCCACTCCTGCAGTGGCGTGTCAATATCAAAGGGCATACTAGCAAGGAAAACCTCAGGACTAAACTTCAAAGTGAGATGCAGTTAATACTCATGTGTCTTGTCTAACAACTGACAAGAGAAAAGAAAAATCAAGCACCATGAAGGGAATAATAGAACGTGAGCAGCAAATAATAATAATAATAATAATAAGAGATGAAAAGTAACAAGGGAAGATGGGCAAAGGCAAATTCTCTTGAAATTCAGAGTCAGGCCAGAAAGAACTTTAAAAATTGACGTGACAATCCAAGTACTTAGAGTAGAGGGAAAGCACCTTATAGGGATGTAAGTTATGCACATTTTTATCAGTTGTAAAGTTGGTTCTCAATACATCCTAAAGTCACAATTGGCTCCGAGTCTGAAGTCCCAGGATGGGACTTGGTGAAGGACTTGCCTAATATCCGTCAACTAGAAAATCAGTTCTCACCTCAAAGGGGATAGTAGATTCTTTATTCTGGAGATAAGTACAGTGACTGTTGCCCCAGAACATTGCTGTAGAGTGTCACAAATTCCAAGCTCCAAAATGGTAAATGTTTCATGAATTTTTATAGTAAGAGAACAAAGAAATTCATAGATCAACGTACCTTCTAAGTACATTAATGGAAACAGGCAGATGAGTTACAACAAAATAGAGAAAGATCACTGTAACAATCCTTGAATATTCTCTGACCACATTTTTAATTTTGTCAATGGTGGAATTTATTCAAGACTCACAAGATGTTAAGTCACATACTGAAGCTGGGAGGAAATGAATGAAGGGAGCTAAAGATTGTTTAAGAATATTGGGAGTAGAACTTGCAATATTCTAACTTGCAAAAGTTGTTGGACTAGTAATCAGTCAATCAGCCTTTGTAGGTACAGCTTCTTTCATTCCCACTTCCTCAGAGAGAACCACTGGAGGCCAAGACTCCATGTATATATAACTGACTCATCAGCTACGGGAACTGCCGATAGAGATAAAAAAAAAAAAAAAAAAAAAAAAAGTCATTTCTCTGTACAAAGCTCTGTGACTCCAGTAGCATGAGAAAAGCTTTTTGGATCTAATGTAAAACAAGAGAAACAATAATAATGAAGTCTTAGGACATATAGGGAAACATCGCAGTTTGTAAATATCAAAAGTACCACAATGGAGAACGCATCTTTGGCTTGCGTTGGTGAAGGTCCATAATTTCTATTGAGAAATTTAGGGCATCTGAGATTCTCTTAGGCAGGAAACCAGACTTGGTGTGGATAGCTAAGGCAATGAACTCTGAGTAATCAAGACGGACCAATATGTGTGAATGCATCTGGTATATAGTAAAAAAAATCAAGAAATACAGGATGATATTTTCTTTATTTGCTAGTGTGATTTTCATAAATCTATCCTATCCTCACTTATCGAATTCCTTCTATCTACAAATGATCTTTCTATGTTCTCGTTAGATGATATAGTACTAAATCCTATCCTTACCTGAAGATTTTAAGTAACCTTCAAGTCGAAATATAGAGTATTTTCTTTGATTGGCATTGAGTGGTGGTAGAGAGAGGATGTTTGTATGACCAATAGAAGGATTTGAATGATTAGTATATTAAAAAAAAATCTCATGGTAAAAATTGGCCATGACAAGAGGATTCATATTTGAATATTTTGGTACCACGTGTTGTGGAAGGCTGCTTGTTTTTTTCCTGGCTACCCAGACTCCTGAAATAACCACACAGAAACCATATTATTTGCAATACTGTTTGATTAACAGCTTAAGCATATTTCTGGCTAATTCTTATATCCTAAACTAACCCATCTCTATTAATCTGTGTATTGCCACATGGTTGTGGCTTACTGACAATTTTTTGGCATGTCTGTCTCTGGTGGCAGCTCCATGACTTCTCTCTGACTCCACCCCCTTTCTCTCAGCATTCAGTTTAGTTTTTCCCCTGCCTAGCTCTGCTCTACCCTATCACAGGCACAAAACAGCTTCTTTATTAACCAATGGTATTCACAGCCTACAGAGGGGAATGTGATATCAACATTTGACAACAGAATTCTGGAATATTAAGCTAAATCTCGTGTACAAAAATTAATGCATTGGGAAAGAAGGATAAAGTGGGCAAATTCTGAGTTATAATACATTCAGAGGTTGAGAGGCCAATAAGTGAGAGAAAATTAGCAAAAATAAGTTAATAATATACATGTACATCAAAAAAACAAGAATCCAGTCAGTTGGCCATGTTTTCATCAGGGATATGATCCTAGCGAGGGAACACATGCTCCAGCAGGTGGCCCTATACCCATGTACATAAAGGCATCATCAACTGGACATCTAGGGTTTAAAAACAAAGCCCATGAACTTGAAAGAGGAAATTGTAGGACAGTCATCGGGGTGGATTTGATTGAGACATGTTATGTGCTTGTAAGAAATATTTAAGCATAAAAAGTAATTTTGAAACCAAACAGCCAGGAGCATGTGCCTCTCTAGAAATTAAGGAAAAGAAGGCAATAAAACACAAACAAATGCTGCTCATAACCAAAGATGATTTCGCAGAATCATCACGGATATTGGCAAAGGAAAGGGTCATTGGTGGTCATTCTAAATGAGAGACAGCTGCCCTACCTTGCACACTGGTAAAAATTTTCTAAAAATGCATTCATCAAGTGAAGACCTTAATCCGAGTTCATTATCTGTGCACTGTCCTGGACAATGAGAACATGCAGTAATGCAATCAAGTCGCTTACATAAGAATGGCTGAGGTGATACGCTGGGTTTTGGCAGATGATTGGGATAGAGGTTTAAAAGATTTTACTTTTAAGTGTTTTAGTAGATGCTGTGAACATGTCTGCACACTCATCTTTTCAAGGCACATTGATGGCTTTCTGTTGAAAAGTCATCCTCACTGCCAGAGTGTACACAGTCAGAATGGATGACTAGATACACTGGCCTTGAAGGAAGGATCACTCATTTACCATGGATGGAACTCAAGAGGTCAGTGCACATGTGTTCTTAATACCCTTTATATAGACCAATGGTCAAGTTCACAAATATTTGTGCGCTTTGTCAAAAATAAATCTGTTCTGCTTTACATTGGAGAAAATCATTGCAAGCCTATACATCTGGAATATTTCAGTCATCCTTGTAATCAGCATTTTGTCTCCACCTCAGTAGATACAGACTACCCATGGGCAGTTTCTATCTCTGATGACATAAACTACAAAATTTCAAAAACTTAATTTCACATTTTGCCAACACAATTATACGTATGTATTTAAATGATATATGTTATGATAATTAACAACACTCAATGGAATACATTGGAAAATTATGTAACAGCTTATACAAGACTGTATTTTATGTGTGGGTACAACAAAATGAAAACTGATTGATTTTTACTTTGTGGATGTTCTGCTACTCTGAGCCTTGTTATTTGTTCTTCCATTTTTTTATGATTACCATTGAATTATCTAATTTATCTGAGTGATAGTAAGATCATAAGCTGGTAAGCAAATGAAACAAGATATTTTATTTAAATGTTCTATTCCCTTTCATTGTATGCTATAATTTTGTCTGGCTAAAGTGTGTAGTTTAAAAGAAAACAATTTATTTTTCTGGTCAAACATAAACATTTGTGATAATTACAATTCAAATCATTTTTGAAGACTCTTGTTCCAAGTAGTGAATGTAAACTCTCATCTTCCTATCCAGGAGGGACATTCAAGTAGCTCTACACATCGTATAGGGTACAAATACAGCCTTTGGGAAGGTATCAGAGGAAAGCATTTTGCTTGTACCTGGCACCCAATCACATCATTGCCAACACTCTGAAGTAGATGTTGCGTTGACTTCACAACAACCATTCTCATGGCACTAACGACGAGGAAGGGTTTGCCTCTGCAGAGCAGGTTGACAGAGTTTCACTTGTTACCTAAATCATCAGTCCAGATATGTTTATTAATCAGAATAGCACACACTGAGTTAACATGTTGTGTTGGAATCAATGAGATGAGTCTGTTAGGCTTAATCACCGCATCTTTTCAGGGCACCAAAGACATGACATTCTCTGAGGTCTAGATCCTCCAAATTTTGTCTGTAGAACAGGTTCCAGGGACCTCAGTGACCAAAGGACCGAAACTTATTAGGGGGTGAAGTGCCACCCTGTGCCACTGGATGAACACAGATATTGTCACAAAGTGAATCTTCTATTAACTTTTCATAGGTGAAGTCCAACGGGTTACATTTTGTTATGGTTTTAGTCTCACAATGCATTCTTTAGGTATGTGAATCATCTTTTTATAATTTCAAATTGTGTGCACGCTTCAGATTTTTATCATTTGAAAAGAAAATATTATTATTTACATTTTGCTTAAATTGTAACTTCATTTTTTTTAAAACTTTCTTCCAAACTATAATGGTCAATACTGTGAGTCAACACGATTGGAACAATATGCAAAATATTCAGCCCAGTAGTGTTGATTTTTGACAGGTTTTGATGATATTGGTAGTGAAGAGATAAGATTAACCAATAAGTAAACAAATGGAAATTAAGTAAATCGTCCCCCGTTATATGGAATTTGATCAGAGAACATTTGTGGGTTTTTATTACACTTATTTCTCCAACTCTCACCATCCTGTCATATGCATTTATATACTCAGACACATGAATTACCAATATATACACAAGTGTATTGCATCCTAAATAATATACAAACTTCATAATTCTTACTGGCTTTTGCATTTGTATTCAATATTTAAAGGCCCTTATTTAAAGTTCTTTAAGTTATTTTATTAATACAAGTTCACATGGAGTAAATTCATTTTGTTGTCCCTTTCAAATGCTTAGCATAATTACAAGTTTTCATAGACATTGAGAAAATGATTCACTTTGGGTTTGAAATGATTGTTACTCTTTTAGGTTTCATTCTTCTCTAACTTGTATTCAATCCATTTTGGAATTGTCTTCAGTTTTCTTCTTATCCTTGCAAATCAGGTCCCACGTAGAAGTTCCAGAACTTCAGTGGTACTGAGGATGCAAAAGAGTTAACCAACGTGGTATACATAAACACCTTTGCTCTGAGACTCCTCTGAGTCAACCTCAGCAACTGTAAGAATCTGGTTATTGGTTGCTTTTCTTTTTTTTTTTTTTTTTTTTTTTGTATCCTTTACAAGTTTATTTCTTTTTTTTTCTTTTTTTTTATTCTTTTTTAATTAAAATTTCCACCTGCTCCCCGTTTCCCATTTCCCTCCCCTCCTCCCAAATATTGCCCCCTCCCCCCACTTCCCTCCCCCTATCCCCACTCCTCTTCTCCTCCCCCCACTCCATTCCCCCTCCCTCTCGATACTGAAGAGCAGTCCAAATTCCCTGCCCTGCGGGAAGACCAAGGTCCTTCTATCTACGTCCAGAAAGGTGAGCGTCCAAACAGGCTAAGCTCCCACAAAGCCAGTTCATGTATTAGGATCGAAACCTAGTGCCATTATCCTTGGCTTCTCATCAGCCTTCATTGTTGACCGCCATGCTCAGAGAGTCCGGAATCAACCCATGCTTATTCAGTCCCAGACCAGCTGGCCTTGGTGGGCTCCCAATAAATCAGTTCCACTGTCACAGTGGGTGGGTGCATCCCTCGTGGTCCTGATTTTTTGCTCATGTTCTCCCTCCTTCTGCTCCTCATTTGGACCTTAAGAGCTCATTGGTTGCTTTTCAACTCACTCTACCATCCTCAGGTTTTAGCCTCTGCCATTTCACTGTTAGTGTGCATCCTTCTAAAATAGATGCTCTGGCTGGGTACCACAGAGAAATCAAATACTCAACTGACCTTACTATTAAAACCTGATATAGAAGCAAGCAGGTGCTTGAGCCTTTGCTGAACTCTGGTCATGCCTTTTCTACAATCCACATGATTCATTTATGTATCTAGACATCCTGGGATTTATTTTGTAATTTGTAAAGTAGAAACACTCACTGCCTTTAAAATGCTTGAATATGAAATGAGTATCACTGATGTACCCAAATGAATTAAAATGAATACAGAACGAGTAAATAAACGAATATGATCATATTTGCACTTTAGAGTTGTTAAGAGAGGGATGATGGGATACAGTAGGTAGTGAGAAATCATTATAATTTGACAGCTACGTAGGATATGCTTTACCGTGGTGTGTTTAGAGAAGAATTAGTGTAGAGTGTGGGGCTGTAAGAGCTGCATGAAGCTGGGAAGATGAGCAACTGAAGGATGCTAACGAAGCAAAGTTCCTCTTAGCATATTTACTGCTTAGATTAGTGCTCATTTCTCACTTGGTTTTGTAGAAGTTTGCCGTGTGATGTATTGTTTTTGCTTAGGTAGGTATTTCTGAAGTTATGAAGCTTCTGTTTTGACAAAAGGGAAAAAAAAAGTTTTTCTAAAGTAGAGCTTCAGGTTTATTTTCTATTAACTGTTCTGCTTTTCCTTTCTTCTGAAGTCAAGCCTGGAGAATGCTGTGCTGGGTGAGATATTTAGATCATTCAGGTGTTAATACATTCCAGCGAAAAAGAAGACGGACGCCATTCACAGTCTTCAGACTGGGAAATACATGCTCACTATGTGTTTGCTTTTCAGTGAAATGGCTCTGAGTTAATTAGTTAGGGGAAAATGAAATCAATCAATAAACATCATGTAGATTGCTTTTTTAGTCTTGTCACCAGTACGCCTCCAGAAAAGGTCATCTCCAGACAATAGAGATCCTCAAATTCTGGTAGGATAAAAAGCTACATGGCTCAGATCTTGAGAAACAATCAGGGGTGTGACTGGACTAAATGGTAACAAATCCGTAAAGTCATGACATAATATCACAGTTTAGAGGATCAGTCACTGTAATGAGGTAGGAAGTACAGGAAACTCTAAATACTGCTACACAGAGTCTATACTCCATATGTTGATTAGTTACTATATAAACCTGAAACCAGTGCACCCTAATCTCATACTTATGAAGCTAGCTTTTGTGTATAGATGGATATTGAAAGAGACATAAGGCATATAATTGTTTTTTAGTGATCTAAATATGTTTATATTGAAAATTCAGACAAATCAAAGTTTAGGTTAATGATATGAGTTGGTTCGTGGTAGGTTTTATGAGTAGAAACAAACTTTGTAGCTTATAAAAGCCACTAGGAGAAAATCATTTGATGAGCATAAGGTGGTTGAAGATGTCTCAGTTCTGATACAATAGCTAAAAATCTTAGATATCACCCCCCATATTGTTCTCATAACAAGGAAAATAATCTGAAGAAGCCATTTTAGATTTACAAAAAATTAAGAACTCAGGAAAAACTACTCTAAAACTAGAGAGACAGAGAATTGTGTGAAGAGATGCATGTCTTGCCTACAGCACAACCAAAACATTATTAGTACCAAGTACAAATGTACTGTTGTAGATTCAGGGAAGAATAGCTTAAAAGTTCAACATTGTGAAAAAAACTCAGGGTGCTGCGCACCGTGCCCCCATGTCTGCACTCTGTGCGCTGGCACCCAGTTTGCGAGCTTCGGGCAAGGGGGCTGGAGGTTAAAATACACACACACAGACAGAAAGCGACACGGGTCATCCTTGAATCCCCCAAGAATGCCCCCTTTATTGTGTTCAGGGGCAGATTATATAGAGAGAGCCACGCCCCAGCCAAACCCACCAGAAACCACTCTCCTGCCATCAGGAACTCCTGAAGGTCTCGTGCTCAGAGCAGCTGTAGGCACTCAGATCAGGGGATTACAAGAAATTCAGGATCTGGGGTCTCACTGCTTCCAACACCAGGGTTTGGGGAACCCATTATAGTCTACCCTTTCTCTTCAGGAAACGTACAGGGTTTTCCCTGGTGAGGCTGGAGAAGAACCTTTTCATACTCCAGCATGGAGAAGCGGGTGTAAGTGATAATTGAACACAATATTCAGGGCTGTCCGTTCTTCCTAACCTACTTCTCACTGGGGAAACAAATTGATGAGAAGCTAATCTATCAAGGTTTTTCCACAGACTAAACATACTAAAGGTTGGAAAATGCACAGCTCTTCCTCATATAAAACTAACCTTAACCCTAGGAAGAGAGTCCATCCCTGTCCTCAGAAACTACCAGCCCATCGAGAGAGCCCCAGGAAAATAACAGATGGCTGCAAGGTGCAGACCCCCTTGGGGGACAATCCTGAGACAGCAAGACAGCCACAACCAGAAACAAAAGGAGAAACATTAGGTCCTCTCAGAATACCCACAGCAAGCAGCACAAAGTCACTCCCAGGTAGATAAAGGAAAACACCAGACCATACTCTACTACCTCTTCCTACCTGGCTCTACTCTGAATGTAAATCCTCTAAACACAGCAATCGTGATGGACTGCCAAAGTAAATAAAAGGCAGACATTCAACTATAAACTCTAGAAGAAAAATAAGTGAATGAGTTCATGATCACCATATTAAATGGAAAACACTATTTATTCTCAGGCTTTCCCTTCATGTAGTATTTCTTCCAAAAATGTTTTCTATTTTTGATATCTTCATATAAATATGTCATGAAATATCATATTTGCCCTATGTACCTATTCTAACTCCCTCACATAACTCCTAACACACCTCCCCAACATTGCATCTTTCTTTTAAAACAATACATAAAGTCTAGTTATTACCACCTATACTTGCATGAATGTGAGGGATATTCACTAGAAAATATTAAACCTAAGTAGTCACATTTTTAGAAAAGAACTATTCTGCCACCAACAAATATCCATTACCAATAGCTCCATCAAGGGGAGGGGTGGCTAGGATATCATTTAGCATATCCATTTGTGGATTGGGTTGTCTTGACGCTATGTGGGTCTTGTGCTGATTGCTGGCCACCCTGGATTGCTCAAAATCTTGTTCCAAGAAGTTTTTTGTTGTTGTTGTTGCATTTGTAGTTAATGGAGAGTTGCATAAATAGGCAAAATGTTGAGAAATGAAACTGAGGGTTCCATGCTAAAGAAGTGATCATAAATTGATGAATAGATAATAAAATGTGGCTAATTAACACAGTAGAATCAGTTGATGAGAAAAAATTAAATTATAAAATTTGCAAGTTAATAGACAGGGTGAGAAAAATATCCTGAGTGAGGTAATACAGACTTAAAGATAATAGTGTATGTTTTTGCTTATGTGTAAATCTTTAATATTTTTGCTACTATTTGAGTTATTACAGAAGTTATATATTTAATAAAGGAGAATTCTGGAAAGAAGATGCAGTCCTTGCCCAGCCACAGAAGAGGCAAGATGTGGCTGAGACAGATAATGGGCTAATATAAGCTGTAAGAGCTAATAAGAAGTCTGAGGTAGTAGGCCAATCAGTTTATAGTTAATGTAGACCTCTGTGTGATTTGGGGGGGACTTAACGATTGCGGGAACCCTGCAGGACAGAAACCTCATAACACACCACCTCAGGAGAGCTCAGCCACTGGGCTATGCCTGTCTTAGATTAGCCTGCCAAACAAGCTCTTGCCTGTAATTGATTACCAGTTCTCGAAGAGCATCCATTCCTGGATAGTTGCCAGCCCAGGGAGGGGGACTAGGGGGTAGCCTTTTGAATTTCAGATAACCAGACACGCATAACCTTCTGCAGAGGACTGAAAGGATGTGTAAGAGTCATTAACACCTGAAGACTCACCTCACTTGCTGCTTGCTGCTGTCAAATATGCTGCAGGAGATACTTAAAGAGAATACCAGCCTGTCAATTGTGGCATATATGACCATCCAGGAGGGACCAGATAGCTTTTTTATAATATGTTAAACCTTTTCATAAAATGAAGAATCAAAGATCATAAACTCTGTTCTTGTGTGGTTTGACTGAAAAATTTTGTGTGCTAGCAGGTGGCCTGGTGTGCCACATTCCCAACAAGATCTGTCTACTTGGGGGCCCTTAGGTGTGTTGTTGGCATGCTGCCTGTCCTCAAGGAGAGCATCAAGGGAAGTAGTGGGGCACTTTGGAATAATCTCTTGATGCTTTTAGAATGAGATTCATGCTAGCTTCCCACTCTTTTCATTTTCAAATGGAAACATTATGACAGATAGGCTACTACCCTTCAGAGATGGTCAATTCAAACATCTTCCAGAAAGCAAAGGGAAAAAGAAAGGGGGAAAATTAGAATATGTTGTCATCTGCATTCTTTGATCAAATCAATTGGCCTCATACAAGGCCTTCTTTGTTCCTAAAAGGAATGAGAATCTGGATTTATACCCTAGACCTCCAGTTTCAAGGTGGGAAAAAAATGTTAGTTACACAAAACCCCAGGAAAACACTGTAAATCAGAAGAACAGCCAGAAGTATGAAAAATGTGCATCTTTCCCAACGCCTGAATTTCTCAAGCATGTATAAATCTTAAAAAAAATCAACATTTTACTTTCAAAGAGCTATGCTATCAAAACTTTACAAATAACAAAATCTATCATATAAGAAGAATATGTAAATGAGTTACTGGATTTCAGGATACATGTTGAGAATTAAATTCAGTTCCTCCTGCTTACATGGCAAGCATTTCGCTGAACAAACTGGCAGTCTAGCCCTCCAGAATTTGTATTTAATTTCTGGTCTCTAAACAAATCCTACCCTAGCTACAATTTATGTTTTTAGAAATTCATATTTAATAATTCAATGTATTAAATAGAGTTTAGATACCTAAATTTTAGTCCATGCCCTGAAAAGATCTCAAGATAGGTTAGTATTTCACATTTAATTTGTAGATTTCAGTGCTTGCTCTTGGGCTGGTCACAGGAATTATTATTATTTATTTCACAGAGACCTTTGCATAGGTTTTGCATTTTCTCCATGTACTTTTTTTGTCATCCAAATTAGGTCAACTTCTGGCCTCCATGATTCAAAAAAACCAAAACTTGAACAGATAACCAACAACTGTCCAGTTGATGTGTTACCCTCTTCAAATAAAGCATGAGTGATACGGCTTGCAAAATTCTAATGCTAACAGAGAGTGGTAATGCAGAAGTCAGTGAAGGTAGCACGCCATTAACCCAGTGTCTTTCTGCTCTTCCCGTCTTTAGTAGAATAAAAAAAAAAAATAGCATAAGCTACATCAAAACACAACTTCAGTTTATAATTTAACTTTATAAGTTGAACAAGCAACAGCAATGCCTTCTATATTTTTCTATATAGAGATTTAGACCAATATAGAGGTGTAAAGGTAGGACAGCACACACTGAAGAGTCATTTTAATTGTGTTATTAACTGAAATTATAACCATTTTACATGATAAAGACATGAACGCTGGGGTAGTCTGAATACAATTGACTCCCATAAGCTCATAGGGAGCGGCACTACTAGGAGGTGTGGTCTTGTTGAAGTAGGTGTGACCTTGGTGGAGGAAGTATGTCACTGTGGGGTCTTTGAAGTCTCCTATGCTCAAACTAAGCATAGTTCAGACCACTTGCTGTGACCTACAGGTCAAGATGTAGGACTCTCATCTCCTTCTCCGGCACCATGTCTGCCAGCATACCACCATGTCACTCTGTGATGGTAATGAAGTAAACCTCTAAAAATATAAGTCACCCAATTAAATATTTTTTCCTTTATAAGAGATGTCACGGTCCTGGTGTCTCTTCACAGCAACAGAAACCCTAACTAAGACCAACACATTGAAAAATGTATCAAAAATGCATTTTGAAATTCAGTTTGTTACAGTCCCCTTTCATAGAATGCATCAGATTTAACATATAAATAGGTGGATCATTCATGAATACCAGACATTCCTATTTTAATGATAAATAGTGTTGGAAGCACTCAGTCATTTGGTCCTACTCAGAATACAAATCTGGAGTTGAACAAATGATTTTCAATAAAAATATGAGCAACATTATGATCTAATCATCTCCCAAAGATACTAATGATTGAATCCCAACAATCAGGACAGGATTCGATGTACGAATGGAGAACGAGTGTAGACATTCAGAGGATAGCATTCATAATACTTTCTGGCAAGCAGCTGTCCAGACTAAATGTACTTTTCCAAAACCTCATTAGAAATATGTGCGAGAAAGTAATTGGGTTGTTTCTGGGTTGAGATAATTGATAATCAGAGATAGTTTCCCTTGTGGTTCCAACCCTGGTGCTTATATTAGACACTGCAAGGGCACTGAGACCCTAGATGTTTAAACCACAGGGCAGAAGGTGATAATGGCCTAAATCTCCACACTGATTCTATATATGTAGAAAATAGATTTGTATTGAAACATGTCAGTGAAGTCTTTGAGTTTATTGCTTATGACAGGCGACACTATATCTACAACAGAAAGGTGACACAGAGGAGGCTGTTTCGCTACCACCAGATAAAGGTTTGCATATATGTATAATTTAAAAACAGCACCTTTCGTTCAATGTCTAGTATTTAAACTATTTCAGTACGCCAGTGTAATTCACATGCAAGACTTCTCATCTAATAACAGATTTAAATTCAGCAATCTATTTTTATAGAATAGATTTGTTTACATGGACACAAGCTAAATATGATTGTTTTGATATGATTTATTTTATTATTTGGAAACAGACTGTTGAATGACTGGTTATTTAAATACTTTATTGATGTATTCAAGATCATTTACAGTTCAAATTGGAAAAGTAATATCCAGTTTATAAAAATTCTATGCTTTGTATGCAGTCTACAAATAAGATATTAAAAATAAATTTTTAAATTTTACAAAGGATATTTTCATAGTGAGGTCTTTCTTTCCCCAAATATGAATCTTAACTTAATGTGATATAGATGTATAATGCATTTATAACCTGTGTTATATTTTCTCTTCATGACCAAGTGTAGTTTTACATATCTTACAAGTTATGTAAACTTTGATTGATTCATATAGGTTTGTTTGCTACCTGTTTATTGCTATTGTGAATTTATAAGTATTGCTATTTTAATTGGATATAATGCCATTTTATCAGTTATATGTAAACACAGACAGACCTTACAGTTATAAATTTGAAATTTTTGTACACACCAAAATCATGTTCAATGACATTACTTTCTAATACTAATTAACTTTGTATAATATAGTACCTAGAATACAAAAATTTAAAATGCACAAAATGCTGTGAATTATCTATCATTAAATAACCTTTTTGTGTTTAGATGCTTGCTCTACATTTCCTCATCAGAAGTTGATAATCTTGATAATACGAAATCCTTTAGATGGCTCTAGAACTACTTTATCTCTCTAAAATTAGTACAATGATACGATACGTATAATTTAGTCATTTGGATAAAACTACCTGCTCAATATTCTGTCAAAAGGAATGTAAATGTGTAAGTCATTAAAGTTGTAGGTAGCCACAAATAGTCCTTTAATAGAAGAAAAAGATGAGCCTTGAAGATAATACATCCCTGTATTACTTTAAAAATGTGCTCATCGTCTTTTCATTCTATTCACATATGCTCCACCCTGTTCCCCAAGGCATTTAGTAATGAGATCCTGTTCAAACTGGTAACAGAATGATTTCTCCCGATGAATAGCAATCAAAATTTTGTACATGAGTTCTAGTCCTAGAAATTACCTGTCAAATAAAATTGTAACTCTGATAAATCTAGGGCTCACCAAATGTTGTCTCAACCATGTAAAGCACTGTGGTTGGCTTCATTTGGGGTCATTTTCCTGCGGATCATGAGACCTTCTACTCCAGGAGCACTTTCCTTCCCATAAGTCAAATGAGTTACGGTGCACGTGGTTTGCGTTTGGCGGTTGTTTCTATAATATTTGGAGAAACTCCTTTTGCGAACAGAATTCAAAAATATGCATGCACCGGGGCTGGTAATATCTTAATAAAATCACAAAGTTGCATTGAAGGGAAGAAAATTAGTCTGTTTCAATCAAATTGGAGACGAAGCGGTAGCTATAAAACTTTGCATGGGAGTTAAGCCCTAAAATAAGTTTCTGGAAAGGGAAAGTCTCTGAAGAGATTGTTCTGTTCTTCAATTAAGAAAATGGCTTACCTTTACCTTGAAGGCTGATGAGGTGAACTCAGTACTATATCTCTCAGAAAAAAAAAATGGAAATGTTTGTTTGTTGAATTAACATCTGTGAACCATTCAGAAGCAGATCGAAGCAAACCTTCTCACCAAAGTAAGCCTGATGTTAATTTTCTATATGGTTCAGATTTTTAAAACAATGATATAATACTGTTATTTTGGTTATAGTAGAGTGCAAGATTTCAGAGAAAAATTAATTATGGAATACCTATGTAAGTGTTACCATCGGTGATTAAAAATATCAACCACTCTCATGGTCTGCTTGCACATACCCTTTCCTCTCCCTTCTCCAGTTATGGCTTCTCATGAGTCCTGAGTCAGCTGTTCCATTTGTTACTTTATCCACATTTCTGATAAAATTTGAGACTTCATCCGTAGGCCATCGTCAAAATTCATGCAAATATGTGGCTGATTTTCTCCATGATGTCGTTAGTCTTCTAATCAGTTGGTTTGCACTGCATTAATTTCATGTAGAAAGCCAAATAATGAAAAGTCACGGACTGTGGCATTTTTTAATTTTAACTGCTTAATAATGACTGTACACAACAACACACATTTGGAGACGTGTCTTTCTCAATCCAACAGCAGAGGGTGTTGCTCTGTTTTGAATATGGTTTGTGATTCCCCAGGTTCTACTTGGTCTCAAGGTGTCTGAAACATTGCAAAGTGGGATTAGGTGGACTAACGCAGTCCTTGTAGATAGGAGATCCGTCTCTCTCAGTCTCGTGGTATTTCACATTTAATTCTTGGGCAATTTTCTTAAGAAAGTCATTATGAAAGAAGACTCTGGCGACAATTCCTGCTAGAGATAAAGCTACTCCCCTCCAAATATTCCAACCGTTGCTACTGCTCAGGATGTTATTCAAGCATGAACTCAGCCAGACAGAACCCCATCCATACAAATTCAAAACACGAGCTAAATTACTTGGCTTGGGGTTTGTTTGTTTTCCTTTTAAAGCTATCTGATTCAGCTATTTTCTTACAGTATTGCAAAGCTGGCTCACACACTGATAGGAAATTTCGGAGAGACATCTGTGCAGAGTGCACAATAGTGCATGTGTGATTAGAGCCTGGTGCACAGTTCACAATAATGTATATATGGTTAGAGCCTAATCTTGACTTATGTGAACTAAATCACAAAAAAATATATAGAAAGGGATGTTGATGAAGTAACAAATACAGTTAAGATTTATTAATAAATTTGCCTAATGTACTTTTATTTATTAATTGCTATCTTGACATGATGTTACATGAAATTCTAGGTAAAAACATACCAAATTTTAATCTCACTGCAAAACATACATCAACAAATTATGCTTTCCTTGTGCTATGTAACAATGAATCAAGATGAAGGTCAAAGTGATATGTAATGTGTCAAAAACGCTGCATGGAGAATGTGGTCAAGACTCTTCCTTTGTGAATTAAAGTGTACTTTCCCAAAGAAGTAGCACTTCTCTGTTTATACAAAAATACTTACAAACTTAGAGCACTAGCGTCAACAGGCAGAAAAGCCTCTGAGTAGCTGAGAATGTACTTTATAAAAACTACATGGAGGAGGAGGATCAGCTTGTTCATCCTGGCCACCCGAAATAATCACACAGGAACTATATTAATTAAATCGCTGCTTGGCCCAATGGCTCTAACTTTTTATTGGATAACTCTTACATATTAGCTTAACCCATTTCTATTACTCTGTGTATTGCCACGTGGATGTGGCTTACCAGCAAAGTTTTGATATGTCATATTCTAGCAGCGGCTCCATGGCGTCCACCTTCCTTCTCCCAGCATTCAGTCCAGTTGAGACAGGGTTTCTCTATGTAGCTCTGGCTGTCCTGAAACTCCCTCTGTAGACCAGGCTGTCCTTGAACTCACAGAGATCTGTCTGCCTCTGCCTCACACAGAGAAATTATATCACTATATCCATAAAAGGAACATATTATTTCTCAAATTTTGGTCAACTAGATCTGTCCGTTTCAGGTACGATGTCTTCCAGATTCAGGGTTGTGACAATGACCTTTTTATTAGGATCACATTGCTGTGTTTGTCCTAGAATTTTCAGTAATCCTTCATCCATGACACACTGTGTGGGCACTCTAGTTGGTTCTCTTCCTGTGCTCTGCCTTCCAGATTTTTAATTTACATGTATTTCTCTAGAGTACCAGCCACTCTACCTTTGGTCTGAACTCCATTTGCCCTGTGTTAAAGAGAAGTCCCTGGAATTGTCTACAGTGTACCTTTGCTTCAGAACTAACTTTTCCATAATCTGAATACCTGAGTTACAGACACCCTGTGATGGCTAATAGAAAGTATTGATGCCTATTTCACAGATTTTTAGAAAGCTTTGGTATTGCCTTATGTACCCTCTAATATATAACATATTGTAGATTTCAAAATAACATCTCAAATAGTTTCAATAATCAATAGCTATTATTCCCAGAAGATTCTCTAAATTACAATTTCATTGCACTGCTACCATCCTAGATGAGAAATCATATGTAAATATGCAAATTCAAATAGATTTGAGATCTTGAACCTTCTCATCTTCTCTAAAATTGTTATGACTTTTTTTGATTTATGTACATGTTCAAGTATGATTTTTTAAATACAATATATCCTATGCTATATGTATTCATAAAATTTGATGATAAAAACTATATTTTATTAATATATAGCCTATAATAGCATTATTTACATATTATACTTCCACCGTTTATATAGCTAATCCAGATGGAGTAGAGAATTTGGCTAGCCTTTGTCCTTGGTTTCTGGAAAATTGCTTATAAATTCCAAGCATTTACCAGGTGACAGGAGTGTGTTTGTTATTCATGGAGGATCCTGGCAGTCCCTATTAATGAGACAATTCGGGACAAGTACTGGCCCTGGCAGGAAGACCAAGCTGCAATTAGAGTGTTGAGATCCTGGGACACATTATTCTTCTCTGACCTTTAGGAGCAGACGGTGACTGGGAATATAATTCAATAATGTAACTAATGATTCAGCTACCTATGCCTGTGTAATGAAGCAGCTTCTGGTCACTGGGACTCATGAGAGCTTCCATGGTTTGCACTGTTCTGCTTTGTGTTGTCTGTCTTTGTTACTTTTATATTGTCGTGATGACACCATAACCAAGACAACTTATAAAAGAAAGTGCTCAATTCACTCTATTGATTTCTGATGGTTCAGTATGGTGGGGCAGAGGCATTAAGACAGAAGCAGTGGAAGCTTACATATTAATCCACATGTAGGACACAGAGAAAAAAGAACAGCTGGGAATAACATGGTCTTTTCAGACCTCAAAGCCCATGCCCATAGCTCTTCCAGTAAGCCACACCTCCTAATCCTTCCCAAAATGATCCAGCAACTGAGATCCAAATCTTAAAACCTATAAGCCTATCTCTCAGGATTGTTATCATTCAAAGCACCTGTGTGGCAGGACAGCTATGGTTTCTTCCTCAGGAGAGGGCTTGGAACCTTCGTATGTGAAGTGCTACCATATTTTACTCTTTCTCTTTTTAGCTGCTTCTGACTTGGACCCATTGGCTCCGATGGAATTTACAAAACATGTAGAGATTTCTGTGCTGTGTGACAGCCTCCCGTAAATTATGAATGAGGAGTTAGTAGTGGGATCTGCACAATTTCTAGTTAGATTATCAGCAGTATAGACCCCTCAGGCACTGCAAACTAATGGTTGGTGTATAAAGAAAGAATATCTTATATAAGGCCATGTATTCATCCTGTGAAGTCTATCATAACTATGTTTGTTGCTCTCAAAACTCACTGATACAACTACATCTTTAACTTTAGAATTTCACTATCTTCAAGAATGTTTATGTTGCATGAATTCTAGTTGATCTTAATAACAAATATCCATAGTCAGATAGAGGGATTAGTGTTGAAGATCAGAGAGGCAGAGGCCACCCAATAGAGAGTTCTTTTACCTCTACTAATGTTTATACTGAAGGTGTGACCCTGTCCTCAGACTGCATCTCCAGACTCCATCTGTCTTCCCCAAACCTCAGTCAGCAACTGAACTTCATCCTGCACTGAGCTCCTGTCTCCTTCCACCTTATATTCCTCTTTCCATTCGCCATATCACTCTTGTCTCTACCCTCCCTAGTGCTAGCATTTAAAATGTGTGATCCTAAGTGCTAGGACCACATTTATGTCAGTTCTGTTTCTCTTTTAAACACGTGACCAAGTGCCTACATATGCCTCTATATTTAGGAATTAGAGCAAAGTTCCCAACCTTAATATCACTAACAATTTGAAGGAGAAATAGCTCAAATTTTCAGTTATGTTAAGATACTTCATGGTGTGTGTCCATGTGTTAGGTGTGTGTGTTTGTAGGCATCCATGTCTGTGTGTGTGTCCCTCTTTGTGTATGTCTCTGTGTATGTGTCTCTCAATGTGTGTAGGGTTGTCCTGATCATCACAATGATGCTTCTCAATGTTGAGTATATAGAACACCAGCAAATTACATATAAATACTTTAAAAGTAGGTCCATGGAAATTTTCCCATGAAAATAACTTTGTAGTTAAACCTGGTGAAACTCAGTAAATGATTAAATATATATAATGATGATACTTTTCTCTGGCATGAATATATTTTCCTTAAAAATCCCAATTGTGGCATTGTCATTGTTTTTTATTTTTAGTAGTTAAGAATTTTTACCACATATAAAGCGCAAACTATTTTTGAAATATTTTATAATGCTACTATTTTCCCTAAAGTTATATTCTAAAATATTTCTTCAAGTATTCAAATAACTTATATCCCCATATTCATAGGAAAAAGTATTCCATAATTTTATATAACATATCTACCAGTGATGGTGTATTACCTGCAGGATAGCTATGTCAATAATGGCACAATATTTGTGGAAGTAACCAACCAATTTCTTATTTGACTTAAGGCCCACACCATGAGATATAACACATACCCAACACTAATTAAGTGAACAATAACCTGAACCTAGATAGCTCAGAGATCTAGGTAAAAGCCAAATAATTCTTGTCTTTAAAAAAAAGGGGGGGAATTTTACTGCTCTTGCCTGGACTGCTTGATGGTATGCTGTATAAACCGAACATGAAGGACCCACATAAAAATGACTACTGAAGCTGCCTAAAGTAGATGAGACAGTCCTTTAGGGTTCCTGTTTCATAAAAGTGTCTGCCAGACGTTCTGCAGGACATAGAAAATAACTGACGAACTGCCAATGTAGGCGAAACTGTCTTTGAAATCTTCTGCTTCATGGAAAAGTCTACCAGATACATGGTCTTGTAGGCTGAAGATGGATGCCCAATGTAACAGAAGAACTTTGGGTGACAGTCCAGGGCAACAAGATATCTCTCTCAATTCTAGAGTTTTAGAAGTTACTTACAATGCACTTCCTGTTAACTTAGGTATTATTATATCCTTCTGGAGTCTTTGATGGAGTTGAAGAATATATAGTTATACCTTTTCTAAGTTATGATAAAAGATAAAGTTGATATAAATATTGTAACTGTCATTCTTGCTTGATACCTGTTTTGCTATATGTAATTTTACTATGTTCAAGTTAAAACCTTCCTCTTTATTTATACAGAAAGGGAAGGTGATGTGGGATTCCCCTCTGTATGCTGTGGATATGTTTTATTGCCATTGGTTAATAAAGAAGTTGCTTTGTGCCTATGGTAGTGCAGAATAGAGCAAGGCAGAAATTCCACTAGAGACAGAGGAGAAAAGAAGGTGGAGTCAGAGAGATGCCGTGTAGCTGCCAAAGGAGAAAGACACCTATCCTGGAACCTTACTGGTAAACCACGAGCCTAGTGGTAAAATACAAAATAATAGGAATGGGTTAATTTAGGATGTAAGAGTTAGTTAATAAGAAGTGTGAGCTAATAGACAAAGCAGTGTTTTAATTAATATAGTTTCTGTGTGATTATTTCAGGTCTTGACAGCCAGGAAACAAATAAGCAGTCTCTGTCTACAAGTGCATGAGTATGAACACAGGGATATTTGTACAGTAAGTACACATTGACAGATGGGTACACACAAACATGTTTGCTTTCTGACAGTTACAGTTGAGATGCAAGCATGTCTAGTCACTGTACACACAAGGACAATGCTTATAAACACCATTCTCCCACAATAGAAACAAGAACTCCTAGCAGGACTGGGCCACTGAATATACAAGGTGACTCATAGCATCACAGAATGATCCAAGAAAGGACATGCCCAAAGAGAAGGACTCCATACAATAATCAGTATGTGTCAAATGTACACAGAATGTAACTCAAAAAGTTTCCAAATTTCTAGAAGTAAAACAACTGAAGCACAAAAATAAACCATGATTTTATTATATATTTCTTACGTTACACTGCATTACAATGTATTACTCTACACTCTATACAGAAATAAAATAATTTCTGTTCCTGCTGATATTAATAAAAAATTAAATAAATCTACAAAGATATTTTTATTTCAGCAATAACTTCTGACTATGAGCAATTTTTCATAACCAAGAATAATAGCAAACACTTGTATTGGTTTGGGTGCCTCTGGTGTCTCTCTGACCAATAACTCATAGGAAGGTAATCCGTTCCTGACACTTGACTTTTATTTAATAACCTGTGTTTTCTGATAGTAATATTCTTTACACATGCAGAATACTTTTGTTCAAATTATTACTTCATATTGTATTTTAATCACATTACTCAAGATTTCTTTGTGCAGCTTTATTTTTGACAAACTCATCCCCATCCTTTATTTCTGCACCCATGTGCTGAAAATGAAAGAGTGTGCATGCAGAGTTACGCCATGCCCAGGGAGGCTTGGGGAATATTGTGGAATCGAGGGTTAAAAGAACATAAGAGCTGGAGGAGGGGGTGAAACACTGTCAAATGCTGTCCTCTGGACTTGACATAGCTATTGCACACATGAATTCATAGCAACTGTAGTTTTGTGTACAAGACCTGCACAAATCATGTAAACAATTCAGCATCGGGGGAAGAGTGCTCTCTACAATGTCCTACCACAGGGAGGCTATCTTTGATCTAATGGATGACCACACAACCATGAGACTGGGAATGATTGGTGTTAAGAGGGTCCAATACAGATGTAGGAAGGGACTGGAGAATGGATAATAACCAAAATGTGTTTTATACATTTATGGAATTTTTTTGAACACTACCATTTATAAAGTTAAAAGACTTGTAATTTCACTGGGAAAAACTTTAGCTTTATCATGTTCTTCATATGCTGGCTTTTGCTGTCAAGATTTGAAACAAAAATAAATAAAAATTACAAACTAAAAAGCAGTCCAATGTACTTCATGCCTACTTATAAACAGGCATATTACAAATAGTTGGCATGCAGCCTTATTTATGCAAAATATTTGACAAGTTTCTAATGAACTAAATATGCATTATTGTTGGTTTAAAATAACTCAATTAAAGCTTGTGACTTCACTGTGTGCTGATTGAGGAGTTTTATGTAACAGTTCTTTTGTTTTTTTTTTCTTTTGAGATATTGAACTCACACATCCACAAGATTGTCCCTGTTGCATTAATGGCTACAGTATCTTGGTCAGTCTTTGAAAATTTTCTCTCATTTGCTTTGTTTTCTCATAATTTTGTACAGAGGGAAAAAATCAACAAGCTAAAAAGTAAACCTTAAGGCATGTCAGCCTATGTAGCTCAAAAGAGACTTCTGAGATGTAAGATCATTGTTCTTCTCATTGATTGTTTGAAAATAAGCAGGGCAGATTCTCAGGGTCCAATTTTCTATTTCTTTCAAGTCCTTCAATCTTGTGTCAATGCCTTGAAAGCTTTGATTTCATACCAATTGTTCTCCAAGTCACTCTTTTCAAGCTGCGTGATCTCAGGTGTAAGAGGCCCTTTCTAAGAGCAAATGTTGACTTTGATTCATTTTGCTTTTGTTCTGCCTTTAAAAGCAGCAAAAATAAGTTATAGTATACTTACTGTTAAGAAATATAAACAGTTGAAGTGAGAAACTATAGGTAAAAATCCAAAATCAATAAAATAAAATCAACAAAAAGGAGAAGATTCTAGTACACTATTTTGCTTTACATTTTCTACATTCTTACCCATTCTTAATACTTACAGTGTTAGAATACTGTTTGCTACATGTGTCATTTGTGACCATGACATGCTCAAAAGATGAAGGTATTTTGAAGCAGAAGAAAGCAAACTGAAATGACTTAACATCATTTTCCATTTACGGAAGGTTAAACTATATTTTCCTCACAACTACCATAAATAAACTGAAAAGTGTAAATTGCAGGAGTCACACATTCAAATGTACTAACGAGAAACTCAGTGGTTGATTTTATATGGGCTTTTGTTACTCTCCTTTATTATGACATGAAGGTTCGAAACTTAAGTTTCTTGTCTTTTTATTGTTAAGAAACTAGAAGCTTCTTGGAAAAACCCAAACATTCTTAATTAACATATTTGAGGTGTGTAAACTATCGTACAGCAACAACTGACTAAAAAAGATATTTGATCTATTCTGAAGGGAGACAGATACAAATTGATATTTTCTCTTCTTAGTAAATCCCCATATCTGCTAAGGTGTCATTTCATGATTCTGACAATTCTAGGACCATCCCAACTGCTGGGCATCAAGAGACTTGACTTCTGAATACTAGCCTTAGCAACTTGAATGATCACAGTAGATATTTATTGATTTTAAAATCTATTCTTGTTTTTCACTTGTTTGTTTGTTGGTTGGTTTTTTCAAGATAGGTTTCTTTGTGTAACAGCCCTGGCTGTCCTGGAACTTGCTCTAGAGACCGGGCTGGCCTCAAACTTAAAGAGATCTGCCTACCTCTCCCTCCCGAGTGCTGGGATTAAAATCTGTTCGGTAAAATGTCAATCATATGTTGTTAAAATGACATAAATACTTTCTGGAAAATGGACATTACATCCTTGTGTAATTATCATAGAGCACACTGATATAAACCTAGATGGTGTAGTCTGCTATATGATATAGCCTATTGTTCCTAGGGTGCGGCCGTTCCATGATGCCATATTAAGTATTATAGACAAATATAAAACAAATGGTGTTTCAAAGGTGTGGTCAAAAAATGCCTAACAATAAGAAATGTTCAAGATTATCTAAATAAAAACTTTCATTTTTCTAGTACTGGAACTCAGACTTCATACACACTAAATAGAGTCCTACAAAGCTGCATCCTCAGCCCATGCTCATATAAGAGCCCACTGTACATGATATGTTTGTATATGAGTACATTTGGGGTCTCCCATTGACCAAAAGGTAGATATTATATGCCACATGACTGGGCTTCCTACTTTGTATTCCCATAACAATGCTGTAAAAACGGAAGCTACCATTTAAAAATGTTGTGCATGTACAAAATGTGCCTGTGTCTTCATGTCTGGAACATGTGTGAAGTTGTTTTCTGAGGCCACAAGAGAGCTATGGAGAGCTGGAGATATAATCAACTGTGATCTGCCCATCGTGGATGTTGGATCAGGAGTTCAATACCCGGGAAGACCAGCAAGTGCTCTTACTTGATAAACCATTGTTTCAGAAATAAAATTCAATTTTAATTAGATTAACAAACTTATAACTTATTTGCTTTTTAAAATTTTGTTTAATACATTTAGAAGAGTAAATGACACTTACGTTTCTCCTTAACCCACCATTTAAGAGTCCCCAAATATCTCACATGCTGATAACTCGTAGCTAACAGCAATATAAAGGACTAAATTCTTTATCACACATCTCCACTGGTCACTGAGCTTTGTTCTCTTGAAATAGGGACAAGTTAAAAGAGTTTTGAGGAGACTAAACAGGAATGAAATATTAGCATGTGTAGAGATAAAAACAAGGTATAGAATTTCATGAGTACAAGCATGAAACAAGCAGGTCATTTCGTACATGTGAACACACACACATGTCTATATATGAAATTCAGGGAATTATCTGTTTCCTTTCTAGGCAATGAGAATGTTATGAATATAGGCTTATACTCTACATTTTAAACTCCTAGCACAGTGCATTTCTCTTAGCTGATATACAGATTGGCCTGTTTTAAGGAAAAAGAAACTTACCCTTTTTGCATCAAATGGAACACAATTTATTTAGCCATTTTTCTGCAGAAATATTGTCCTGGGTTTCAAAGTGTTACTAGAGTCATATGCATATGTACTATGATATGTTTCTCTAGAGACATGCTTCTAAGCGCTTCTGGACCTTGTTAGACTTCAGATGCTCAGTTACAGTATGAAAGATAACTGTTTTTTCTGTGCTGTTGGCAAAAGTCCTCAACTTTCTAAAAATTTTCAGTTGAGGCAAGTTGCATCATTTGATACTAAATTGCATTTGTTTAATTTTTAGTAATGCTGAATGTTTTCCATACAGCTTGAGTAACTACAGTTTTATAATTTTAAAGTTATCTAGAAGTACCTCTACTATTCATTACAGAGCTTACTGTTATTTAGTGTGACTGCTATCTTGTTTGGGGTACCTAGTTACAGTGATCAAGTCTTCTTGTGTTTTTCAAAGTCACTGTTGTCCTTTTGCACACATAGTACATAAAACTTCAAATAACATGGAAAAACCTTTAAAATATTAGCAACTCATTCCATTAGCTAACGCTTCAGCTTTTACAAACTGTCAATTGATTTTTTTTAATATATTTTAAAGTTAAGGTAAAATATCTGATAGCTGCTAATTGTTGTTTTTAGCTTTTTCAAGTTTCTTACGCTTCTTTAAAAGAGTGTATCACCTACCCAGAACTTAAAATGTGACAAACTGAAGAATTATTTAGCAAGTGGGTTATTTCAAATAACCAATTCTCACATAAGCACAACTCTGACATGTTAGAAATTCTTTTGTTTCACTACTTCTTATCAGGTAACAAACTAGTTTCAGGAACTCTATGCATCTGTGGAGCCTTGGCTTGGATATGGTAACCAGTCCATCACCCACACTGTTAACTGTAACTTCATTTGTTTTCTCACACCAAGCGTGACTCCTCTTTTGCATGAAGTGGATAATTCCTTCACTCAGACATAGCAGAAGCCACTGAAGAGTAGACTGGTTCTCATCTGTTCTTCCTGTAACTCCTACTAAAATTCTGAACTTAATGGAATTAGAACTATAAAGGAGAGAGTGCACAAGGTTGCTGTGGTAGACCAGAAATACTTTGTGGCTTACAAACCAGAACGAAAATGCTCTTTATCTTGTAGACTTGATGAAAGCATCGAAATAAGTTGTGAGAAGGGATTAAATGTGAAGGACGGGAGATTGAATATCTTGAAGGAAATTTATGCACTATCAGAATTACAAACATGTTCCCTTTATAATCCATCAGAGTTCCCCATAACCATTGGCTAATTAGAGAGTTATCCCTCTACCTGTTCATTACACATCTGAAGTCATTTTTAGAAAACAATAACAGCAAACTGGCCATCCCTGGTTAGTAGGATCTGTGCACGTAGTGCCCACTTATTTTAATTGGTACCTTCCATATCTATATGATGATTCTTTGCCTTATTTATAAAATGAATCTTTCCCAGTTCCATACAACAATTCTCAATATCTAGTTACATTTGACTGGTTTCTATTATTTTGTTACTTTTAATCTAATAACTTTATCATGTTTAAAATATAAAAAAGTTAATACAATGAGAAAACCAACCTGCAAATAATATTGTTTCTTCTCATTCATTATTGTCAATATATTCTCATTGTTTTAACAATGAGCAAAAATAATCACATTCTACATATTATAATGGCATTTTGTGAGATGAAATGATGTGCTCTTGTGAACAACTTTTTCCAATTTAATCCCAATCAATGCACATCTGTAGGCGTGAGGGAAGTAGTAACACTCTAATTTTACTTTAATGAGAGAATTGGTACTATGAATTCCTCCACAGGAAACAATTTTACTCAGGTAACTTTCTCTTGCTCTTATCATTTGTAGAATTATTTTACATCTAACTTTGTAAATAACTTTAACTGAATTAATTTTATTTTCAGAGCATGTCTTAGTTAAGGTTGCTATTGCTGTGAAGAGACACCATGATTATGGTAGTTCTTATAAGGAAAATATTTAATTGAGGCTGTGGCTTATCTTTTCAGAGGTTCAGCCCATTGGCATCATGGTGGAGATCATGGCAGCATGGAGGCAGAGATGATGCTGGAGTGGTAGCTGAGAATCCTACATCTTGCAGGTAATAAGAATTAAACTAAGACAGTGGGCAGTATCCTGGGCATAGGAGACTTCAATGTCTATACACACAGTGACACATTTCCTCCAGTAAGTCCATATCCACTCCAAAAAGCCCATACTTTCTAATGCTGTCACTGCCTATGAGACTATGGGGGCCAATTACATTCAAACCAGCAGAGTATATAACCTTGGAAGACATTTTATATGGCAATAAAAGTCTTAATCTAGCATATTCTAATAAAACATCCAGGATGTTAAGTAACCTGGCTTGTCATCCTTTTATTTAAAGGAAACTCAAGTTCTACATGAAAATAATTTCTTAGAATCATCTTTGAATTTTTTATACACGAGAATGATTGTTGATCTTCATCATTTCCCAGCAAAACCTTCATCACATGAGATCCCCATAACTATCTCTTGCCTCTCTTAGAAAAAAAAAATTTTTTTTTGTTCAACAGCTCCTTCCTGAGTATGTTTCATGTAAAAAAAAAAAAAATTACAGGTCATCCAGGGGATATAGGGCAATGAACACATTTATACATTCATGTATGATAGATCTTTCTAAAAGTCATGAAATGTGTTTAGAAATACAAATTAACAAAAGTACTCTGGGAAGAAAAACTTAAGTGATGATTAAAAATAAATTTAAAAACCTCCTGGAAGATATAAAATTTCACTACTTTCCTTCTTTCTTTCCTTCATTCTTTCATTTCTTTCTTCCTTTATTTCTTCTTTCTTTCTTTATTTACTTCTTTGGTATTTCTTAGGCAACATAAAGGAGAAGGAAAACTATTCCAGACAAAAGGAACACCATTTGTAGATGCTCGGCTGTTATCATCACTAATAAAGCAAGAGAAGAATCACAATAAAGATTTCACAGCCTGAGGAAAATACTTGGAGACTTTTCCCTGGGTCACAATGCCTTAGAAGCTTTGAGGCAGAGGAATGAAATAACTGTATTTGTTTTGAAAGTGATTGATTCCTATATAATGAAAATAATGGGCCCAAGAAGAAGTAGAGATTCAACTGGTATTTCTACGAGTTAGAGAGAGAAGATAGTGTCAGATGTTAGAGCATAGCAAGAGAGTGAATATGTGGCTTTGAAAGTCACACTGGACATAAAATTAAAGAAACAAGAGGTGCTAAATTGAGCATAAGAAAAGAAGATTTTAATGCTGAATGAAGTCACAGCTCTGGATCACAATCCTAATTGTCTATTATGTCAAATATTTCACTTCTGTGACATAAAGAAATTATATACACATTTAAAAGATACATACATCTTTTGTACATACACACACATGCACAGATATTTTATTTTTCTAATTCTGGTATTTAACCTCAGGTTCTGCATGTTAGGCAAAGCAATTTTACAATACAACATATTAGGTTTGGTTATAATCTAACATAGATATCTGTTTTAATTTAATGTCATATGATATTGTTTTATCAATAGTGATGTAAATGAATTAATCTCTGCATATAGCAAACAATTCAGTAAGTGAACTACTGAGTGTTCATCCAATGATCCTACACAGGATGTGTAAAATAGCACATCTACCTCATCTAATCCCAGATGCTGATGATGTAGAGACATCTACAATATTACTGCTTGTCAGGTAAGAAGGGAAAGATATAAGAACATTCATTTCCATATTTATTACAAAGTAATAACTTAGGGGTAGTTACATCTTCTATGAGAGCCTCTAGAGAGCTATTGAACTTTCAAAATTAGCTGCCTGCTATAATAAATACCCAATTTCAATGTAAATGACTCCTTCACAGTCTATCATTTTACAAATTTAAAGAGTCCTAAAGTCCTGGAACAAGAAATGTGTTAACAGCCCATATAAAGAGATCAGCACCTACTGAAGAGGTGGTCCATTCGAGTGACCCAGGCTCCAGTGCCTCATAGTAAGCTGAAAAGATTGAGAACACTCACTGCAAAAATGTGAAAATGCTGAAATTTAACTTTGACATTAGGATTTAACAGCTTGAGAAAATAAAACATAGAGTACTGGGCTGTCGTGCATTCATGAAGTGTTCTCCACGTATGCGGGATTAGCTGAGTTTGGATCCCCAACACACATGTAAAAGGTGGGCATAACTGTACTTTCCTGTGATGTCAGCAGTAGGTGCGTAGAGACACGTGCTTAGACCACATTGTCCACCCTTCCCAGTGAAACAGATAAGCTATGAGTTCAACGTGATTCCTGTCTCAAACAACAAAGACACTAATGATAGAGAAAGATATTTGATGTCTACCTCTGGTCTCGACAAGCATGTGCACACATGAACGTGTGCGCTCACATTCATGGGTACACGCATTTGAACATGAATGCTCACACACAAAAAAGAATGCTAAAAAATAATATTTAGCTCAGGAACTAGACAGTAATATTAAAAGGCAGATGAAGAATGAGAAACTCATAGCTAAAATAATTCTCAAAGATTGAAGTTCGTTCATCTTTTGACTATGAATCTATACATTTCATCAATTTGTATTTAATGTCAGCCTATTCTATTGTATTAATTTTATAAAATTAGGTTCATTAAAATGCAGACTATTAAATTGTTTCAGTGTTCAGTCACAGCTGCTTAAGTCAGTGGGAGTGATGTATGAATAAATAGCTTTTAAAAGAAAAGTATATTTATATTTTATCGTATGTTCACACATTTAAAAAAATATCTACTCTTAAGGAAAATTTTATACAGAGACAGAATATGCTGTGTAAATTTCTAGGAAACATGACTGACTGAATTGATAGAAACAAACACACTGTCAAATTGTATGACCTACAATAGTGAGTTTTTATAACTAAGATCAAAAAGAAGAATGTGATATTCATAATGGAGAGATAACTCAAAAACCAGAGTGGTGAGTACCCTCCCTTGGCTAGTCCTAATAAGATATGTGAGGTAAAGTAAGCATAAGAGAGCTTATTGTCCATCGTAGCAAAGAAAAAATTGCTTCCTCTGCCTGTGTGAGGAAAGAAGCAGTCAGTGAAAGTAGCATAGGATTGGCCAGTGGGTGGACAAATCATGAACACAGAGAAACATCTCTACTGGCTTATGCAGAATTATGACCCATATGTGCAGAGCATGTGTGTCACACTTATCTCGTGTGATAAATGAGAAATTATCTCTCACTGTCTTTCTTGCTTTCATTATTGCATAAATATAATTGTGTATGCGTTTTATACATAAATTCATATATGAAGCAACACTAACAAATCAGTAAATATAGGACTTAGATATTACACATGAAACTCTTACAGTTATGGAAGTGTATGCAGGAATTTGCATAGAAAAGATAATAAGGACTGGAGAGGGGGTTCACCAGTTAAGAGCAATGGTTGTTCTTGCAGAGAACCTGGGTTCAGTCTCCAGGACCCACATGGTGGCTCACTACCATCCATTATTCTAATTCAAAGGGATCTGATGCCTTCCCCTGACATCCAGGGCGACCAGGCAAGCATATAATAAACATTCATACATTCAGCTAAAATACTTATACACATAAAGTAGAATAAATAAAATTTTAAAATGGGAAATAATATAATAAAGTTGATGTATTTGTAATGCTAACATTTATTGTGATGATGAGTGCATTATACTATCATAAAATAGATGGAAACTATAAGATATTTTACACTGACCATTAGTTAAAATAAAGAAACAAAATATGTTAAAGATTTATGTTTAAGATTAACATGGTCATTACCTTGCTCAGAAGTTAAACCCTGCATACATACCTCTGCAGTCCTCACAATTCTTAGCTTATAATAGTCACTCATATTTCACCTTCATTAATTGATTTTGCTTTATCATAGTTGAGTAATAAAAAGATAATTATTCAACTATGAGACATAATCCATGAAAACAATTTAACTTCATGATTTGAAAATACATACACACTATCCTGGGTTTTTTGTTTCTCCATATAAAGTTGATTATTGTCCTCTCAAGATCTGTGAAGAATTTTGATGGGATTTTGATGGGGATTGCATTGAATCTATAAATTGCTCATTCATTGCTGGCACACTCATTCATTGCTGGTGGGAATGCAAACTTGTGCAACCACTTTGGAAATCAGTGTGGCGATTTCTCAGGAAATTTGGGATCAACCTACCCCAAGATCCAGTAATACCACTATTGGGAATATACCCAAGAGATGCCACATCAAATGACAAAAGTATCTGTTCAACTATGTTCATAGCAGCATTGTTTGTAATAGCCAAAACCTGGAAACAACCTAGATGCCCTTCAATGGAGGAATGGATGAAGAAAGTGTGGAATATATACATATTAGAGTACTACTCAGCAGTAAAAAACAATGACTTCTCGAATTTTGCGTGCAAATGGATGGAAATAGAGAACACTATCCTGAGTGAGGTATCCCAGACTCAAAAAGAGGAACATGGGATGTACTCACTCATAATCGGTTTCTAGCCATAAAATAAAAGACATTAAGCATATAATGTGTGATCCTATAGAAGCTAAATAAGAAAGTGAACCCAAAGAAAATCATATAGTCATCCGCATGGAGAGGGGGAAGTAGACAAGATTCCAGGGCAAAAACTGGGAACTTGCGGGTGAGGTGGCATGGGGCAAAGGGGAAATGGGATGAGAAATATGAGAAGGGGAGGATGGGAGGAGCTCGGAGGACTGGGATGGTTGGGATATAGGAAGGATGGATACGGGAGCAGCGAAGTATATATCCTATCTAAGGGAGCCATCTTAGGGTTGGCAAGAGACTTGACTCTTGAGGGGTTCGCAGGTGTCCAGGAATATGTCCCCAGCTGGTACCTTGGGCAACTAAGGAGAGGGAACCTGAAATGACCCTATCCTATACTGATGAATATCTTGCATATCACCTTAGAACCTTCATCTGGCGATGGATCGAGGTAGAGACAGAGTCTCAATTTGGAGCAACGGTCTGAGCTCTTAAGGTCCAAATGAGGAGCAGAAGGAGGGAGAACATGAGCAAAAAATCAGGACCACGAGGGATGCACCCACCCACTGTGACAGTGGAACTGATTTATTGGGAGCCCACCAAGGCCAGCTGGTCTGGGACTGAATAAGCATGGGTTGATTCCGGACTCTCTGAGCATGGCGGTCAATGAAGACTGATGAGAAGCCAAGGACAATGGCACTAGGTTTCGATCCTAATACATGAACTGGCTTTGTGGGAGCTTAGCCTGTTTGGACGCTCACCTTTCTGGACGTAGATAGAAGGACCTTGGTCTTCCCGCAGGGCAGGGAATTTGGACTGCTCTTCAGTATCTAGAGGGAGGGGGAATGGAGTGGGGGGAGGAGAAGAGGAGTGGGGATAGGGGGAGGGAAGTGGGGGGAGGGCAATATTTGGGAGGAGGGGAGGGAAATGGGAAATGGGGAGCAGGTGGAAATTTTAATTAAAAAAGAATAAAAATAAATAAATAAGTAAAAAAAAAAAGAAAATACATACACACTAGTAGTGGTGAAAATATATGTAGGCAGCAATGAAGTAATATCTATACAGCAGTGAGTTATAGATATTTTTCTAGTCACCAAGAAAAACCAGTGGAACTAGAGAGATGACTCAATAGTCAAGAATGATTGATTCTTTTCCAGAAGGTCTCCTTTTCAGTACCCATATCAGGGGGTCTCACAACCACCTCTAACTCCAGCTCAAGGGGATCTGATATCCTCTTCTGGCCACTGAATGCATTATAAACATGTAGCATACATACACATAGGCACGTATGGACACACAACTAAAAAATAAAAATATCAGTGAATGTAATTTTCATACTTTATATGTTATTTATTGCTTTCAAAGCAAATAAACTAAGAAATTCCAGTGAACAAAAGGAGCTCAATGCTAACTTTATCCGGGAATCCTTAGGCTGCCTATAGGTCAATTTTCTATTGCACATAAAATCATTCATAAGCCACCTACCCAAAAGCAATAAGTGATTGAAATAGAGTAGAAACATGAGTAATAAGCCTGATGCCTTTGTGAAAAAGTAGTCATGTCAAGCAAACTTAATTACTTTCTCTATAGAATAACATAATTCACAGTCTAAGCAAATATAGTAGAAGCAATAGCTTTGCTTTTTATAGAGTGGTTATAATGACTCAGAATTTTTATTTGAAAAATGGATTTAATTGTCTTACATGAGCTAGCATTTCTTATTGAAAGTGGGATCACCAATTAAATCTGTTGATACAGTGGATCAGGTCTACAAATTAGCAATCAAACTGACTCATAAATTTCTTCTGTTATGAACCGCCAGTAAATAATGAGAGACAGAGCTCAGCTTCTGCAGAAGACATCAATCAATCAGTCAAGTGGATGCATGCCAGATAAAAGAGTAAAATTAAGCTAGCTCTTTGCAAACTAGAACCGTTTTTCACTGATTACATCAGTTCTGTAATTTGTAATAGGGTGGTTCTTTTTCCACAAGAATATGTTTGAAGATCCCAGGAAGTTACCAGAAACTCAACGGTACAAACAGCAGTAACGAATTCCTCTTCTATCTGTACTAACTGTATATACAGTGCAGATGTACCTTGGGCAGTGTGAGAAATAATTAGCACACCTTTTATTTTCCTAACTCACAATTCTGCATATAGATTTGTGTTTGCAGACATCAGCACCTTCAGTATATGTCTCCAGTTTCTTTAGGTAGAGCACTTTTTCTTGTTTACTGAAAGGAGACTATTAGCAACTTATCTTTAGCAAATCCAAATTAACAATATCACTCCAAGACTGCTATTGAATAAAATAATACAAGGATTGCAATATTAGGACAATTGATCACTAAGTGATGTAGCACAGAATAGAATGATATATGGTAAGGCATACCAGACAAAGGAAATACCTTCTCAATTAGAAGAAATGGATGTGATAGATTTTATCACACTTTTCATAATAGCATCCAATATCATTCTTATGAGTTTTTCTTTCTGGAATATATTAAGTAATAATTTTGGAACCTGACTGACTCCATGTTATTGAAACCATGAAAAGTACACTTTCAGAGGGATTTTGAAGTTAGGCATTATTTCCTTCTAAAGTACCATCAGAGAGCTGTTTGTTACCACTAAGGTTTGTGTGCCACTACTGAACCCTTGTTACTATATCCTTATTGCTGTTTATTATTCTGGTAGCCCTTGAGGTTCATATGCAATGTAACTGCATGGGAGTGTTTGTGGTTTCCCTTCTTTGGAAATTTGCATGACACTTTCCATTACCCCAAAAGTTATCTCTCAAAGAGAAGGATTTCAGGTTAATACCAGCTCAGGGGCCATTGGGGCCTGTGTCTGAAGTGCATGGTATCTTCAATGATAGGGCCTAACCTTCCACTTCTGGGGGGAAATCACAGGCAATAGCAATAGCTTATAATGTTTGGGAATCTACTGGACAAATCTGACAAACAAAAAGACGACTTCTCCTGACGGATGTTGGGGTTTTTGTTAGATGGCCTGTAGCTTGTGGAGGATGCACTAAAGGTCCAGAAGGGGGTCAGCCCCTACAGCGGTTGCCTCTAACAGTCCTCAGTCAGCAGCTTAGGCACAGCCTTGGACTGTATATGTGACGGCTGGACCACAAGGTTGACCAGTTGGTTCAACAGCACAGTCTCCATGGAGCTTGCCAGTAGAGTCTATGTACTGCTCTAAAAAGACCGTGTTGAGCGTTCATGGGTAGCGTGCCTTGTGAGGAACTGACAATAATTTCATTCGATCTCTAGGGTTTTGGGTTTTTTTTATGTTTTATGTTTTTGGCAAATGGAGAACTATGAACAATAAGGAAGAGTTTGACTGCCATATCTTTAATGAAGGCTTTACAGCAAAGGACATTCTGAACCAAAAATTTAATGAAGTTTCTTCCTCTGAAGATAATAATGCTTTTTATGTCATGGACCTTCAGAAGAAACATCTAAGATGGTTAAAAGCTCTTTCCCATGTCACTCCCTATGCAGTCAAAAGCAATGGAAGAGAGTCATAGTGAACATCCTAGCTGCCTTCGGGTCAGGTTCTGACTGTGCAAACAAGCCTGAAATACAGTTCATGAGGGGCTCAGGGTGCCTCTAGAGAGGATTATCTATGCAAACCCATGTAGCAAGTATCTCTGATGACTTTCGACAGTGAGGTTGAGCTGATGATAGATGCTAAAACACAAAGGCAAAGTTGGTTTTACGGATCGCCACTGATGGTTCCAAAGCAGTTTGTTACCTCAGTTTTAAGTTTGGTGCCACACTCAAAACCAGCAGACTTCTCCTGGAATCAGCTAAAGAACTAAATATTGATATCACTGGTGTCAGCTTCCATGTGGGGACATATGTACTGATCCTGAGACCTTGGTACAGGCCCTGTCCAAATGCCCGCTGTGTCTTTGACATGGGAACAGAATTTGGTTTCTGCATGTGTCTGCTTGATATTGATGGCGGCTTTCCTGGATCTGAGGACATGATGCTTAAATTTGAAAAGACCAGCAGTGTGATCAACCCAGCTCTGAACAAGTATTTCCCACCAGACTCTGGGGTGAGAGTCACAGCTGAGCCAGGCATATACTATGTCATCTTTCACACTGGCAGTCAATATCATTTCCAAAGGAAATCATATGGTCAGAGCAGACCAGCTCTGAAGATGACAATCAGTCAAATGAGCAAACCTTCACGTGTTATGTGAATGATGGAGTATATTGGTCACTTAACCACATCTTTTGTGATTATGCATATGTGAAGGCCTTGCTCCCCAAGAGACTTAAACCACATGAGAAGTATTACTCACCCAGCATTTGGGGACCAAGATGTGATGGCCTTGATTGGATTGTCTAGTACTATAACCTGCCTCGAAAGCATGTGGGTGATTGGATGCTCTTGGAAAACATGAGTGCATGCACCATTGTTGTGGCATCTACTTTCAATGGGTTCTAGAGGCCTTCTGTCCACTATGCAATGTCAAGGCCAGTACAGCAACTCACGACGTGAATCCAAAGCCATGACTTCCCACCAGAAGTGGAAGAGCAGGAGGTTGGCACTCTGCCTGTCTTGTGCCCAGGAGAGTGGGATGGACCATCACCCAGCAGCCTGTGCTTCCGCTAGTATCAATGTGTAGATACCATTCTTGTAGCTCTTACCCGCAAGTTTAGCTTGAATTAAAGGATTTAGGAGACCATTTAACTTAATTCTGCTAGTTTTGGAATGTCTTTGTAAGGGTAGGGATTGGCACAGATGCATTATGGAAGGTTAGAAGTTAGGTCACATGTACCTGGGTTCTTATGGATATTTATTTTATATAGGTTTTTATTTACTTTTCAGACATGATACCAAAATGTGCTCTCAGTTGCTGAAAAGGCGTATATAGCTAGTACAGTTAGCAGAATAGACCAGATGCTAATGTTGTGACCCATTTTGAAAATAAATTATCTTGAAATAAAAAAAGTTAAGAGTGGAAAATTTTATATATATGTATATATATATGTTATATATATATATACACTAACGTAAAAGTATTACGGGTATTTACATAATTAATAGTAATTTTTATGACTTTGTCAGACATCCCTACTCTTATGGTACTGGAAACCTAGCCAAATACTTAGGGTTAATGAAGTCATGGATCTTGGATAAGAACATAAAAGAATCAATTTACTAAATCAGCATAATCCCTAACAATATTGAAAATATCTGTCCTTATACCCATGGACAAGTTTAATCCTCATTTGTATTTAAGAAAATTTCCCTCTGTAGAAGAAAAGAGAAAACCAATCAAAATGCAGAGTCATGGATCCCAGTACCAAGAGATGCTAACATGGACCAGGGAGAGTTTGCAAAGCTGCATGCCTATACAAAGAACTATAAGCAATCAAAGAATGTTGAAACTGGGAGAAAACCAGTCGGTTATCCAAAACCAAATAGTCAGCCTTGAAAATGTATATATACAAGTAACATTATATGAAATAAAAAGTTGTAATTATGTATTTAGGGAATATATATACATACAAACAAATATATGCATCCAAAAAATTAATTTTTAAAAAGAGACCATAAATTTGAAAGAGAGCAAGAGTATATGGGAAGCTTTGTGAGGAGGTGAAGGAAGAGAGAAATGATGTAACTATATTCTCAAAGATAAAGAGAATCAGTTTTATAGAAGTGTAGAAAGAGTAGGATTGTGAAACCCACAAGCATGAGTTCCTTCTTGACTGTGCTTCCAGTACCAAACAGGCACTATCTCTGTGCAGTGGACCTCTTCCTTAACATAGCACCAACATAATAACAGTCCTAGACACATGCTTCTTTGCTTGTTTCCCTTACAAACAAATTCTAAATTCCCAATTTCAATAGATTAAAACCCAAATAAAATAAGTCTGTGAAAACTGCTCTGTTAAAAGGTGCTCACTTCTCACTTGGGTCCATCACATGCAATAATAAGAGTCAGCCAACTCTGAGTCAAAAAAAAAAGAGAGATTTAGAAAAAGATAATTACCATCCCTCCACCCACCTTGTAATTTAGAGAGAGAGAAGGGAACAAGCCAGTTCCATGAAATGCTGATTGTTGGAAATGTTTCCTTTGAGGTTTACATTAAAACATAAAAGCATATGAATTGAAAAAAGAAAGTTAAACTTTCTTTTCTCTACAGTGTCTTATATATCAAATCCTAAGGAAGCCTTTCTCTGTCTCTTGCTCTTTTGTTCACTGAACACATGTACCCACACACATACACACACATACAGCACTTCAGAATTATTAAATGAGTATTGCAGACAAGATCAAATAAGTATTTTAAACACTTCTCTATATTTGACAGTAATCAATAACACAAAAGTCAGATTACATCAGAACAAAAACTCATAAAGTAGTTAAGAATAAAGAATATTAAAATGTTGAAATAATTGTACTGAAACTATAAAACATTTTTTAATAAAATTAAAAAGAATATTTAAGAATGGATATGCACCCCATGTCTGTGTTCATGAATGTGAAGGATAAAAATAATCTAACATTCAAAGTATATCTAAACTTCACCCACAATCAGTACTTTGGTAAGCACTTAGCAACTCTTTGTTAAGTTAGTTAAAACCTGGCACAATGTAGTAAACACATAATATACAAGATTTTTTTCTAAGAACATCCACTTTTAAATTTCACAAATCCCTTCATAGAACTGTCATTTTTCTGTCAAGTTAATGTAAGAACCTGAAATACAGAGAGTGCCACTGGGCTATCAACTCTGGTTCTAGGCAGGAGACTATGACTGGTAGACATTCAGAAATGCTGAAGACTGCTTCATGGTTAGCACTGTGGCAGTTTACCACAAATGTGCTACACAGGAGGCTGCTGGAATACATAGAAGGTAAATGAAAACCTCATTACTCCCTCTGCCCCAGCTGCAATATTGCCATACAAAAATATAAGAGCCAGACCAACAAGGTGAGGTGACCTATAGAGTAAAGGTACTATCCACCAACCTTGTTGACAGAAGTTTCTGTCCTCCAGGTCCCGCAACTGTTCAGTCTAGAAGAAACACACAGAGGTCTACATTAATTATAAACTTCTTGGCCTATTAGCTCAGGATTCTTATTAATTCTTATAACTTATATTAGCTCATAATTCTTGTCTGTCTTAGCCATGTGATTTGGTACCTTTTATCAGCAAGGCATTCTCATCTTTCTTCCTCTCTGTCTGGGTGACAACTGCAGACTCAGCCTTTCCTCTTCCCAGAATTCTCCTGCTCTGGTTGTCCTGCCTATACTGCCTGCCTGGCTACTGGCCAATTAGCAAGTTATTAAAACAATAAAACTGACAAATCTTTACAGAGTACAAGACCATTGTCCCACGGCACAATGCCATGGCTGCATTTATTCCCCAGAACACACTGGGTGGGAGAAGAAATAAATCCCCTAGTAAAATAGTCCTCTGATCTCTGTATAAGAACTATGGTATGTTAGTATGTACATATATATATAAACAAATATATACATGGGCCATCATTCAATGAAATATAAACAACCAAACAAAAATACAAAATCTGTTTTAGGACTAGAAAAAAAAAGGTGCTTTGTCATGAAAAAAAAATTAGCAAATTACAAGATTACTGGTACCTATAAAATGAACTTATTCAGTTAATTTGAAACTCAAACATGACAATAAAAAGCACATAGATCACAGGTTCAAACTAGCCTATACTTTTTAGTAAGACCCTACCTAACCATAAATAAATAAGTGGAAAAAGTCTAAATATCTGTTTTTCAGAATTTGAATGTTCCTTTCCTCTACTAAAAGCCAAGTTACCCTTTCCTCTAATTCAATACCGCATATATCTCTTGAATATTTTAAAATACAATATTCTCCCACAATGTACAGAATATTTAATAAGCAGTATTCACATATTTCAATGTTTCATTCTCCAAATAAGTCTGGTGTTTATAATTTTAATATAAAACACGATTAGTCTTTACTTTAAAGTGACCTGTAATGTTTCTCTCTAATACCTTGCTGTAAACCAAAATTCAATACAGGTGGTGGTGGTGTACTCTTTTAATTCCAGCACTTGGAAGGCAGAGGTATAAAGACTTTTATGGGTTTGAGGCCAGCCTGGTGTACAAAGTAAGTTCCAGGACAGCCAGGATTACATAGAGAAACCTATCTCAATCCTATGCAAAAAACAACAGCAAAAAACAAACTTCAAAGCTGTTGAGAAATGTTAGAATCCTGCCCATTGAGGCCATTGAGTGATTTACTTGTGTGTATCAGAATGTAGCTCTTTCCAAAGCTAACAAATCATAACTACAGACTTAGGTGACTCCATTAGGATTACTGAAGTCATTGCAGGACTAAAAAGGGACCTTTAGAAGTCATTAACGTTTCTACTATCAGCATCTAATTTAACTGTCCCTGACAAATGTGTGCATCTACTCTACTTTCAAAACCATGCCATAAAGGAAGTTCGCATAAATTAATCACAAACATAACGTAGGAAGTGGAGCACCCAAGATGGTACTCTTGATTTAACCAATCAAATCATCGATCCCACCAGCACCTCTCTGGCTCTAACTTCTTCTTCCCTGTAAAACAGTAGTATCTTAATGACTCAAAAGTATCATCTGCTTGGAAGGGCATAAGAGGGTCTCCTCCCAGTTTGCCCCTAACCAGACCCCACCAGGGTCCCAGGCCAACACAGTGGTAGAAAAGGCAAGTGAGTAGTCAATACACAAAAGCCCTAATGTCAAATGGTACCTTAAGATAGAAATCTATAAAGGCTCCAGCACATGGACATATGCAGATGCATTCTGCTGCATGAGAACAAACACTGATAAAGATTTTCCCCACTGTAAGTTTATAATGGTCTTTCCCCGTGGCCTTCTCCTGCTGCACACATCACTCATTAGATTATGAAAACCATTAATGTCAAGGAGCAGAACAAAATGAATTCACTGAGGGGCTGCTATTAGCATATCAAGCAGCTATTCCTCACTAAATATTCTTGACAGCTCTCATTACAGTTGATGGATGAGCTTTCTATGGAGTAGGGGTTTTCAGGAAAATAAAACCCTTAAGCGCAGTATCATGTGTGGCTGAGGAAATGGCTATCATCGTTCAGCGGTTTATATTTGTTTTTAATGAGAAAATGTAATAAAACTCACAGGTAAGTTAAATGCCAGAGTCACAATTCTGTTGGAACCTGCAAGTATAATTTATGATCTAAATAGCCTAAGAGTTTTAGTTAAGATATGTTGAACCTGGCTTTCGAAAAATAAAAAATTCTACAAATATAAAAAGACACCATGAACTAAGGAAAGCAGAGAGGTTTTGGATTATATCAGTTTAAGGGCAACACCAGCTAAGCAGGGAAAATAAAAGTTAAAGATATAGTGTAAGATGTATATCCTAAATCTTAAGACATACCAAAGGGAGAGGAATGTGTATGTTCAAAGAATAGAAGCATGTCAATGAAAGTTTAATATCTTCAAAATCACATTCCAAATCCTAGAGAAAAATGGAATCTAGTCTGAAAAATTGTTTTGGTGGTCTTTACATGCCAGGCCTCCTTAGCCTTATCCACCACCACCCCCGGGGGAAGGTGAGTGTGCTATCCATCCATTCTGCAGCCCCACAATGCAGGACAATCAGACACGATAGGGAGTCAAATCGAAGCAAGAACTCAGTTTATGACTGTGAGCAACAGTTTATATAGGTTAAGTGACATTGTGTGATGTGTGGGTACCTCCAGCCAATGAGGGACAACCAAGCCCTCCCTCTGGCTGGAGGGGCATCTACCTAAATTTTGCTGTCTCATCCCCCCTCAGTAGCTTTAAGACTATACTTCATACTCGAGCCAGGCTTTTCTCTGTCCTACAGGCTGCAAGGTACAGGCCCTGACATAATTTTGGCCCAACATTTACAGTATATATTTTTAAATTGAATTAATATCACTATTTGGAAAGCAAAGGAAGGTTAGGGAGATGTTGGTGAGTAAACTATTGTGCCCACATTAGGCCCTGGGTTCAGATGACGAGAAGCCAGGAAAAAGACTAATAGTACCATTAAAATTAATATCATCTGTTGTATTAAGCTTCTCATCTTTATACATAAAAATAAAAACATAATTTGCTTGTTTTCATTGGAAAATTGTCAGGAGTAAACCATTTAGTATCCAATACTTTATGAATTATTTTCATTTTTATTACATTCTTCATTTCTACCCACATCACTCAGAAATTTAGTGATTTCAACTTTTTCATAATAAAAATCATACCACAAAATGCTGTATTATATAATAAAAGTAACTTCTATTACCTATTATCTGAACCTCTAAAATTAACTTTATTTGTATACCCAACATAAAATTAATTATTTTGAAGTTTGGGTCAAACGTGATGATGATCTTCATTCAAGGATGTCATCTTTTTATCCCCAACTAAAGCCATATTTATATGTAACTTTTAACCACTAACATATTATGAATATGATAAATTACAGTTATAATTACAATAAGATATTACAGTTATGAAGAAATATTTTTTTAAAAATTTATTCTTAGCCGGGCGGTGGTGGCGCACGCCTTTAATCCCAGCACTTGGGAGGCAGAGGTAGGCGGATCTCTGTGAGTTCGAGACCAGCCTGGTCTACAAGAGCTAGTTCCAGGACAGGCTCCAAAGCCACAGAGAAACCCTGTCTCGAAAAACCAAAAAAAAAAAAAAAAAAAAAATTTATTCTTTTTTCATACAATACACCTAGACCACAGCCTCCCCTCCCTCACAACCTCCTACCCACCTGCCCTCTCCCCCCAGATAATGTTCCTCTTTTTCCTTTTAGAAAGAAGCAGGCCTCTCAGGGGTATCAACCAAATGCCATAAGAGTAGGCATAAGCCCTCTTATCAAGGTTGGATGAGGCAACTCAGGAGAAAAAGGGTCCTAAGAGCAGACAACAAAGTTAAAGTCACAGAATGTGTGGCTAGGTTGAACACAAACCTCTTATATTCAGCCACCTACAGAATGAAGAGCCAAAGTCAGGAATGCTGCCATCCTCAAATTGTAGAATTCTTCTGATTCTGTTTTTCTTTGTTCTAGCTGTGATAACACTTTTATAGTTTTGAAGAGTCCTTTGTGTACTTACCCTGCTTAGTTGCTGTTGTCTTAATTTCTCTTGTACGTACATCACCACAACAATCTTTAACTTTTAGTTGCTCTATATATATTGTTTATCATCTAGTTCCAATAGGCAACCAGAATCTGTATCTCCCCCAAGAGGGTTTTTTGTTTTTTTTTGTTTTTTTTTTTTTTTTTAATTCTGCATTTCCAAAGGCAGGCTTAATCTGCATCATCAGTCTTGTCAAGCTGAGCTGGGATAACTGAAGTTCTGGACCTCAGCAGCCTTGTGCTGCTGTTCCCCACCTGGTTAGCTTGACTTCTTGACCAAGTAAATCATCTTATATGAACATTGATCTGAAACAGTTATGTTTCCATTTGACATTTTTAGAGCTGCCTTTTATTCTGTGTGTGATTTTCTTCTCAGTTTCTTTTTTGCTGAAACTTTCCTTCAAAATGAAATCCTTCATTATTCATTCTTCAAGTGAAAAATGAATGACATATGAAAGACAGTAGAAGAGTTAAAAACACAATTGAGGTGCTGTCCCTGCTCTCAGAGACAGGAAATATGTGCATAAGTTACCAAAATGCAAAACGCAAACCACTAAGGGCCCTGAGAGAAATCCAGAAGTTGATCTGGAGAGGAGTCAGCTCTAGCAGTGGGAAGCTGGTGTTCTGCTGGATTCAAAGGCTCTGCTCTTACTAAGCTTAGAACACCACAACCCTCTTTTTTAGCTTCATTCTTCAATGCTCTAAAGGAGGAATGCTGCTACTGTGTCTGGGTGAAGTGACTGAATGAAAGAACATAATGCATGAAATTAACATGGTTCACATCTTTTTTAATTGTTAACATTTATCTATCTATTTTACATGCCAACTACAGTTTCTCTTCCTTCCTCTCCTCCTGATCCCTGCCCCCACCTCCTTTTTAATAACCCCATCCACTCCTCCTCTTGATCCATTCAGAAGAGTAAGGTCTCACATGGGTGTCAACATAGCATGGTCATCAAATTGAGGAAGGACCAAACTCCCACCTGCATCAAGACTGGGCAAGGCATTCCCACCATAGGTAATAGGTTCCAAAGAGGCAGCTCATGTGTCAGGGATATGTCTTGATCCCACTGCTAGGGGCCAGACACACAAAGCAAGCTACACAACCGGTACCCACATGTAAAGGACCTAGGTTAGTCCAATGTCAGCTCCTTAGCTCTCAGTTCAGAGTCCCTGAGCTCCCACAAGTTCAGGCCAGCTGCCTCTGTGGGTTTCCTCAACATGATCTTGACCTCACCAACCCCTGCTCATATTATCTCTCCTTCTTCTCTTCAACGGGACTTTCAGAGCTCAACCCACTGCTTGATTGTGGATCTCTGCATCTGTTTCCATCAGTCACTGGATGAAGGCTCTATGATGACAACTAGGGTAGAGATCCATACCCATGGCCCTGAGCACAACTCAAGTCAAGGTGGATCAAGGAGCTCAACATAAATCCCATTACACTGAAGGTGATAGAAGAGAAAGTGGGAAGTAGCCTTGAACACATAGAAATGGGAGACCACTTCCTGAATATAATGCCAGTGGCACAGACACTGAGATCGACATCTGATAAATGGGTCCTCCTGGAAATGAAAAGCTTCTGTAAGGTAATGGACACTGTCAATAAGACAAAATGACAGTCTATAGGATGGGAACAAAGCTTCACCAACCCCACAGATGACAGAGAACTGATATCAAAAAATATATTTAAAAAATCAAGATACTAGACATCGAAATACCAAATAATTCCATTTAAAAATGAGGTACCAGTTCACATATTTAAAAAGGTTATATGTTTTGCTTTGCTTTTCAGTTGACAAATAACTGCAAGGACATTGTGTGCTAATAAAGAATCAGGCAAAAGTCCAGGACAAGCAATCTGCCTTGTCTTGCCTGCCATATATTATAAGAAATTTATTACTTTATTCCCAGTACATACAAAACATAAACATGAAGTTAAAATCATGTTGCAAGCTGAAGCTGATAGTGCAGGCACAGCATGCAGGCTATAGTGACTACTGTATACAGGAGGATCACAAGTGTGAGCCTCTAAAACACAGAGAGAGTTCAGGGCCAGCCCTGGTACATGAGCAGAATTAGAGCTCTCCTTTTTAGTTTCTTTTTCTTGTTTCTTTTTTTAAAATGTATAAACATACTGCAAATTATTACAACCATTCCCTTTCCTGATAGTTTTTCATTTCAATTGAATTCATGGGCAACATCAGCTAACCTATATAAACTAAGAAAGAGTAAGAAGAAAGAGGTAAAGAAACTAGAAGCTTTTTGGAGTTTATCTTGGTTCTAATAGTTCTTTAAAAAAAAAAAAAACATTTTCCAGGCCTACAGCATCTCTCACATTGTTACACACATGCTCACACCCTTGGTGGCGTGTGGGTGACCACGCTGTGAACATGGACAGGTCTTCTGAGACTTCTTCATCTGTATCTGCTGCAACAGTCCATTGGAGTTGAAAGTCCAAAGTTTCCTTGTGCTGAGTCAATGTTGATTCTCTCCAAAACATCAGTTTGTCATCATTTCCTTTCCCACAAAGACTTGATGGTATTTCTTCAAAGGCAGAGAAAAAAATTAGAAGTGGACATAAGAATGTGTCCCTGTGATGTGCTGATCCTGGATACTGTTTAAATTAGAGCTTGAATTCAGTAGAGGTGTTTAATCTGTACTGCATATCCTTGCAATCTTTGCCAACAGAACTGTGCCAAGAGAAGCTGCTTTTAAAACAGTATTTTCTGAAAGCGGGGTGGGGGAAGAATCAGGGTACAGGAGGATTAAACTGAATCTGATGCTAGCTGGAGCTGTGTTGTGAGATTGTAACTCATGAAAGAAGGAGGAAGGGATAATTTTAAGATATGGGTTTAAGATAAGAGTGTTTATAAATAATATGTTAAACAGTTTTTAATAGCCATTTATTTTCCTCAACATGTAAGCTTTCCTTTTCTTTAATGAAGTTAAAAGAAACTTGATGAACTCCTGCTACCTGTCAAATGCCCTTAGTACTCTTCAACAATTTTGGAAGCAAAGCTTCAAATTCATTGCAATTTTATCGAACAGTTCAATGACAAAATAAATAAATAAATCAAGGAAAATTAGTCAGTGAGAGTATTTTAGCCTAAAACATCTTAAAAACACTATATCTGCAATGTAGCCATGTCTGTGTGGTGGCTTGTTAGTTGCGCTTATAGTTCGTAGAACCCAGGCAACTGAGAAAGCATGATATACTATTTTTAGCTATCTATACACAGAGAAGCTAGCCCTTTCTCTGGGAACTAGTCAATCTGTAGCTGATGACTGAAACCTGTGCTCTGTAGGTAGCATAGTCACTTATGCATAATTTTTCCTAGGGGCTTGGGTAATAATTTCATTCTGTGACTTATAGACACAGCACATCTCTGTTATTCTGTCCTGGTACAAGTGTCTACTCAACACTCATATTGATAACAACACGTGGAATCAGGTCACTCTGCCTTGTTCTCAAAGCCAATCCTGAGCACCATCAGGCAGAAACAAATCTAGCACTAGACCTTAAGGACCACTGTCATGAGACTTCTCCACACCATTTTATTGGCCCCAAGGAAGCACTGCAATCTGTTCAGAGAACTATGCTCACCCTTAAGTTTGAATTTTCTTTCCTCTCTTTGTGATCCCATTGACATCAGTAGATTTCCATGTTATTTCCTGTCCCTAGCTCACTTCCAATAACTGGCCTGGCTGCTGCTTCCAGGAAAGGGGAGAGTATATTGTAGCCTCTGTCCTGGGACACCTTAACCTAAACCATTCTACACTGGCTGAAGGAATATAAATAAGTTTCTAAGCCACTAAACTTCATTATCCACAAAGCTGCTCTTCCAATTAAAATCAGTGTTATATCTAAAATGTCTGGTACTAAATGTATCACATGCTAAACTAATATCCTTTCTCATTAAACTTCCTTCTAATGACTGAACCCCTTATAACAATAAGAGGTTAGGAACATACACACACACATATGCCTAATATTGAATGCATAGATTTCAAAGTTCTTTACTGTCCTTACATTGAATATCTCATATGCAAATATCTTTTTTCAAGTAAGAATTGTTATTCTATGCTCCTAACTTAGGAAGAACAGAAATGTTCTGTGACATGTGAACAGGATATCTCTGCCTCAATCTAAACTTTATTTTTTCCAGCCCAAGCAACTGAAAGTTATTAAGATCTTTCCCACCCGCTCACATTCTGGATCCTCACAGTTAAGGTGTAATTTCCTAGATCACTAAAAATGCTCAACCGGACCACATCATAACTTTTGAGATAAGAAAATACTTTTACTTTGTTTGCTCAAATCTTCTATGGCCAACTTTTTCCACTGATCATGTAACATTTTTTAAATGAATTAAGTATATATGTGTGAAGTATTATGTTTTTAACTTAATTACATACTTAAATAGTTTAAGTATGTAATTAAGTTTAAAAAGACTTTTTGAGACTGTGGGGGCCAGCCATGATAAGCTAAGTCTGCACAGGTTACCCAAAGAAAGTTCTTTACTTCCAAAGATTATCACCTGGGAGGGATGATGAATTTAAATGGAGGCTGGAGTCTCATTAGTTTACCCCGAGGCAATGCCCTTTGCAGGAGGAACCACAAGCTGGGATCACCTAACCCCCACCCAAGAGCAGACTATTCAAAGTAAATGCCTGGCATTCCAACCACTGTAGATAGGAACACTTGCCAGTGCACATTCACCAGGACACCCTAGACAAACGTCAGCCAGTCAGAGGTCTTAAAACCTCAGAAACCCCTCACCCCCACTTTTACTACTATAAAACCCTATTCTAATTGAGTTCAGGGCTCTCTGGTTATTCCAATACGTTGGGCATGCGGAGAGAATGAATTTGCAAACTTGATTAAAATAAAGGCTCTTTGCTTTTACATATGGGACTCCGTATCCTTGTTGGCTTTTGTAGGGACTTTGCGGATTTGGGCATAACAGAGACATAATGTTTAACCATTTTTTTTTCTAACGTAAAATTGTGGAATTGATCTAAGGAAAGTAAAAGGTATACAAAAGTATGCAATATATTTAGGAGTTATCTTTCTTAGCCAAACAATGGTTTTAAATTTCACATAGGATATATGTATACAATAGAAAAACAAATACTTTAATATACACAGTATTTTCCAGTGCTTTCAGATCAAAGAATGAGTTGGGCAACCAAGGAACTCTCAAACTTTTCAAGTTTAGCTGAATCTAGTCAAATCTTCTTTCATCTGATTCTTTATTTAACAACTTCTCTCAGGCCTGCTCCTGTAAAGAGGACTTGCATGGGTTTCCTGCGATACTAGTGTATCAGCTCTGATTTCCTCTGGGGTGCTATTATAATCCTTTTTAGCTCCATAGTAACCTTCTGTGAACCTAGGATACAAGATAACTATCACTTACTGAACTAGCAACGTCAAGGCTTCCCAGCTTCCTAGGGTGCAGAACTGGAAAGAAGCTGGAAGGCTTACCTGTCTGGCTAAGTCTGTCTGGCTAAGCCCTACAATCTATCAATTAAACAAGAGTGTTTTATATTACTAGGGTTCAGCGGACCTTAATTACTCTGCCTAGTTTCTCAGTACTGTAGTCTATATCTTCTGGCTCCTTGCTATTAAGTCTACTTGTCGCTGGGTTTCCTGTTTGTTCCTCTTGAGTAGTTCTATAATGGATTCTATTGTTTCCCAGAATCTCTATGTTGGCACTTAGTCATTTTTACTGTGAATTCTCAGGAAAAGAAATTTCTAGAAATGTTATTAAGCTGCTATGACTCTACATTATTGCAGAGTGTCACAAGCAGGTTCTGAAGTTTAATAACAGCAGGTGGTGCAGAGCTTTATGGCAACTAGAAGGCAAAGGCAAATATCTCTGGAATTAATACATCTGAAAGATGCAAACAAAGAACCTTCGGGAACTTCTCTAACATATTTGCATAAATATTATTCAGACCAAATTTTGTCACAGATAGGATAAAGAAAGAAGAGATGTAAATACTATATGAATAATATCCAGTCCCCCTAGAAAATCATCATTGAGATGGTGTGCAGAAGGACTTGGGACATGGCTTCAAAGCTATTTAAAAAAAAAAAAAAAAAAAAAAACTAAATATATATGTAAACAGAGACTGCTCTTTCATTTCCCAGCTGCCCAGACCAGAATAATCACATAGAAACTATATTAATTACAACACTGCTTGGCCTATCAGCTCAGGATTCTTATTAACTAACTCTTACATCTTAAATTAACCCATTTCTATTAATTTGTGTATTTCCAACAGGGTGTGGCTTACAGAAAGGTTCCGGGTCCTTCTCCTTCGGAAGTTACATGGTATCTCTTTGACTCTGTCTACTCTCTCTACATTTCTCTTGCAGCCTGATTGCATTCTGGCCTGCCATAGGTTAAAGCAGCTGTATTCATTAACCAATAAAAGCAACACATATACAGAAGGACATCCCACATCATATAAATAAGCAGAATACCTTCAAATTAAGAAGTTTCTATGTAAGGTAGGAAGAAAGCAATGTACTGAAGAGACTGTATATGAAAAAATACTTTGAACCAGTCCATCTAAAGTGGGTTATTATCAAAAATATATAAGGAACTCACGCGGTTCAATAAAGAGAAAGTAAATATATTAAGGTTTAAAACCTGACAAAGGATTAGAATAGCTTTTGGTTTTTTAAAGGACATAGAATTGGAGAGCAGGAAATAGACAGATGACTCTATGGTTAACGGAGCTGACTGCGCTTCCAGAGGACCCAGGTTCAATTTCCATTGCCCACATGGCAGCTAACAGCTGTCTCTAACTCTAAGATCTGACACCTTCACACAGACATACATGCATGCAAAACACCAAAGCAAATAAAATAAAAATAAATAAATTATTTTTTTAAAAGAAGGAATTGGAGAACAGACACGAGAAACAGCCAATAATACTAACATCAGGGTAACTTAAATCAAAATCACCTCAAGACACCTTTAGCACAGCTGTTACCAAAAGATAACAGATAAGAAGGAGCAAGGAGAGCAAGGTTTACAGAGTAAACCTTTGTGTAGCCCTGACGTACTCCAATGCTCATAGCAGCACTGCTCTCAATAACCAAGATATAAATCCGTCTAAGTGTACTCTAATAGACAAATGCTTTTTAAAAAATTGTTCTCTCTGAAGCCGGGGATAGAAAAGTGCTTTCCAAGACCTGGAGAAAGAATGGGTTCTGAACTTGGGAGCCTTTGGCCAAAATATATAAAATTGTCTGTTGATGGAAGGAATAAGTTCAACAATTATACTGTGTGGGCCCTTCTCTGGAGCCATTTAAGTATCTTATTCTTGAAAATGCTGATAAATTGAAGGTAAACTTTGCACACCACAAATATTAACTGCATAATCTAATACAACATATTAATTGCCTACATGCCACAATGACACACATGTTAAATATAGTTTCATTAATTAAATGATAATTTTAAGATGTCAAAATATATAAATATTTGATAGTTGTATAAGGCAGGGGTCTCGAAAGGAACAGATAGATGGAATGGTGTATGTATCTATGGGGATTTATTTAACTGGCAGACTGGCTGTGGTCAAGGTAGTGTAACCATGTCTGTCTCATAACAGAAATGTCAAGAATCGACAAGGCTGGCGGTCTCAACAAGTCCCAATCTAGTGCTGGAGTTCTGGAAGATTTCTGAAGAGCCATTGATAATCTATGTTGGAATTCCCCCCCCCAAAAAAAAAAATTAGTGCTAATACAGACAAAACAAACAGAAACCAAACAATCAAAAAAAAAAAAAAAAGCAGCAAGCTAGATGAATGTACCCACAAGAGTTTCCATGATGAGGGTAAGGAGTATACTTATGTGTGACTTTAAGGACAAATATTTAGAATATACTTAGGGATTATACTGGTTTATTAAAGTGGTGATTATAGATTCTCCTCCAAGACCCATGACTTCATCTAATACCAGGCACGTTTTCCCTTAAGTGGGTCTAAAATCCAATTAGAGGTATTGGTTACAGTTAAGGTATACTTGCCACTACAGCCCCCTCCATTCTGGAGACCATTACAGAAAACCACAACCAATAAAAACGGTGTTATGTAGCCCAGTCTGAAAAGATACATCCACAAAACAACTCCTGTACCCAAGACTCAGGGAACAGTGCAGAAGATGGGCTAGAATAGAAAGTTTACAAAAGACAGACCAGCGTGTTCCCTGTGAGATTGTGCCTCCCAGAAATTCCAGAATCTACATTCATAAGGTCTCAACAACATGACTACTAAACAAGAAAAACTATAATAAGATATGCTAAAATAAGCAGGAGTAAGCCCACAAGGCATCAACTCGACACACAGAAGTATAAACAACTAAGGAATGCTAAGAGCAGGGGAAATAATCATACCAATTTGCTACCTAATAACAAATGATCAACCCTAAAAAAAATAAAATAAAATAAAAAATAAATACAAGTAATATAATTCAGAGTGAGCTGGTTATATTTATATATTTAGGGATATATGTGTAATAATACACGTATTTGTATGTGATAACAATTAGAGAAAAAAGAGGCTATCGAGTTTTAAAGAGGAGAATGGGGGTGGAAATGGAAATATTGTAATTATATTATAATCTCATGATAGGAAAAAACTAAGATGGAGAAAACAGAGTGGGTCAAGCAGGCAAAACTAAAAGTTTAGCTCTTTCATGAGCCACTAGAAATGTGACCCAGATTGAGGGTGGCTTTTCCCACCTCAAATAGCCCAGACAAGAAAACCCCTTATAGACATAGTCAACCAAGTTGAGTCTAGAGGTAGTCAATGGATGACTAAGATTCGTCATCACAATAACATTCAATACTTCAAACACACACTTTTGAAACTAAAACTAATAATAAAAAACCATACTGGAGACACGGCTTAGTGGTAAAGAATATTGACTGTTCCTTTCGAGGAAGCAGGTTTGGTTTCCAAAATAAAAGACAATATTATCCTTGCCTAGAGTCTTTCTCAAGGCCTTAATGCTACAGAATTTGCATGTTCATTCATCCTCAGCTGTCACTGCCACTTTTCTTCATTTATCTTTCAATTCTATACCAATATTTCCGCTATCATGTGACAGTGGTGGGGTGGAGAGTAGAATTAGATAAGATTTGCTTTTAAATGGGGACTATATAAAGAAAGCTTGGATAAAGAGACAGTACAAAGTGGAGGTGATGTATAAATGTCACCATTCTGCTTTCTACTAAGAACTAACAGTACAAGTTGTTGGAACAAGGGTATGATTTGGTAAGAGTTACATCCAAAACTCTTGTCTGTGTAAAATTAGTACCAAATGTCAGCTCCCAGAAACCCCAACAGATGTATCACAGGTATTAGCTTCCTGAACTATTTATTCTTGACTCTTGTTACTACTGAAATTCAAGATCTTTGAATATATTCTACCTAATTTATTCATGTTGATGAATTTTATATTTATATTCCATGTTCATTTAAATTTTGTTTATAGTTTTCTTTTGTGTATTTTGAGTATTTTTCATGTATTATACATGAAATTTGGTAAATGCTCTAATTACCTTCCCAATTTGTTTAATGACTATGAACTAGAGCTATGGCTATGGCATCTTACTGTGTAGAGTTTGTGTTTTAATGTGGTTTCAGTCTTTTCTGTTTCAGAAATATACCTCTATGTAAAACATGTTAAAAAATTTTAATGATTTCTATAAAAAAAATTTAAAGGTATTTTCTACATTCTAATACTTAAGCAATCTGGAGTTTATTTTTTTCTATATGAAATGCGATTAGAACCTAATTGTACCTTAACCATGTGTAAAGTTGATGGTTCTATTTTAACTTATCAAATACTTCATAAAGTACTTACCAACAAATTATTTACTAATGCATAATGCCTAATCCATCATACGTATAAATTTTCCATTAAATTTATCATATAATTCATCCCATCTTTATGCTAGTGTTGAGTAACAAACAGCTCTACTGATGTTGAAATATTTTGGTTTTCAGGATAGAAATGCTACTTAATCATGGTCTATAAATATGAGGAATTACTTTGCAGGATTTAACTGGATACAGGTTCAAATTGTACAACTATATTCATGAATAGAGTTAGCCCATCAATTCCATTTTGTACCACCCTTAATACAATTTATGCTCACAAAATTGTGCTGGCTTCCTAAGGGTTATGTGAAAATTTGTTCAAAAAACAAAATAATACTGGGACTCTTCAAAGTATCTGAGCCTGAGCTACTTAATCAGAGTGCTTATGGTCCTGTATCTATTTCATTATGCATTTTAAAGCCCCACTATTTAAACCTGGTTAATAATAAAAATGCTAGTTTAATAAAGTTAATAATCCAGCAGAATAAAAGCTACTAAATTTATTTTACATTTAGTAGACTATAATTGAAATACTTTGTAATGAGTTTTCACAGCCACAATAACCACTTCATGTCATTTATTCTATATTTATACAAAAGACAAATATTTATTTTTATTAAAGACATATTTTCATGCAATATATATTTTCAAAAATGTAAATTTAACATGATTTTAAGTGGCAAAGTTTCCAGACATTATTCTGCACTTTAATACATTTAAATTCCTACTTTGCCAAGATACGAGCACTATGCATAATTCTCAGATGTATAAAATGAGTCACAGAAGAAGATAAATTAACAGAATTATTTCTAAGTAAAGTAGTATAAGCAAGTAAGTTTTCTTTTCTTGTCTAGTCTATAGGCACACTACAAGCCTGAGGTTGTGAACATGAGCCAGGAAAAGCAACCAGACAGCCTACAGAATAGGAAAAGATCTTCACTAACCTCACATCAGACAGAGGTCTGATCTCCAAAATATACAAAGAACTCAAGAAATTTCTCATCAAAAGAACAAATAATCCAATTTAAAAAAAAAAATGGAATACAGACCTAAACAGAGAACTCTCAACTGAGAAGTCTAAAATGGCTGAAGGACACTTAAGGAAATGTTCAGCATCCTTAGTCATCAGAGAAATGCAAATCAAAACAACTCTGAGAGTCCATCTTAGACCTGTAAGAATGGCCAAGATCAAAAACACTGATGACAACTTATACTGGAGAGGTTGTGGGGAAAGGGAACACTTCTGCATTGCTGGTGGGAATGCAAGTCTGTACAGCCCCTTTGGATGTTAGTGTGGTGATTTCTCAGAAAAGATTACAAGAGTTTCTATTACCAAGTGATGAATTAGACGATTCTGCTGTAAATTCCCTGTGGTTTCTGGGGGGGAAAATAACAAAAACAAACAAACAAAAACAAACAAAACAGACCTAAAACTTGACTTGATGAGCATGAATCCCTGCTGGAGAGCATCATAAAATTCAGCTGAAAGTTTAGGTGATAGCTAGGTTTCAGAACACTCTAGGAAGTTCTTCTGCCTAAAATGCTATAAGCATCTAAACGGTCTTGCCTAGACCTTCCTTGTGTTTCTTGCTACCGGCACCCTTTCGTAGGTCACATTTAATCCAATCCAACATTTGTTTGTTTTTTCTTTTGGTTTGTCTTGCAGTACTAATAGTATTTCCTTTTCTAGAAAGGGTCTCACTATGGCTGTCTTGGAAATCACTACGTACGTCAGTCTGCCTTTGAACTGATTTGTCTTTGTTTCCTGATGCTGCGATTAAAGGTATGCACTACTATTCCTGACTCAGTTCACCTCTTCAATGTTTGTTAGGTCACCACTGAATTTTTCATAAATACACAAAACTACTGGGAGGCCCTACTGGTCAGACGTTGGAGTTTGCAATGGCCTAGAAGCTTTCTTTAAGCTCAGCAACGTGAACTCTTCCTGCTCTCTTCCTGTCCTAATTGGGAGGATGTCTCCAGGCCAGAATTCATAAATTATCTCAAGGATGATGCTTGACATAGTTCCCTGCAAACACTCTTCCCCTGCTGAGCACATGGTAATTAAGTAACAAGCTCTCTATTTTCATATGGTCATGCTACCACTAACCCAGCCTTATTATGGGAGCATGCCATTTCATGCAAATTGGGGTTTGTCTACAGGCTTCCCAATTCTATATATTTCCTATGCTCTAAAAAAAAAAAAAAAAAAAAAAGTCAAATTGTCTAACTGAAGTCATCTCGTGGAATGCTAGCTCCATCGTATCCACAGCCACCTGAACCCTGTTGCCTCTTCTGGCTTCTGCTCCTTCCAGCCTGGTGGAGGTAGAAGGGGAAACACACAGAAACACACACACAGTCTATGCATATATATGGCATGAAAACAAAAGAGATACTGCTCAAGGGAGAAAGCTTTATGTTGACTCAGTGTTGGGTGTGGACCGCCATTGTAGAGAATTCACAGATTCGGGAGCATGACGTAGCTGCTTCTATTGCACATGCAATCAAGAAGTAGGGAGCCGTTGATGCCTGTGTTCACCTCCCCTTTTCCTTTTTATGAAGTCCATGTTCTCCACCCAAGGAACGGTGCCACCCACAGTAGACACATTTGTCCTACCTTAATGGATCTAATCAGGATAATCCCCAGTTGACTTTCCCAGGAGTTTGTGGCCCACCCCGCAGTGACTCTCTATCTCCTTAACCTGACAACTGAGGCTAATCATTGCAGTACAAAACTAGTGTGTATGAGGGGAGGAAGCAGAAATGAGATCAAAGGAAAAGAATGGGAGGTGGTCAATATGCCAAATACCTTTTACAATTGGAAGACATTTTCATTGTGAAATTCAATATTATGCACAATGATAATATAATAAGTCAGTGGAAAAAAGAGCAACCTTGGGTTTTCCAAAATATCTAACCACATAATATATGCATGCATAAGTATCTACATAAATAAGCATATATTTAAACAATAAAATATATAGATATTTAACGTGAATTTTTAAAAACGATAATAGCAATAAAGGAGAGAAAATGTTATCTCAAGAAACTTTTAGTAAGAATTAAAAGTTTAAAAATATTTTAGACAAAAAAATATTTTAGACACATTTATTAACTTCTGAGTTATATTGCCACTCTGAGATACACTGCTAAAATCTTTAAGCCTGGCTTAATTTCAATAAATTCTGTTAAATTTCTGATTGTTTACTTTATTCTGGAAACGTATCTTTTGTATACCTTAAAATAGAACAAAATAGTTGGGAATGGAGAAGTGAGTGAGAAACAGCATCAGGAGCCAGGTTTATTGCTGGGTAAAGTACTACTTAATGTTGGTCCCTTCAGAATTCAAAAGTGTTGTTTTATGAAAAAAAATCTATTATGTTCTGTTAAATTTTCCCAATGATGACCTATACTTTTAACAATAGATCTCATTAGACCTCAAAAAAAAAAAAAGAAAAAGCTAAAGAAATTAAATAAGGGACACTTTAAAGCAAAGGAAATTGGTTTGTAAAAACAGTCAAAAGTGAAAGTCTAAGAGGCCCCAGGAGATTACAAAACTCTGAAAGACCAAAGTGAAAAATATCCAAACTCAGAATCATGAATGGAAACCACAGTAGCGTTTCTTGATTGGTCTAGCCAATGATTCACATTCATAGTCCTACATAGTAGACATATTTTTCCTCTGAAACCTCCTGACTCTGGTCAGTAGTTTTTGAGGTGTATGAGACCTCAAAGGCTGCTACCACAGTGACGCACGTCCTTCAACAAGGCTGTATCCACTCCACAAAGCCACAATTCCTAATAGTGCCTCTCCCCATGAGATTATGGAATTATGATGGGATTATGGGGCCAATGACATTTTAACTACCACAGATATTTAATCTGTGGAATGACTAAACCAACTTAGTTAAAAACACATTAACTTATATACTCAACATTTTTATATCGAGAACACGTGAATTCTGTTTTCTTAGTGATTTTTTTCAAGTATACAGTATATTATATTGAATGTCATCACCATGATGTGCAAAAGATCTCTTGAAATTATTCCTGCACTGTCTGCGTGAAATCTTCATCCTTTGACAAACTTTTACCAGTGTCCCTCTTCCCAGCTTCTGATAGCCACAATTTTGATCTAAAGACTTTTGTGCATTATATATATGGACAGTTTCTTCTTTTATCCCTGATTTATTTCATTTATTCCAAAATTATTTTTGGCACAAATGACAGCGTATCTTTTTGTTCGAAATACATTTGACTGCTTCTGTGTTTAAAAATACAACCAAATTCAAGCTTTGTAATCAGTTCTCACTTCTAAAGGATTTTAAATTGATGAATATTTAGCTGATAATGTTATCTATTTCTGTACTTGTTTTACTTTTAATGGTTAAGACACGAACATGTTATAAATAGGCACTCTTCATGAATCCTTAAGCAGTGAGGCCATGAATATCCATATCTGCTCATCATCTCTCTACTGTGTAACATATGGTTCTTAAACTTTTCTTGAAATATACACCACATTAGTCTCGGTATTTTACTGTCCACTGTGAAAAGCTTTTGGTCCGACAACAGATAAATTACTTCATAATAAGAGGCCCTGCTCTCAGCCCAGGGAAAGAAGAATGTCTGAACTTCCAATATCAATAATCTAGATACTGATCCACTGGTTTGCAAAACTTTACATGTGATTGGTCCCGAAGGCAAAAGCTGAAACAATCATTTTTCTTCCAAATGTTAAAATATTGAATTCATTTATTATTTTCTCCCATCTTTTCCTTAATCTCATCATATTCAAATACCTACTTTGAGTTTTTCCTTAATATTCTTAATTTAATTAAAACTATTTTAAATTATCAAGATCTTATTTGGTTATGTGATGATTTTAATATGTAGGTCACTTGTTTCTATTTTTTCCTGGATTTTATTGCCTGCATGAAGTTATCATTTTCGCCTAGACAAAATTCACTTCCTACAGGCAGAGAGAGATAAGAAATGAAGAACATTCTAATCTGGGACTGATTTGTCACAGGCCCCAGACCACCGTAACTTTGTAGTTTGGAATTAGAGGGATGAGGGCAAAATCCAGAGGATCATCCCCACCAATACTAATTCTGAGTCCACAACACTGCTATAACAGTATAAAAATCTCTGCTTTGCATTTTATTCTTTCCCAAGTCAGTTGGGTCCAGTCCTTGCCACTCCTTTATTACAGAAATGCTGGATCTTTTGCTTTCAAATTTTTGCTTTTTCAAATTGCTCCCAGGAGGCTATTAAGAGTTCCATCAATTTCTCTGCTTCTGGGTAACTTCAGGTCTTACCTATTTGGAAAATCTACAGTGCCTTGCAAAGCAAAATAATAGCTGTAGAATATCTTCTGCTAAAGTTCTGTTCTATTGGGACTTCTGTCTCCTCAAGACCTGGTTGCTCCAAAAAAAAAAAAAAAAAAAAAATACCCACTGCTTTTACATCTGTCTTCCCAAGTTACCTCAGTGGGAACATCCATTTACCAGAAACTCACTGGTCCCTAAGTCCTAGAAGTTGAATTTATATCAAGAAAAAACAAACTGTGGTTGGCACCTTTTCTTGCTCCTAGCTTGATATTCTTAGGAAATTCAGGTCTCCTGGGGGTCTATTGTTTCAATAATCTGATGCAACTTGTCTCTTCAGATTGCCTTCATTTCCAGCAGGCTGAATACACTTCTCTAGTTTCTGTTTCAGCACCCCAGTCTTGAGGTAGAGCATGTCTGTGTTAGAGACATGTATGATAAACAGAATGTAAATAGATCTCCTATGTGCCAGGAACTTGTACTGAGGAGGTAGCTTTGGCGTTCCTGGGCTGATACCTTTCCTTTAAGAAGCTACTTTTAAAGCAAAATTTGAAGTTTTGCTTTGGTAGAATAGCCTGGAATTACATATTGCAATGTCTTAAAAGTCTTTGGGTCTCTGCGTGTCTTCCCTTCAGTTAATGGATGAAAGCTCTCTAGTGACAATTGGAACAGTCACCAATATGGTAATAGGAGATAGCCAGTTCATCAATATATCTACTATTGCTTTGCCCATCCTTATTAAAAGGGGAGATGATTAGTCTTAGTGCAACTGGATTTGTCAGGCTTTGTTGATACCCATGATGACTGCATGCACCTTTCTAAACAGAAACAGAGGAGGAGTGAATTGATTGATTAGGTGGGGGAGGCAGAGGGAAGTTGGAGGGAGGGAATGGAGGGAAAATCTGTGGTTGGGATGTAAAATTAATTAATTAAAAACAAACAACAAGAACACAAAGTCTGTAAGACTTGACAAGGTCTGCATTATCCCTTCTACATAATAAAAGTTCCCTTCAACTAAACTTATCTGCTACAACCATATATTCAAAATAGTCTGAAAAATGTTTTGTTCCAGTGGAAGAAAATCTCATGTTCATTCTTTTATACCACTACCATGTGGTATTGATGATTACTACATATTCCCCATTAATTCAATGAGCAATATAACGCTGGTCTACCAAGGGTTGTGTCACCTTCAGTGAAACAAAACTAAAATAACTCGACCCACTTTTCTTTGGAAGCTTCTGTTGTTTTGTGTTCACTTAATACATTAATATTAATGGTTTTTATCTAAAGACTATTTTGCTCTCCTATAAAAAAGAATTTCGAAATACCTTTTGTGAATAGCAAAACAGGATTCAAGAATAAAATATCTCATAAAGTGAAGAAAAATGAGGAGATGAAAATCTATATTATTCATTTTCATTTGTATTGTACTGGAGAAACACCATCTAAAGGTAATTAATTGAATTCTCTTTGGAGTGACTTTTCAGATGGCATATTGACCCGGTGTTCATTTCATACTGCAAGCCAGTGAAGTGTTATTGTCAAGATTCTTAAAAACTCAGAAACTCTTTTTATTCTTTATGAATTAATAGAGCTTAAAAAAATGAGTCATGATTTCAAAAAATAAGAAACAGAAAAATGAAGAAACATTGGAAGTTCTTAGAGAATGTATTTTAGAATAAATCATTTTAGATACTGAGCAGGTGGCTTAGCTACGTCTGCCTACTGTACAGACATGAGACAAAACACGCTGTAGTGAGTTAGAGAATATGGACAATGTGTACATCTCCAGGCACATTCAAGATCTTTTCAGAGCTGACTAACACAGAGCGTAGTAAGGTTGGGTCCAGCATATAGACTATCCACAGCTTTTATTGCAGTGGTCAGGCTCAATGGCAACCAAGAAAACTCAGATTTAAAAATGGGGAAAGTGACATTTAAGACTGAACCTGAAGAAGCACCCAGGAAGTCAAGGAGAATAGAAGCCCAAGATCAAGATCTGAGGACAATTAATTAAAGCACAGAGTGACTATGTGATCCAGAGTTTCCTGGAAAGCCATCCCTTGGCCATAGCACAGAAAGGAAGGAAATGATGACCAATCAAAATCATCTGTGCTAAGTCTCCAGGGCAGATGCAAGAAGAGTTGGCAAGGAGGTCAGCAAGTCTCCAGAACGCATTTGAGATTGCTCATGGAGTCCCCACAGGCTAAGAGCAGAAATCAGCCCTGTTTTAAAGAACAGGCTCTTAAAAGGGTTCTTAAACGCAAGCAGAGGAAAAGGGTCTTTTCAGGTCCTTCTTTTGCAGATGCAGCTGACCGTGCCCCTCCCCAGCACCCACTAAATGCCTATGTCATTGCTTTTCATGTCAAGGTGTCTGTATGGGCATCCTCTTGTTTGGTCCACTTGGAGGAAGTCCCCATACTTAGCTGGGTGGCCCAGGTTATAATCTGTGTTTACTTCCTGCCTTTCTCCTATGAAACCTGATACATCTCCAGCAGTGATCAGTGATTGATCGAGGACTTGAACTTGGTAATAAAAAACAGATAAAAATTCTGTCTGAAAGACTGTAGAGCAGCACTCTGCTGCACACTGGTGTGACTCCTTTCTTCTCCAACCTAATGTCATTAAAATATAGCATGATTTATTTGTAAAGATTCTGCTCTGGATAGAACTGCAAAGTGACCTGTGGAAGTGATGTATTGCAAGATGTCTGTAACATGTGAAATCTGTTCTTCCCACAGAAGGCTATGGAAGAACCGTGGTTGCCAGAGGCTAGGAGAATAGCAGCCACAGAGAGATGAGGGAGATATGGTCAATGACGTCTGTGTTACATTTGGCAGTATGAAATTCTGATATGCTTGGGGGGGCATGACGACAGACAACATCAATGAACTTCATCTCTCAAAACTGCAAAATAAATATTTGAAAGCTTTCATAATAGAGAAATGATAAACATGAGAAGATATATCTGTTTAACTTTTTTTGATACTACATAATGGGTACCTGCAGAGAGCCCCCTAAAATGTAATTTTTCTACTTTCATATATCTCTTAGAAAGAAATAGACGAGAGACAGACAGACTCAGTCACAATGGGTTAGAGAGATAGAGAGATGGAAAGACATATAGACACACAGAGAGACAGAAAAAGACACAGATACAGAGAGAGAGAGAGAGAGAGAGAGAGAGAGAGAGAGAGAGAGAGAGACTCCTTTTTATAAGCCAGAAGTATCAAAATATCCAGCAAAGATTAGGTTACCCTGTTTGAGTGTGGAAAGTGTTGATTGCCGTTAATGGCTTCAGGTTATAGAAGAGCACCCGGTGAACTTTTCCACTGCTGATTTTCATTGATGGAAACCATGTTAGAAAACTGACTCCTACTTTGAAAACTTACCTTCTAGCCCAGGCTCTTTAGTTTATCCTCACACTGTTCTGGATGTAACGTGCATTTTCAGAAGAAACCAGAGTTCTGACACAGTCCCTGAACAGCCCAAGTGGCCAGTGAGCAGACGGTCAGGTGATTACTACATATGATCTGCATAGTCCTTGAGTGTGGTTTGAACTTGTGCCTCCTTCAGGGTTTGGGAAACCCATATTGCACCAGAGTTCTGAGAAGCTATAGGTCTCAGCTCATGAGGCTCCTGTGTTCCTCTAAGTTAACCCCACCTACCATGTCTTTGCATGCTGCATTGCTATCGCTGCACCTTTCCTAGGCTATTTTTTTTTAAAAGATGCACCCACCTCATAATTCCGCAGCATATGTTCTTCTAAAACTGGCCTTTCTGTGAAGTCAATGCTGCCTGAGTAGAATATTCTTCAGCAAAAAGAAAAACTTCTGGAAATAACCTACTTCCTAAAGGAAACGTCAAGTGTCACCCAGAAGAACAATTAAGTATAAGAAACATATTTTTGCGCACTTATGTAATGACACTTTCTTCAGTCCAGTGCAAGTCCTATGAAGAAACTTCTATTGTCAAGACAATGTGGAAATAATCACCCGTTCATTAGATGCTCCAGAACTAAGCTTCAGTTTCTTAAATTGAATCCTAAAACGTCTTGCTTTCCCTAAATAGACCGGTTTGAATGTTTGGGAAGATTTCCGTCTGACTGCTCCTCCGAAGTTCACGTTAACTCTCGTCTCTGTCTCTCTTCGCCCCTCCAGTCCCTCCCCCACCATAAATCAGTGCCCAGAGAGGTTTTATTCCATATCGAAACTAAGAGAGATCACCGGTGTCAGCAAACACTATATCATAAAAAATAAATGTAAAGCGTGACTGCTCTTTTGTTCCTGGTTGCCCAGACCCAAATAATCACACAGAAATTATATTAATTACATCACTACTTGGCCTACTCGCTCAGGCTTCTTACTAACTAACTAACTAACTAACTATGCTTGGCACATATGTAAAGATGCTCCCAATAGCCCAGTGATGTGGGTCTGTTTTTAATTCATACCTTTAGACTTTGTTACTAAAACGATGCCTTTATAACTATCCTTCAGGGGAAGAATACATACAAGAGAATTTCTGCATAGCTTTATAAACAATGGCAAGAAAGCTTTGTTTGTGAACCCTGGCTGTGAAAGTTTTCTCAGTTACTTCTGTGTGGCAGAGCTATGGGGCTGGAAGGACCCTAAGAGAGTCTCAATGAAGCAGGATCCGATTACCAAATCGCGTTGTTATTCTCTGCAGAAGAGCTTCACTGAAGACTTAAGTGACTTTCTCATAAAAGAAAGGAAAAGGTTTAAAGCAGAACTAAGGAGTCCAAGCCCCTAACTTACCCTGAGAGCAATTCAGGGTATGCAGAAAATACAAAGTGGACCTGGCTATAAGCGGCTTTCATCCTAACCAACTCAGTAACCATCTATGTCTTCATTTTTCCTGTACTGCTGGGGGTTGACCCTAGGCTTTAATGCAAGCTAATTAGGCAAACACTCGATTATGAACTACATCTTGTTAGATCACAAACCTTTTAAAGGTCTAGTCTCTGTCAATCAAATCAAGTATCTGGCCAAATTTCACATAGCATGAAGCATTTAGCATTCTCTCTGTGTGTGTCTTTGTCTCTCTCCCTGTCTTTCCTCTCTCTCTCTCTCTCTCTCTCTCTCTCTCTCTCTCTCTCTCTCTCTCACACACACACACACACACACACACACATATACGGTGGTTTTAAAAAAGATGAAAGCACACTGCAAAAACTGTATAAATAGTTGAAGACTATTTCCCACACTGTCAACATTCTTTGGTTGCCTGTAGTTCTTTGTATGTCACTGAGACTCCATGAAATTTCTCCCTCCAGGTTAGTATGTCTATTAGTGTTGATCTTGTTCAGGGCTTATTTAAACAGCTATATTGATGAGACTTTATGAATGTAGCTCCTCTTTCAAGTAGTCAGCCCTCAAATCATATGCATAGAAATAACATCATATGGGTTGAGCAGATGTATTTATATATCTATGCATATAATTATATATATATATATTCAACAATTCAAGAAAATGTAGCTGTTGATTTGAGAGAAAGCAGAGGGGCATATACAATAGAAAAGCAGATAAGGGAGGAAAAAATAAAGTAATTACATTTTAATATCAAAAATATAAAAAAAATAATTTTAAAAAGGTAAATGAAATTCTGAGAGCAAAAGAAAGTGTTCTGTGCTGTGTGCTTGAAGAATCTGTCTTCCTTGAACTTGAGAGTAGGGCTAGTTCCCATACCTGCACCAAGGATGACCTATAGCTATAACCTGACTCTTTACCAATGGTGTTTGACTTCTGGCATGTTTCAGGCCCCATGGTGTAAAGTATCTTCTGAGAGTCAGAACCCCCTCTCTTCTCTAGAACTGAGGGTGCTGTCTCATGTCCTAACTCTTTTAACATTCTGGGATTTGGGCAGTCGCCTTGCCTTTCTTGGGCTCCATTATGGCTGCCTGTGACTATGATTCTATGTCTCCTTATCTGCTGCATTAGGGCCCAACCACGGCATCCTGTGGTCATGATGTGCTCTCTGCTGATGCAAATTGACTCCGGGGAACCTGACATTAACCTTTTTTCTACAAACTTGTCCCTCTTTCTTTCTTCCCAAAAATTTCTCTGAAGTTTTAATGCCATGACAGAGGCTCAGCCTTGAATGTACACAACAATGCCGATGTAAGATCACAGCTATCAATGAACTTCACGGAACACAACTGACCATAGCCCAAGACCACAGACGAGACTTTACCAAATTCAACATTTTAATATAATAACATTAAATGTTGTGATTAGGTGTTTAGATTAACAGAATAAAAGAAACGCCTAAATCAAAGTGACTTGAAGCTACATTGCAATTGGATACTTCTAAGCCTATAGTGAAACACAGACACCCTGGCTAAACTCAGTGGCCTCAAAACAAAAGAAAAACCACATGGATGTGGAAAGTGGACTTGTGTACTGTGGTAAAACGAATGGGTAATATGGGTGAGAGAGGGAATCATAGAGAATATGGTGGTATTACTGTAGTCAGAATATACTATATAACTGCATGAAATTGTCCAAGAACAAATTCAGTAAGAGTTGTATATGAAACTACACTCGTAAGAACATCACAGAGCTGGGTGAAAGCCAAAGAGCAGAGTCTTTGCTGTAGGCCTCAAATGGCCTCCTTAGCCTTGGGATGGTGGGAATTAAGGGTCCTGTTCCTCCATCCCAAAGATACTTTCACCTGATAGTCTAGACATCAGTACACACACACAGGTGGGACATAAAGGCAGCCCAAGATAACTTGGCCCCACACCTGTACCATTCCAGTTCTCCATAGCCAGAGTTTTACTCAACTCATCGGACTTCTGGGATGCTTAGCGTAGATTCTCCCCCACCAGAATTTCAGTTCCCATGTTGAATTTGTCATTCTCCTGCCTCAGACTTCTGAGGCGCTGAAATTATAGTGTTCATCTTCTTTCATAAATAAAATAAAGGATTTAGTCATCTAATTTTCAAAGGTCACACTGACTTCCATCACGGTTAATGGTCTATGTTCCCAAAGGAACCCACACAACTAAGTATGTACCTTATAGGGGTAAAAAATGCAGCAAACGGAAAACAAAGAATATAAAACAATATGAAATAACAAAATTAGAATAAAATGTAGAGAAGGGCTGGGGAGATAGCTCAAATTAATAAGAACATTTTCTATACAAGAATGGGACCTGAGTTCTAATCCCCAGGTCCCAGCATTCATCGACAAAGACAGGAACAGCCCAGGTGCTCACTGGCTAATCACTCTAGCCAAAACTACCAGTTTCAGGTTCCGTGGGAGATTGTATCTTAAAGGAATAAGCCAGAAAGCAATAGAGGATGTTACCTGACATCTTCCTTGCTCTGTCCCATGCGCATGTGCACGCGTACACACACACATAAACTTCCAATAGGTTAATATTAAACTGAGTAGTTCATTAGCTTCATTGGAGACATGATGCTGAGTCTAGTCTGCATGGACAGAAAGAGCTAGAAGCCTAGGTAAGATAGGTGTATTTGTAAAAAATATTCCAGGAGGATCAGTGCATCTCGTAACTGAGAATATTGCAACGTCTCTCAGCCTCTGCTGTTGGAATATGGCCGTGGCAGGTGTGGGATATTACCAAGGAAGCCATCCAAAAAACTTACATTTCTCCTGGGAAGGTTTTATACATATCTATGAATAGCAAGCATAACACTGTGAGGTGATTAGCCCGCCTTTAGCAATTTATACGTGTTCCTGCTCCCACGCCATTACCGCTTCCACCCTGTAAAACAGTACAATTTAAGAGACTATCAGAACACAACAATCAGCACTCTAAATTGTTTTATAATCTGAAGATCAGTTAGCTCTGATTTATGAACTAGCTGTGGTTATTTAAGCAAAGAACCTTTTGAAGTTATTCATATCATACTAATCAAAACGTGGCTGAAATGCCGCGAAAATGAATTCTTATCTGACTTGCTTAGCTAAAGGGCCTTAATGCTTATCAATCAGCTTTTATGTTAAATTAGTGGAGCTCACAATCTTGGGGAGCTTCATATATTCATTAACCTTCCACATTTACTATAGTTATCTTTATTCCTAGGTGACTGTGACATTCATTACCTGAATCAAAATAACAACTTCTCGATTTCATGCATTCCCTTGCATTCTTTGTATAACTCGCTATACAACCACGGAAGATTTGCATTCCAGGTGGAAAGAAACGGATGGCAAGAGAGACAGAATTTTTGAAGCAACTCCTACAGTCCCTGACTTGAGATCAGGCTTTTGGGCCAGATCTTTCTCAGTTAGTTATCAGTGTATTCTTGGGCTTTAGTATCAGATAAAGCACGGGCTGAACCGTGGGACCATCCAAATACATCCTTCATGCCAATACCTTCCAGGCATCCATAGGTACTTATTCTGGAAAGCGGTACTGAGAAGTTCAGTACGGGAGGGCTTGGGTATGGCTGTGCATAAGCTAACCCTGGTCATTAATTAATCACATTATAACTACTTATTATTGTAATTCTAATTGCAATTATACTTGATAGCCCCCTTGCAAGTCTTCAATTCAAATAAATGAAAATCTCAAGAAAAAAATAAAAGGAAGTCATTCAATTGTTTTTACTGTTAAGCTAATGAAGTATTCAGAATGGCCAAAAGAATAATGTACGCTCTTGTCAGGAGTCGTAATGCCAGGGATAGCACGGTTAGCAAGGACTAAGGAAGAGAAGTACAACTCAGCAAGGAGTCCGGAGATTTCTGGCGGTTTTTCCTCTCTCTGCCTGTGTTTCATTTGCATGGAAATCTGCTGAAATTAAGCAGAAGCCAACAGAAAATCATCTGCACTTACCAAAATGAAAGACTCTCCCTGGGAATGCGCAAAGGTTCCAAGAACAACTTCAGCCAAAAAGAGCTCAGTCAGTATTTTAAGGAAGGAATAGGCAGCGCCGGTTAGCTGAGAGCTCCTGCCTTGTCTATTGACAGATGTTTAAAAGCACAAGGTTTGGGTTTTGCAAGCGCTCATATCTGAAAGGATGTGATTCTTCACATTATCTGAAATAGCGAACACTTTCTTCTTGAGGTCCCAGCAAAATGAGAAAACAACATTTGCTCTCAAATCCTAGGGGCCCTCCAATATTTGCTTCCGTGTAACCCTTCCAAAGGCCCGCTTGGCGCCTGGGCATCCTTCCTGCCAAAGGCTTGTCAGGGGTTCTCTCGGAGCACTTGCCGTTCATCTGCGCTGTGTGCCCTGCAGACTTCTTTAATTGAAGTTCAGTTTGCACGCTTTGGAAGAATCCCACTAGGATCAAACCTGTGCGGGGGAAAAAATTGAAGAGCAGCTTCTCTGGAAAGTCAAGGGTTTCATTTCACTGGCAGCCTCTGCAGCAAGTGCCCCAGAGGACAAGGAAGGGCAACTGCCTAGGATTTTGAGATCCTGGCCGGAGGCAGCCTTAAATAAATTGGGAGCAACAAACACCATTTAAGAAGACTGGGAGACTTAGACTCTCTGTGTAGTCACACCTGTGAGCAATGGCTGTGCCCATCAGAACCACACCCACAGGGAGCAAGCTGAGAAGAATCTACTCTACACACCAACACTGGCAATCCTTACGTGTCTACTTAACGGGGCTCACGCTAGCGACGTGCTATTGCGTCACCTCAGCAGAACCCCTAGCGTTGCTGTTGACTCTGCTCGGCTTTTCTTTTTCTTTGCAGCTGTCTTACTGGGAAGCATTGAGAAAGCTGGCGCTTCTGCGCTTCTTTCCCGGTTTGTGTAGCTCTTAAATTTCCTCTGCGCCGTGCGTCTTTATTTAATATATCTCCAACTGCACATTCGCCATGCATTTGTTAAATTACTGGAGAGACTTTAGTTGGGCATTGGGGATTAGTTGCACTATTCCCAAATCTCTTTAAATGTACATGGGAACCGTGGGTAGCTTATTTATAACATTGCTACTCTGGGCCTCATTGATGTCTCTTCAGATTCTTAATACGGCATAGTCAAAATTCAATTCCTAGCTTGGTCTGCTCCTGTTTTATCAAGTAGCCTACAGCCATTTTAAGTTAAATACAGTGCATCCACCTGCTAAATTTGGAAAGGAGGAGGATTGGAGAGTTCCCACAAAAGCCCTGTTAAAGCTGCCTACAGAATTTATAATTTCTCCATTCATTGCCCATGGAAAGAATTTACAATGTTACATTTCTATGAAAAAATAGACTATTAAACTATCTTTCTTAATTACAGGATATTAAAATTAAAACTCAAGTATTCCCAAATGAAAAATATTCCTCACCACTGTGGCAGAAGCCTTCAACTTGAATCCTTTCCATGTATATCAAGACATCGATGGTAGAATAAAGCAGCTCTCCACCAACAACACTGGAAGACTTTTTTGATGCCTGTTTCAGTGGGTCTTCTTGTCATCTGATAATCATTAATGTTTCATAAATATATATAGAAATCTGATCAATAGAGTTTTGCTTCTCCCACAGTGGGAAGATGTCACTCAGGCCAGCCCACACCTGGGCTCCCATGAAGCATTGGTACTGGAAATGAGCATGCTCCTTCATCTCCATTCCTAAGGAATACACCCCTGAAGTCTATGCATTCAAATTCAAATGGAATGCGCAGGGCAGTGTCTCTCTAACACACGGGTATTGGGAAGTAGTTCTTGCTAAAGCTCATCCCTCTTAGGGCACCTGTGCGTCAGTCTGCCTTTTCTGGAAGCAATGGGTGTAGGTTTCCCACACACTACACGCCGTAGGAACAGTTTTCCAGACGTGCAAGGCGGAAAGTAGGACATAGAGACTTAGCAACTATGAGCTTCCTCCATCTGACTCACCCTTGTCAGAGAGCTTGCTCTTGATTGGATGCCCTGGACTACTTTGTTTACGGTGTTTATAAAAACAAACAAAAAAAAAAAACAAACAAACAAAAAAAAAAACCTCTCAGCTATGAATTCTTTAAATTATTCTTTTACAGTTTATCCAAATTCTTTACATTGTTACATATTACAAGGCACATAAGGAAGATTCTTAGAGAATACGGGACAGATAACTGCTCTGATTACATGTCAAATGCACATGAATTCCCTTATTTCATTCTAAAGGGGACAGTGACATTAAGAAGATTTGAGCACCCAGTATTTCTATGATAAACCACTAAATATTGTAGATAAATATATCTGAGAGTCACAATATTTGAAAATAATGACTTTTGGTTTGTTCAGTGACATTTTCCTTTTGAATGTAAATTTCCAAACTTCTTCATACTTTTGCAGTCCATGCAGGAAGATACCACTCTCTGGGAGAGTAGAAGTCAGATTCCGAAGCACAGACTAACGGGCACCAACAGCCTTCTCAGCTCCCAGCTGCCTCTCCTAGCCTAGAACCTCTGAAGACGCTCACTGGGTAGAACTGGTACTCCATGGCAGAATTCTGCTTAGCCTGGACTGTGAGGTCCTATGGTGGAAATTTGGTCTTCCCCGCCAACTCTCTATCTGCGGACCTGTTGATTGTTTCAATGAATAGAGCGCTATCCTTGCCCACAGCGAAATTCACCACTAAAGTCTTCATTGCCCGATAATCTGACCTGGCACAAGTTTTTCTACCAAGAATCAGAAAGGTGCTAAAACCCAGTGACTAACAGCTATTCATGTCCTGCACGAAGAGTCTTCAACAAAATAAATATATTCTTAAAATAACAAACAAACAAACAGAAATAAATATCCAAGCTACTCTGTAAGTCCTTTCCTGAAACCTAGGTCTTAAAAATCCCACCCCATCTGCAACTGTACGGTTTTAAGATAAGTAAATTTTCTCTACGTGACTCTTCACATACGACAGACCCAATGAGGAAATAATCCCCACCTTTCTTTTTGACCTAGCAAGCCGGGTCCCGCTTGTCTCCTAAGTCTCCCTCAAGACGCTCTTCGGTCCCTCCGTTCTTAATGCATATTCTGATTGATGCTCGTGGAGGACCAGGGCACCATTGGGAAAGAAGCCTGAATGAAGATAGGAGGAAATAATTTGTCCATTATCTCTTTAATGATTCCCAAGTGGTGCCAGTTCCCTCCAGTCCTGTAAAACCAAGCGGCGCAGATAAAAGCATTTTCCCGCTGATGACGCTACTGCGATATGAAGAATGAATCTCATTGTGGCTGACGGCAAAAGGTTAACAAGGAAATGATTAACTCAAATACAAAAGCTCCTTCCTCTTCCTGTGTCTTCAGAGTCTTCAAACACAGAAGGAAAGGGCTATGCCAGGGATAATGCAAGCACTTGTGATTTATCGTTGTGGAAATTAGGAGAGTTTACTCTAATTTGCCAATGCCGTGTTCTATTTTATTTTTATGAACTTGCAAATTCAACTAAATTGGGGGGGTTGGGGAGGCTGTAACTAAGGTAACAGCTCATAAATCACCGTAATGCAAAGTGGCAACAATAAATTAAATTAAAGGATTAAAAAATGTTCTAATAATGTTTTCCTGTAAAGTATGGCATATAGAATTTTGAGTTAGTATTGTTTCATCTACTTTCAGCTATCAAAACCTGTGCCCAAATACAGAATGATGCGTGTATATTACACATCAGACCACTACTGATCAATCAAGTTGTTTTGTTGTGCAATGTGTGCAGACTATCAGCCTTGAAGTGTGTATTGGATTATTTTGATTACACAAGAAATTCTATCCAGGTCAAGCCAACCATTCAGTATTAACGAAGTAGTAGGTAATTGTATAAGTAATAAGTAATACCTAAGTAATTGTGTGCAAAAGTATCATTTTATATCTTTCAGGAAAGAGAAGTATGTACATAGTAGTTACCTTTAAGAGTAATTTTCCTGTTAAAGTAACTGTCTTGCTCAAAGGGACTGATAGTTCCTGCCAGTCATATAGACTCAAATGCCTTTACAGACAGGAGTAAATGTATTGTATGGGTACAACTGCTTTATTCAATAAAAAATACAGTTCAGTGAAAGTGATGTGGGATTTTTTTTTGTATGCTGTGAATCTGTTTTATTACCACTACAAAGAAGCTGCTTTGGTCCATGACAGGGCAAAATATAGCTAGGCAGGAAAGCAAAGCAAAGGGAAAGGGAAAAAGAAGGCGGAGTCTGGGAGACACCAGCAGCCCCAAGAGAAGCAAGATGTTAGGTAACAAGCCAAGAAGAGCCTCGTGGTAAAATATAGAATGGGTTAATTTATGTTGTGAGAACTAGTTAGTAATACATGAGCCAACAGGCCAAACAGTTTGTAATTAATATTAAGTCTCAGAGTGGTTATTCGGGAACTAGCAGGCCGGAGGGAAACATCCAGTTACAAAGGAGAATTCTTCAAATGAAAACCAGATGAGAATGTGCCTCTTCCAATAAACCAAATTCATTGTGATGTCAGAAGAAGCGTTAGGTGCCTTTTTCAGCACCATTCTTGCCTTTTGAGCCCTGGTCTCTCGTGAGAAGTTGGAACTCATTGATAAAGGTTGTACTGTTGGTCAGAAATCCTGGGTGATCTGCCTGTCTCTGTCTCCCCAGTGCTGTGATTACAGGTGGACTCCTCCACAGCCTGCTACTTAGGGTGGGGCAGCAAACACTTTACTTACCAAGCCATCTCCATCTGTAATTCCCTCTAGCTTGGCTTCCTACCAGCTGGTGTGTGTGATTGAAGGCACCTTTCCCCACATCCGCTCCAACATTTGCTGCATGAATTCTTGACTGAGGTGAGCCATTACCTCAAAGTTGTTTAATTTGCATTCCTTGATGACTATGCATGTTGACCACTTTTGAGAGTAGTATTGGCTGTTTGTGTTTCTTTCTGTTTGCTTGTGAACCTTCTGTTTATTAGACCATGTATTGTTTAGCACTTTTGTTTTCTTGCCTTTCTTTGTATATTCTGGTCTAAACTTCCTTTCTGAAGCATAGTTGGTAAGGTTTTCTCCCATTCTGCGGGCTGTTTGTTCTGCTAATAATTTCTTTTGTGGCATAGGAATTATTTTTTTCAAATTTCATGTAGTCCCATGTATTGGTTCTTGCAGCTAGACCCTGCGATATTGCTGTTCAATGCAGAAACTTCAGGAAGATATTTACCTACATTGATATATTGAATGGGAGTCTCTATAGTCTCCAGCAGTTTCAGCATTTTGAGTTTTAGATTTTGGCCTATGACAGCCATATGAAAATCTGTACGGAGGTTCCTCAAAAAATTAATAAGGTAAATACAAGATATACCACTCCTGTTTGTATAGCTAAATGACTCAATATTCTACCAGAGAGAAACTTGTGCATCAATGTTTACTTATGCTATATTCATAACAGCAAGGATATGCAATCAGTCTAGATGCCATCAACCGAAGAACAAAATGAAAATGTGACATATTTAGACATATTACACAACAGAATTTAAGTCAGCTGTAAAGAAAAGTTAAATTAGGAAAATGAATGAATCTAGAAAGGATATACATTAGTAAAGATCTAAACTCACAAATACAAAAAGCACATGTATTACATTGTACATTGAAGATCCTAGCCTATAGCATGTGGTGTGTGTGTGTGTGTGTGTAAACAGGTGTAAAAGTGAGTAAAATCTAAAAATATGTAAAGGAGATCAAGAGGGTATTATTAAGCAATAAGGAAGAATGGGATAAACACAAGGACACACAAGGCATGAAAGAGGAGAACTGTCTTTTAGGAGAAGCCCAGGAGGTAACCAGAGTCTCAAAGGGTGGGGGACGATTGGGAGAAGAAGAATCAGAAAAACATACTTTTTACTGACAGTGTCAAAATGGTACCTAGCACGTGTACATTATATACGAATTTTAAAAACTAAATGTATATAACATCCCTCTAATGACTTTTCAAGAAACTCATTCTTTATATATCTGCATTGCCAAGTATGTAATCCCCAAAGTGCTGGTTATCCTTGCTTTGTGGGCATGAAATATGAGATTTATATACTTTAGCATACTAAGAACATCAAAGTCCATTCAAGTTTTAAAGGTCTAAGGCAAGCCAATGAGTTGTACATGGAACAATAGATAAGTTTGCAAGAAAGAAGTATAAATAGGTAGGACATTGTTTAGATAATTCTGTGTTTGCCACTTTTCCCATCCTCTTCCATTAATGATGCACACACACCTACACAGACAAGCCAATCTGCCTGTGCATTTATCTTCCCTACTGTTCCTGCCTCACTGCATTTGGATGCATCATCTGGGGTATAATTACCATATAATCTCTTAACAAATTCATGACGGATATTTCAGAAGTAGATTTTCCTTCCAGGTCCTGTCGTCGGAGAGGTTTGATATTAGGTGATTGGTTTGATCTCCAGTATGTTTCTGAAACTTTTACCCACGTTCGAATCATTATTGCAAAAGTGCTCTAAGCGCTGGGACTTGGAAATGGAAGGGAAGCAAGCTTAATGAGTCCTTTTGGGGCTTCTACAAGCAATCAAAAACTTGGAAGGAACAAGAGGCAGAGAAGTGATTGATGGTCCCTGTATACTGTAGTATACAGCCAGCCCACGGAGACTCAACAAGGTGCATTTTTTCAATCTGTACGTTTCCAATTCCTATGTAAATTATATCCCATATACCGTAGCTAGGTGTTTGTAAATATTAATTAATGAGCACCAATGATTGTAAATAATTTGTGTTTCTGTAAAAATAAGTACCTTTTACTGTCCCAGCAAATTCTTATTTAAGATGTAAGGTCTAACTAAAGAGCCATTTTTTTTCTTACTAAGCCTAGTTTTTGCTCTTATTGGATAAAGTTTCATATATTTTGCCATACGCCAGAAACTCTGTCTCAAAGCAACTATAGAAAGCCTTCCCCAAAGCTCTTCTAAATAAGAATTAGAAGTTAAAGCGTCTCCAGATAATGGCTATCCGGGAACAGCAGGAGGGTTCCTACTGAACAGGGAACTTAGAAGAGGCCAGCAACTATTTTCTGAGTGTGTCTTGATTAATTTGGACTTCGGATCCAGAGAACCCAAGTTCATCCCCATATGACAACCGTGAAAGACACAGACTTAAAATGAGATGCGCCACTGAGTAAACATTTCCACCTGAGAGTTAGGCAGTCACTGGCTACTGATTTTTCATGTTCACCAAGTGCCACACATTACCCCACTCTGCTATAATAAACACAGAGAGAGCAGGACAAAGGAAGGAGACACGGGAGACAGCAGTGTTAGAGGGAGCTAATAAAAATAGCAGATGATTTGTAAGCAAACTGGAGACCCAAGATCAGGCCTAGGACACCCATACATCTCCACTCAAAGACAAAGGCCTTCACCTTTCCCTGCATTAAAAATGTTTTCATAGGTCTTTGTACAAAACAGCTTTTAGGTTATTAATATAAGATTCCCTTATAACTTTAGAGGTTACAGAAAGGGGGTTAGTATAATCGTGCATGAATTCTGATATCTATACAGGAATATCTTCTGTTCATACATATATAATACGTTCCCTCTAGTAAAATGAATTTATTACGCCAATGGTCTCAGGTACAAAAATTTCATCTACAAATAAAATAACATTTTTAATCTACAGTATAAAATATTTAGCTTTTATATTTATGGTGACACCGTTAAGAAAACCATCAGGACAGCTTTGTTCCTTATTGCAGGTGGATGAAACTCTTCAGTCTCCCTGCAGTACTCTTTTTAGGAAGAGGAGCACGCTGGTTGCCAGAATGGATGAACTTGAGAGAAAAGTTCCTTCTCTTCAATTTTAGAGTAAAGAATTTGATACAGCATTAAAGTTTCTTTGTCTGAGCTTCCATTGTAAGTAGACTCAGTAAAGATACTGGAGGAGCAAACAGTGTGCACTGATCTCTCAACTGAAAAGAGTTTGACCTCAAAGGCTTTATTGACCATCAGTTGTGTAAAGATACCACATCTTCTTTATCCATCCTTTGGTCAAGGACATTTGGGTTGTTTCCAGTTTCTGGCTATAACAAATAATGCAGCTATGAACATAGTTGAGCAAATGTTCTTGTAGTATGATTGAGCATCCTTTGGATGTAAACCCAAAAGTGGTATTTCTGGGTCTTGAGGAAGGTTGTTTCCTAATTTTCTGAGAAATCACCATACTGATTTCCAAAGCAGCTATACCAATTTGCACTCTAACCAGCAACAGAGGAGTGTTTTCTTTACCCCAAATCCTCTCCAGCATAAGTTGTCATCAGTGTTTTTGATGTTGGCCAGTCTTATGGGTGTAAGATGGAATCTCAGAGTTGTTTTGATTTGCATTTTTCTGATGGCTAAGGATGTTGAGCATTTCCTTAAGTGTCTTTCAGCCATTTTAGGTTCATCTGTTGTGAGTTCTCTGTTTAGGTCTGTACTGAATTTTTCATTGAATTATTTTTCTTTTGATGACTAATTTCTTAAGTTCTTTGTATATTTTGGAGATCAGCCCTCTGGCCAATGTGAGGTTGTTAGAATGCTTTTTCCATTCTGTAGGCTGCTGTTTTGTCTTGTTGACCATGTCTTTTGCTTTACAGAAACTTCTTAGTTTCAGAGGGTTCCATTTATTGTTACTCTCAGCGTCTGTGCTACTGGGGTTATATTTAGGAAGTTGTCTCCTGTACCAGTACATTCACGTGTACATGCCACTTTCTCTTCTGTGAGGTTCAATGTGGTTGGTTTCATGTTGAGGTCTTTGATCCATTTGGACTTGAGTTTTGTTGCTTGGTGATAAACATGAATCTATTTTCATTCTTCTACATGTTGACATCCAGTTATGCCAGCACCATTTGTTGAATATGCTTTTTTTCCACTTTATATTTTTTGCTTCTTTCTCAAAATTCAGGTGTTCATAGGTATGTGGGTTAATATCAGGATCTTCAATTCTATTCCATTGGTCCACATGTCTGTTTTTATGCCAATACCAATCTGTTTTTATTATTATTGCTCTAGAGTTTGAATTCAGAGATTGTAATGCCTCCAAAAGTTCCCTTATTTTACAAAATTGTTTTAGCTATCCTGAGTTTTTCACCTTTCCATATGAAGTTGAGTGTTGTTCTTTCAAGGTCTGTGAAGAATTTTGCTAGGATTTTGATGGGCATTGCATTGAATCTGTAGATTGCTTTTTGGTAAGATTGCAATTTCTACTATACAGTGGAAAAAGATAATGACAGATTGAAATTTGCAGACAAACGGATGGATGGATCTATAAAACATCATATTGGCTGGTGCAACTCAGACCCAGAAAGACAAATCTAATACTTACTCACTCACAAGTGGCTTTAGACATAAAGCAAAGAAAAGCCAGCCTACAATTTACAACCCCAGAGAACCTAGACAGCAAAGAGGACACTAAGAGACATACATGCATCTAATCTACAAGGAAAGCAGTAAAAGCCAAGATCCCCTAAGTAAATTGGGAGCATGGGCATCATGGGAAAGGGTAGAAGGGGTGGGGCGAAGAAGGGAGAGGAGTGTAGAAAAATATATAGTTCAAAAATACTAAAGAAAACGAGACAACAAAGAAGACCCTCAGAGAAATGCAAGGATCCATCTAGGAAGGATAAAAAGACAAGATCTCCTGAGTAAATTGGAAGTATGGGTGCAAAAGGGAAGAAGAGTAGGGGAAAATGTATGGCTCAATTAAAAACGATAGTCTTTTTTAAAAAAAAAAATCCCTAACTGTTATGGATTATAAACTGAAACCTGGAGTTTATCACATTCAAATTTATAAAAAAAATCTAAAGCACTCCTCAGAAAGATGAGCTCTGTAATAAAGCAGGAACTAAACTTTCAGGATATCACATTCTACCAAAGCCTGAAAACAAAGACTGCCAACTCTGTAGATAACCAGACAACATATCAAAAAAAGTACTTAAGTAATTCAATAATTGTGACCTACTGGGAATTGTTTATCACGAACATAAATGGTTTTTTATTAAAAATTCTGCTTTGCTTTTGTGATTTCTAGAACTTCTAAGTGACATTTGGCTCTTTCAGATTTGTATTCTGACTTGTAACATTGCCTGCATCTTATAAGTAATTACTGCGTTTGCCCATCACCAAACCCAGAAAAATGCTAAAAGACTCACGTGTGCACAATCAGACTTCTTCATCGTGAAGAACAAGGAGGGAAAGAGAGGGAGAGAGGGGTTGGGGGGAGGGGACAGAAGGAGTGTCCCAACAGTTCCAAATAAAAGACAGAAATAATAAATGATCAAAAGGGAAAAGCAAAGGTTCTCTATTATTTTCAAATTTTTGAAGTAAGAATGAATATCAAAACGCTGGGCAGTGGTGGCGCACGCCTTTCATCTCGGCATTCCAGAGACAGAGGCAGGCGGATCTCTGACTTCCAGGCCAGCCTGGTCTACAGAGCAAGTTTCAGGACTGCTAGAACTATACAGAGAAACCCTATCTAGAAAAATATGATAAAAAAGGAATGAATAACTAAAATTTCCAGTAAACAAAGCAAGTTTTGTTACTAGCAAGAACTTACATATTAATCATTATTTGAGACTTATAATTAAAATAGTCATTTGTTTTAGTTGTAGTCAATGTAATACTGCATTCATTTACTCACCCTGTGTTCTGTGAAACCATGTTTTTCCACATAGCAAAACTCAAACTTGTTGAACATTTTTTGTTTTAATTATTTTCCAATGCCTAATTATGATACAAATGTAAAGCCAAACTATCTCACTTTATATAATTTTATATTATTAAAAATAAAATGACATGATAATATCTAAAAAATGCATCTAAAAGTTTTGAGCAATTATTTGATAAAATCTAACAGACTTTCAATTTAGTATTTGGAAATTACTTTCTATAAAATCAGGTCATAATTATCAGAAGCCAAGAATAATTGAAACCAAATTGGATTTTGTCCTTCCCCAAGTATTCTCGTTGTTGTAATTAGCACTCTCTCAAGCATTCAAAAACTCTAGGTCTGTATAGTAAATTAGTAGGCTAATGAGTTGGGTCTCTTCCTAAATTCTACAATACTAAAGACAGATAAACACAAACATCATGTAAATTATAGATGCACACAACACATTCATACACATACATGATAAATATCTACATATGTAAAGTATGATCTGGACTCATTTATGGGAAGAAGAATTATCTTAATAAATATTATTAATACTATATATTATTATTAATGTACATTTTAAAATAATGTTTAGATCTCAAAAATCATATATTGTTTTTATATAATTATAACCAGGACCAGTTAGAAAGTATTGAGAACTTAACTTAAATAACTGGATTATTTTACAAAAACTGCATGAAATCTTATTTGAATGTTTTATATTCATTCTTTTTCCCACCCGATTATTAATGTCCTCACACATTAACATAAACCAGATTGCCTTTCCCCTCACTTTGTTCCATTCCCTATATATCCCACACATATTAACATACATAACACCGTAGTGTCTTTCCCCTCATCTGCGCTACAAACCCCACCCCCCATACGGAAGCTGGGTTACCACACCCCAACTGAGGCAAGGATAGCACAGCACTCCAACCCAGTGTCTGCGCTTCTCTTGGGACCCCAGGGTTTATTGTGGCTACATAACTACAGTGCTCACTAATTCATAGTGTCTTCAGCTAGTGTGTAAGACTCAAAATCAAATGCACAGTGTTCTCCACTCCCTTCTCTTTCAACACCATATTCATGCGCTCCCCTCTTGGTGTACAACCCACAAGTCAGGTGAGCATACCTTGCTTCCTTTGAGAAATTTTTCACCATGATGCCCAGACTTATGTCTATCGGAGAGACACACAAGTTCAAATTCCAATGTTTTATTTCAAATATGGAAATAAATATGGAAACAAATATGCTCTATTCATGTCCTGAACCTTGGTGATTATACCCAATGTCAACATAATAGATACCCAGATCTTTGCTCTGGTGGTTGCAGTATTTTCCTTTGAATGTAAAAAAAAATTTTCTCTGCAGTCCAGAGCCAATCAAGGAGACCCAACCTTTAAAATGACACAATGTTGTAACTGATAGAAAATAGGCACAAGAGAAAAACATAGAAGCTTATTTTATAAGCTGGACCCACATAGCATCGCACTTACTTCAAGTCTTATGTAAGTCCTTAAAGATGACTCAAATACATGGCTCAAAGACCATAGGCTTCATGTGGAAATATACTATTTTAGTAAACTTGGATAAATATTTGTAACTCACTGTCAAGCCTGTGAATTATAATACATATAATTACATGCAATGATAAATAATATTTATATTAAACCTAGAGGTTACTCAGAATAAGAATTTCAATTTTAAAAATCAAGAGTATGACATACAAAATAGATAATTAACCAAATATTTTTTTAAATCACCAATAATTATTAGTTTTTTTGCTATCTCCTAGCCTTTTCTTTGCTAAGTTTCTGGCCTATTACAGGAGTCAATCATTTAATTTCCCAATCAAATAGTTAAAATCATCATAACTGTTTCAAAGAAGATAGTTAAGCCACAGTAAGGAGAATATACAAGGTCTAGACAAGGCTTCAAGAAAGGCTTTCTTGCATGAATATGATTGGTTGTGAGAGTTATTTAGTTAAAGGAAAGCAGTCTCCAGTAAAGGGCTTGTGCTAACATGGGGTCCTGGAAAGGGCCATCACGTGATCATGTATTGATATAAGCAGCAACTAGGAGAAGATTCATTGCAAGAGTTTGCAGAAGTCAAGACACACACTTTTAAGTTTGCAAACAATATTCAAGACAGTGGTCTCTATTGTAATGCCGGTATTGGAATCTCAGCAATTTTAAGCAGAAAAACCTGTATTATAGATGGATACCTTTAAAGAAAAAAGCACCGTACTATATGGAGTGCAAAGAGACCCTCAAAATTCAGCCACAGGAGTTCGTACAAGTGTTCTCTCGATTGAAATCTGAGAAGCGGGTAGAACAAGATTTTCCACAGAGAAGAAAAGCAATTTTAAAATGCAATGATTTTTCAGGATGAACAAGGGGCCAGAATGTCTCTTCCCTCTCAAGGGTGGTCCTATCAACCATGTCAGCACCAGTCACTTGAAATGTTAAATATTAAAAAGAGCAGGGATGGAGGAGGGAAAGAGACCAAAGATTTGTTTTAGGAATTGCTAGGCTTGGCTGCCGTTGTGACCACCCATATTTGGAGTAAACAAATCTGTAGTAAAGCACGTCTGGTCTGGAGATATAAACACAAGAGTCAGAAGCCTGGGGCAAGCTTCACTGATCTCTGCAGAGACTACTGGGCATCTGCACTCAAAAGCCGGCGATGGAAGCTAAGAGCGAGCAGTCAACAGAGACCACTGGAGACAGAGAAAAGCATTTATGGTGTTGAGAGGCATGGAAGAAATTGTTTGAATGAACAAAATGCTCACTGTCTATAATGGAATGCTAAATAGGCTGCTGGAACCAGCTCTTTAGGGTCTGCCCACATTCTGCCAAAGGAGAAAATAAACCCTCCTAAATGACACACAAAAGAGGAATGTACACACAAAGCCAGGCTGAAGGAAACAATGCAGAAACACATCAGCTGTGTCCATACAAATTTTAAAGACTATGAAATGCTATTTGTTTGCATCCAAATGAGCAAAAGGCAAATATTGGCAAGGTTGCAAGAAAACTAATTAAGAGTTTTTTTAAAAAATAAACTGGTACAATAATTTAAAGAACAATTAGCCATACATATTAAAAGCCTGAAAATATTTTGATGTTCGTTGGCAGGATAGTCAACTGGTGCAGGGAGAACATTTAAAATCCACGAAGGGAGATGCCTAAAATATATTTATTAGAGACTAATTTGTATAATATTCAAATCAAAGTCCTAACATGTGTACTACAAGTGGCTGCTTCTTCCTGAAGAGCAAACCGAGACCCAGAAAGGCTATGGAGCTCCCCTAGACCAGCCTGTTAGTAAGCTGGAGGCCCAAAAAGGCTATGGAATGCTTCTCATCAAGCCTGTCAGTAAGCTGGTGGACAAGTCTTACAACCCAACAGGATGAACCGAGAGCACACGCATTGCATCAACACGTCACGTGATTACATGCTACTAAATTGTTTTTTTTTTTCTTTTTTTCCTCTTCTTTCTATTGGAATTTGTGCTTCATGCTTCCTTTGGCAGCTTTTCAAGGGTCTTTCAGATATATTCTGTATCATATGCATCTCCTAACTTTTAAACTGTCTGGAACACAGCATATGTTGAATATTTTTGCTGAGTGAACAAGTGGATGAACTCATGAATCTTAAAAAAAAAAAAGCATCCATGAAAATGATCCACTAGCCATTAGCGTATAAATTGATTTGTGGTCTTTGGAGGTTGACTTGAAGAAGTATAATCACATGGGTGTTTTTCCAGGGATTGGGACATGGCCATGAAGGAAATAGTGAGACCCAAACACTTTCCCTTTGTGATTCCTATTTTATAATCATGAAGTGAGTAGACTTTGCTCTGTCACAAGCTCTGATCATAAAATCTTGACCTACTATGGGCCATGAAGCATTTGATTCCACTGACCATGGACTGAAACCTCTAGACCATGCGCCCAAATAATCTTGCCCCTGAGTAAACTTAGTATCTCAATTGTTACAATGACAATCTGACTAACGTGTGGACAAATGTTGTTGGAAAGTTATTTCATGTTTTTTTTTTGTTGTTGTTGCTTTGTTTTTCTTTGTAGTCATTTTGTCCTGGTTTTTCTCTGACAGCAACTAAAAGAATTTTTGTCAAACATTGGTTGATGGGTGAGGCAAAAGGATGGAGACCTTTAAAACAGTCCCTGGTCAGTCAACAAGATGACAGAGGAGCAAGGAACCTATCTCGATAAGCGGGCACATGAAAAACATCCTTCAGAAACTTCAGCAAGTGACAACTTATTTACAATGGCTTCTCCATGCTGTAGAAGTGTAACTGGGGTAAGACTTAGCTCTCCAGTCCTTTGTAACACTTGCTTTTTCTTTCAAAGAAAAACCATAATCATTGAAATAAAACTAGAAAACATTTTGGATACCATATAACTCTCCTCTATTTTCTTCAATAAAATCTTCCACAAATGTGTTTTCCAAATTTGTAAAGGATATTATGTTTCTCCAGTTGTTTCCATAGCTATGGGTCCATTTAGGACCTTAACATTCCTACTGGAATGAATCATCATAAATTGACTATCTGGGTCAAATTCTACTTTCCACACCACCTCTGTCCTACTACCTCAGTGAATTTTGCCTTAAAAATGTTTTTAATGTACCTTCCCTTTGGAAGCTCTTGGTAAGCTTGGCACAGCTGTGCATAGATATTAATATTTTCCTAGTATTCAGAAAGATGAGATAGGAGGTCTATGGTTTCAAAACCAGCTTGTACTAGATAGCAAGACCTTGTTTCAGTGAAACAAAGGAAACAAAGCTTCTGATAGATGTACAGTAAGTCTTAAACTCTTTATAACATTTTCTATAATCCAGCATCACTTGGATCACTGGTGACATTATAGCCTATAATAGTACATACATGCACACTGTAAGAAAAGTTTCTAACATTAGGTGATATCAGTGCAATGTTCACTTAGGCGGAATTCATAGATAGAGTCTGAGGAAGGATAGAAAACTTCCTATGTTCTAGCATCGTCTAGGTATGTACCATCATTCCCTCTTAATAGATGTTCTTCCCTCTTAAGATTTTGTAAAAAAGAAATGTCTACTCAGGGATAGAAATAGATAGGGTCAGACTGTTTTTCTCTTTAGCAAAGTAGGTGGCTTGCTTAACTGTGGAACAACATAGAACTCATTCCTTTCCTCATTGGCAGAAACTCTCACATGCTAACGTGTACTTGGAGATTCCAAGGAGGCAATTCAAAATACTTTTCACTACTTTATAGGCACAAAATACTGTGTTCTCATATCACTGTTTAATATCTCGCTGACTCACCAATAACAGAATTTGGCAAATGCTTAGATATACCTTACTCACACTATAATTCAAAGTACTTTCCCGAAAATGAGGCTGAGTGATAGCTGGAGGGATAAATAAACACAATAAAGCAGCTAAGACAAAACATAAGGCCCCAGAATCATTTGAGTTCCACACAAACAGAGGCATTGGTTTCAAAAGGAAGTGGAGCTCATGACTCCAAGACTAGGAAAAGGGGAAGGCGTGTCCAATACCTAATTTTAAGCACCACTTACTTGTGCACTCCTCCCTTCAAGTCCATATAAGGCTGATATGAAACTTAATTATCAATTGGATATCTTTAGAATAGACGCACATGTTAAGATGAAGTACTGACTATTGATCCCAGATTACACAGAGAACTTTTGACATGCTAAAAAAAATAGATACGATAAGCACCAATGTAAGAACTATAGTTCTAAACTACACCTGCCACCCACAAAATGACAGTGGATCTTATAAGACTAACGTACTAATACTTAGAGGTAAATGTAAAATCATTCTGGAAAATTTCTGTCAGAGTGGTATGTCCTACATTTCTTAAATATTTTGTTTATTGGTGTCTGTATCATTTACACCAATAAGTAAGCTTACAATTTCGAGAGTAAACATACCAAAAAATTAATTTATATTCAAACATCATTGAGATCAGCCTCATGGCTTTGCAAACTTTAATATTTGCATATTAAACCTAAGCAGCAAAGAAGTGGATGGATATAGCATGACGATGCACTGTTTGTTTTATTGATGATCTAAAAAAAATACTAACACGAACATTTGGAGCATATATTTAATTATGTCCACAAAACAATTCTATGCTTAACGCTACAGAAGAACTAATGGCTCCTGTAACATCATTGTTAGCAAAAATTCAAGCAGAGTATTTAAAACTAAAGCACCAAACTCACTACCTTAAAACAACCGGAATAAATCCAGGCAAGTTTCAGAAACAGCTCAGTTCTCATCGTCTTCTTCATTGCTCTCAAATGGCAATATTTTGGTTAGAGTTGACAGTGAGTTAGTCATGGTAACTGTTAACAAATACCTTTTGACCCATATTTCATTTTTTACAAAAATAAATGAGGGTGGGTTGTGGAAACTGGCGACTCATAGAAACAGGTATACGTTAGAAACTGTATTTGCATTTGAAAATTACTTTGAAGAAACTATAACAGAGTGTCTATGATTTTCCCCCTGCCATTATAGACGTCCTTAGAGTGTGGCCAGTTTGGATTTTCTTAGCCTATCAATAACTCTCTGCACATTTCTTTCTTGACTCCACAGCAGAGTGGAAACGAGCTGTACAATGCGCCAAACCACTGCAACAGGAAATGGTTCCAATTAAGCACCACTCTGAAAATGATGCTGTGAGCTTCGTATTGTCATCTGCTTTGAGAAATAGTTGGTTATGAAGAAGCCTGAAAAGCGCTGGGAGGTTGTCCTTGTACGCACAGCCCTGTATCACAGCAGCTGGCTGAGAGCTCTTTCATTTTCTGCTCCTATTAACTTTACTTCTTTCTGTGCAGTTTATGAAATTGTCCCTTGTTTGCTTACAATCGTGTCATTTGTATTAGAGAAAAATCTTGGAAGGATAACAAAAGCTGTTCTGTGACAATCTCTGGAGCCCACGTGGGGCAGTACTAGAGATTTCTGAGCATCAAAAGCTCTGTTTGTCTCATGTTCATTCAGGGACTCTACCTCTTGTAATGGTGTAAGAAAGAAGAAATTCTGTAATAAAATAAAATACAAAGCCGGGGGTGCAGGATACATAATGGGTAAGAGCACTTCCTGCATAAACACGATGACCTGAGTTCACATGTCCAGAACTCAATGTCTTGTGCCCACATAAGTAGTAATCTCAGTGTTGGAGAGCAGGGACAGGAGGTTCATTTGGCTTTGCTGGCCTCTGACCCAGCTCCAGGTTCACGGAGAGACCTTATCTCAAGGGAATAAAGCAGAGTGTTAGATCAGGACAAATGACATCTTCTCTGGTCTCTACATGCACACACACAACCCCACACAGCACATACAACACATACATTACAGGCACTGGGTCAGGCATGCACAACACATACAGCACACACCACAGGCACTGGGTCAGATGTTGATGAGAACTGTATGGAAAGAAAGGAGAAAAGGCAATTGTCGATGATAGGCATGTACTCTTTCATCTTAGATGATTAAAAAAAAAAGTCTTGTGGCAGATAAAGATATTTTAAAAGGAGAAACATAATAAAAGTTTAAAACCGGTTATAGCAGAGACCAAGATATATAAGCTTCTTTCAAAAGGCAGCCTTCTCATCTTAGACAGCGTGAAGAGGTATGGAGTATGTTTAATTAATTTATTAAAATACATGCAGAAAGGAAAGTACTATATAATCCCTCTACATATGAAATAGAAAAGAGGTAAGTCCAGAAAAGAGAGTAGAAAGTTTGATGAGGCCTAGCATGGAGTATAGACCAAAGACTGAAAACTTTCAGTCAGACAGAGATTTAAGATATCTACTGTGTATCTTAATGTATCTTAATTAATAATACATTGTATTCTTGAAAATATCAAAAAGATATTCTTAAAAATATTTTAATAGAACTTATTCTACATAGATATCACTTCCATGATGTGCTGATACTAATTTTGTCCAATATATAGTTTAGAATAGAATTTTAACATAAACAATTGTGTTTCCTTCAGAAAAAAATATGTCCCAAGCCCTTGGAATAGCCCAGTACCTTTCTAATGTACTTGTTTCTACGATACAAATGGTGACTATGTGAGACAATACACAAGTTAATTGATTCAATTGGTCGTTGCAGAATCCATCAATATTTTAACAATAGTCTATATAAGCATAAATTAAGTTTTAGTCATTATTTGCAATATGTGTGAAATATTTTGAGGCTAAGAAAGAAATACTTAGGAAAACACAGAAATATACAGGGAAGAGGATCACATGACTATCAAAGCAAATTTTGGAGCAATCCCTCCACAAATTACTCCGAAATTATCAGGAACACCAGACATGTGCAGAGTCAACAAAGGCTCTTGATCAGCATCAGAAGAAGCATGACTCTACTGATACCCCATGGGGGGGGGGGAGGAAGGGGAGGGAGGTGATAATTGAGCAATCAGTTGAATTTCTTAAACATATTTATAAACAAAAAAGAAAATACATTGAAATATTATGAAGGTTTTATTCATAAAGCAGCCTTATACTTTGAAATTTTCACTTTGAAACACTTTATTCTTGGGTGTTTTTTTGTATTTGTACTGAGATAATTTCAGAAAAAATCATCTGTCTGCGTATCTATAAATATCTGTAGGTGAGAAAATATCATAAACAAAAGGAAAAGTTTCTTTATATTAAGCCCACCCCTTAGTGTGAAATGAAGTCTATCAGAAGATAAAAATTAAAATATCCATCAACTACATTTTGCAGTCAGGTATTTGAAGCATTTATTGTTTTTGAAGTAAAAGTATTAAAATAAACAAAACTGCCATTTTTAAGTTCTCAGGTTGCTGGGTTTCATTTTCTTTGGAGCAAAAATTGTAACTCATTTCTTTATTTCTGAGAAGGAGGTCTTTTCACTTCTGGACACAACACCTCTACCCCCATCACACTGAAAATTAAACTAACTCACAGCACAGAATCAGGGCACATTTGCTGTACTTCCAAAGCTCACTTGTATTCATCTACAGAGATGGAGACTTGCAGGACTTGCCGCAGCCTATCCATGGGAAAGGAACTCTTGGAACCAAGGAAACATTGGGGTTCTTTCCTTATTTTCCAATTTACCATGTTAGAAAATACTATAAAAAGTGACCACTTTGGGTCATTTTTTTATCAGGAGAAAGCAAACTCATTTCTGAATATTTACTCCCTCTAAGAAAGAAACTGAGTAAAACTATTGTGATTGAAGAGGGAAAAGCAACCAATCATCAGGCTTGTTCACAACTGAATGAGCAACAACCACCTCAAGTGGGGGACTTTAATCCAACGAACAGTAAGAAAAAGAAAAGAAAAATTCTCGAGATTCCTAGTGCACAAGGCTGAAATTCCTTTCACGAAACTTGTAACTTTAGATTGCTCAAGGTCAATTCATATCTTCTGCAGATTGAAACATTCCTTCAGAGAGAGAGAGAGGAAGATCCCGTAAAGCTAATTAAATGCACAAGAAAGTAGTAAGACTCAGGAAGCATCTCCACAAGGTTATATGAATAATAAATAGTTGCTGAGTGAGAAAAGGGTGAGGAAGCTTTAGTACCTGTCCACCCACGCTAGAGTAGGCATATACATTCTGTGGCTGTCCAAGTCACTTTTGTTCTTGTCAATAATCACAGTAAACTCATTGGTTCACCAAGCTAGAGTTGGGTGGAATCATTTCATTGACTTGTTATTCCACTGTCTAGAGTAAGTAGACATGGAGTCTCCAGGAGTGATACAACATACTAGGACGTAAATATGGCTTCACAAAACTAAGGTGAGTTAAGGGAAGAGCAGTCACATGGTTCCAATGCCACAGTAGGTTGCTCTCCTGTGAATTATTGACCAGGAGACTCTAGAGACAACACAAAACAGCGAGGTTATTGTCACTACGTGTGGCTGAATGACAGACTAAATGGTAAAGTAAGACCCTGAGGCCAACGATAGCATATTTTGGTTTAAGAACATGCTGCAATCCCGGTGAAACTGATCGGGAAGCTTCTTTCCTAAAAGACTAGCTTTTAGGGTGCTAGAATATTCTATTAGACTTCACGGGGTGAACTGTTACCAATAGTGGTACTCATTTGAGAGCCCGGTGTGACACACTGCCACTATGCTAGGCAAGATATGCCTCCAGGGCAAACGAGGCATGGCTACATGCATGGCAAGGTGCAACCAACTACTTTCTGTCAAGGCAGTTTCTTTATTCAATCAACGAAAGCTAACACAAATACAGAAGGACCTCCTACACCAGGGTTTCACGCTGAATTTTATACTTTCAGTACAGAATATATCTCATGTACTAATTCCCCACCAAAAAGGAAAATATGCATGACAAAGTTAAAATTATATAACACAATTAGCTTTATACCTTTTTTTCATAACTTGGTCTATTGCCTGCATTCAGTCTTTCCTCATCATTTAATAGGAAGCCTCTCTTATTCTCTTTTCTATGTGTTATACTGTAGCCACGTGTACATTTGTTTACACATATACATATATTATTGACCAGATTCCAAATATAAAGAACATACAAGCTTTTTTCATTAGATATTTTTTGACATTATACAATATTGAATGTTCTAACTTCACCATTTTCCTGCATGTTTTTTTTTAAATTTTCTACTTACATACTTATTCGTTATTTATTTATTATCTATTTTTTAAAAAAAAACTATCTCTTCTTATTTTACATACCAATCCCTGTTCCCACTCTGCTTCCCCTACCTTCCCCCCCAACCTTACCCTATCAGGAGAGGGTAAGGCTTCTCATACAAATATACATACACATATATTTTCTTATGAGTGTATGTGACACTTTTGCTTTATAACACTCTCAAATTCAATACTAGTAAAAAGAATTTTTTTCTGTAGAAAAAAAATACCATTTATTGATACTGTGTCATTGACAGCCATTCTTCTGAATGCTCTAACAGCTTAAAATACATTTTAAAATATTTTTAGCTGGGCGGTGGTGGCGCACGCCTTTAATCCCAGCACTCGGGAGGCAGAGGCAGGCGGATCTCTGTGAGTTCGAGACCAGCCTGGTCTACAAGAGCTAGTTCCAGGACAGGCTCCAAAACCACAGAGAAACCCTGTCTCGAAAAACCAAAAAAAAAAAAAAAAATATTTTTAAACTACCTATATTATGTAGTAGTTTCTGTTTCTCCTTTATGAAGAGAACTAAGCCACAGAGGCAAGTACCAAGATGGCCACAGATCTGATGTAAGAAAGACCTAGAGATATAATCAGACCAGCATATGAAACAGAATGGTCAATTGTTGCTGAGCATCTTGCTTTCAAGTTATGAAACATATCCTTGATAAAAATAAATACGATTAAGATAAAGCCCTAGAAGTTTACAGAGAAAAATTGGAAAATACCTTGTGTCTGGCCAGTGTTAAGAGAAAATGGAGGTGGTGATTTTAGTGTTTGGAATAAAGTGTGGCATGAGATACCTGGAGGCTAATGTTAAAACAATCAGCTAATCATGTCACTGTAATTGCCTCTCCAAGCCATTCCTAGATACCATTTATTGCCTGAATGATTTTACAATGTTGACGAAATTATTTTATCAATATTTGCAAACTTCCATGCTTTCAGAAAGGAGGTCAGCAACAGGAGTATTATTGGTTGTATGCCTTTTTAGATACTAAAGCAAGGGGAATCTATAAAACAAAACCATCGATTGGAATTTTTTACAATGCTCCAGATCTATGTATGTACCCATTGCACACAATATGAGAGCCTAGCAATGGGTAAAACATGTTTTGTTATATTTTTACACAGTATTGATAAACTGCGACAGAATTTACCTGAGCAAAGTCATTATCAAATTGATCATCAAGACTCCTGCAGCCACAGTTTTAACTGCCCCAGAAGGGACACATATCCCGCTCTTCTGCCCACAGGAGAGATGGCAGGTACTTACTAACTGACTGTAATATCAGAGGTTGAGCGGAGCTGTGGGATTTATGCCTGCAGATGTAAGGCTGGTTCTCATGGTTTGTAACACAGATACATCGTTCCCGCAAGCAAAATCTGTAGTCCATTCAGATCATAAATAAATAAATAAATAAATAAATAAATCCACCAGTATCGTGACAGCATAGATTACTCCAGAATAGGAAAGTCTACACAGGTAGAGCATTTCTACTTTGGGTTTAGATTGCAGTGATAATGTTTCTTTAAGAGTAATTATTATGAACCACCAAAGTTAGAGTTTATAAAGCAGAGTAGATTCAAAGAGACACAACAGAGCACAGATGTGAGGAAAGATAAACATGTCTTTGTCAAATTCTATCTGATTCGGAAGCTTTGGATGTCACACTGTTCGTAGTCAAAGGATGTAATCTATAGGTCTGTAAGTGGAAGGATTAAAAGAGTTAAAAATTAAATCTAAAATGAGCTTATTAATTACTTCTCTAACATCAAAGTATTTCTTTTGTAAATGAAGTTTTAAAATGTCTTATGAGGTACACCCACAATTTTATCAGTGAGGAAGGGGTGATGATAAGATTAGGAATTAAAGATCACAAAGTTTGAGATACTTGCTTGATCTAAAGTGTGAGGTTTTTTGTTTGGTTTTTGCCTGGTTTTTGTTGCTATTGTTTTTAGTTGTTTGGGGACAGACCCTTGCTGAGTATCTCTGTTTGGCCTGGAGCTTGGAATCTTCCTCCTGCCTCTGCCTTCCCTCTTGAAAGCTAAGGGTTAATTATACCCATTACCTTTTGCTGTTTTAATACTCTGGTTTGCCCCATTTCTCTGAAAATAAAGTGTAGTTCTTCTGCAGGCTACCTTGATGTGACGTGATCAGTTCTGCGAAATTCTAGGCTCTCGTTAAAACTGAAAATGTAAATGAAAAATGTAAAGCAGAAGTCATGAAGTTCTTTCTTTTTCATGCTTGTTTTGGGAGCACAGGAGACATACTCTGACCTGTAATCTGAAATATGTGTTAATAAGCATGTGTGTAAGTACACCGAAGTTGTTTAGTTCCTTTTTAGTAAGGATCTAATGGGGCATTCCAGGAATGGTTGTCTCCTTATTTTAAGGCTCTTAAACTATTTACAGAAGTCTTACTTTACACTTTATCTGCTAAAGCTAATTGCATCTATAAACATTGCAGAAGGCTTGCATTAAAACTTTGATTACCTCTAGTAGACTTTACATGTTGTAAACTGTCTCCCTTCCGCATCACCCTTGAAACATTGAAAGCTCAATGCTCCTCCAATGTTGATACTTTGTCTGTACAACTTTCTTTGAACAGTCATATCTCATTGTTAAAAAAATTCTACCTGGCCCCAGAAAGTCTTAGCCTAACTGGCGCCCACTGAATACACTATCTTCCTTATCAACAATGGTCCTTCCTGGATTACTTTAGTATCTCTGGCCTAACATGTTTCATAGAGGATTTCAGTGGCAATTCACCTCAGTCACTGCAGGTCTTCTAATATGGGCTACACTTCCTAGAAAGAATGGATTACTGCAACATAGAAATTTTAAAGAACAAGAATGAACTCCATTAATTAATAATCATGAATTAATATATCACCTATAAAAAACTTACTTAAGCTGTACAGTGGTGGTTCATGCCTTTAGTCCCAGCACTTGGGAAGCAGAGGCAGGTGACTCACATAGAGTTTGAGGCCAACCTGATCTACTAAGCAAGTTCCAGGGCAGCCAGGACTGTTACACAGAGAAACCCTGTCTTGAAACCCCCCCCCAAAATCTTAATTAAAATTTGAAAAAGACAAAAATGGCAAAATTATCAAACACAAAAATGACAACTTGAATTTATCAGTTTGGACACTTGTTATTTCATTTTGGATATATATATATATATATATATATATATATATATATATATATATAATGAAATTTAAAGATTATAAAAGCCAAACATTAATGATGCTCTAATATGAACAAATTTCTATAAAATGTATACATACTACCTCTATTAAAATGAATCTGTTGCTTTAGCATCTGGTAATTGTACCGAATCCTGGCATTGCTTGTACATTTTCACACATGCCCATAACAAACGTTGATCATATTCATTCCCAACATCCCTTCTCCTCACCACTCTCTTCTTGAACAATCCTCCTTCTATTTTCCTGACTTGTTTTCAAAGAGCACACTTAAATCTTATAGAATTAAAATATTGTAATACACAGGAAATACATGATTGCTTTAAATCTCTTAAGTGTATCTGTTTGAAGCACACACACACACGTTTCTCCACCTGAATGAATCAGGAAGCAGTCTGGGAGCTGTGATGTGATGACACTGAGGAGCCTACAAGCACAGTCTAAGACAGTATCTGGACATAAAGACCACTCAGCTGCATCTGCCAAGGTGACTGGTCTTCTAAACATAAAAGGACACTGATTTTGTATAAATCAACATTATTGAAATCATCTCTTGCGTCTGGGTGAAAATCTAACAAATATCTATATGACTGAGGGCCTTTCTGAGACATCATGCATGAGACAGTGGACATGGTAGTTTTCACCCGAGTTTCATAAAAGAAAAGAAAGGCACAACAGAAACAAAAAGAAAGGGTCATGGGAATTCCTCTGGTGCTGAGAAAATTAGGTCATTTTGAAAGGAAGGTTGAGAACCACGCTTCGAAGCTAGTGCTTGGCAAGAAGCAAATAATAACCTAGAGGTTTGGGGCTTCTGCACTGCCCGGCTCTCACAGGGACAATTGCATAAGGACAAGACCCCTACAACTGCATTGCTAATCTTATTCATTTTCTTGGATATGAAACCAGTGAAGTGATCAGGCTCCGAGCAGATCTGTGAGGGCGGTTTCCTAAAAAAATAAACTGAGTGGAAAAGCCCTCCATCCATGTCAGAGACTCGTAGAATAGGCCATTTCTAGACATTATCCAAATGAAGAATGGTCCAAGGGAAGAGCACCGCTGCTTCTGTCTGACCACCTGTCCCTTGTAAATGCATCAGTTTTGCCACTGCTGCTGCTGGTCACTGATTTCAGAGTTCATTGTCGTCAGCCTTCTAATGTGACCGAAGGTCTATGGCTCAGCACCAGATTAGGACTGCAGGGGTATCTAGATTGTGGACTGAGAAGTTTATAGACTACAGGTTCATAGCTTCTCTAGAGTACAGCCAGCACGTAAGTCAAACTCAGTCCCCTCGGTGATATCCATTCAATCACCTCTGCTCCTTTAGAGAACCTGGACTAACACAACCCCTGAGTTCTGGTGGCCCACCTATTGTTTAAACTTGGGAAGTGATAAAACGTTTATTCTTTATTTCTGCGTTTCAAGACACTTGAGTACAATAAGGCACAGCAACAAATTATAGAGCATAAAAGCGAAATTCAAGTTCTTGTGTATATGCACTCAAATAATAACACACAATATTGTCATGCTTGTAATGAGTTTTAAGAGGTTTTCGATATGCCAAACACTTATGAAATGTAATTACTTTCAATTATTGAGGAAATTCAACTATATAATCTATAAACGATATGTAAATCATCATAATTTATGGTTTACCGATCACATCAAAAGTATTTAAATGCTTAAAAACATGCTTAGTAAAATGTCTTTAAAATTGGGCACTATGCATAAATGCATTCTCTTCAACAGCAACAAAGAGGGGCATGTCTACATGAAACGAAGTTCCCAGTTAGGTTTTAAGGTAGGAATCTGTGGGATACCAAGTTAGACTGTTGAAGAGGAAGGGAAGGGCAGATTTATGAACATGGAATTTCTGTGCAACACTGGCATTGAGACAGTAGCCATGCCCAGGTATTCATCAGACCCAAAAGAGCTGGTGCTACATCCCCAAAAGGTAGCATTAAAGCCCTACAACTTCAGCTCAATCTCATGATCTTTTTTCGGGATCTTCTTCTTGACACATTCCTCATATCTGGCACACATGGAGCTAAGTGACTACACCCAACATTCAAAATACCCAAAGCTTGATCTAGGATCCACCTGATGGCAATACACTTACTTCCTGTATAGCCTTGATCAGGCATAAGTCACCTTGAGATTCAAACAACTGTATTTCTAAGGAAACACTTCTATTCAAGATTACTGGGAATGTGTATGTATAGATGAATAAAAGCACCATATTGCAGGGCATAAATATGTGAAAATACTATGTGTCAATAAGAAATTGCAATAGAAAAAAGATTGGCTACTGGCCAATCAACATTTATTTAAAATATAATTGAGAGAATAAAGACCATTGTCCCACAACAAAGTAATGTTTTACCAGCTCATTTTTAGTAACATTATTATTATTATTTATCAATACCAACATACATTACCACAATCTTTTACTTATATTATTTAATTGAATAGAAATATATAATTTATGTTTATTGATATTATTATGACACATTTAAAATATGAATAGACTTTAATAGAGAGACATAACCACAGCAATTTCTAATTTGTATTTGCTAAGTTACTAGAAATTATAGTTATCTTGAAACATCATTAAATAAAATTTATTTAAATAAAATCCCAGTTCTATTAGAATCTACTCAGCATCAGTTTGTTATTATAGTTATGCATTGCTTACAGATGGAGAAACATTCTGAGAAATCAGTCATTAGATTTTCATCATTATGCAAACATCACAGAATCAATTTATACAACGTCTTAATGTACAAGATGTATGAAAAATGCTGTCCACGTCACATCGTTCATTTAAATAGAGAGAAATAAACAGGTTGAGGTAAATATAGAAAGCAGAGTACAATAAATGCATTCACATGGACCATATCCCTGGCAAGTGTCACTTTTGTTATTATAAAGTATTTTGAGATGGACAAGATGGATGTGGCACACCATCAGTGTCCAGGAGGCTAAAACAGAAGGACCACAAGTTTGGGACTAGTCTGGATTACATGGGAAGTTCCAGACCAGCCTGAACTACATATCAAATTCAATGCTGGATTATATAGCAAAGCCTTACACTAAAAACAACAGTGAAAGATTGTGTACTTCCCTAATTGTATATATGCTGGCTTTAGAAATAGACACTAAAATTGGTTCGCAGTAGGATATATAAGTGATAAAGTAACCTGACACATTTTGATACTTGTGATATAGCCAGGCAAGTGGAGTTATTCACTATAATATCAAGGGCACACTGTCACATATCAGTTATGCCATTCATTAAAATAATGCTATCTGAAATATTGCCGTCTTAAATTTGGACCAGAGGTTAGAGTGATAGATATTTTCTACATTTTTATTTTGCCACATAATCCTTAAGCTTTTTAAATAATAGACTAGAATTCTTAGCTATAGTTATTATTCATTATTTTCTTGCAAAAGCTAGAGAATACATGCTATCAGATCACAAAAAGCAATATTCTTGCATCTCTCATTTAGACTGTGCTTTTTCTGCATCTGAATAGAAAATGCCCTAAAGTAATAAGATTTTTCTTTCTGATTAATTCTTCAGGGAACATGGAAGCCTGAAAATCTTTCTCTGCACTTATATAAAAGACCAAATTAAAAAAAAAAGATGTTTAAGATAAAGAACACAATTTACTGTAAAAGAACAACTAAAATTATTCATTTAAAGAGTGAGATAAGATACCTCTGTACCTCTTTTCAAGCTGAGTATTTCTATCTACTTATTCAGTTGTGTGTTGAAGACGAAGCAGGGCTGTATTCCTTCAGCCCTTCTTTAAAGAAGCAAGGGTTTTCATGTCTATCATTTGCAGTCCCTCTTCTAGTCTTTGAGAGCATCCTACAAAGCAGAGTGGCTTGAATTGAGAGGTTGATATGCAAACATGGTTACTCTCATGTCTTCATCCTGCCTACTGAGGTACTTTCTACCAGCATTTCAATATCAAAGTTACATTGCACAACTCTGATTTGACAAAGATAGATTGACAAATGCAAAGATATTATCCTTAAGCTGATGAAATTAAGATTTAAAAGAAAGTAAACATATCTGCAGAGGGAAGAAAGAGGAAAGTAAACATTTGTAAATAGAGATATCTTACTGCCGAATCCATTTCTTGAGGTAGTTTTTAGTTCATGTGTGCAATCTATATTGCTGTATGCTGATACAATTTCATGTGAGAAATAGGCAGGAATGGTAAGAACAGTTCTTCATAGCTTCTCCCATACTCAGAAGTGACTTTTACAATGTGTTCACATTGCTATAGCCCTTCATCCTTTCCTGTTCTTCTCTCTTCCAGGCTGCACAGTAGGCACCAAGATACCCATATGACAATTAAGAGTGTATTTAAGACACCGTATTTCCTTTCTCCTGAATGTTTTAGTGAAAGTTTTATAACAAGAACATCCATATAAGCATAATTCAATAATCAAGAAGGAAAACAAAATTCAACTTTAATTTAATATCTTTATTTGATTAATTGTCTATAACCAAATCTCACGAACTGTTCCAATAACGGCCTTTGCAACTTTTCATTGGTTGTTTTTGAACTTGACACTTTTGAGATCCAGAGGTTATAATTACTAAATAGAAATTAGTTTTGATTATCTAATACTTCTTTTTAGTGAAAATCTAGTAATACAATTTTTTCTTAAGCAAGAAAAATATATTTAGCATGATCATAAATTCCACATATTATTATGATATCAAATTGGAGACATTTGTCATACCAGCACATAGGAGGCAGGCAGCAGATAACCACGTGCTTGCTACAAAGGCAATACTGTCTCAAAAAAAAAGTAATATTAAGATGGAAATGGAACCAGTTAACATTGGGGAAAGATCCATTAAAAGGCCCAAAGATCCTCATTGAATAAAAGAGCTCACGGAGCTCACAATTAGACTTCACATCCTCTTCATTAAGTTAATACAACTTGTCCAACACAAACCAAATTCTCACTGCAATGGAGAGTTGAAGTGCACTTAAGAAAACTTACTGACAAGAAAAGAGGTAGCAAAGTGAGCTCTATAGTGTGTATAAAACAAGCTAACTTCTTTGCCAGTGGTGCACAATTGTCTTGGCAGGTCAAAACTATGCCTTTAAATTTTTTTTATTAATGGAAAATAGATTCTTCTCCTCTACAAAATATCTCCAGTTTTTTTTCTTCCTGAATTCCTTATAGCTCCCCAGAACCTCCTCACTCCCCAAGATCCACTCCCTCTTTGTTTCTCTTCACAGAAGTGCAGGTCAACAAAAGACACAGCATCTCTGATTCTTTTTCCTGCTCTTCAGACTCTTTTTCTCCTATTGAGTTACCTTGTCCAGCCTTGATATGAGGGCTTTCATCTCGTCATATTTAAGTTAATAGATATAGATAGATACATAGATGGATAGATAGACAGATAGATAGATAGATAGATAGATAGATAGATAGATAGAGGAGAGAGAGAGAGAGAGAGAGAGAGAGAGAGAGAGAGAGAGAGAGAGAGAGAGAGAGGACAGCATCATGTCAAATAGAAATATGTTAGTTCAGATACAAAGGTACATGATACGTAAATGATTAAGGAGATTGAAGATTGTCCAAGATAATTTTGTTTTTCAGCTGGCAACATTCCTATTCTCCATAGTCATAAGTTCTCTTCAGTCTATATAATTTTCAGCATAGTTGTATGTTTTATAAGGAACTTAAGTTCATATAGAGTAACTGTAGGTACTTAAGGCAAGTAGCATGTATACATATTCCTGAATTATTACTGTTATTTTCAGTTTTCACTCTCCTTGATCTCTTTATTAACTGATTTAAGTATGGAGACATAAAAAGTGACAAAGCAATTTACGTAACTGTAACACATGATACTGGCAAACCCTTATTTGAGTTATTCAAAAAGTCTCTTTGGAAAGTAAACTTATATAAATGCACAATATAGAAGTCATGATTCTGAACTCATTATTTTGGATGCATAATCTATAAACCGTAGTCCATGATTTTATCAGATGTGGAAAATATTTCAGTGATGCTTTTAACCCCCTTGACAAGGGTAAATTTTTTTGCTTTTGTCCAAATTCATAAAAAGTGGGTTCTTATGAAATACAATATTTTTGCTTGGCTTGATTAGCCTACAACAAATATCTTAGGGTCAATCATGTCATTGTTTATTCAGTGTTATGTGTCCTTTTAACTATCTGGTAGTATTCATGAGCATGTCAAAATTCTGGGAACAACAGACCACAAGATGATTTCTCTCCAAATGAATTATGCTACTAATTTCAATGGCAGAATCTTAAAACAATATTGATTTTTTTCTATTTTAAAGATAGTAGACAACAGAGAGAAGTGTATGTGAATATTTTCAGGAGAAAGTGGCTGATACAAATGCTAGTAATGGCTTCATGAAAATGGATCTCATGAAATGATCCCAGAAAAAAGTTTTACTGTGTCACTTGCCACAAGTTAACGTGGAAACATAAATGACAGTGAAGATGTTCTGATTCCCAAACTCATGCCTCCCTACCAAGTGATTCTGGAAAACTCACTTCATCTCTCTCAGTTTCTATTTAACTACATGTAAAGGAAGCAACAATATAATTTTATTACTCAGACAAAGGATCTTGGCAAGTTGCAAGGAGCTGTCTGACTATAAAGATGATGATGTTTACCCGAATAGAGTTATAATAGCAGTTTTGTGAATCAAACAACAACGACTGTATTTTGTGTTCGGTTTTCTTTCATTTCCTTTCTGATTTTAAGGATCACAGTTTTGGCGTCTAGACTCCTGTGGACTTGCACATCTGATCTGGCCCTCAGGAAGCAGAGTACAAGTGTGGGGAGATCAGAACATCCATAGGTGTCACCCAGGTCAAAAGTCTGGTCTCTGGTATTCAAATATCTCACCGAGTTGAGTTCTCAGTTAAGTTCTAAGGATATGTTCCAGCATAGTCCAACATTTTATGCCTCTTGCGCATCAATTTTAGTAAGAATCTACATCTAGCTAGCCTAATATGCTAAACAAATTAATGTAAATTTACTTTCCAGAGGTTCTAAACAGGGTTTAGTTTTAATCTTTATCCAAATTACTTTGAGTAAGCTGTAATGTTAGATCTTGGTTAATTTGAGTGATTGCAAATTGTGTAGAGATGGTCGCCTAGATGTCTGTAAAATACAAGGCAATCTTACAACACAATTTGAGTAATGAAAATTGAACTAAAGAACCTAAGGAATGGAATTTGCTAAATTGCAAAGCAAGCCTGACTCGATCCCATTGCTGTAGCTGTTCTGGGAAGATTGAACAAAAAGTTCCTTTAGCCAGTTTCCTTAAATGCCCTGCTCTGCCAACTGAGAAATTAAAACTTACTTCAAGTTTCCTATTTTATGGTCCCTTATTATTTCCTCTGTTAGAAACTTCACTGCAATCACATGGGTGTTAGTTTTAGTCCTACAAAGCCTCCTTTGTAACTACCCTTTCCAAACCCTTGCCCTTTTTTTTGTGGGGGGGGTAAAGATTATTAATAAAAACTCATTTCATTTTATTTAATCTTTTCATGAGTTTCCCCAGTGACCTTTGCGGAGAGTCAGTTGTGACCTGTTCATAATCCTTCCTCTCATGAACAAACACTTTATATTTAGACGATCTCTAGTATTTCAGGACCAATTTCTTGACTCACTACTAACTGGAGCCTGCCCTAGGCTCCATGTTGAAAAACTTTGCAGCAAGAAAGATATGAGATCCAACTTTTGTAAAAGTGCTATCCATGCCTCAGTTCAGGTAGCATCCCACATATCAATCTATCAAGAATATATTAGGATTTAATTGAAAGTAGCTGCTTGTTTTCCTTGATAAAAATCTATCTACTATAGTCATTGCCGCCTGTCATTCATGCCTAAGAAATGCTATTTTCAACTTCATAGTTACATTAAAAAAAAAAAGTCAAGGGACAAGAGACAGAGATAGTAACTGGCTGATTTCTTTACATAAATATTCAAAATCCTTAAAAAATAATGTTTAGGAAAAAATTAAAACAGGAGGATATTATATAACCTTGATATTAGTATTGGCACAAGATGAACATATAAATCAGTGGAACCAAGGTTGGAGCATGCGTATATTAGTATATATATATATATATATATATATATATGCTCCAAATGTCATTTATACTTACTGGCATACTTGTTCCCTGATTTGTAAAGCCTGCCCACTAATTATCTAATATTACCCTGAACTTTTCCCTTTAAAACATCATTTAAACTTTGTTTTGAGCAATAGTTTCCTTTGTAGGAATGAGAATTTTAAGTGTAGATTGATTTATCATTGTGGTTTGGTCTGATTGTTTACTGATTCAGGTTGGCCAAACATCTTTCCTAGGAGTGCAAAAGGTTATATCCTCTAATTGGTGCCAAAATAATAACTGTAAGGAAAAGAGACATCGTGGCTTCAAGAACTGAATACTTCAAAAAGAATTCTAACCTTTAGTTACCAGTATCCTTGTACTTGCGTGCAAACACACACACACACACACACACACACACAATACAGCATGTGATAAAGACAGGGCAAGTCATGTTCATAAAGGGTCTCATCTCTGAAGCCTTTATCAGACAAATCCTCCTCCTCTTTCCGAGAAAATGCCATTTGCTTAATTGTCCAACCAAAGCCACTGATAAATAAAGCAAACAGCAGTCATGAGAAGAAACGAAAATCAGTCATGAGTTTAGAGGTATAGGTTCCCTAAAAAACAAACATTTAATTTCAAATTGCTCTAGCAAAAACTGGAAATAACACTGAGTTCTCTTGAGCTTGACACTGCCACCCAGCATCGGCATTTGGGGCCACGCTACCGAGCAGCTTCAGTATCCGGGCTGAGTAATCAACTCCATCATTCATTTTAAATGAACAGTGACATGTCATTAATTAGCATTAATCAGGAAATTACCACATAAGCACGGAGAGAATGGTGGCCCACATATGGCTTATTAGACCACTACAGCTTTAGACAAGAACTGGAAATTTAGATTCACAATTCTGAGAATTTTAGAGAAATGTTCCCCATTTTAAAATCTTTTCAATATGATCTGAAGAAAAAAGTTTAAAAGTCTTGAAGCAAAAGCTCTCAAAATAAATGGAGCATTAACTTTGCCTGTAATCTTGAATATTTTTCTAAAAGCCAAAATATTTTTTCAGCCAAAAGACAAGAAAGACTGTATCAGATATAAGAAAAATTCTATCAGTAAATCAATATCTTGTGTGTTATTTTGTTGACTATATGAGTATAAAAATAAATATAGTAATGCTAATTAAAAAGACAATTTACCCATTAATTTTCCCTTATGTTTATTGTAAAAACAAGATAATCTACAGAAATAAAAATAAGAGAAATATCTTACATCATCATTTTTTTTATAAATTAGCCTCTTGGCTGACATTTGCTTGAAAGTATCTTTATTGAAAAACAATTAGTTGATGATGTTCCCAAATACATATTTTCAGAAAAAAATGTAAAATTTTGGAAAATTTATTCCTTCCACCTCTGTGAACATGAGCAATTGAAGGTCTGTTATGTAAGCTAACTTCTAATAAGACCCTTGGTAAAATGAACACATGTGATATATTTGTTCTGTGTGAGGAAATACTTAGATGTCTAGAATATTTACATCACTTAATGAACCAATATTTTATGATTGATTGGCCAATTTATAGTGTTAGAAACTCAGGAAAAATGTCTATTCCAAGAACAAGAATATTTTAATTTCAGTGTAAAATTATCCCTTCATATACTCACATACTCATTTATCCATATCTATTGCTATTAACTTTTAAGAAATCATTAGACTGAAGTGATCATTGTAACATTAAGAAAATATATTAAAAATAATTTTGCCATCTTCAAATATCCAACGTTTTATGTATGTCATTTAAAATAAGCCTTCGGGATAAGCTTATGTAAGGATAGGATAGCTCATGTAAGTCTCAAGTGTAGTCTATTTATTCAGCCATTAAGGAAATTTGCTACACTATAAACTGATCATAATCTTTTTCGGTAGGTCAGTTCCTCACATGGGTCCTCGGAGAATCAGCAAGCATAGCTCTCTCTCCTTTCCTGGAGTGCCGGTCAGATTTACTCTGCTAGAATCAAACTCTTCATTAGGTTCCTTAATCTGACAAAGCTGATGGATAGTCACTCCTCTGGCCTGGGTACCTCATGTGGTTCAGTCATAGCAAATTCAAGTGAACCTCTGTCAGCTGTAGAAGCAAGAATCTGTATTTGTTGTGGGAGGATGCTCAGATCAGATGAGCCAATAACATAAACTACAGAAAAGTTAAGGTAACCTACGATGTCAGAAATCAAATGGTCAGGAAATGGTTTCTATGGGGGCCACAGGAAAGCATCTGGAGAGCTTTGTAGCCCATCTTTGGGTATTCATTATATAAATTTTTAAACTTATAAAACTTCAAGTATGTCCTTTGTTGTACACTTGTCGAATTTATTCATTTCTTCAAGCTCCAAATGTTACATGACACCTTGTGTATTAGCTCTCCATTGCCATCCAAAAAAAAAAAAAAAAAAAAAAGGAAAGGAAAAAAAGAAAAGAAAGAAAGGAAGGAAGAAAAAAGTGTTAGTGGTAACTTAAATGAACACACATCTTTCTTTTTTTAAGAACTGTATATTTTCTGTCATTTAAAAGTAGAAAAAGAAAAGTCTTAGAATACTTGATTTAACAACTTTGAATGAATTTAAATCCTTGAGAACGCTACACTATAATATAAGTAACATGACAGAATAACCAATTAACAAGGACGGAGTTATTGATTTGGGAGCATGCATTTTATTTTCTGTGTCACAGTGGCAGTGGGTCATGAGTCTGAGCCCAGTTGAATGTCTGCTTGCTATATTACATGCTAGCCTGGAAGGTACTTGTTAGACTATATTCTTCTTTGGAGTTTAGACTTCTAGATTCATGGAATTATTGGTATGAACTTTTTTATTTATGGCTGAGGACTGTGAAAGCTTTACCTTCTAAAACCACCCTCAACTCCCTGCACACATTGTGGTGGTTTGAATAAGAATGGCCCCCATAGGCTTAGATGTCTGAATGCTTAGTCAGCAGGGAGTGGCACTACTTAGAAGGATAAGGAAGGCGTGGCCTTCTTGGGGTAGGTGTGGCCTTCCTGGAGGAAGCAGGTCACTGGGAGTTGGCTTTGAGGTTTCAGAAGCTCAAGCCAGGCCCACTATCTATCTTCTACTGCTTTCTGTGAATACAATGTAGAACTCTCACCTACTTTCTCAATACCATGTCTGCCTGCATGCCACCATGCTTCCCCACCATGATGAAAACAGACTAAACCTCTGAAATTGTAAGCAAGCCCCAACTAAATGCTTTGTTTTATAAGACTATCTGTGGCCATAGTGTTTTTTTTACAAAGCTGTAGAACACTGACTAAAACAAGGGCCATTTTCCTCAGGTAGCTTTCGTCAAGAACACCAGCAGAGAATTCCTCTCCAGCCTTCTAAGGTCACATCTGACATAAAATACTAACACCACCAAATCAAAATACAGTAAAATCAGCATGCCCCCGCTGTGGTAATCAGCATCTTCTGGATTGTTAAATTAGCATACATTGTAAGAGTAAGGACACTCTCCACTCACTCTGATTCTCCACCTCAGGGATCCCATGAGTCATTCTGTAGCAAGCTTTTACTGTATAACACAGAGTATGACTGGTAGCTTTATAGCATAGAAAAAATAACTGAACTGAAACCAAAGCTTTTCCCCATAGCATCAACTGTTATGAAGTAATCTAACAGTAAATACCTTTTAGTGTAGGATCAGTTAATTTGATGATGATATCAGTCTGATTTCAAATGTTAACTATATTTAAGTGAATCACATTTGGATATAAATTAATATCAAAGCCATGTTCACCGTTTTGGCTCAACTTCTGAAATGTAAGACAGGCTTTCTGATCAGATGCGCTCACCTCAAGAGTCTGAACACTGACAATGAAAGAGAAAAAGGACCACCTGCTTTGATTTTACTAGCTGGCATTTAAGCTGCTCTTTGCCTTCCCTCGGAAACTGCTCAAAGACTGGGACAGAAGCTCCGGTTCAGCCAATTCCTCAAAGGTCAAGTCCCAAGCATGTACCTGATAGGTGATGATTTAAAAGACTGTTTACCATGGATGATAGCTTAGCCTAAAACACAGGCTTTCTTTCAAGATTTGATGATGAATTCCAACAATGAAACGTAAGGCTTCAGCCAGCTGCCTAGATGGTACTATTTTGTGATTACTAGAAGATCTCAATTGATCTTTAGAGAAGATACAATTGCTTTAGTGTTAATCAAATTTTTTTCATTTTATTTTGACTATGTGATTGAGTGATAGCTATGAGGGTTGATAAATTTGTTTTACAGAATGATTAACTTTTATTAGCATTTTATATTGCAACTATTTCCTGGAATTAGTTCTTTTATTCAAATATCTAATGGCTATGAAGATAAGTTCAGGAGGAAATTTATAAAGGAAAATACCCTCTTTTGATTGACTTTGTAAGTACTGGTTAAAACTAGAATGTAAGAGAGAGAAAATGTCTCAGTTAGTGAAGGAACTTGCCACACAAGCCTGATGATTGGAGTTTGAACTCTTGGAACCCATGTAAAGGTAGAGAAGAGAAGAGAATTGCCACACAAAGCTGTCCTCTGGTCTTCACCAACATGACGAGACATACCCAGGCTTACTTTCCATCTTCATAATCATTATCACAATAATATCAATAGCAATGGTTCTTACTGGGAATGAGAATCAATAGTAAAGAAACAAGATGAAATGTCAATGATGGAATGTTTTTTAAAAAAAATAATTAGTGTTACAGCTTTTACAATTTTGGGGACAACAAGGCTAGAATAAAAGGTGTTCATGGTCCCTGGCAGACAGAGCCGGCTAACTCTGCCTAGTGAGTGCTGTCCGCTCTGAGGTGCTACTACAGATGCCCTGAGGTGAACCAGATGAACCTCCAGGCTCCTAACGTGCAAGAAAACTTAGAAAATAGCTTTTTATTGACTTTTGTTTCCATTCTTAAGCATTCTTGAGGGACAGTGCTTTGACCAAATAACGGAGTTTTTGTTAGATCATGAACGTTCATTGAGGTAATGTTTGTTGAGCCCTCAGTGGGACTAAGAGAAACTTAAATTAATGGCCCCTGAAATTTCCCAACAGTTGGAAATAATTAAAAAAAATAGGGATAGAAGCAAAACCAAATGGAATGTTAAAAACCAGACAAAATTACAAGTTTAAATAAAAACGTCAAAGGGAAAAGGAAACAGTTTCTTAGTGTGAGGTGTCAGTAGGACAAACAGAGGAAGTATCTGGATAGCAGAACATGAAGAACTCAAGTTCTCAATGTCCTGAAGTACTAAAAATACAGAGCCCTGTTTAGGCATATATACCATGGCACTATTCACATAGCCAGGCAGTGGAATTAGCCTAAAAACCCATCATCAGCTGATGGGCTAAGGACAATATGGTGGGCACACACAACGGAACATCATGCAATTAGAAAGAGAATACGTTTGCATAACTTTTTCAAGAAGGACATAAAACTGGAAATCATCATTCTAAGTGATATAATTTAGAAAATGTTATTACAATTTTTGTCTCTTATATGGGAACTAGGAGGGAGAAAGGAAAAAAGGAGGTTTAGCAAAGAGGGCGGGAGAATCGGAGGCTTATGAGGGATTGAATATGGCCCCAGCACACTATAGGCCTGCAGTGAAAATGCAGAAATGCTCATATGTACATTTAAAATCTCACAGCAAAACTCATATATTGTATAATTTATAGAGAGTAATACAAAGTTCCATTAAAAAAGAGCTCAAGCTTTGCAAAAGGAGGACATATAAGAAGGAATGTAAGGAATATTTACAGGCTCTGAACACATAGTATTTTATTAAAGAGTATAGTAGTAGACAGGAAAGTCTAATCTATCCCAAGATGAAGTGTGAATAACATTTGCTGAACTTTGTTCTTTCTGGATTGGAAATGTTTGCTTTTGGACAAGACATAGGAACAGAGCATTCTCATCGTGGGTTCAAGCTATGATCAGAGAAGTGAGCCCCATGGGCTGGGGACACAGGCTCTGTGGTCACTTGAAAACAGTGGGCATGATTACTCCTTTCCCCTCCAAGTTTCTTTTCTTTTAACCGGAATTCATTTCAACAAGGCAACCCAGTTTCTGTGTATGAGCAGATGAATGGCAACATTTGTGGATGAGGGCTGGTGGGGGGCGGTGAGCAAGATGTTCTAGATTAGATTAAATGCACCATACATCTTTCAACAATATTGTGACTCTCTGAAACATTGACTTGAACTTACTTAGAACTGGCCTTCCCCCACAGTTTGAAAACATAAACAGTTTTGAATTTGTGTTCATTTCCTTTAACATGGACTACTTCATTCCTAGCTCGAGGATTTTATAACACACCGTGTTTGGGTGTTTTCTCCTTCACATTATGATATTGTCATTGCTCATTTCATCCATCCCCAAGCGATATACCCTGAGTGTGTTATTACCACTGCTACTTTAGCCAGTTATCTTTTAGATTAATCAAAAGCAAGACAAATAACGTTTTCCTAATTTGACTTCCTTCCTTCTTTCTCAGACATTTTTCTTTCCATCATGCAGATTAAATCATGAATTATGTGATTTCCTTCCTCTCCAAAAAACTCTTAAAATTTCTCACAAGGTGGACATGCTGCTGACTAACCGACAATACTTTATTATTTGGGAGAATTTGATATAGTAAATATGTATCTTTAATTTTTAAAAGACAGCTGCTGAGTGCATAACCCTAAGTGGGTGGGATATTTTCCGTATTTAAGTCACAGTACCTTACTACTTTCAGGATATCTTCAACAGCTTCTACTGTAATCACTTTCCTTTTTCTTCTGGAGATTGGATGACTCTACACTCCAATAGCTGTAATCAAGAATTTTCTGTTCATCTCTCATTTCCTGAGTTTCAAATAAGATATATTCAAATCTGTCTCTTACCATACCTTTAGTTCTCTGCTCTCCCGTGGATCTGAGGTTTACCGTCTATCCCCAGCCTTAGAAAGCCCTTAGCCATTTCAACTTTAAATATTTCTCCCATTGTACATTCTCTTTTCCTTCCAAAAGTCTGATTATGAATGTTATACTTTTGCAAATGTCCTAGAGTTCCTAGCTGTCCTGCTCTCCAGTGTCGTTTGAAGTACCACCAATTATTTTTCCTTGTACTTCACTGAAGAACTGTCTATGTGACTTATCTCAAGTTACCGGCTCTTTATTTCAGCATATCCTACAGATGAGTTCATCGAAGGCGTGCCACATTCCTCTAACCGATTTTTTTGTTTGTTTGCTTTGCTTTGTTTTGTTTTGTTTCAACCATTTACTTTTAAATCTTTCTCTTTCTTTTACATTATTTAATTCATGGAACAGAAGATTTTATTAACTCTTCTTTTTCATCTATTCTGGGAACTGAACATTGAAATATCTTTATGGCCTCTGATTCTTTTTTGGTTTCCATCTTTTTTTTAACATTTCAAACCCAAGAACGTTGCAGCAAAGAACCACTGGAAAACCAAAATCCCAAATATTCACTAAAACTAATCTTCTGTTCTCCCGCATCCCTTGGCTATGACCTTCATAAGGATCACTTCCCTCTAATTTCAGGCAAGCCCAGTGGGAGCTAGGACTCAGAAAACATTCCATCCCTAAGGAAAACAAGGTTCTGGGAAAGGAATTTCTCCTGGGTGATAAACCTTCATTATTCTTCAGAGTGAACTCTGTCAGACAACGAGAAATACTTCTTGTCAAATATTCTGGCTTCTTTTGGTAAGCCTGGCCAACTACACATTCATTTATTCCAATATCACTTTTTGATATTAGCTCTAAAATCACACATTGTACATCACATAGTTAGTGTGTCTATACTTATTTATCTCTCTGTGTGTGTGTGTGTGTGTGTGTGTGTGTGTGTGTGTCCTCCTATACCCCATGAGAGTGGCAAGAACAATCACTTACCATTTTACCATGATAAACTGGCAGGTTTTGGGGGGATAACCTGCACACTGTGGTATACCCTTCTAGCATTTTCAATCAAATGCACACTACTCCCTGTTTTTTCTCACCCTCCATGTAAGCTATGCAAAACCTGAAGAAATGTCCTTTTTACCAGTATTTAGTCTACCAGCTCCTGGTGTTGGCTCTGGCCGTCTGAATTTGCCTTCAGACTCCTGGGCTGTTGGTGACATCAGTGCTTTGACATGTTCAAGAAATGCAATTTTCAGTATGTTCAGCTTTTCTTTATGGTTAGGATGTGAATGATGATGTCACCAAAGTCCTTCTAAAATAGAGCTAATTCTGGATGAACTTAAGTTTAGGAAAAAAACCTTGAATATTAAAAATTAATAAGAAACTGTTAAAAATAATAAAGAATACATAAAATTAAATTATATTTCTCCCTTAATGAGGTCAGAAAGTTTCTGAATATTTAAAACATAATAATATCCTATTTCCACAAATCTGTAAGGTTCCATCTGCTTTAGCAAGCCAAAAGTTCAGAGCAAATTCATTGTGAAATAGATAACACTGGCTCCTTTCTTAAGGCCCCTTACTTACAGAAAACGTAAGCTAATTAACCCCTAACAGTATCAGGTGTAGTTTGTGGCCACAAATCCATAAAATAGATAGGGAAAATGATATTTTGTCTTCTAGAGTCTGTTGACTTGGTCTAACATCTTTACTCCTTTCTCCTTCCATTAAGTTATACAATAATTCCTTAGATTCTGTTCTTGCAGTTGTAATTCTACATGTGTTATTGTCTAGACTCACCGACAATTAGGTAGATATGCAACACCTGGACACATTGAACCTCAATATTTTAGAGTGATCCTAGATGGTTTAAGTCTCATTTTGTGATCCTGAGCACTACAGTTGCTCCACAGCCATAATTTTTATTGCAGGTCAACTTGTTTAATAAATTCCCCATGGGTTAACATTCACACTGAAGTCTGAATCCCTGCACCATGGCTGTCTACAGATGTGACCCTCGTTTCCTTGGAAATCTTGAAGAGTAGCAGTAGATTGTGACAGTGTGAATGTGAAATGTTCCTCACAGACTCCGATCCACAACTGGTGGTGACACTTTGGGAAGTTGTGTCCTATTAGGAGGGGGAGGGGGAGTAGGGTAGGTCACTAGGAGCAAAGCTTGAGGTTTTATAGCCCGCCCATCCTTCCTGTCTGCTTCCAACTCGTTGGGAGGTGAGGGGTACCAACTTCACACTCCTGCACTCCTGCTACTGTGGGATATCCAACTTGACTTCCTCACCATAGCGTATTATATCTTCTAAAACTATAAACCAAAGCAATCCTTACTCTCCTAAATTTCTTTATGTTCAGTATTTCCATGTTTAGCAATAAAATAAAAATAATGCATGGACTATGTTCATTGTTTTCTTCTTTCCTTCCTCCCATCTTTCCTTCCATCCTTCCTTTCATCCTTCCTTCTGTCCTTCCTTCCTAATTTTGGGTGTATGTGTACACACACTTGAGTGCAATGTTTAAAGGGGCCAGAAGAGGGCGTTAGATCCTCCATAGCTCAGGTGACAAGCAGTAGCATGCCCTTTGATGTGGGTTCTAGGAATGACACTCAGTTTCTCTGCAAAAGCAGCAAATTGCTGATGCAACTTTGCAGTCTTAATCATCTTTATATTCAATAAGCCATTTTGAATAATCAATGTATTCAATACATTTGAAATCATTAATTATTAATAGTCTCAACATGTGACTGAATTATATTTTTCCACTGTCCTGAAAATGACTGTTTCTGTCCAGTGATAAATCACTACATTTACAGTCTATAATTTCACTGTGGTTATCTCCAACTTACAGAATGTTGGTTGCTGAACAATATCCAGGAACGAGTTCTTCCCAAACACAACCTGTGCAAGTTATCTTTGCCAGAGAAAATTCAAAATTGAAGTCAAGTACTGAACATTGCTTTAGTGTTCTACTGATACTAAGATGTATATTTCAAATTTTCCCACTTTTCAAGTCTTCAGAAAATTAACAGATTGAGAACATGTGTTCCCCTAAAACTTACCTTGTAGCTTTTCAGCATACATTAATGTATTTAAAGTTTTGAAAGGCAAAATACATCTTTACTTATAATAAAATAGTCATGTTCTTCAAAAAGAAAAAATCTAAATAAAAATAAAGCACTTAAAGATATATATATAAATAGATGATATATATATATAGATATACTAATAGATGTGTTCCGATTTGATTGATTTAATAGTTTATAATAATTTTACTTAATCCGAACTTCAAATTGTCCATGAATGAGTGAGAATTACTCAGCTGTATTACATTAATACTCCAACAAACCCAGAGAATCAGACATGATTGGCATGGGTCTGAAGTAAGACTCCCGAGAGCAGGTGATGGAGTACGGAATGGTCTTCCCGGTCTAGCTTTGACAGGGACAGCCCCATAAAACCTCAGCATCAAATTTACCTCCTCTGAGAGACAAAACTCAGCCCTTATTATCTTCTGAAATGATGCATGTCTACAAAGACGTTCAATTGAAGGCTTGCCCTTATGTCATCCTTCTAGGGGACTTTGTTTACAAAGCGTGCCCCAAACAATCTCAAAACTATGAAATCGTCCTTCATAGTTCCACAAGAAGGAAAAATTTACTTTTCATTTTCGATTTATAGACTGACAGAATTCAAGTCCACGGCTGTATGTATAATCTGTGAAGTACGAGTTATCTATAAAATATTTTAATTTTTAAATACCAATAGCAAAAAAAACAAGGAAGAGTTAAGTTCTTAAATCGGATTTTTAAAATAGCAATTTTAAGTTTGGAATGTGTTGGCATTACAAGAGAGACATTTTTGTATAAAATAAAGACAACATGTGTCATCTTTATGTGAGTTTTTTAGAGTGTACATATTTTTCCATGCTTATTCTTTAATTTTACTACTAAATATTTTTGAATGAGTTCTTTATTTTAAGTCCAAACTTAAGTGTTTAATATGTCTGTGCTTGTTGCTGGTTTTATTCACTTGTGATATTTATCTTTATATTTCATTTAATTAAGAAAGGGAGATTTGCATTATTTTTTTCACTGTGGAAATGACTAAACTTTGTTCTTCTTTGTATATAATTAGTTACATATAGTTCTCTTAGTTTTTCTTTAGTCCATTCTCCTTCTCTCTTACCTTTTCTTTGCTGGGCTTTACATGTGTTGTATAGGCTCACGTGTTTGAATTCTTAGCCACCAGCTAGTGCTTCTTTCTTTAAGAGTTGTGGAGCCTTTGGGAGACAGAGCCTTGTGTGAGGGGGAAAGTCACAGGGGTGGGCTTTTGAGAATTTGTGGTGCGGCTTGTCTCTGTTTCTTAGTAGATATAATACACATATAATGTAGCTGGATGCCTCATACTCCTTCTGTTTTTATTTTCTTGGACTCTATACCTCTCAAATTTTAAAAGTGTGTCTTCCCTTAATTCGTTTCTTGTCAGATATTTGATTACAACAACAAGAAAAATAACTAGTATATAAAATTGGTATAAAGATTAGTAGCCACTGCTGTAATAAACCAGAGCGTGTATATCTTAGGTCTTTAGATTGTCCTTGTAGAGGATGTGGAAGAGTTATGTTCTGCGGGCTATGGAAACTTGAAAACACTGTAAGCAGAGCCCAAGGGAATTTTCTAGGAAGATTCAAACAGCCAAAAGGAATGTGGACAATGAAGTCTCAGCTCCTGAGGTTTCAGAAGAGAAAGGACTCTAGCAGGAGCTGAAGTCCTGTCATTTTCTGGCAAAGAGTCTCTCTGCCTTCTGTCTATGTTTTGAGAATTGAGTCAAGCCAAATTCAAACTTAATGAACTGATTCATTTGGTAAAGAAATCAAGAACTTTCGGACGTAGTATAAGTTCATTTTTGTGCTACTAAGACGGCGATACATTTATAAAGGTCAGGTGTGGAGCACCGAGGTTTGAATGTGAAATAGCCCACATCAGCTCATGTGTTTGTATGTTTGTTCCCCAGAAATCAAGGGGCCAATCGTGGCTGACTTCAGGAAGCTTCAGGAAGTAAAGGCTAATTGAAGGAAGTGTGTCACGTGGTGGCATTGAGGTATTTTAACTCCATTCTTCCTCTGGTCTCTGCTTTCTCGCTACAGATGCAAGGTAACCATGCATCAAAGCTCCTTTGCTGTCAACCCTTTCTGTCCTTGCTGGACTGAAGTTCTTCAAACTTTAAGCCAAACATTCCCAACCTTTTTTTATTAAGTTGATGCTGGCCAGGGATTTAGTAACGGCAGAAAAAAACCAACAACTAATTTAATCTTCAATTATAAAATTTATGATATATTATTTAAAACCAATCACTTAATAACTTTTTTTGTATATGTATTTTATTATTTTGAGTCTTTGATAGAACAAAGATGAATTGATGTTTTCTACTAGAATTATCTGGTTTTTTATGTTATTCATGGCTTTTTTGTAAATAAAACATCAAACCACACTTTTTATGAATAAAGGGTCTTAGATTTTCAATTTTTTCCAACTTTTACTGCAAACATCTCTTTTACATAATGTCATAAATGGATGCCACTGTTATTATTCTATTGTGGTGCTGTTTTACTGATGTGACAGATGAGTTTAACCTCTGTCCTACTGTGCTTTGCTACACTTCGCTTAAACATTTAGGGTCAATCCAGTCATCAGTCTATCATCTGATATTTCTATATTTTCAAGATGTGTGACATTTAATTGTCAGTTGTGTCAATAGTTCCCTTTGTTAAGCATTCAAATCATTTACAGTCTTATAAATACAGTTATTTTTCCTCACTGTTTTCCACCCATTTTCTGGTAGTTTAGTTTTCTTTGGTTATTTTTGTTTTGTTAGTAGAAATCTATGTTCAGATAACTTGTGCATTCTTACATATTTTAAGTTGTATGCTTTCTCTTCCAGCTGTGAACAAAATTTTGGTTGGCTAAAAATTGCTTACAGCATGGTTTCTTTCACTAAGAATGTTCTAGATAGTATTCTTTAATACTCTGTGTTGAGGTTGGGTACATCATACATTTGTGTGTGTGTGTGTATGTATGTATGTATGTATTACAAGCAAGGATAATTTGGTATTCCAAGCAATGCCAAGATATGACCTTCCCCAAATGCTCAATATTTTTCTCCTATTTTTACCACTTATGGCTCACTATAGATATTTTTAATTGGCTGATAAAATTCCATATATCTTAAAATAACTGAGTATCATTTATTTTTAGAAAACTAAAATTAGAAAGTTTAAATTTTTGGTAAATATCTATCTTTGTGAAAATAAATATGAATTGGGAAAATGGTATATTGTGTTTCTCATCTAAAAATTCCACAGTGTTTTCTCACAATAGATAGGTAACATATCATTCATATCAATAGCATACACAATTAATCACAGATGATTATTGTTAGGCATGGAGACTCACGACTACAGACCGACCCAGCACTCGAATCTGAGGCAGGGGGATTATTAAGTTTTTTGAGACTGCCTTGGTTCATATAGTCAATTCTAGGCCATGCAAGGATATAGATGAGGCCCTATATCTAATGACGTAAAACAAAATATAGTTACTATTTATTATTAATAGTTGCACATATTAATGGGGTTCAGTATGCACCACATATTTCTCTGCAAGGACGGTGTGAGCATCTGCAGCCTCCATTTTCTCCATCTTTCCTCTACGACATCACTTCTGACCTATAGTAGTCATTGCCCTACTTCCAATTTGACTTTGTTTAGGTCCCACATATAATGGGAAATGTGGAATTTATCTTTCTGTGTGTCTTCCTTCTTTTACTTTATCCAGTTTCCTCCATTTTAGATACCTGAACTCACACCTTCTTGATGTGGGATTCCCCTCTATATGCTGCAAATATGTTTTATTGCCATTGGTTATTAAAGAAGTGGCTTTGGTCCTATGGCAGCACAGAGTAGGGCAAGGTGGGAATTCCAAACAGAGACAGAAGAGAAAAGAAAACTGAGTCAGAGAGGTGCCATGTAGTTGCTGAAGGAGACAGATGCTAGAACCTTGCTAGTAAACCACGAGCCTTGTGGTAAAATATAAAATAATAGAAAAGGGTTAATTTAAGATGTAAGAGTTAGTTAAGAATATGCAAGAACTAATTGGCCAAGCAGTGTTATGATTAATAGAGTTTCTGTGTGTTTACTTGGGTCTGAGCAGTCAAGAAATAGAGCAGTCTCTGTTTACGCCTACTTTTGATGATTCATCTTATTGTATGCACTTGCTATCCACCATCTGCTATCATTCCCAAGTTTCATGTCCTTCATTCATACTGATCACATCAGTCAAGAGCTAAATGAAATACCACAAACCAGTGGTCAATTTTAACTATATTGGATTTTTATTGTAAAAAAGTCTAAAATTACAAATTAATGCTACCATATTTCATGAGACTTGAACCTTAAGATTGCTCTTCAAGCTACTTGTTGAAGTATCCCAGGATGCTGTGAGGATGAGAAGACATGTGCAATGTTCTTTATTCTCTTTCTGGGTGAGGTCACATGTTCTCTACAGTGCTGTTTTAGAGACTGACACAGGGAACAAGGTTCAGTAAGTTAATGCTAATAGAGCAGGAGAAGAAACCTCTTACAAGTCTTCACCAAGTTTTGTGTCTCAGTGAATCCCATTTGCCACACTGTCCTACAAAGTCATGAGAGAGTCCATATTCATTTTAGGACCAGGGCTTAGTGTTTCTTAATAGCGAAAGTACATATAGAATGTAAGTGAAGGTACGCTAAAACAACCAGACCAGCTCAAAACAACAGATATAATTTAATAATTGAAAACGGGGAACTCATGCTTCTGGAGAAAGTCCAAAGTCCAAACGGGCTCTACCCCTGTTTATCTATCTACCGGGCTCCAGGTGGCCACACCCAAACCACATGTGATTGGCTGAGCTTCCCCATCAATAGAAAAAAAATGCAAAGAAAAAAATGGAAAACAAAACACAAACAGCTGTTTTAGTCTCAGTCAGAAAAGGAAAAATAGCTTCTGCTATATACTCTCAACAATTAGAGTACATAGCCCATCCTCACACACACACACACACACACACACACACACACACTTTTTCAAGGGCCGTTTTACAATGTTAGCTTCCAAATGAGACAAGGAGCTTTCTGCAAAGGTGTAAATGTTGAAGCTGCTCTCCACAGCAACTATTTCTCCGTGGATAAAGTTGTTAACGTCCCAGTCTTGTTAAGTGTGAAGTGTCTATCGACGCTTTGGAATGAGTCTTTAGCCAGCACAAAGCTTTTAGCAAGTACAATTTGAAGAAGTGGATTTTTTTAAAAAGGGGGGGGGGGCTGCACATTCTTTCTATTAAAACCCTGGGGAGCAGAAAGGCACAGAGAACAGAATAAAAGGAAACAGTTGCCGGAAAATTTGAATGGCAACAAATAGTTTTGGAGTATTTTTTTTAAAAAAAGAGTTTCTCTCTTCTGCCATTGACACTAAGTTACAAAACATTGCCTGGTTTTATCAGAAAAGTTCTCTGATGGCTTCTCCAAGTCCCTGGACTGAGTAAGGGAGGCAGGAAAGGTCTTTGGGCTTCGAAGGAAACTTGTTTGAAAAAGCAACCTTATGCAATCTGGGTTTTCACTTATCGTGCTGAAATATCTTCAGAAACAAAAACATTCACATCATTTCATGCTGTAAGACAGCGTCTACTCCTGGGTTTTCTGCAGTGGTCTGCTAGAAGTAAACAAGACAAACCTATTGTGTTAGATGAAAACCATTTGTGTGAAGAGGGTGTGGCGCGCACACAATCAACCCCAGAACTCAGTGGATCGCTGAGTTCGAGGCCAGCCTGGTCTACAGAGCACGTTCCAGGACAGCCAAGGCTACGCAGAGAAACTCTGTTTCAAAAACATCACGTGTTTCTCTTGGTCTAAGGAACAGAAAACTGAAGTTACTCAGCTGTAAAATGAAGGTAAGTAAACATCAGCCACACGTTTGCAGAACAACTTACCCTGCGACAAGTAATACCATCCCAAAGAACAGCTAGTACATTTTTAACTAGTGTTCAGGAAGTTCCTGATCCAAAGACCACCCAGGGAAATTGTGTCCCCTAGAGCACAGCAACCACACATTTGTTGTACTGTAACTAACACTCTTCTTGAACATTTTACTGAAAGTTTTCTCTAGCTTCCCACACAACACACGGCCCCCCATTTTTTATAACATTAAGGTAGATATTTTTTCTATGCAGTTTTAATCATGGTGTATCAGACAGGCTTACTGCACAATTCAGTTTTTGTTTTTAATTAATAGAAGTTGAAATATCAAATCGCCAGACTGTCTGTGAGTTGTGCAGATCCAATAGTAATTAAGAAAAAATAGATGAAAATGAGAATAAAAATCCACAAATATGTATATTGGAATTAGGCATTCTGTTTTTTCATATATTTCAGCTATAACATATCAGTACTTATTTGGGTCTGACAAGTGTTCTTGTCTGAAATGAAAGTTAATCCTCTTTGGAAATTGGGCTCAAACATATCTGAGCTGTATTATTTCAGTCACGCTCATTCACCTCTAAGTGACTAAGTGGACATGGGACATTTCCACTAGATCACGCTTTCATTATTTTTTTCTCCCTAAATATTTTATGGAAGGGTGCGTATGTGCCATTAACCCTTTATCCCTGCCATTCATGGTACCATTTAGTTATAAATCCTTCTGCTTTATTTATCCTTTTAATAGGGGTAGGTGCTCTACCTTTTACTTGTTTCTACCTTGAGGCAGACGGGAGTCACAGATCCTCAGTGGGTAGGGGATGTTTGCTTCCTTAACCACCTTCTCATCATCAAAACCGTCCTCATTTGGAGTTCATTCATTGCTCATGGCTTTCACCAACTGTGCTGGACACACTACTAAGGATAATAGATCAATGAACCCAACCATTCTTCTTTGGTTGACAGGGTGTAGCCCTTACCTTTCAAATGTTAGAGCAAAATCATTTGCCAGAACTTAGATCAATCTGCAAAGAATGGTATCCTGCCCAATTTGCCAACGTAAAATATCTTCTTAGGGACCTTTGAATGGGTTAATACTAAGTCACCTTTCCACAATTGTTTATAGTCTGAAAGAGTAAGTAATGCATTTCCTTGCAGGTCCTTCTCTGACGGTGCTCTAGAAATGGTATTAATCCTTGCTCAAGTAGCCAACAAGTCTCAGAGTAGAAAATTCTCATTCAGCTCAAACAGATGATCAGGCTCAAGCTAGCTGGACAGGCAAATAGTGCACAGAATTACAAATGAAGGATCAAGTCAAAGACAATTTGTGCTTCCTACTTTGTCCCAATAAATTGTGCAGAATTCTGGTAATTCTACCATTCAAAAATTTCCAAGAGATGGAGATGGCATTTTCTATTGTCCACCAAAAACTCTGCAGAGCAGATCATGAATCTATATATAAATCTATACTCTGTCTGAAGCAGTTTCTAAGAATAGTAGGGTTCATGCTTTCCTAAAGGCCCGCTTATCTTACAGCATAACGAAAAATGTCTTGTCGTGAAACAATGTCTCATGTATTACAGACTCTATAATATCCTTTTAAGAAATCCCTCCAAGGTTTTGTTTCAAGTAGGTTGTTTTCACTGTATGTCCCCTTGTCATGAATTATCTGTAGGAAATAACAAATGTTTGCATATTAATTAATATAGCAATTGAAGAACAACAAAATTTTTAATATTTAGAGGTAAAAATGATGTATCTCCTTTGGTTAAATGATTAGTTTTAAGTAATATAGAGAAACAATGTAAATAGTAAATTAAAATTATATTTAAATTAAAAAGCATAGAAGCTTACTATTATATTTATTGAAACTCTTTGTAAACTGCTTGCTATTTTTGAGGCAAAATGTCCAGACATAGGATAGCAGTAGTATATAGAGAAAATTAAGTTGTATACTGTAGTGTCAGTTTGTACTGGTTGTCCTTGAGAAATACACATACACATTTGAATGTGTAAATGCACACACACACACACAGAAGCACACACACATACACATGCATGCACACAGTATAGGATCCATCGATCACAATTGCCGGGAAGGTTGCCATAAACACAAGACACAGCCAGAACTAAAGGTCTTTTGCTGCCTTTTCATGAAGAAAAATCATGTTTTCAAATTCTCTTAATGAAGTCACGTTGATCATTTTCCTGTTCCCATTTCTTCCTGTTCTCAGTGCACTGCTGTCCTCTTTGGAGTTGATGTCATTGAGCTTGGTTTATTTTTGTTGTTGTTGTTGTTGTTGTTGTTTTGTTTTGAGTCAGACTCCCAACTAAGTGAGATGAATGGAATCAATAGTCTTCCTTTCACAGGTGAAATGAGTCTCATAACATATGGAGTGTTAGACCTTCCTCTTCTTTCCTCCTTCGCACCACCATCCATCAAGGCGTTGTCCTTGGCACCTCAATGAACATCTTAATATGAGATTCCAAGTGACAATTCCTCCTCAGTGTAATGAAATGTTTCAGTCTCTGTTCTTAAAAACCCACATCTTTATCTATGCGCTCTGCTCCTTTCTGAGAATTCATTGCTATTATTTTTGCAGAGTTCTTAGCTTTCACAAGAGATTAGTCGGGTCCCTGAGTTCATGAAATAATCTCATCTCTCCATACAAAAACCTTAATGCTATTCAGTTCTGAGAAACTCCTCTGAATAAAATGTTCAGATAGGGAATTTGATATTCAAGGCCGCTGGGGTGCACAGTTTTGCTCTGTGTCAAAAAGCATTCACGAGTGGTTATTCACAAGGCTTCCACTTTTAATTCAAACATTCCTTATGTAGTCATCATTTTCAGAGGCGAAGGTGACACAATCAGACTTGTGATAATTAACTTGGGCATTTAAATTTTGTGTGTTTTTTAATCAAATAAATTATTATTAAGCTATTCTCTCTACTTTGCAATTTTAAGTTTTCATATGCTAAAATATGTAAGAAATTAAACAGATAATAAGATATAGAATTCCATAAGGGGAATATAATATAGGCTGGTTAAGATACCATTTAATTTTATTTTCTCATATATTTTTCATCATTTTATATGCTGGCAAAATGAGTTCCATTTAGTGTTTATCAGAAGATATTAGAGGAGTTTTAATACAGAGAGTCATACCCAGACTAATACACACATATTTTCAGGGTTGGGGATCAACCCCAGAATTTTAATCATCATGGATGTGAAGCACTCTATCCTCGAGCTATAGTCACATCCTCAGTACAAGCATTTAGACTCAAAAATTGGGAGCATTGTGCGTTAAATTAATAAGTTCAATCAATGTAAAACATCACATTACAGACTATTTAAGTCCCCTTTACCACATGAGTAGGATAAAAAAGAACACAGGCAGGTTTATCCAAATATAGAGAATGCCCCAGTAGAGACAGAATGAACAGGTGCTGTCAGTTATGATCCAGGTTCTTCCAAGCAAATAGTGCCTTTAACCTTGATGTATATATATATATATATATATATATATATATATATATATATATATATATATATATATTTCTTAGAGAGAGCAAAGAGGTATTGAAAGAAAGAGAAAATTATCAAGTAGTTGGTGAAATCCATGGTCAGTCTGCCTTGGGTAGAGATCTGGACAATTTGGGAAGCGTTTGTAGAATGAACATGGGGGGGCAGCCGTGGAATACAGTGGATTTTGTCATTCTTTCTGGTTTGGAGCCTGCCTGGGTGCCTCAGACTGCAGTATCTCTTGGTGAGGTCAGTGTGTGTCTATTCTGCCTCACTTGTCACCCATTGCTGACTTGTGGAGAAAGGGAGTGTGAGATACCAGAGCCCATTCTCAAGATACAGTGTGGATTACTCAGCTTGCTGCCGCCACAACAGAGCGCTCACAATCTATAACTCAAAGGACAAAATATGTATTTTTGGATCATGGTTTAGCAGGTTTGGGCTCATGGTCAGCTATGGTGAGGTATAGGTTAAACCTATACCACAGAGGGCAGCAGGAAAGATGTTCACTTCACAAAAGTCAGGAAGTAGAGAGTGGAAGAAAAAGCAACGAGGCGAGTAGGAAGAGAGGCATGATGCAAACAAAATACAGCTTCCAAGAACACATCCTCCAAGGACCACTCCCTTCAACTAATCTTACAGTCTTGAAGTGTCTACCACTTCCCAATAAAATCAGCAGCTTGGGTCTAAGTTTTCAACATACAAAACTTTGGGGTTGCCGGGCGATGGTGGCGGACACCTTTAATCCCAGCACTCGGGAGGCAGAGGCAGGCGGATCTCTGTGAGTTCGAGACCAGCCTGGTCTACAAGAGCTAGTTCCAGGACAGGCTCCAAAGCCACAGAGAAACCCTGTCTCGAAAAACAAAACAAAACAAAACAAAAACAAAAACAAAAACAAAAACAAAAACAAAAACAAAAAAACTTTGGGGTTATTCCAGACCCAAGAAATGACAAATAACTCCGCAACGTGACCCTAAGAATCAAACACCACAATTAACTGCTGTCTATTCTACTCCTGGTCACACTTGCTACTACCTACTAAGTCTGAACGCACACAGGAAAGAGAATAGGCTGCGGCATCCTCCTCCTAAAAACTTAATTAAAAGGTCCAAAAACTAATCAATGACAATGAAACAAAGAATCCAGCGATGCATTTTTATACGATAAACTCAAAAAAATTATAGCAGAGAAAGAAGATAGACAACTCAGAGTCTTAATTTAAATTTCTGGTTTAAGTAGTTTAGTTTTGAAGGAAATACAAAGCATAAACCCTGGCAACTGCTTATAAATATTCATATACCCACAGCCAGACTTCTAGCTAGCTGCAACAACAGCAGGGAGGTGACTTCTGCCTTCTCTGCCCTTTATTCTCTCACAGGTATACCAGTTGTCTAGAAAATAACTGAAATCCAGAGTCACAGCTACAATGGAATTCTGAAAAGATAATTTGGGGCTTTCAAATTTCTCTATATAGAAAACAAATAGTAGCTAATTAATGTGGCCCTAAGAACACCCTACTTTTTTGAGCTGTTTGAGCAAAGTTCTTTTTTTTTATTTTTTACCTTCTCATTTTAGTTGTCTTCTGAACTAATTTTTAAATATAATGAAATTACAGAATATTGACAAAAATGCAATTATTATGTATTAATTTTCTCTCATACGATAATATGACTTTTATTTTGTTTTTATTGTACAGGGACACTATGTAGAGCCGTTTTCATGAAACTGTATGGTTTGACGCATCCAATAAATTATTTACATAATTATTTACTAATAATATTTTGGCTCTCTGAGACAAGGCAACTGGTCTCAGATTCAGGCATTTTTCATTATACCAGACTGACATAATTTGTTATTCTGTATCCATTTCATGGTATTTTCATGAAAAACAAATGATCTCAGAACTACTAGAATCTAGAGTTGCAAGAGCTGCTTGAAGAAAATAAGAGTGTCTTCATGTAGCCATTTAAAGAATAAGTTCTTGTGCACACAAATAAACACAAGAGGAGCCAGGAAAGTTAAACATCCAGGCTTGTCTCTTCAAAAGAAGGAAATATTTGCCTGCCTTCCTCCACCCAGAAGACTGCGAAAGGATGTAGTTGATATTCTGGTGATCCTTTCCTGGTTGCAGGTCCAGGCTTCACCCAAATTCCCTACAATATTGTTTGTTTGTCTCAGACTTTTCTCCCGAAATCTTGAACATTGCTTCTCAGTCTACAAACAATCCACCCTTATGAGAGATGTCACTTGTACTTTCCAACAGCCTAAGTCATTTCTATGTTACCTTAGGGCCAGGACAATCCTAACTCCCACAGTCACTGTGGTTGCCCCAGTCATTCTCCCTAGACCCTTATCTTGAGCTCTATTTCTAAATCAACAGCACCCATCTTTATGGAAGAAACCATATGTACTTTATAAAGGGTTTCAATATAAACATGTCTTAAGCCTCCTTGTGGACACAGGACCCAGTTAATTGTCATCAGTAAACTTCCCTCCCTGCAAATTGTGCTGTACTTAAATAAAGCTAAAATAAACCACATGGGGTCAAACTCCAGACGTTTGAACTAGTATTGCCAAAAAAAGTTACACTGTACCAAGTTTCAACTTCCCTCTTCTTGAATTATCCTTCTGCCATCAGGATAGTTTGAAGAGACCCTCACAGAAAAGATGATGATGTATTCACTGTCTTACATCCAATAAGGTCTGCACAATTGTCAAATAGCTCCTGTAGTGGTACACAGACAATGACACAACCACCATGAATACCAGGGAGCTGTATGTAGAATGCTTAGGAAATTAAGTGCTTTGCCTAAAAACTAGGATACAGTTGCAATGACTTGTACTGTACTTTTTAGAGGATGTAAAACCAATGCTTTCATTAGGTTATTGTTGAGAAATCCAAATTTTATTAAAGTATGAGACCAAAGCTAATAGACTAACTCCATAACCAAATTCTACATTTTACCAATTTTAAAATGTTTTGGTGTGTCACTCTTCCCACTCTCACTGCACGGCTGTCTTTTGTGGTCTCTCCACATCCACTCCAACTTCTGAACCATAAATTGATTCCAATGCCTAGTCTTGTCTTTACTCTGTAGCCCAGTTATAAATAACAAGGTCATCATCTATGGGTTGGTTATAGTGATGGGTACTGTCAGCACTTGCTAAATGCATTCCATCTGCCCTCCTTTAGGGTACTTAACAATCAAATAGTTGGGTGTTCTTTTTTCTTTTCTTTCTTTTTTCTTTGGTTTTTGGTGTTTTGTTTTATTTTATCACTAGTGACCAACATGGAGCAATAATAACAGGTTGGTAGAGGGGTGGGCAAATGTAGTCAGAGACTGCTTGTTTGTTTCCTGGCCACCCAGACTCCCGAAATAACCACACAAAAACTGTATTAATTAAATCACTGCTTGGCCTATTAGCTCTAACTTCTTACTGGCTAGCTCTTACATCTTGAATTAACCCATTTCTATTATTTTATATTTTACCACAAGGCTTATAGTTTATGACAAGGTTCCAGCGCATCTGTCTCCTGTGGCAGCTCACTGACTCTTTTTTTCTCCCAGCATTCAATCTAGTTTTTCACACCTAGCTCTGTTCTGCCTTGTCTTAGGCCCAAGAAGCTTATGTATTCAATAACCAATAAAAGCAACACATATACCGAAGGGGATCCCACACCAGGGGAGAACTGATTTTCTGAAAGAAGCCAGCAAACTCTCTTCAGTTTGAAAGTGGGAGAAAGGGTATGTAGATCTTCTCCCACTACTAATTTCGTTTTGGTGCAGCATGACATTAATGTCTCTGCTTGGATGGTTGCCAGATTTTCATCTAAAAAAATTGTAGCCCTTGGACAACTTCTTCACTATTTCTGCTCCTACCAACTATAACTATATATATAAAACTACACCCACCTATGGTTACTCATACCTAAAGGCCTCCTCTTCTCTGTAGGAAGAGAGGTGCCACATAAAAGCCACAAATAGCTCCTGCACAGGAGGCCCACACATCACTGCTGCTGCTGAATTTCTAGTGATTCCCTAAGAAAAATCATCATATTGGATGAATTATCAAACCAAAATTAATATGCATCAGAAAGTAGCCTTCGCTGTGACTGCCTTTAAAAGTTTAGGGCAAAGAAAACAAACATTGCCCTTACTGGGAATGTGGTAAAGAGTGTGATTATCAGTATGTGAACCCTGCATTAGGACAAGATTACAGAGTAGTTCTTGAACACATAGAAGGAAAAGGATGGAAAATACTGGCAAGCTCTGCCAATGGTTTACACTGTAAACCCCAAGAAGGCTTGAAGTAACTGAAGAAGACAAGGCTCATGGGAGATTATATTATTCACAGGGACTTTGTGTCCTAGATTAACACACCAAGACCATGGCTCCATCCCATCAACACAAAGGGTATGGGAAAAAAGGGAAAAGTCTGTAAGTGTTTTCTGTTCATGTCTAGATCAATGCCTTTAAAGAACAATGAATAGCAAAGAGGTTTGGAAGAAAATAGGTGCAGAATGAGAAATAGGTCTTTATGGTAAAGGACACATACATGGTTTATTTGTTGGGTTGTGTCTCTGGATGCCAACAGAACAGACTAAGCTAAAAATCTCACTTTAAAAAAAAAATAACACAGTAAGTAATTTCCCCACATGCATGAATGAAAGGAACACTTGCCATTCTCTGTATGGCTTTGATTCTTTTCCCCAAATGTGATATAGACAGGACATTTTAGTGTCTTGGAAGATTAATTACATTGCATGAGGTCATTTATCTTGTAACCCTTATTGACCTTCATATACAAAATAATTGCTAGGAATATCCAATAGTTTCTATAACAGCAATCAGACAACACACACACACACACACACATTTGTCAGTGAATTTATACATTGCCCCCATAGATTCTTATCTCAGCTTTAAAAGTCTCTAACAAATATGTTGAGTGTATATTTCACATCACAGACTGCTTAATTCTTTCTTCTCTAGGCCACCACTATTCTTTCACTCCACACTGCTCTTTAACAGTGTATATGCTGTGTATTCCCTTAGACACGCACTCCCTACTCAACACACATGAATCCGTTTTCCATTGCCAATTACCAGCAGCATTCATTCCACCACAAAACACAAATTGTCATTTTATTGGACTTTGCCACAGAATTTGTCCTCCTTCCTCCACTCTTCATTCCTAAAGCCTAATTTCTTAGTCTGTACCCACAACATCTCCTTTGTAGGACAGACCATCATAGCTCCTACTCTCTGAACTTGGAATCCATCTCAGATCTGAAGTGTTTTTATATGCTCCTACTCATTTTGCATAAGCAAATTTTTTGATCCCTTTTATAATATTACTCATCAAAAGAGCATATCTCACAAGCCAGGTAAATAGAAGCATTTTTTTACACATTAAGCTCATTAAAATCATGCTTAATTTTTCAATTATTCCTATAAACTATATGGTTTAGAATGTAGCCTCTATTTATTAAAACATGAAAAATACTAATTCAAATAAATATTTCTACTTGGAAAGAGGAAACAATGAAGATACTTTCTATAACTTGGGTCATCCCTCAGATCCACCTGTGGTTTTTGAGATAGACTCTCTAACTTGCCTAGATCTCCCCAAACAGATGAACATACTGGTCAGCAAGCCCCAAGGGAGGATTCCACCTGTCTCTGCTTTCCCAGTGCTGGGATTACTGTTACATGCCAACTACTCAGCTTTTTTTTATATGGGTTGTGAGGTTAGAACACAGGTCCTCATGCCTACATGAAAGCACTATGCCCTTTAAGGTAAAACCCAGCACTTAACTAGCTCTCTGAATCAATGAACTAATAAAAGACCACCAGCAGCAAAGGGGCAGTGATTGGAAAAGAAGAAACACAACTGTTATTGTTCATTAGTCATATGTGATGAGACATGAACACAGAAAGCTACACTCTATCTAGACTTGAGCCTCACCGTTTTTATTCAAAAGTCTTCCTCTAGAAAGCAAAGTTGGCTGCTTCAGTCTCTGTGAACTCAAAAGAGCCTTACACAGTTGATTCAGAAGGCCTTGTTCTCCTGGTATCCTCCATCCTTTATTACTCTTACAATCTTTCTGCTTCAACTTCCATTGAATTCCCTGGGCTCTGAGAAATTCAACTAAAGCAGCAGAAGCAGAACCTAAATGGGTCTGTTGGGATTAATGAGTCCTGGCCTTCCCCTGCTCTTCCCTCCTAGAACCTTCTAATATAAATTACTAGAAGCTGTGCCTAGTTAGAGGCTCAGAGGATGGGATTATCACCTGTTGACCATTGACTGCAGTGTATTTAAGTCTACATGGTGTTAATAAAGAGAGGCTTTGGTATCAGTGTTTAAAGGTCTGCGTGTCAATCTGTCTCTGCATCTGTATTCTCAACCTCCAGCTCTTTGCCCGAAGCTCGCAAACTGGGGTCTAGCGCATAGAGCGCAGACCAGGGCCAGCGGTGCACAGCATGGGTCTACACCAGGGCCGTGACATGTATAATATAGTATAGTATAGCTATTAACTTCATGTTTCCATGAGACTCTTGGATGTGAGAACAAGTGGTGTCTCTGACTCTTCAGCCTGCTCTTGGGATTTTTTCCTCCTGTTGGCTTGTCATATTGAAGTTTAATATGAAGGTTTTGCTTCATCTTCTTATACTGTATTTTGTCATGTTTGGTTATCTCCTAGCAGCCTGTTCTTTTCTAATGAGAGATGGAAAGAAAGTGGATCCAGAGGGGAGGCACAATGGTGAGGAACTATGAGGATTGGACGGAGGAGAAACTCTAACCAGGATACATTGTATGAGAAAAGAACCTATTTTTATTTTTTTTAAGAAGTAAAATTTTGCCACAGCCATAGGGTTTAAATTATTTCCTTAACCTTCAAAATTAAAAAATATAAAAAATAAAAATCAGTTTAAAGCACTGCTGTCAACCTAATGCTACAGGTTTGATAATAACCCTAGAAATTGTATTGCTTGGCATAAGAAGGTAAATCGAAGAACGGGCAGATAAGACGGCATCAGGAGAATGGTTCCAGAGACAGTAAGTGTCGTCAAGAGGAGATGGGGGAAATGACCAGGATTAGTAGGAGGAAGAACGAACGTTGATATGGGCATTAACTCAGCTGGAGGAAAGGTAATGCCTCCACTAAGTCTAGGAATGAAGAGAAATATATAATGATTTAGGAAAATAGTGCTTCCGCCTTACTTGATTATAATGTAAAACCTTTATTCTTATTGTATAGCAAATGTATTTAGAAGATGGCAGAGGAAACTACAGGACAAAAATTGAACAGGTATGCTTTAAGAGTGTGACTATAGGTCATTTTCTCCTTTAATATTTTCATTTTTTTTACATTTTCTGTCTTAAGAAAGCCATCATTTTACCCAATACACAATTTAATATAAAGCACGTAAGAATCTTATGGTAAGGATTGATTTAAAATTTCCAGCACCAAATATTCAATTCTTCACTATGTGAGCCCTCTACAACCATGTCAACAAATACTCAATTCTTCCTTATGTGCGCCCTCTATGACCATGTCAACAAATACACAGTTCTTCACTATGTGAGCCCTCTACTACCATGTCAAAAATTTTGATTTTTTTTCCAATTAAGCTAAAAATCAAAGAATTATGGCAAAATTCACACTTGTTCAGTTTGTTGTTTTTTTCTGAAAAGACTTAATTATTAACCCACAGTGTTCAAATTTAGTCTGAACAGATGGGGTTGAATTGTGTGGAACTTTTTCCCTAAATACCTTCCCCACGTTAGGAGAGACATATTGTGTATTCTTCCAGGGAATATTTTTAACTATCAACAGTAGAGATTTTTAATGAGAATCATATCCATATAATGATTGCCACAAAGAGGCAGAAGGAGTCTAGAGGGGGGATTTATGCTTCTCTTGCTACTTTTTTATGTTTAGTGGGATTTAACAAAATCACCTACATTAGTGTTCATAGTTAACAAAACATAAAACAAAATGCACAATATTTAATAACAATCATGCAATAGACACATGTTTGGTCAATATGGGTACAGAGGGAATCACAACTATTCTTTTGTTAAATATTAGAATGAAACAAAAACTTGAAAAAAGTATTTTGTAATTTTATTGCAGTTCTACAAAATTTAAGTGTGCCTTACAGGAAGAAATACTGTGGAATTCATCACTATTCAGCAATGTTTGTGAATTATCATTAATAAATATTCATAATACATAACCTGGAGAACAGTAAAATGAATGCATATGTAAAAAGCTCCAGGAAATCAGAATGTGAAAGCATTCACCTCTCAAGTACTTATCATAATAACCTGTGGATTTAGAAAATTTCCCTTCATTCCCCAGTGTAGTAATGACCCTGGATCTTCTGGGGCTTGAACCACCATCTCATCCCTAAAACAAATGGCTCCATTAAAAAAAATCAGTCCTGCGTGGTTCAGTACTAGGGGCAGAACACTAAGCAAGAGTCAGAATGCTTGGGAATCAATAAATCAGCTCAGAAGAAAATAAATAAATGTAAATATGGAGAGGCAGGGAGAGTTTTGGGTTGATATGAATGTTCACATCCAGAAACAGAGAATGCACACAATGCTTAGTATCTAGACACGATGAGTCAAGCAGAAATTCAAATAAGAAAAGAATTTGCCTTTAAAAATTTTTGTGAGTGGAAAAAAAAGAACCAACAAGCTTTTAGAAAACATACATCTGAGAACAGTAATTGTCCTTAGAGATTTCTGAAATAATAGTAGTGTCAACTATGACAATGAACCCCAGAGAACAATAGAAAATATCCTATTTTTTGACAAATTAAGATGGGGTCTTAGCATTCTATTGCTGTGAAGAGAAACTGTGACCACAGCAACTTTAATGAAAGGGAAGCATTTAATTGGTGCTTGCATACAGTTTCAGAGGTTCAGTTCACTTCATTATCCTCACTGTGGGGGAGCATGGTGGTATGCAGACAAACATAGTAGCTCAGAGTTCTGCAATCAGATCTGAAGACAATAGGTTGAGGGAGACACTGAGCCTGGCTTGAGCTTTTGAAACCCCAACGTTCACCCCCAATGATGCACTTCCTCCAAAAAAGCCACGCCTACTCCAACAAGGCTACAGAACATAATCATTCTCAAGTGTTGACACTCCCTAATGACCAAACATTCAGACCAACATGAATATTGCTTAAACAGTGTAAAGGTGTGTTTCTTTCATTTATGCTGCATTTTTAATGTTTAATGATGTAAGGATGGGTGTTTAATTATGCAAAGATATGTGGCAACTGTTTCACTTTGCCTACCTAAGGCACCCAATTGGTTCAATAAAGAGCTGAACTGCCAATAGATAGGCAGAGAAGGGATACGCGGGGTAGGTAGGGAGAGAGAGGAGCTAGGCTAGAAAGAAGAATGAGAGAAAGAAGAGAGAATCAGGGACATGCCCAGACAAGAAACCAGCTAGAGGACTGAAAGTAAGACATACAGAAGAAAGGTAATAAGTCCCAAGGCAAAAGATAGATGAAGAAAAACGGACCACACTTGAGGAAGGAGCCTGATAGGACCACGTTCTGTTGAATCTATGTCTGCTAATTAGTGGAATCTCTCTGAGAGACAAGATCTTTGTGTGTGTATCTCTATTAGTTTGTTTATCCACTTTGCTTGTGGCCCAAGCAAAGGGAGAAACTCAAATAGTGGAGACTAATCAACCTTTCAGTTGGCCAAAGTTAAGAAGTTGGGACTGATTTTATTCACCAGATTGCCAAGGAGACCCATCTGGAAATTGCCATTAAAGTGTAAGGTGTGCTGGAGAGCGAGCTAGATGCTCATTGAACCTACAGGGGCAGAGCCTATCATCCAGTCAGGTATCTGTGCCATTTTCTCTGGTGGGTCCCTTGTGCTCACAGAGATGGGCTCTGAGATAACCAGCATAGCCCTCTAGCTCAAGCCGATTTCCAGAAAGTATGTTTTCACACTGCGGTTATGAAGCATGTTTCAATATTGCATCATGTAGCTGATGGCAGCTTCCATACTGGCATTCAAATCCTTGAATGTAAAACCCTTAGCCACACATAGGTTTTCTCTCTAGGAAGCCTTTGAAATATCCAAAAGGGGAGAGGGGTTGAAAGTATGATATTGTGGAATTTCAATGACCAGAATCCCTAATGTTAATAGCTGTGTCCTCAGTTTACCCTCTTAGCATTTGGAGGCTAAAAGGCAAGGAAGGGGTAGCCTTGATGCAGAATGTTGTTTTGCATGGTAGAAATTATAAATAAGCCTCATAATAAGCAGAGAGCCTTAGAGAGAAGTAGGCATGTCTTTAAAATAGAAGTAAAGACGATTTTGGGGACCCTGCAGCCAGAATGACCTGCTAAAAATGAGCAAAGTCTAGTAGAGAACAGAGTGATGGAGGCAGGCGCTTGAGGTATCCTTTCTCCTCTATTGTTTATTTGGATGAGGTGACAAAGCATGTCTTTGGTGTCTGTATCCACTGTGACTGGCCAGGGAGTGAGGCTGAATTACCAAGAAATAACATCATTAAGATGGTAAGTGGCCCCAGAGCAGATTTTTTCAGTCTCTGATGAGGTGTTCCTAGCAGTATAGTTCAAAGAACAGTGTTTATCAAGATAAATGCTATTTAGTTTGCTAAAAAAAAAAAAAAAAAAAAGGCAATAAAGAAAAAAGATACGAAAAGAAAAAAAAACCTTGCCTTTTGGATCCAGAATGAATTTAAAATCAATTGAAAGAAAGAAAGAAATCCCATGTGGTGTATACCAGCTTCCATTCTTCAAATGTGGAAAGAATAAGGTCACTTCTGACCTCTGACAATGACCATCACTTTCTCAACTTCTAAGATTTCTGTCATTCCATTTATAAAGTGTCCAACCTCCTTCCTAACTCTGCTCATCGAAATGAGAGCATAGTACCAGTTGCTAAGCGACCCGTAGACTTCCACCTGAAAGATAATTGCAGGAAAATCTTAAATCCTGACTGACTAGTATCAGAGAATCTTCTGAGGGCTTGAGTTTTCCATCCACCAGTCCAGACCAGGCTCACTCTCTCATGATCATTATCCAATTCCACTCAGTTCTGGCTACCATAGACTCTGTTCCCTTTCTCATGGCTGTGTATCTGAGCTTTCTCCAACTGCTTTGATAATCAATTTTGTTGGTGGTGTCAGAAAAAAATAAACAACAACAGCAAAACCTAGCCTCATCCTTTCTTATGGTTCTCTAGACTTTGTCCTGACCTAAACAAAACAAAACAAACAACAACAAACCCCCCCCAAAAAAAAAACAACAACCAAACAAAAGAGACTTTTTTTTGAGCCAAGACCTCCCTTTGCAGCCCATACTGGCCTTAAACTCCTAAAATCAAGTGATCCCACTCAGTATCTGGGGCAAATCTGTGCTATTATAACAGGCTAGGTTCTCTATCCCTTTGATTGCACCAAATTTAGGGGAAGACATGTTCTTCCTTTTAGGAGATTAAACATAAGAGCTCAGCTTTGTGGTCTTTCAGGTTACCCCTTAAATCAAGGGGAGACGCATGAGTTCTTTAGCTAATGCACCTGCCATGCTCGGTACTCTTAGAGAGTAGTTAGCGTGTTAAAGAATTGCAAGAACTGTATGCACTCTTGAAAGGGAAAGATAACTAAGTTGCTGCCTTTCCAGGATAAACAACAGAAAAATTGACCTAATAATTAAATATTGAGTGCAAAGCCTTCAGAAAATTCTAGATAATTAATATAATTAGTATAATATGTAGTAATATTAAAATATTACTATTTTTGTTTTTAGTTTCTGAGGCATAGTCTCTCTCTCTCTCTCTCTTTCTCTCTCTGTCTCTCTTTCTCTCTTGCCTGGTCTTCATGCCTCTGCCTCATAATTGCTGAGATCACAGGTATCCATACCCCAGTACCTCACTGCATTACCACTTATTATTCTTACTATAAATCTTACACAAATCCTTTGATGTTGGGTTCTCTATTATATCATATTTTCAGTCCCTCTCTCTTTCTTATTCCCTCTTCTGCATAGACTCAATTGTGTATAACCTCAATAACTGTCTTACTAATACCAACAAAATATTGGTGTCTTATAGTTTTCATCATACTTTATATAAAAAAAAATCACACTTTCACCAGTGATTTCTGTTTTCTAGCTTTCTATGTATTCTCCTAATGGCTGAAGGAGAAATTACACAATGATATATATTTCTGTCACAACATATGTGGATTGTAGTGTGGTTATAATTCAGACTATCTATCTGGGAATCATTTTCTAATAATACAAGCACATCTCTATTTACATCATACTTATTGATGCTGGTCTTTGTTAATATTCATCAATTTCCTGGTGACTTTCTTCTCTCTTGCAATCCATGGTTTTTCATTTTCAACTGTCCTTAAATAAACATCAATATTGTCTGTCTGTGTCTACTTTGGGAAATGTTAAAATACTTCTGTAAGTTACATCAGAATTAAAGATCTCTCCCTGGTATTCTGTGATTGCAAATAAAACCCAGACTCCTAAGTGTGACATCTACAGAGCTTTTCAGGATCTTCCCCACACTTCTTTCCTGTCTTCATCTCTGTTGTTTCAACTCCTGCTTACAACTATGCGCTTTCATTAAACTTGTGCCGGGCTTTTCCTTTGGGGCCACCAAGCAGCTCCCAAATCATGCCACAGACTCAGTAGTTTTGAGTGCTTGGCCTAGTTTAGGCACGTTAGAGGTCGTCCCCATCATCTGGCGTATGGCACAGAAGACGGACAACACAGATTGTATCAGATGATGCTGCAGAATTGATCAATTTCTTGGAAAACAGTGGGCTCTAGAGCAATACAACCACCATTTGGGCCTGGTTCAGGGATTGCAGAGTTCTCCAGATGAAGGTCTCTGGTCATGGACGCCACCAGATAAAGGCTATAGTTGAGGCTGTCTTGTCTCTCTCCTACTCTGGGGTGTTGACGGGAGTTGACAGGGGTTCTGTGGCTAGGTTTATAATTTGACTGGCACATTTTAATTATTATTTTTAAAATTAAAGTCCAATTTGGTAAACTGGAAAGTCACACTTTTATTTATTTGTATATTTTAATAAGCTATAGTCTGCTTTTGTGTGTGAGATAAACATTGAAGTTAATGGTTATAAGCTAAACTATAGTAACAACTTGCAAGTGGCTTGATTGTTCATATGGATCATATCAAAGTGGATCAAGAGAATGTAAAGAGGTAATCCCTACCACATATGGATAAAATACTGCAAGCATGTAATGCAAACTTCAACCTTATCCTAATGGATGATAGAAGTCGGGAGAACATTGAAGACAGACAAATAATGAAATCTTGAACGGGTGACCAGGCATATTAAATAGGTCAAATGTATCTTCCGTGTGGCAGGAAGATGAGATGGAGACCAACTGGTCTCATGCTTAAGAAACATTGTCACTGGTGGGTACATAAGAGTCAGAGATAATTTTTACCCAGGACTGGAGTGGTGATAATGCCTTCCCAACTCCTCTTATTGAATTTTCTTATTGATAATATAATAAACAACACAAAGAAAAAAATCTGTAAGATGGGTATTTGGAACTATCTAAAATTGGGTAGGTGGAAAGATTCAGACAATCTAGGAAATTTATACACAGAAGAAATATTTCAAAGGGAAAATAATAAGAGTTGTAGGCAAAAGAAAGAGAGATATCTCATAAAAATAAGGGGAAAATAGTTGCAATTTTGCAATACTGCCTCCTGAGAAAAACTAATATTTGAGGCAGTGACTGGAAGAAACATGTATCTGAGGTTTAAAGTTTGATCCCAGCAAACTTCACAAAAACTAACACCCCACGGTGCCCCAGAATGTGGGCCAAACTTCCTCTTAAGAGGAGGCCTCATATAGTCATCACAGATTGATTGAACAGCCTCGCCAAGTGTCAGAAGTTAGCAAGCACTCAGCAGGTCTTTCCCCAGGCGTCCTGCAGCAGTGAGGCTGTAGGAACCCCTACTGGCTCAGAACTGAGATCACACAAGAGTTGTTTTTGGGATTTTCTCTCTGTTATCGTGAACCTAAAATGTAGCAACTTCAAAACATTGTCAAGTTGCAATAGAGACATTTCTGTCTTTGGAATTACACCTTGTCTTTCAAAAAGTTGTCTTTGAGAAAAAAAAATAAAACTGTATTTGACTATTGAAATTTCACTAGGTGACATAAAGAAATTGCATATTTCAGAACTAAAAATTGTTCATTTCTTTTTTAAAGTCAAATTTGAAAAATGGCAAAGACAGAAAATTATAGTTAACTCTAATAAAAAAGTATTCTTAATGTTACATTAAATAAGATAACATTAAACTGATGTCATTCCTGAAACATTAATGAAGATACATAAGTATAACACATTTAGTCCTTCTTATTAAACATTTTTAACTAATATCAGCAGCTAAAATTATATGGCTCTCAAAGACTGTTTTAACTTACTAACTCCCTAGCAGGCCATACGGATCATGTCCACACTATTCTAGAAGTCACATAGTGGGTGTCAATTCAAATTGAGGATGGGATACATTTATGTACTATTCTAAAAGTGTGTGAAACATTCTGGTGAAAAGTAATTACATTCAAAGTGCATTTGAATTAACCCTCTAAATTTAACTTGGAACAAAAATAATGAAAGCTTATTATATGCTCTAATGAATACAGTTTTATTCCCTGCTGTTTGGAAACGGATCTCAGTTCATGCCAAATAAGTAGATTTTCTGCGGCCCTGCCTCAAGAAGAGAAGGATAAATGCCCTGTGTTCTTTTGAAGATAACAAAAATTCCCGACCATAAGCAATTCCCCACCTGTTCTGACTGGCAGTGAGTCAAGAGTTTGTAAATAAATTACCCCCTCCCACACTCCCCTCTGGTCCTCCTCTTGCTTCACGATCATTTCAAGTAATGATAAATTTCTCAACTAGTTATATCATCGAGTCTTGAGCACTGTAATGCAAAAGGTAAACTTTCTAAGCCATTTTCACATGGTTCTTGAATGGAAGAAAACCTTTTCCTTTTTCTTCTAGATGGATATGTAAAACCTGAACATGGTAGGGAGGCATGTCAGAACATGCAAGCAAAGGGTACAAGTCAAGCAATGGAGAGCAACACCCCAGACTGCTACTAGTGTCCCTGGGTGTCCCTGGTACTCAGAGAGCAAGATCTTCCACACCTAGGTCTTCAACTTATGGACTACTAAGAAGCAAACCTTTGTATTTAATATGTACTTATTTTCTGTGAATTGAAATGTTCCTTCTTGGAAGGGAGAGAGAGATTCCTGAGACCCAGAAGCTAAGGAAACAGAAAATAAGGAAGCTCAGAAACCTTTAGTAGCAAAGCACTTACTGAAGTGTGTATAATTAACCAATCATTTTAAGGGGGTGGAGACTCTCTAAAATGGAGTTGCCTGAAATTTGGTCTAGGAGCTATAAGGATGCAGATGTGTGGGTCATTGTGAACATTGGGATGGATCTTTCAGTGATGCAGCAGCCTTTGAGTCAGCCAAGCTCTTGTAACCCCTCACCAGGTTTCTGAAAGTAACTTCAATAAACCAAAAACTAGACTTGGGTCAAAACAATGCTTCCATCTGCCATGGATGTCTTATCCAGGATGAGTAAACATTTTTTCAAAGCTCCCAAAGGGTAAAAATATAGCACAACCCAACTGCAAGGAGGATTTTAGCCTTCCACAAATTACTACAGGTCGCTCAACTAAATGTCACAGGGTAGTAATGATGTGTACGTGGCATAAATAGCACGTGATAGCAAGAGACATTTTTTATTGCTTTTCTAGTTGCAAAAAGCATTTTTTTTAAATCAGTTACAGAGAAATAATGGGAAACTCCCTCATCATCTTACACAGAACAACTGTGAAATAGGAAAAAAAATCCAAATAGCTCTGTTGTGAGATATGAAAGAATGCTGGACAGTTATACTCACATCCTAAACATACCTTTCCACAAAAGCGAGCCAGAAGTTACTCTCAAGGAGATGAGGCACACCAGAGACTGCTAATGTCCTGGGGATACATAAGTGTTTTTCTTCCACCCAGTAGTGGTGCTAAAATCATTCGAGTACATGTTGGCAGAAAGAATTTGCCTTTCTTCTGTCTTAGTACATTTTGAGAGCTTAAATGCTCCACAGTCTGTCTGTGAAAAGGGAAAGACCAGTCATAGCGGACACACTGTGGCATGCCACCACAGCAGCCTTGGCACAGGGGTTCTGCCCTTTTCTGAGCAGAGGAGTAGATTGTGGGGGAGTAATATGAGGAAGGAAATGGGAAGGAAGGAAGGAGGGGAAACTGAGGTTGGTGTGTAAAATAAGTGAAAAAAAATAATAATAAAAAATTTGAAAAAGATTTCCTTTGTAAATACAGATAACAGTTCTTAGCAGCAGAGCAAGTCCTAAACATGTGGCTTGTTCCTCCTCAGGAATAGCATGCATTTGATAGCTGCTTAGTGCAGATGTGTAAAAGTCCAACCCAACCAACATTATGCAGAAAGTACTTATCCCTCACCTGTGTCACAGGAGCAATTATATCCAGTCTCCACAGTGTTCTCTAATGGAACCATCTCAGCAACACAGATGCTAAATGAACCAATGACACTGTATTTGAAGGCTAGTTTCCCACCCATGCCCAAGAAAGTTCTTTGAAAGTGGTAAAATACCAGGTCTTTCAATAACATTTATTTCAAATTGGCATAGTCCTATTGGAAACCTCAAAACTAACCTTTGCTGATCCCAACCCACAATTCTACCTGTTTCCATGGTAGCACAAACCTGTCACTGCAGTCATAATCTTAGCGTAATTATGAAGAAAATTCTTAATGACATCTTGGCAAATTAAAAAGAAAATGAAAGGAAAAATAGTTTCCCCATACATTCTTGCAACATCCATTTCTCTCTCTAGAACAGCGTTTCTCAACCTTCCTGATGCTACGACTATTTAACACAGTTCCTCACACTGTTGTGACCGACGATCATAAAATTATTTCATTGCTACTTCATAACTGTAATTTTGCTACTGTTACAGATAAGAATGTAAATATCTTTTATGCAGGATATACGATGCGTGATCACTGTATGGTGGTGACCCTACAGGTTGAAAACCCACTGCTCCTGGAGGTTGGAACAGAAACAGGAGGAGGAAGGAGAGCAAACAGAAAGCACATGAAGAAACCACCAACTGCACAGAAATGTGCTTAGAGAAAATTCTTGAGAAAAAATGAAAACCGGGTTTTCTAGCAAGTAAATACATCCTCATGAGAACTTCTTAGTAAGCCAAAATGAGTTGAAAATGGCGAGCACTAAACTCCAGTCGGGATTAGTGGCCACCAGTCCTAACTGATAGCATCGTGCAGGCAGCATCCTGATAAACTATATTAAGCTCTTTCGTTGTTTGCTTTTAGGATGTCACAGCGGAAAATGTGTGTGTTTATGCCAAAATAGTCAAGGTGTTTTTTAAGTTTCATGGGGTTTTTTTGTTTGTTTGTTTGTTTATTTTAATTGCTGGTACTTACCTTATACTCCACGTTTAAATTTTTTCATTTCATATTTCCTGAAAGATGGAAAAAATGACAGTGTCGTTTTTCACGCGGTGTGGCAGTGTGTGAATTCTGCACCGTTCCTCTTTTCATCACATGTATGTAATTGTTTCTCCTGAGAACAGCAGTATCGCTCATAGTTTGATACTAAGACAGTGAATATCTGAAGTGACTGAAACAAATGTTTCAGGGAGAAGCGAGTTAGAGTCATTCATTTATTCAACCATAGCAAAGCAGCTTGAGAGATGGCGAAGGTTGCGGGATTGATACCACTGTGTGCTGTGCACGCTGTACATGTTTGATTCAATGACTCTGACATGCAGGGCGCCGGGTGAGTTGCATGTCCCAGGGAGCAGCGTCAGCTGTTTAAACTGGGGGCTTAAGTGTAAATGATGTGCTTCTAACCACATACATGTCTTTTATAAGGGGTGGCTCCAGTGGGGCTTTCTCAAAGCAATCATATTCCGTGTGAAACAATATAGAACACTTGAAGTGAGCTGAAACCACAAAGGAGCCAGAGTAACTTATTTTGAATTGTCACTTAAGAAAGCAGGATACAAAAACACAAAGGAAAATGCAAATAAAAACAGAGAAAGAGAAAGAGAAGAAAGGGGAAATGCTTTTATGTCTAAAAGTAACCTGGGAACTTGTACGCTGCCCCCAGGAGGACAGTAAACACACAGGAGAGACTTCTCACAGTTTGATGGAATCAGTGGGTAAACTGACCTCCCTCAACTCAAAAGCCATACTCCCTATTACCTTCCCTATGTACAGTTATATAATTATATTTTTAGGCAGCACCCAAATATTTAGCATTTCTTGAATATCTCTTCTACAGCTTTTATCTGATTGTTGACAACCACAGAGTTCAAGATATAAAGTGGTATCAAAAATTCTATTTCCATGAATGAAATCACACAATGCAGACTATGCAATACTTTTTCTGCCAACATTATAATTTCATATTATTCTGTGTGTGAGACCTGATAGTGCTTCAGCATTCAAGGAGTTAATTCTTTCCTACTTTCTAACACTGGTTGCTAACAACTGTTCTTCATGTAGAAGACTGGACTTGCCCAATGATTCATGACATTTGGGGCAGTTGGGAGCCAATATTTGGCTGATGTTGAATACAGACAGCCAGCCTTTGGGCTTACCTCGGGATGCCAGTGTGATGTGATGTTAACCATGGACGGAACCCAGAGTAGATTGTATTGTGTCTCCTTCTTTCACTGTTGCTTTCCTGTGAGGCTTACTACCTTCCTGTCCTCTTTAAGAAAACATTGTCTCTGAAAAAATTGCAATGGACTGTCTCAGGTTCAGCTTCTAAGATCACCTTGTTAAGGGTCATTTTTTGGATTCTGCACACATCTCAGGTAATGTGTTTAGGGAAATTATCCATGGAATGCCACGGGAGTATGAATGTCCATACTTGCACCTGAGCACAGAACATGCATTTTAAGGGGTTGTAAGGATGTGTTGTTTCTCTAGTCTGTGAATTATGTGTAGGAGACTGCTTTTAAAAGGACTGTGGAATAATCAGGCTATTGCTGAGTGTCATACAGACTCCTAAGGGAGAAAATGAAGATGCAGGAAAATTCAACACCAATTTAAGCCAAGGAGCCAGAGAACTGCTTTGTCAGGTTTAAAAGAATCTCTTATTCTCCATAGCTGGAGGACTGACAGTACTTTAACACAAATTAGGACCTTATCCAAAGAGTAGAAAAATTTTGGAAAAGACTGAATTCTTGGCTTTATGAAAGTCCTAAGCTATAGTCAAGGTTGTAATAAGGATGAAGTGCGTACTAAAAGCCTGAGCATAGTTCGAATGTATATATGAAGACAGATATTTTTAATGGCCAAAATGTGGAGGGACAGGGAGGGAAGGTTTACAAACATGATTTTCTGGCATTAGAAAACATCTAGATGAATCTGAAGACTATGGCATTATAATAGTCACAATCTTTTCAGCTGGTCTAGAATAAAGAATTAAAATATGGATAACTGGATTGAGCCAGTGCAGGGATTTTGCAAGGTTGATAGAAGACAAAGTGGAGAAGATTGTCGAGGATACTGTTGGATGTGATAAGCTATAGGTCTAAAGCATGGAAAATACAAAAAGATAACAGGGAGGAGATGGGTAGGAGAGATAACGTTATGTTCATGAAGACCAGAAAATGAGTACTGGAACTTATCAATAGTTATACAACTTTTCAAGATGATGATATAAGGAACAGTCCATCAACATGGTGAATGAGACTCTGCGTTGGCTCTAAAATATGTGTACATTAAAGTAGGCTATCAAAATATTCTCAAGGTTAAGACAGTTTCCAGATTGAGAGTAGTACCATTAGATGCTCACCATTTAATTATCTAACACTGCTGTGTATCTTCATTGTTGTAGAAGTTTAACAATAGATCACAGATTCTACTCCATTTGTTAAGACGGACCCCTACAGTCCAGGCTAGCCTTGAACTTAATGATGACCGTAAGCTTCTAATTTGTCTAACTCTATTTCCAGAATGCTATGCTTATGGAATACAGGGAAGCACCACCACACTTAGTTTTATGAAATACTGGGTGTCAAACCCAAGGCTTTGTGCTTAATAGGAAAGCACTCTACAACTTAGTTACATTCCCAACCCACCAATCACTTATTTCTCTTTAGTGTAAGTCAATCTATAAATCTCAAGTGTTTCCAGATAAAAAGCAATATTTCTCAAAATTATTCAGAAACACTTCAGATTTTAAGCAGACAGCAATAACAAGAATCAGCAAATATTATTAAATGGTAAGTGTGGGTTTTATTGTTCAAGGTTTTCTGAAACTTTGAAATCATTTCTAAGTAACTGTTTTAAAAGTGAATCAGAAATACCTCTTATAATGTTGCTAATTACAAGATGTACTTTATGGCATCCTTGTAGTTTGCACACACTCCATAAAATTTTATCTTTAAATAAATCTTTGCAGCATGAATGCAAGCAAAAGTTCAACATTTCTCTTCTATCAAAATCTAAGGACCAGTTGCTTCAACTAGAACAAACACTCAAATTCACAACCTGAATGAATCATTGCATCTGCCCTTATAATTGTACACCATACATAATTCAAATAAGGAATGTTAGGAGAAAATGGGTATTTATAGAATGTGTGTGTGTGTGTGTGTGAGAGAGAGAGAGAGAGAGAGAGAGAGAGAGAGAGAGAGAGAGAGAGAGAGAGATTTTGGGACAGTGTATAACTGAATATCTAAAAATAGCCTGAGATTACTCTATAAATTAGATTCTTTCCAAATTAACAATCCTCCTGCCTCAGCCTCTTTGGTTCTGACCTTAGCATTACATTATATTGTCCTATGTTATTACACCTAGATGGCTCTTTAAAATATTGAAAGCAAATTGAGGTATTTGTTTCCTCTGATTTCACTGTGGTTTTGAATAATATAACCATTACTTCTCTTAAATTGTATATTTGATATAACTTCTTACTGCAATATACAAGAAAAATCTTTCAAAAAGTGTCTCAGGCTTTAATCAAATAATTATTTCTAACAACACCTTCAAAACTTTTAGAGATAGTAAAATGTTGGTTGGATTAATCTATATCCATATAGATTTAATCCTGGACTTAAAATATGTTATATAAATTGAACAAATGACCAACCATTTGAACTTGAATTTTTCATGTTTAAACTGAGGACAATAAAAATAATCTTCTATGGTTACTAGTGATATTTACAGCTCTTCAATAAAGCAACCTAATCCACAGTTGTTTCTCAATCAAATGTTAAAAAGTAGTTGAAAGATACTCATATTTTTTTTTTAATGATTGAGAAACAGGGTCTGCCTGGGTCTGTGGCCTTACTGCAACCAGGAACCCTGCTCTGGTCAGCGCTGGTGACAGAAAACACGTGGAAGCCCAAGACGCATGCTCCTGTGGACCATAGAGACAAATAAGCTACTTTGGCAGTGATATTGTTGAGTCCAGAAGCACAGTTGAGAAAGAGGGAAATGGAAGATTCCTATGAATATCTTTACCACTATTCCACACCCACCCCCAAAACTACTAACAGTCTCAATAGGAACCCTTCAAAGAGAACTATGGTAGGATGTTGAAGTGACACTCTCTACAGTAAGTGGCTTCAGGCAAGAGTGCAGGAGGGGGGCTGGAGAGATGCCTCAGTGGTTAAGAGCATTGCCTGCTCTTCCAAAGGTCCTGAGTTCAATTCCCAGCAACCACATGGTGGCTCACAACCATCTGTAATGAGGTCTGGTGCCCTCTTCTGGCCTGCAGACATACACACAGACAGAATATTGTATACATAATAAATAAATATTAAAAAAAAAAAACAAAGAGTACAGGAGGGGAAGGATTCAGTTCTATTTAAGAGATAGGCCACTGAGAGTTTGTCCATGACCCACGGAGTATATAGATAACACAAATTGGACTTTTTTATGGGGGGAGGTGACAAGGAGGGGTGGACAAGGAAATAATGATAAGAGAATGTGATAGAGGTGTGAGATGTGAAATCAATACAAATTTTATGCTGGAAAGTAAATAAGCGAAGTCTTCTGAAATGACGTTTATCTACTTTAGAAATAACACACATACAGGGTGTTGCTTCCAGACCACACTTAACCAGCCTCCACGAGAAAGAAGCATTCACTAACGCTTTGTTCGCAGGTAAAGTTGGTATTTGTCATTTTCTTTTAGAAAACATAGCTGGTAAGACAGAGTTAAGCAGCCTTTACTGTCGCTATGGAAACAAGGACTATAATATCTTCAAATAAAAATTTTTAAGCGAATAAACAGCGTGGAAGTGAAAATGATAAATTCAGACGAGAAGCTAGAGCTACGTTGCAAACATGCTAATATAGCCACAAGCTTCTCTAGCACCTGGCTTTGCCTCTCTAGTTCACTGCTTACTGTCATGCCAATGCATAACAGGTGCACGATAAATACCGATTAGACGTGAGATTGATACAAAAGGCATACTAACATACGTTTATCCTATTTTCATGAACACACACCTTGCAGAAGACTAACCTTTGCTAAATACACTCTGTCAAATCTGGGCTGGGGGTATACTTGTCAATGAACGAAGGACAGCTCATGTTCTAGCACGCTTTGTGTTTACGTGTGTTTATATAAGCTGTGATCGTTATTATCACAAATTAGTTACTGCCTCGCAGTACGGAACAGTATGAAATGAAAGATGATCTCTTTTACACATGTCTGGCTGGGTTCCAAGAAAACACTTAGGAAATTGCCGCGGACGAATTATCAGGCTGGTGACGGGAAGCGATGCTGATTGGGATATCCCCGTCACCTTCCTCTTTATCAGAGCAGAATGAAAAGGAAATACCTACAGTCTTCAAAACAGTCAGCCCTGGGAGATTGCCGTCTCGAGTTACTTAGCAGAATCCACCTTTTCAGCAACACCACGTTGACAAGCTGCAGGCCTTCCTTGCTTTTCATCCTAGTGGGCTAGAGGCAATTATGGGGGAGCAATCCATACTCCAGTTAGAAAAGACACTACCCGCAAGGGCTAGATTTGGATTATATGAATACTTGTACAGAAATATCACAACCCTAGGTCAGTTTTTAGATGACACAATTGGGTCTCAGAACTAAACCTGTAACAACACACAGCTAGCATATAGTGGAGTAGCAATGCCTAATTGGTCTACCCACGCTGAATACATGAACTTATTCTAGGACGGAATTACGAGTCTAGTTTCTAGATCTTAACTATTTGATTGTTTTTCTAGAGATCAGCACCAATCCTAATGGAAAGTGATTCTGATCCACTTTCATGGGTACATATATTAAAAGCTTCAGAAAAATGAGGATGCATTTTAAAATGTAGCCTGCCTGGCTGGGGTTAGAATTTTCCTCAGATAGTTAGTTTTGCTTGGAAAACTTTCAACCTCTGATTGTCTAACCATTCAGTTACTAAGCTTATCTAAGTCAATTGATGGAGAAGCTACAGTAGTATCTAGGGACAGAGCTAGATACCCCTCATGGTGACTTACAGCTCACTGTGAGGTTATTGAATACCCAGTCACGTACAGAGATTGCATTGTGTCAAACTTTATATAAAAAGTCCAGAAAACAATTTGAGCCACATTGAACTTAATTCATCACCTAACACTATGCACTTCTGCTTTCTGTTTCAGAATTGGAAGGAGTATAATTTTGCCTTTTGCACTACAATTGTGCATTGCATCCCATCGTGCGTGTGCTTTCTTTTAGTATTTCCAGGAGGCAGTGGTAATCCCCCTCCTTAGGAAAGCCTCCAATCCATCATACCTTCTAAAGAAAATATCCACTTATTTATATCTAATTACAGAGCCTATAAGAGAACACAGAACATACTCAGCCTTCATCTCTGCTTTAAAGCATCCTATCCTCTACATTTTTACATTAGCTACTCTTTTTCATGGACTCATTGTTGGGATAGACTCAGTGGTTGAGGAAAAGGATGTGTAGTTGTCCATGTGTATTGTTCAATTCAGGATACAAATATTTAAAAGCAAATTTTCATAGAAAGATCAATCTAAGTTCACCTATTGAAAGTTTTTATGACAGCTAATGATAAAAAAATTAATGTCTACTGCAGCATCCTGAGGAAGAACACTATTTGAGTACAGGCTCCAGGTACTGCCTTATGCTATACACTTATGATAAATAATTGCTTCTGCTTTTCTAGTGGCACATATGCTACTTGAGTGTCGTTAAAATTTTAAATATTCACAGATAAGACAGCATTTTCAAAATATACTTCCTAATTTTGGGAAGGAATACAATTAAGTTTTCTCTAACCACAATTCAGTTCAGGATTTTTTTTTTCTGGGAAGTGAAAATGCAAAGAGAAATACGACGATGTTGCCATGATCTCCAGAGAGAGACAGCTGCAAACACTTAATAACAGAGTTTCCAGCAAAGTCAAAACTGCAGTTTGTTCCAAGGGCAGTGGAAAAGCAGAAGATAAATTAGTTGCTTCTGCTTGGAAAGTCAGGAGAGAATACAGCAGTGCTTAAGCTAAGCCTTGAAGGCTGACCAGGATTGTGCCAGACAGATAAGGCAAGAGATTTCAGATAACAATGTAAAGCCTCCCACCCCCATTCCTATTCACCTTTATTCTTGTGGCTTTCTTCTATTTTTGGATTTTATTACACGGTCCCTCTTTAACCGGGGGACCTACAATCTCATCTCTACTCTCCAGAGATTTCAAAATTTTACTATGACATTAAATTTTCTAGGCAGATGTGAACTGGTACTTGTTCATGCCAGACAAGACATGAAAAGAAAAAACAAAAATATCCCACCCAAATCTAGCTCAAGGAAAGAATGAATTTAGTTGGGATTGCTTAGTGTTGTTGAACCCATGGTAACGAAGGATGTGATAGCTCTTGATCATTTAGCCTGATATATAAATAAGATGGATTAATATGTTATTGAACTAAAGTCCTAGTGGCAAATGTAGTTACTTCTTTATGGGATTTTGGTGAGGCAGTTTCTGAGACCCCAATTATAGCACAGGATATTGCTGTTCATAAGAGATTAATGCTAAAGTCCTTTGTTGCTATACGTGGAAAATTCATCTAGAACTGAGCTGGTAGCCAAGCTTCTGATCCTGTCCTATACAGGATGTCCCTATAGTCATGTGGTAGACTCCACTCATAGAAGAGTAATGACTCTACATAGAATATGATTGCCTTGAAATTCTCCTCATAAACACTTCACAATCAGAAACACTTGGTTTATTTGCTCACCATATTCATAGCCGTAAAGTGCCATTGTTATCTTAGCAAGAAGGCATTCCAGAGCACATGAAGGATAGCCATGTGTGGATGGCCACCATGGTGGATCCATGGGACAGATGATTGATCTTCAGTTGTATATCTCATCGGCCATAGCATGGCCATGCAAAGTACATGAAGAAGGATATCCACGTGGAGATGCCCTCCACGGTTGTTCCACTATGAGATGGCGTGTCTTCAATTGCTCTTCACATCACTAGCAACAGGCCCCATATAAGCATTCTGACAAAGCTTTAATTCTCTTGCATCCTTGCTGTAATGCCAAGGCTTCTGGGAAGACATGAAAAAGTGTGTATTCACCCCACATGGGGTACCAATGACAGACCAAGAAGATGATGTCCCCCTCTTGGCTTGGTGAGCAAATGGACTTATTGGGGTTACAAACTGTAGTGTGGGTGAGGGATTACCTACAAGAATACAGGTAATTTATAGATAGATAAGACTCTCTCCTCCTCCCCTTAACTTTGTTAAGCATTTATTTATCTATGGGAACAAAAGGGGCCTCTGAGTCTCTTGTGCTGCTGTCCCATCCACAACAAGAATGGGTGCTAGTGGGGATTTTCCACAATTAATAATATTTCTATGAAACCATTCCTTTGTTGCTCTTATTTTGAACTAAACTTACTTCAGTTAGCCCTTACTTCAAAATATATAATAATATGAAAAGTATAATAACATAAAACTGTAATATAAAAATATAATATAAAAATAATATAAATTAAAGGGCATCTATCATGTTATTTTCCTAAAGTGATATATTTTAAGAATAATATTTTACTTTAACGTATCCTTTTCTCATTTGTCTCAAAAGCACCAAGTACAGAGATACACGAATCAAGTTTTAAAGTGTTTTGTGGAAATCAGAATATTGGTTTCCTTCTGCCCAGAAGAATCTGTACTGCTTCCATAAAGACAGGTGAGGAAAAACACATTTAGGTGAAAACTGGACTTCCGTCTTTGAAATTCAGCATTCAGTAACCAACAAAGCAGAAATATTAACCAATGGCTGTGACTTTCACTACTATAGAAAATCAAATTGTTGGGCTGGAGAGATGGCTCAGAGGTTAAGAACACTGGCTGCTCTTCCAGAGGTCCTGAGTTCGATTCTCAGCAACCACATGGTGATTCACAACCATCTATAATGAGATCTGGTGCCCTCTTCTGGCAGAACACTGTATACTTAATAAATAAATTTAAAAAAAAAGAAAGAAAGAAAAGAAAAGAAAATTGTTAGATTCCGTGTTGCTCTTCAGCCTAACAGGCTGATATGATAGCAGTCTGCTAGGAGTAATAGTAGATACAGGATAATTAGCCTGGGTATTCAATAAGTCTGTGGATGGTTTTTGGTTTTAAATAATTTAATGTGAATAAATGATAATATTCCTAGTAACTTTAAGTGAAAATATTGCACTAAATGCTCTATCTAAACTTAGAATTTCAATATAAGAGATGTACATTATTATTAAATAATACCCCAAATTATAGATAAATGATAATCAGCTTATGTACATATTTCCCTAAGTAAAAATAGAATATCATTTTTTATCTATCTTCGTTTCTTTATTATATCCTTACAATATTATAAATAATTAACTGTTACAAAATTGGTTTTCTTAGTATATATCCATTAAGAAGAATCAATAATATATTAAGACACCTGAGCCCTGACTGCACCTGGAGAGGTGAGTATCTGGGTTCCCAGCTGGAGGGCCCTGCTCTCTAGGCCCTGGAACCTGGAGGTACATCTGGCACCCAACCTCCACCCACTGAAGCTCCAGAGACCAGGGAGCACCTTCTGCATTCTCCTACCATCTACCACTGCATTTGTAACCACCAGAGCCACATCAGTGACCACCAGAGGCAAGGCACCACCTGCACCTGGACGACCTCCTTACCACAGGCCCTACATCCACCAATTGGAGGAGGAGGGACCCCCTGAAGCACAGGTCCCAGCTGCACCCATTAGAGGAAGAGATGGGTAAACAACAGTGAAAGAATACATTAAACATAAAGAACAATACAGCACCACCAGAAACTAGCGGTTCTACACTAGCAAGGCCTGAACATCCCAACACAGATGAAGCATAAGAAAATGACCTTAAAATGACCTTATGAAGAAGAAATTCTTAAAAATTCTTAAAGAGGAAATGAAAAATTCTCTTAAAGAAGTGGAAAAAAAGACAAACAAAAAATTGGAAGAAATCACCAAATTCATGAAAGAAAGCAGAGAAAGACAAGAACAAACAATCAGACAAGTGAAGGAAAAGTATCAAGACTTGAAAATTGAATAGAAGCAATAAATAAAACATAAATCAATGGAATTCTGGAAATGGAAAATATGGGTAAACAAAAAGGGACTGCAGATGAAAGCATAACCAACAAAATGCAAGAGATGAAAGAAAGAATCTTAGGAGTTGAAGATACGATAGAGGAAATAGATTCATTGGTCAAACAAAATGTTAAATCCAAAAAAAGTTCTTAACACAAAATATCCAGGAAATCTGAAACACCATGAAAACACCAAGCCTAAGAATAATATGGATAGAAGAAGGAAAAGAACTCCAATTCAAAGGCACAGAAAATATATTCAACAAATCATAGAAGAAAAACTTTCCCATGTCTATGAAAGTACAAGAACCTAACAGAACACTAAATAGACTGGACCAGAAAATGTTTCCTCACCACATAATAATCAAAACACTAGACACACAGAGTAAAGAATGAATACTAAAAGCTGCAAAAGAAAAAGGCCAAGTAACATATAAAGGCAAACAAATCAGACTTATGACTGACTTCTCAATGGAAACAATAAAAACCTGGAAAGCAATTCTACACACACTAAGAGACCACAGATCAGTCCAGACTACTGTACCCAGTAAAGATTTCCATAGATGGAAAAAAAAAAGATATCCCATGACAAAACCTGATTTGAACAATACCTATCCACAAAGTTGGCCCTACAGAAAATACTAGAAGGAAAACTCCAACCCAAGAAAGTTAACTATACCCGCCAAAACACAGGCAATAGATAATCCACATCACCAAACTCTAAAGAAGGGAAACACACGCACACAATACCACCAACAACAGCAAAATCTAAATTAACAGGAACTAACAATCACTGATCATGAATATCTCTTAATATCAATGGTCTCAATTTGCTTATAAAAAGATACAGGCTAACAGAATGGATACAAAAAACAGGATTTATCCTTCTGCTGTATACAGGAAATACACCTCAATTTCAAAGACAGACATTACCTCAAAGCAAGGGTTTATGAAAAGACTTTCCAATCAAATGGACATAAGAAATGAGCTGGTGTAGCTATCTCAATATCTAACAAAATAGATTTAAAACTAAAATTAATCTAACCAAAAGAGATGGAGAAAGACATCTCATATTCATCACAGGAAAAATCCATCAAGATGAAGTCTCAATTCTGAACATCTATGTCCCAAATATAAGGACACTCACATTTGTAAAAGAATCATTACTAAACCTTAACTCACATATCAAACACCACACAGTAATAGTGGGAGACTTCAATACCCTACTCTCACCACTGGACAGGACTGCCAGACAGAAATTTAACAGAGAAATAAAGGAACTAACAGATGTGATGACTCGAGTGAATTTAGCAGTCAATATAGAACATTCCACACAAGAGTATATACCTTCTCAGCAGCTCATGGAACCTTCTCTAAAATTTACTACATACTCAGTAACAAATCAAACCTCAACAGATACAAAAAAATTGGAATATCCTATTGGGTCACCATAGCTTAAAGTTAGAATTCAACAACAACACTAATTGCAGAAAGACTACAAACTCGTGGAAATTAAACAATTGAATTAATTGAAATTGAACAATTAAATTAGTTGAAACAATTGAAATTAATCAACTGAATTATCCCTGAGTCAAGGAAGAAATAAAGAAAGGAATTAAACACTTCCTAGAATTCAACAAAAATGAATAGATAACGTACCCAAACCTATGGGGCACTATGAAAGCAGTGCTAAGAGGAAGGTTCATAACACTGAATGCTTATATAAAGAACGTGAAGACACATCACACTAGTGACTTAACAGCACACCTGAAAGTCCTAGAATAAAAAGAAGCAAATTCACCCATGAGGTGTAGATGCCAGAGAATAATCAAATTGAGTGCTGAAATCAATAAAATAGAAGCGAAGAAAATAATAAAAAGAATCAACGAAAAAAAAAGAATCTCAGCTGGTTCACTGAGAAAATCAACAAGATAGAACATCAAAGGGGAGTGGGGAGGGTAAAAGGGAGTATGGAGGAGCACATGACAAATTGGGAAAGTGAAGTTAGGGGAAAGACAGGAAGTAAGCACAAGGAAAGAGATACCTTGATAGAGGGAACCATTATGGGGTTAGTGAGAAACCAGGCACTAGGGAAATTCCCAGGAGTCTACAAGGATGACCTCAGCTATGAATCTAACCAATAAGGGAGAGGAAGCCTTAACTGCCCTTCCCCTGCAATCAGATTGATGACTACCTTAATTACCATCAGAGAACCTTCATCCAGTAACTGATGAAAGTAGTTGCAGAGATCCACAGATAATTGAAGAAAAGGGGTAAAGACTATGATTGGAAAACTCACAGAAACAGCTGACCAAAGCTAGTGGGAGCTCACTGACTCCACACTGACAGCTAGGGAACATGCTGCTTGGGCAGCTTGTGGGGCCACTGGCAGTGGAACCAGTATTTATCCCTAGTACATGTACTCCATTCTCTTGGAGGGATACCTTGGTCCGCCTAGATAAAGTGGGGAGAGGCTTGGTCCTGCCTCAAGTGATGTGATTGACTTCACTGACTTACCCTGGAAGACCTCACTCTCTCTGAGGAGTGGATGGGGTTGGGGTGGGGGAAGGAGGGGAGAGCAGGAGCAGGGGAGGGAGAGGGAACTGGGATTGCTATGTAAAATAAAAAAGAGTGTTTTTAAAAAATAAAATTTAAAAAATAGGCACCAACATACGCCTCATAGACTTCTATTACTAGCTTCTCTAATACTCTCATAGTGAGTTCTTTTTTGCTTCTAAGTTAGAGATAAAGTAAAGATACTCCAATGTAAAAGTTACTTAGAAAATGCACGACTTGAATAGAAGATACGGTTTTGTGCTTCACAGATACTGGTTACCATTGTAAATTAGAAACACTAATTAATATTTGTCGAAAACAAATTTGAATTTCTGGATAAAAACACTTCCAAACATTAGCCCTTTCCCAGTGGTAGAAGTTTTAAGGATGAAATTAAAGAGTGATCGACTCTAAGCTCTATGTGTTCTTGTCACCAGTGACTTGTTCATCTTTTTAAAATACTTCTCCGTTTTTAAATGTAATCAGAGCTGAGCATTATAGCAGTAAATTAATATTCCATGATATAACAGACTGACTGAAAGCATTTTTCTTTTGTTTCCAGTGTCAATCAAAGGTGTCAAGATTAATATAACGTGGATAGATGAGTAGATAGGCAGATAGGCAGACAATGGGTAGAATTCAGGCAGGATGAAATCGATGGTAATTGAGACAAAAATAACAACACGTTAAAATCATAAGTCAATTACAGTTATTATAAAAAGCACTTACAATTGAGACAATTACATTCTCTACAGCAAAATTTTTGGCTAGCCCATCTCTCTATTAGATGCATAGATAATACTTTTCTCGACGAATTACTTAAGCATGCCCCAAAATGCATAGTATCACTAATTATTACTTTAATCTATAGCTATCAAAATGTTCCTCCAAACGTTTTGCTTCTCTTTCCTATCTAAATAAAGTTGCTGTAAGAAAGATGTCTAGGTCCGTCACAATGGCTGGTGGGTGAAATGACTCCAACATATGCCTAGCGCCCTGAGTCTGACACCTAAGATCTACATAAAGATGGAACTAACTCCACATAGCTGGACTCTGCTCTCCATATTGCCCCCTCCAAATACACATAACTAATAATAATAGTCAAGCTGAATCCTACCTAAATATGAGTGACTTCCAGAAGTTAAAATTCTGTTTCTAATTTTCTATTTTTTAAAAAAGGTGTATTGATGTTTTATTATAAGAACTTGTAAATTTAACTTTTTTCAAAGATTTATTTATTTTATTTTGTGTTTGTCTGTTTCATTTACAAGTATGTTTGTGCCCTTGGCCAAAAGGGATTATTTAATTCCTGAAACTAGGGTTACACATGGTTGTGAGCCTCTATGTTGGTGATGGCTATTTATCCCAAAATCTTCTTTATGAGCAGAGAGTGCTCTCAACCATAGAGCCACTACTCCAGCTTAGAGATATTGTAAATAAAAAATATCACATATTTAAAATATCCAGTTCCAAACTCTATAAACACAATGAACATCTATTGAGTTAGAATAACCATTGTGAAATTGTGGGAGTTTATATTGTATTTTTACACTTTCACTATCAAATATATCGTTATACCTTAATCTGCAGCAAAAATTAAAAGAAAAATTTATGCAAGATGATGTGGGGTTCCCCTCTGCATGCTGTAAATATGTTTTATTGCCATTGGTTAATAAAGAAGCTCTGTTGGCTTATGGCCGGGCAGAATAGAGCTAGGCAGGAATACTAAACTGAATTCAGGGAGGAAGAAAGAAGAGTTAAGGAGATGCCATGTAGCTGTCAAAGGAGGCAGACACCATGTAGTCACCCAAGAAGTAATAGGTAACAAACATAAGCCTCACGGTAAAATATAAAATAATAGAAGTGGGTTAATTTAAAGATGTAAAAGTTAGTTCATAAGAAGCCTGAGCTAATAGGCCAAAGACTATGTAACTAATATTAAACCTCAGAATAGTCATTTCATAAGCAACTACAGGAGCTAGTGAGCAGGACCCAGTGGATGGAGAGAAGCCAGTCCACGGGGACCGGTGGAATGGAGAATCTTTGTAACTACAGCAAGAGTTAAAACCAAAATAAAAATTCCTATCCTCTTCTACTACCCAGTGTCAATTACCCTCACTCAGACTTTCTTCATCACCTTATATATATTATTTCTTTTTCTCCTTTACATATGTTATAGTATACCACATACTTATTTGTTTACACATTCTCTCTCACACACACACAGACATGCACACATACACATTCACAGACTAGAAGGGGAGCATGTAAGGCTTTTTTTTCTGAGATTGTGTAGCCTTACTTAGTATTTTGCACTATCAGTCCATCTATTTTCCTGACAAATCTGTGATTTCTTTTTAGCTCTCAATACTCCGTTTTATATATGTATCCATTCATTTGTTGATAGACAGCAATGTTGGTTCCATTCCTTTTCTATAATGAATGAAATTGTAACAAATATGAATGTGTGAATATCTCTATAGAGGGATACTTTTCTAATAGAATCTTAGGATGCCATGGTCTGAATACACTTGCCATCACATCCATTCCTATGCTGAGATCCTCATCCAAAGAAATAACATTAAAGAGTAGGTCACGTAAGAGCACATTAAGTCATGAGGACAGAGGCCTCATAAGCTAGATTAATGACCTTACAAAGAACTCTGGAGATAGTCAACCCTTCCATCACATGGTGATGGAGTCAGATAAATATATAAGCCAGTGGATCTACATGAATCTTGATCTTGAAAAAGCACATTAATTGTGTACCAGACACTGATCCAAGACATTTTTGCAAATGTTGACATGGAGATACTCACAGTCAATTTCTCTTTCATGATAAGGAAACTAAGACTTTCCAAAATGACCTGGCCAAGGCCACAGTGACAAATGAGTGACAGAATGTGGTTGACATCACAGATATCTGACTTTTGGTACCAGACTCTTAGTATCTACACTCTGTATTAAATTTGAACAGCATATGAGAAATACTCACTCCAGGATTAGGCTGCTCGGGAAAACTTGATTACTTAGGTTATCTGTTCTTTTGTAGTTGTAGTTAACAATAGCAAAACTGTCCTTTAACCAGGTTGAACTGTTATTTTTCAATAAGAAGAACATATTGAAAATAAATTTCAGCATTTGAATTTAGACTTTCTGGCGCATGTTTTCGTTAGATAATAATCATTATGCTTCCAATTGCGTGTGATTTCCAGAGCTTTCTTTATGCGGTTGAACTATGATTGTGAAACCTCTTCTATTCAACCCACATTTGAAAAGAGGACTGTACGTTAGCAGGGATAGAGTATTCCACTTTTCTGGAAGGTGTCTGAAAACTAGACCTTTGTTTAAATTCAACTAGACGTGAGCACAAACAAATCTTCAGAGGTACTATTGGCTTGCTGATTTCTAAATAATCTACATGTGGTGGCTCATACTTACCTAGATCATCCTTAATATTCTCATGATGATTACAAAATTAAAATTAACTAGTCGAAACTAGCAAATGGGAGTTTACCTAAGTTACAGTGAAATAATTTATATTACAGAGCAAAAGGTTGGAAAAAAAGGAAAACATTCCTTTTACAAGACAAATAACTTTACCTGATTTTGTAAAAGAGTTTTGCTAAAACATGCCTGAAATATCTCTTCATTGCCTTATTTTGCTTAGTAGTAAGTGGCGGAAGCAAAGGAGAGCCTGGTATTGTCCCAGTGGCTGAGTCAAGCTATCAACACGTCATTATAGATTAGGTGCCACAGATGGACTTCATGCACTCCTACACTTGCAATTCATTTCGTATTTCATCATTCTCCAGTTAGTGCTGAGGGTATTTGAGCAAATTTTTTATGTGAATGATAAAGGAATATTCTTATATTGTTGTAAGAATAAATAGAACTTTGAAGAAGATACTCTGAAGATTCATGGTTATGACACATAAGTCACCATGTTTCCAATAAATCAATTTCACAGAAACACTGTAATTAAAATCTTTAGTTCTGGTCAAATTAGTTAAAGTATATTTGTATATATACAAAAAAAGAATAACCCCTAATATCGTTTTAATTAAAGAAAATGATTAGCCCCCTAAAACATAACAGTAAAACAGAATTTTTCGGAGAGTAGTGAGGAGAAAAGATCAAGAGGATAAAGATGTTCAAAATCTATTCAATTATCAACAAATGAGTAAAATGTTTTTAAATGGTGACGCATGGTGGAGTCAATGTTACTTGATTGACAAAACATGTAAGATTATTAGGACGAGTTGCTTAGAATATGCTATGATGAAAATTAATGCATTGCCATCTTCAGTCTGAAACTTCCCTTATTCTTTGTAAGCTCTTAACCCTTTCATTGATTTAGAAACTATACACATTTGATTCCCTGTTACAGAGGCTTAATCCATTCTCCACAGTGAAGGGCCCGGATTTCAGCCGTAACACCTTCTGTTCCACCGTCATCCATATAAAATGCTGTTTACACTCCGGGACTATTGCTTCAGGAAACGATTGATGGAGCAGCTACTTCTGCGGCTGCTTCCGGAGAGAAGTAGAAAGTCTTCTCTGTCCAACCAGGGGCGCTTTCAGCCCCTGCTTTATCTCTACGGCACAGGAGCATGCAAGATTGGATTTTCGACTTTGAATATAGAAAATAATGAAAAAATGAAATAAAAATCTTTAGAAAGGGACTCTTTAAAAGTTCACTCGGAAACTTTTGTCAAGCCCTGAGCCGTCTCTCTTTCCTCAGAATTCTTTGTTAAAAACGATATGAAAAGCAGAGCCTTAGCTACAGAGAGTAATCGCACATAACTTCAAATATGAATCAGTGCTACTGAGCTGAACACTGTGATTGCAATTATAACTCCACATCGCTTCATGCATAAATTATTCAAATCCAGGCAATAGATTATTCAAACCTTATCTCCAAGAAGCACTTCTGAAAGCTCACTCGCAATTACGCTGTCGCCCTTCACCAACAAAGGCCACGCAATTAAAAGCTTAATGTATTTTACAGACCCTAAATTGGTCAACAACATTGTTTTAATACAAGCCAATTTTTAACTATCATTTATCACTTAAAGTTTCTCTTTTTTTTTTTTCATGTCTTAAAGGGTTGACAGCATTTCTATAAAGATAAAGCTGAGAGTGAGTCTACACTCTTCTTTAGGCAAATATACTTCAAAGACTCACGTTTTTCATATGAATATGGAAATGTGAATGTTTTTTATGAAAGGAGACTCTCAATTATTATTAAAATTCTAGTAAAATGTCAGTTTCCTATGAACCGCCCCGCCATGCTGCATAAAAGTGTATTTTCACATAAGAAGCTAAATTAAACATTAGAATAACTTCACATAAATTCTCCAGTCAATCATTTGGACTTGACTTCGGTGCTTGTCACGAGATTCATGGGATCATTGCTCGGGTTGTGGATTTGGTGAATTGGCCTTTTAAGGACTGTTTAATTCATGACTTGTCTGACATATTCACTCCGACTGATGCCTTCAGGGAGCACCGCCTCCTTCAGTCTTCCTGTGTATGCTTTGTACAAAGATCGCCTGATCCACCCTGAGTGCCACGCTCACACTGATTTAGTACTCCCTGTTTGACTTTGGATGAAGAATGTATCCTTCACCTTTTTATACACCTACAGACTGCTCTTTCTTCCACCATGGCTACGCCTCTCATTCTGATTGCTTGCATTGGTTCCGAGTGTGCCATGTGTTCAGACGGCTGAACTACCATGCTTTGATTCCCGGTGAGTTGCTTGACCTGGAATAACACACGGGAGTGACAAATGCAATATCGTCTGATACTTTTAAGCTTGAAACACAATATTTCCTCGTGTTGGCCACACACACAACACACAATTTCCTATTCTCCTGATATTCATCATCTACATTGTCTCTCCTTACAATGAAGGAGAACGTCACTGTTCTCTGTGCCTGGCTTTCACTCATTCCTTCCTGCTACTGAAAAACTGAATTTCCAGGCAACCCTAGATCACTACAATTCCTCCGGCATAGGAGGAAAACATGGTGTTGCTACTGTGTGAATTTTTGTCTGTTAATGTACATTTGTATTCCATATCACTCCGTGAAGACTTTGAACATGGTCTGTAAAGACCCTGTCAAATTCATTTTGACCTTCGAATCAGAAAGATCAAGGGGAAGATGACCACCTTCCTACACTGTCAGTGGTTCCAAAGAGTTTGTAGAGAGAATCAAAGTTATTTAAGAGACACAAAGCTCCAGAACCATAGCAAAAGAGTATATTCATATGGCAGTAAGTCTATGAACTAACAACATACAGAAATAGCTTCCACTAACCTCTTCAAAGAGAGCCTGGTTTACACAGAATTATCAATGTGTATTCTTCATCTCAAATGCAGGGAGTGAGGAACACAAGTTGGTGAGACTAGGGCATATGTTTAAGGGAAATAAAGAAGCTAGAAATGGTTGTTGTGATTGCACAGCTAATCGTGTAGCTCTGAAGTCTTATTTGCATTTTCCTGTAATCCTCTGTCACAAAGAAAGTAGGAGATGAATCCTAAAGCTGTATTAGAAACTGGGAAATGCACAAGTAATGGTGGAGACGAAATGATTGGCAACATTTTTGCTACCAGCAAGCAGAAACTCCTGTATCTTTGACTTTCTGAGACTTAAAGAAAACCTGCAAAACTCTTTCCACCTCTTTTTTGTTACTGGAATAATCAAATCACTACAGAAAACTTTTATGTTGAAATCACAAACTTATTTTCAGAACGCTACGCATTCTTCTTCAAGCTCGCTAAGTCCGAAAGAACTAGAGTGCGCTTTAAAGGCATAAATAGCATTAATTTTCCTTTTTCCAACTTTGTTGTAGAATAAAGTGATTAGAATTTGGATTTGCATTAATGAATAATTTAGTAGCTCTGCGGAAGACACTAATTGTTGGTGGAGCAACCACTGCTGGAGAAATCTCATTTAAATACAGGGAGTGCCACGGGTGCTGCTGCCGTCTAAGGAAAGCTAGTTTATTTTTCATTCTAGAATTTATGCAATTCAATGTTGCACTCATTTAAAGAAATCATTATAGGTAATGGGATTGCTCTGTATACCAAAGGGACGCCTTCTGAGAAGCGCTCTTTACATGACTTTCAGCTGAGTGCTAGGAGCAGAACAGACTACGCTAGGAACAGATATAAAGGAAATGGAATGAAGGGACTGTAAAGAGGTTCACACAGGAGCTGTGGCTGCAGCTTGGTTAGCAAATGATGCGCAGATGCTACACTGCCAAGCTGAAGTGCGTGGCACACTTCCCTGTCAAACCCAGTAATGAGCTCATGATTGATAAAGGACAGCAATGATGGCTCTTCTACTAAACAAGGAGATAGGGCCAGTTCCTGGCTACCGAACGTCTACTGGGAAGGAAGTTCTTTTTAAACCCAAAAAATTCTGTTGGTTTGGGGGAATGACGAGCCCACACCCAAGCTGTATAGTAAAAGGAGTATGTGTTAGACTGAAGAGGAACATGGCGATAAATCCTCCACGTTCTGTATCTGGAAATGCAACTGAGAAGCTGCTGATTCTCACAGACTTGCTATGATGAAATGCGGTGTGACAACCCTTTGAAAATGAATTAGCTTATAAACCAGAGTAATCTATGAAAAGATTGTCATCGTGAATGCGAGGAGACCTCTCATTAATTACATATTCTCACCTACATCTACAATGAATGATTTCCTTGGCTAATTAAAAGAACAATTTAAAGTTTAAAGGCAAAACAAAGTAAAACTGCTACAGCCATATTTAAAAAGAAAATTGCTATGGTATATTGCTAAAATAGATATTAGCTAAGCAACAAAATATTTGGATCAAATACCATGACTCTTTGCATTTTTTCACCTTTTCAGTTCTTCAGTAAAAGCCAATTGCTTTTAAAGTCTGAAAAAAAAAGTACATTTTATTTTATTTTATGTGTGTGATACACGTATTTCTTCTATACATCCATTTGATGTATGAGTGAAATTTATTAATATATTAGTTCCTTATATTAGTCAAAGACCCACTTGCTTGGGCTCATGCTCCAAAAATTGCAAATAGACATTAATTTTTTGACTCTGGTCAATATATAGGATTCATAACAAAAACAACTACTTCCAAATCTAAGATTAGTGTGTATATTCAAACTCTGCTGTCTCTAAAGGACAGTACGTTTCAAATATAAGACCACCAGAAAAAAAAACATTACAATAGCCCCTAGGGTCATAAGATGATAAATAAGTCTTTTTTAATCTTATAAATAGAAAAAAATCTTTATTTATTTTATGTATTGATGAGACCAGAAGTAACTTCAAGTTTCTAACTTAATAAATAGTCCAAGAGTAACCGGTTGTGGTGGCTCCAGAGGGATTGAAGACACCAGAAGAGCATGAAGGGAAGAATCAACTAAACAGGTCTCATGAGGGCTCACAGAGGCTGAAAATACAATATCGGAACCAGCTTGGGTCTGCAGTAGGTCCTCTGCATTTATGTTATGGATTTAGGCTTGATGCTTTGTGGGAGATCTGATAGTGGGAGTGTCTCCGACTCTTTTACGGGCTCATGGGACCCATTTTCTCCTACTGGGTCACCTCACCTTAATGTGAGGATTGGGGTCTGTTTTTATTGCATCTTGTTATGATTTGTTCTGTTGAGGTCCCTTGGAGGTCTGCTTTTAGAGAGGGAGTAGTTCTAGAGAGGAGGGTAAGTGTTGCAAGCCACTCCCAAGTAACCATACAGAGGCTTAATATTAATTATAAGCCTGAGCTATTGATCCAGCATTTATAATTAATATTAAGCCTCTGTATGGTTACTTGGGAGTGGCTTGCAACACATAAACTTCCACCTACATTTTTTTAAAAAATTATTTTCTCATACAATACATCCCAACTACAGCTTCCTTGTGGTCTGATAACTTTTCTCAGTACAGCATGTTCATCTTGCTTCTCTCTGTTTCTGATTGTGACTCCTGACTCTGCCCTTCTTCCCAGCATTCTCTCTGATCTAGCTGAAAAATCTTGTCTAGCTATTAGCCAATCAGCTTTTTAGTAACAATGAGAGCAACACATTTTCACAGTGTACCAAAAGATTATTCCACAGCAAAAATTCTAGTGTACTATGTCATAAAAGATTCTAGACCAGAATGGGGGTATCAGTCTAATAAAAAAAAAACTAAACCAACTGTTCCCTTAATAGGGAAAAGGACCAACACCATCTGTTACACACAGGGATTTCATGTCATCATCCTATATTTTAAAGAGTAGCCTAAAGAGAGCCACAGGACATAAGGTTCCATCTAACCCATTTGTCAGTATTTTGGCTAGTGACATTCACTGAATGCCAGTTAACTGTCACCAGAGGGTGCCAAGATTAACAATCAAATGAGTGTACTCTCAGAACAAATCTTAAACTTTAAAACAAAACATCAATGTTACCTATACACTGAATGAACTCTCAGGGTTCAGTGACTGGCGAGCTGGCATCTCTCCACTCATCTTGCATCTCTCTGATATATACTTCCATGCACACATTTGAACACATTTACATACAAATGGCAGAAAATATAAGTCAATCAAGGTAGAGCCTAGGAGTCTATCAAGTTTTCAATCATCATTTATGCTTGCAGCCCCCAAACCTCATCCCATGTGGTTCTCGGTGATCAGCACTCCCCTGCTGTTTCTACTTCATCTCTTGGGCAATTCAAACCTTCCTTCTAAGCTCCGGAGCTACATAGGGCTTTCTCAACACTATGAAACCTGTAGAAGATTCTTTCACTTCAAATAAAGCAGATATCAAGGTTAAGAAACTGAGAGGAAGCAAAAAAACGTTACCTTTCATGACAATGCTAGGGCTTCTTAATTCATTTCTATATTATTTAAAGGTCCATTCCAAGAATGGAAGTCACAGGAATGTTCTAGTTTCCTATCCCAGAAATGCTTAAGGGCTCCTTTCATTGTCATGAAACTATAGCTGAAGATCCTGGGTAGAGTTCCTTCCAAAATAGAATTCTGTGAACTTACATTTAATTTAAATTCCTTTCATTTTCTCCCATAATATCCTTAGTAACATATTTGTGCCTTAATAAACTAGATCCTATTCAGTTTATATTATATATATTTATATATATATATATTACATATATATACATGTATGTGTGATCGCATCAGAAATATCCCATGCGTTCAAGTGTTCAAGCAGTATTTTACCAAATTCCTTTACTTTAACCAAATATTCAGATACATTTAGTTGCCTCTTAAAAGAAGTTTAACTTCTGTATTTTGCTGTTTAAGAAAGAAAGAAAGGTAAGAGGAAAGAAACAGGGAGAGAGAGAGAGAGAGAGAGAGAGAAATTTAAAACCAAAATAAACCTTATACGTAGGAAATGAAGTTATAGCAGAAGACAAATGATTGAGTGGGAAATGCCTTAGACTGCCTAAAATTTCCTTTTATCCTTAGTTGATTCTTAAAGAGACAGTGTAGGGCAGATGCTGTCATATGTACTATAAGAAAAGAGACACCTATGCATAACATATACAGGCAGGCAATACTGGTTGAGCCATGGCTACCAGGAGAATAAAGAAAAATCCCTCCAGCTCAACCTCAGATTCTGAATGAAGCCTGAATATGGCTTCCTAGCAGGGCCTCTGTCCAGGTTAGCCCTGAGCCAAACATTTCTTCAACACATGGAGGCATTCTTGCCATGTTTATTGACCTGGGAGTCTCTGTGTCTGGGAATAAGAGAATTGTGTTTGGCAGAGAGACTTCATAAATCAAAACGTATCCAGAGCGAAAGGCTTCTTTCATGCCATGGAGTCCGAGGACAGATCTGGGGGTAGGAAGTTTCTGTCCTCGTAGAGCATAGCCTGGCCTGAAGCAAAGGACTCTGGTCTTGTCTCTAGAAACTATATGCCCGTAATTTCTTTTGATGGGAAATTTCCTGAAAGTATAGCTAACTGAGGAAATGCCTATGAAAAACTTAAAACAGCTTGTTATCTGACAACAGCCAAGGTAATCATAACTTATTAAACAGCCTCACGGAGAAAGAAAAAGAAATAGGACTTCTTCATTACTTTTCTTCAACAGTCCCTTGCTATAGATGCGTCATGTCATCCCAACAACAATGGTTACATTATTGCGCCCAATACACATCACCCCAGCATCAATGCTGTTAATTTCACTATGTTTCACATGTAATTAATTACCCTCCCAGATACTTTCAGATTCAAGGTCTAGATATCTGTCCACCATAAAACTCTTCTTTAGCCCATCGGAATCACTCTGTGGTCAAGAAACTGTCAACAACAAACAAATCGCATTCTGTCATTCACAGCGTTCGCTATTTTTTATTGTACTCCATGTGTGCTTGGGTGTAACGAACGTGAAGTTTTTCACAGAGCTCACAGTGGATCGTGTGCATATGGACAAATCACAAGCAGATATAAAATGAATCAATTATCTCCATGGAGTTCCAAGAAGGGATGGAAAATAAGAGGCTAAAGGTATGGCTGTTTCAAACATGTCTATTTTATTATAATCCAAGTTAATACAGAATACCTCAGTAAGTAAATATTGAAGCTATTCACCACCCCCGCAAGTAGCATATTGGCAAATTGTATTATTCAAGGTTCCCTAGAGGAACAGTACCGACGAGATGAATGTATAGTCCAAAGAAAATGTATCATGTTGGCTTACATGATACAAGCTGGATCACCTACCAATGGCTATCTGTATTTGGACAGATTGAGAAATGTCAATGGTAGCTTCCAGAAGGTTAGATACCTGAGCAGTGCCAATCTAGCACTGGAGGCTTGGAGGATTCCGGGAAGCCCAGTGGCCTTCGCTCTGTGTTGTAAGATTAAAGACGCTGGGTTCCAGCGAAGGATGTCTGCAGTAGTCGCAGCAATAAAACAGATGTATGTGACAGCGAGTGCTTAAGATCAAACAGGGCAGCAGCGGTGCCTGTAGCTCCGACCTCTTCCTATCTGGGCCTCTAGAGGATGTCACCCACTGAGGGAGAGTGTGGGAGAGTGTGGGAGAGTGTGGGAGAGTGTGGGAGATCTCCACTTGCTCAGTACTTCCAGGAAGTACCCTCCCATACCCATTAAGTGTACCCCTTAGTCTGTTCTAATCATCTAGTCAAGTAGACAAACAAGATTAACCATAAAAAATAAATACTATAAAAATATTAATACAAAATGTATGCCTTAGCCAAATAATTTCACTTTGAATTCACTTCTAATTCCTTATTCAACTCAATTCTTCCAACTTAATATTATTCAAAGACTTGTAGAAATTAAAATAGATTCTTCATACACTTTATTTATGGGAATACATTATTAAAAGTGAAAACATGTTTGAGCCTATTTCTCTTGGACCTTTTATGTTTGTTTGTTTGTTTGCAGGAAAAAGCAGAACACGGTGCCTTTGTGTGTTTAAATTATTCACACTGACCAAGGTCCTTCAGGTTCACGAAGATGGAAGTGGTCAATTGGAGACATTATGTCAACTGATGGGGCTCTAGGTACAATTTTCTTTCTCAATTCTATTACCTTTCTTCTCTTACTGGATACTTAAGGTACCTTTGCCATGAAACTTCAGACTTGTATTATTTCATTGGAAAGTTTTTATTTCCCATGGGATGACAACTTTTTTAGAAAACAAATTAGAGATTATTTCTAAATTTTGTTTTCATTCCTCACCTGGGGAGATCTCAACTATAGAGTAAGCTCCTGGGACATTTTTCGTTAGACTCCTGCTGACTTTACGGCATAAGAAAAAAATCCCTGACATTTAATAAATACTTTAGAAATAGGTGTCTGGATCAGACAAAGTTTATTTTCTCTCTCTGCCTTCTCATTTCATGCTATACCTTTTGTTAAGGCGGCTAAAGTGTTTGGCTAGTCCCCTACAGCCTGCGCATCTCAATGATCCCTCTGTAAACTGATAGAAACCCTTTTAAACTGCTCTCTGGATAGTAGAGTATTCATGTAAACAGACTAAAAGGAGAAAGAGGGTGGGACTGAGGAAAACAAGCCAAATGTTTTCTGCGTGAAAATACAGTTAACTGAAAGAAATCAGTTGTTTGATTGGTTCGCACAGATTTTTGTTGTTGTTGTTGTTATGTTTTGTTTTGTTTTGTTTTGTTTTTTGAGACAGGGTGTCTCAATGTAGCTTTGGAGCCTGTCCTGTAACTAGCTCTTGTAGACCAAACAGTGATCGGCCTGCCTTTGCCTCCCAATTGCTGGGATTAAAGACGTGCCCTACCACTATTGGGCGGTTCACACAGTTTTTTAAAGCTAATTGGGATATGGTTATAAATATTTCCCTCTCAGCTCTCATCACATATGAAATGATGTCAGATACAGATAGCATTTGAGTAAACTCCATACTTCCTTAAGTGCACTGCACAGTGTAGCTTTTCCGTATGCAGTGATTGAGTTATTAATATTTAAGAAGGGAACCTGATTCATTTGTTGCTTCTGTCACGGGTGCTCACTGTGTCACAAGAACCAGGGTGCCACACACTTCCAGCAGTGATAGAGACAGGAGTGGAGAGAATTCCATTGGCTAGCCAGCTCTGGTCATGGTCAACCTGTCATTTGTTCAAAGTCATCTTTGGGTCCTGCCTTATATATTCAGTGGTGTCCATTGTATGTGGCCTTCAGTTTTAAACAGATGCTTACAGACTGATGTAGACTTTGTATTTTTATCATAGGCCTTAAATTAAAATTGTGTTTTAATGCTGAACCATAGAACATAAACACCATCTACTGCTATTAAAACTACAGTTTGAATCCATAGATTGGAAGCATGAAGCTGTCTTGGTTTCTTTCCCTCCCGCTGTGATGACATCCTGGAACAGCAGCAATGTAAGGGAGACAGGCTTTATTTTAGCTCACAGTCACAAGTGATCCTCCATCAGGAACGGGAGGTGACAGAGGCAGGAGTTTCGAAGGAGCTGTCACACAGCATCCGCTGTTAGGTTTTCTACTGACTTGAATGAAACCAGTTTCTTAGGTAAAACTTGCCAGCCCTCCTTAGCTTTATTCCCCAGGGAAGGTGAATGTGCTTTCTGCCCATTCCGCAGCCCCACAATGCAGGACAATCAGATCCAAAGCCCCAAGACACAGGACAATCAGACACGATAGGGAGTCAAGTCAAAGCAGGAACTCAGTTTATTACTGTGAGAGTCAGCTCATATAGGTGAAGTGATATCATATGATGTGGGGGTACTCTAGCCAATGAGAAAGAGCCAAGCCCTCCCTCTGGCTGGAGGGGCATCGACTGGAGGGGGGACCATCCTTCAAACTCAAGCTAGGCTTTTCTCTGTCCTACAGGCCCTGAGATAATTTTGGCCCAACAAAACTAAAACAAACCTCAAATACAGAGTAGAAATAGTTGGGAATCCAGTGCCTTAGTTATCAGTGGGTTTTTTCCCTTTAATTAACTAAATATTTTTACTTATTTTACATCTTCACCACAGTTTCCCCTTCATCTCCTCCCAATCCCTTCCCCACCTTCCCTCTGCTCCTCCATCCAGTCCTCTGTTTCTGTTCTGAAAGGGTCAGACTTTCCATGGGTGTCAACAAAGCATGGTATATTAAGTTGAGGCAGGACTACGCTTCTCTTTTTGTTTTAAAGCTGAGCAGAAAAGCAACCCAGTATGAGTAATAGGTTCCCAAAAGCCAGCCAAAGCATTAGGGACAGGCTCTAATTCCCACAGAAAGCCCAAGCTGCACAACTGTCATGCATATGTAGAGGACCTAGGTGAGTCCCATGCGGGCTCTCTACATGTCGGTCCAGAGTCTGTGCGTTTCTATGAGACCAGGTTAGTTGCTTGTGATGACCTTGACCCCCGCCCCTGCTTGTACAATCCCTCCTCCCTCTCTTCAGCAGTATTTGCAGAGTTCGGTCCAGTATTTGTCTGTGGATCAATGCTACTGTTTCCATCTGTTCCTGGATGAAGGCCCTCTGATGACAATTAGGATAGTCACCAATCTGATTGCAGAAGATGGCCAGTTCACACACCCTCTCCATTATTGCTAGGAGTCATTCTTGTGGATTTTGGGGAGTTTTCCTGGCACCAGGTTTCTTCCTGATCCCTAAATGTCACCTCCATCAATACATCTCTTTCATTAATCCCTCTCTCCATTCTTCCCCCAACCCACCCAACCTAAACCCTCATGTTCCCATCTCCCCTATCCCCACCCCATTTTACCCAGCAGATCTGTTCTATTCCCCCTTTCCAAAGAAACTCATGTGTCTCTCCCTGGGACTTCCTTGCTACTTAGCCTCTCTGGGTATTCCACTAGAACTTTCTGTGTAGCGTGGCCTAGAGCTCTCTATGGCCTCCATCAATTAACATCACTATATTTGAGTGATAAACAAATCCAAGTTATAAAATGTTCAAAAATGAATTAATAAAAAAACTTCGTTAAGGAAGAAAAATACATTATAAAAAAGAAAATCCCAATATACTCTTTCTGTTCTAGCACTCCATACTCATAAATAAAACAAGAGGTAATGATCTTTTTTGAGAATGAAAAAAATCAAAGTTATATTTAATGATAAAAATATCAAGAAGAAATATAATTGAAAGCTATAGAGCAATATTAAAATAAATATGACCTGGAGACCAGAGAAATGGTGCCACAGTTAAAAATGCATTCCTGATCTCTCAAAGCACCAAAATTGGATTCCCAGCATCCACATCAGGTAACTCACAAGTGCCTGTAACTCCAAGTTCAGGAGACTTTGACTCCTCCGACCTTTATCGAAACATGCACTCGTGCACACCTATTTACACATGGACACACACATACATACATGTAATTTAAAAGAATGATAAGTAAATTTTATAAAGAAAAAAATGAATAAGGTCTATCTAAACAAACAGTCCTACCGCAGTCCTGGTGAAAAGCTCTGTGATCCCTGGGACCAAGAGCTGACTTTTCTTCTTGTGCTCTTCCCACTATCACACAAGCTTTGTTGTCATGATAGATCAATGCAAAGTTAAGACCACTCCATGGTCAATCCTGAACACAGACAAAATGCACACATCATCAGATATATTTAAAACTGACCGGTGGCTCTCCGTCCGCAAACGTGATAGCATTATCCTCATCAGTGACATATATTCCTCATTCATGATAGCTCCCATCTTCCTTTGGCGCTTCTGCTCTATGTCTACCATAGATAATAAAGTTTCTCCTTGTGAATTCCCCCACTGGCTTAGAGTCTCTAACCCGGGTTCCTTGAACTCTCTGCAGACACAAACTTAAATTTTCCAGCAGCTGCATTTGAGCATTCTGGTACAATCAGGGTCCCTGTAACACGTGTTCTCCTTTGCTTCAAATGCCCATAAATCAAATGTACTCAGATACTGGCTGCTCTTCCTGGTGAGTATCTAGAAGGCATTGAATTAAGTAAGATAGAGTAAATAGCTCATTTATAAAATTTATATGTCCTTTAACAATTACAGTTACCATTTTCCTTCTACGTCTATTGCAGACTAGAGTTTGTTCAAAATTAACTTGATCTTCATATACAGATAAAATCACATGCCTGAGAATGGTCCTTTAATAAGCTTATGAACAAAACGAAACGGGTACCCTTCCTAAGAGGCAGCATGATGGGGCCTCTGTGGTGATGGAGCTTTCCCGCATCTTCATCACAGTGGTCAGTATATGAGACTCCTATCTATGATGACGTTGCTCAGGGCTAAATACACCTGTGCAAGCTCAAATAAATTAAAAGTAAGGAAATCTCAATGAGAGGCATGGATGATGCCAATGTCAATATCTTGGGTGTGATGTTATACCATAATTATACAAAAGCCTACTTTTGAAAAAAAGCTGGTGACACAAAGATATCCCTGTATTATTTCCTGTCTTGTGAACTTAAAATTACATTAAAATGTCAATTAAAATATTAAAGAATCTCAAGTTATAAAAGAAAATTTATATTATTTGAATGCCTACTTTACTTAAAACCAGTGCATATAAGCAATGAAATTGTTGTGATAATAATGCATCAAGAGACAAGACTATAATACTTAGACCTATATTCATATGTTGATATTAGTCATACATGTTCATACAGATGTCTAATTCAAATGTCCTCCCTTAGATCTCTGACTAGTACCACAAACTTCCAGCAAGTGATATACCACACCACATGACCCATTCTTGCCTTACAATAACTTAAGTATATTAAAATAATATAGTCAAAGAAGAGGAAACACTCTGCTCCATCAGAATAATGCTAATTATATTATCGAAATTTACACCATATTTTAAATTATATTTTTTGTATGAGAAATTATATTTTATGTGTGCTCATTAGAAGTGCTGTCCATACTTTTAGTTAAGCATTGGAGGACCAGTTCTAATGTAAAACAATAATCAAGAAAATATTTACTGATATTGTTCAAAGCAAATGGTATTTTAAAAAAATCAGGATAACATCTGAATCAAAGAGCCATATGACCCTCCTGAAAGGAAGGCATGGAGAAGTTTCACAAGGCAAAGAAAGTGTCGTTCTTATAATCACCACTGCAGATTTTTGGATAAATTCCATATCTAATGTCGCTTTCCAATTGCTTCCTTAGTTCCAGGAAGTAAGTTTCTTGTTCTGCTCTGTTACCATTAATCTTGATTTCTTTAATTATTTTTCAGCTGGTCTCCTTAATCCTCTTAATTATAGCTTCTTCAAACTTTACCCTTTTGGACTCTATTTGCACTATTATCAGATCATTTCATTATCAATTATCTGTAAAATTAGTTCTTAAATTATTCTTGGTTTTTAATAACTTACTGTTCTCACCCATCAACCTTTCTAAATCAAAGGTAGTATTTTTAGGTACATTTCTTATTCTGTTTCCCAGGGCTATTAATCAAAGGCCATGCTGAGTCTTTCTCACAAATACTGTGAAACACTCCCTCCACCTCTCCCCAGAGCCTCACATTCTTTTTCTTTCTTTATCTTTTCTCTTCCTTCCTCTCTTTCTTCCTTTCTTCCTCTTTCATTTCTTCCTTCCTACCTTCGTTCCTTGTTTACCTGGTTTTCTTCTTTCTCTTTTTATCTATACCACAAAATTATTCTCTTTGCTCAAATCCCCGTGGATATTTAATGACTAACTTTGCCTGGACGTGATAATGAGATATTGCAGAGACCTAATATTGGTACCTCAGTCTTAACAATTTCCTTTTCATTTAACACGTACCAAAGACGTATGAGACTTTCAGTATATCCAAGTATCTTGTAAATACAGTCATATACTCTCTGCGTTCTTCTGCCAACTTTGAATAATTTGTTCATTGAATGAAATGAAAACCAGATACCTAACATTGCCTTAGATTTTAGGCAGTTAAAAGTGTTTACCAAATAAATGTATGCCATTACACACACTAACTCTCTATTGTAAGCAAAGCCACAGTGAAGTCACCAAACTAGACCACTCTGTGAGTAGAAAGACAGTTTATTAGGGAATGAAAACTGCTGAGTTTTCTCTCAGGAGTGGGGAGTTGGGGTGCAGAGAACAGTAGCTGGCAAGAAAAACAGGAAAAGCCTTGCCAGTTTTATGGAGACAGTGGAGGGAGATCCAGCCAGAACAGCCTGGAATTTAGTATGGGGCTTTGATCTGTTGAGGACCATTTGAGTTAATTGGGAGCTAGAAGCCCTGTGCCTGAAGTAGCTGACCAGTAGGGGAGAATAAGGGAAGTAATGACTTTTGCTGATGAACAGAAACTTGCTTCACAAGATTTTTATAGAATGCTAAATTCAGGTTTCTTATTTATTCAATACAAATTCTTCTGTTTGCTCAGTCAGATTTCTGCCTGTGCCGAACTCAGGTTGTTATTTATGAGATTCATTTGATATAACAACTTCTCTCTATTTATGTAAAAAAGTTGAGAAACAGTTACAAGGTACTTATGGGAGTCACACGCGTATATATTACAGGAACCACAGAAATCTGGGCATCTTGGTACCTAGTGCTACATAGCAAGGTCCTGAAAACCTTCCTCGTGAGGCAGAGGCAGGCGGATCTCTGTGAGTTCGAGACCAGCCTGGTCTACAAGAGCTAGTTCCAGGACAGGCTCCAAAACCACAGAGAAACCCTGTCTCGAAAAAACCAAAAAAAAAAAGAACAGACACATGTCCAGAAAAGTGGTAATCAGTTAGGCTACACTTCTTCTTGTTGCGGGAGGTCCCAGCTCGCTACTACATCTTCTAATGCAGTGCATTCAACCACCCGGAACTCAGCATGTTTATTAGGTATAGTACATGGGGGAAGACAATCACAGTAGTAGTAGCAAACACAGGCTATAAAGCTGATGAAGGAAGTTGCAGTCTTTAGTTTTTATGCTAGTTGCTAGTACTCATTGATCAATCTTTTATAAACACTCAGACTTTCACAAATTGTCAGCTTTCATATTTGGACCAGAGGAAGGTTTATCATCCCTCTGAGCCTCACTCATATGTAAGGGGAAGGCTGTACCATCGCCTTGGGTGTGAGGCATGGCTTCCTTAATACAGTTATGACCAGGTCAATAATATATATTCACTCAGGACATTATCTACTCCTTATACATTCACTCGGACTTTCTTGACTCCAACTTGGCTCCACCTTGAAATTGTGCCCCAACAGTTGGAGGCATAATTCATGAAATTCAGAGCTCTCAGCCTTTGGAAAAAACAGAAAGGCCTAATAATAACCAAACCCCTAAACTAGGTGGGTCCATGCACCTGAAGGGTGTCTGTTCTAATTCCTGGGATATCTCAGTTATCAAGTCTCTTCAAAAATTTCACTATTGAAAGAATCACCCTGCACAAGTTCATCTTCATTGTTAGACTCTCAGAGCCAGTGGCTGTTTCAGAGGAGGACCATTCTGAGTGCCAGCCAAGGACTATGGTCCTGTGGGCAATGTCTGTGAAACTGTACTATCTTCCTCTGTTTGATTCTGTTATCCCACGGGTGCTGGTGCTAAAGCATCATCTAATATGTGTCTACTGTTTTAATCTTTCTCACATGGAGCAGTCTGACCTTCATAACACACACTAAACTCTGGTTCAGACCCTGCTGCCTGGGACTCTTGACCTAAGACATGCTAGAATTTAAGCAACATTTTAGTCTACTGAAAGCTAAGAACAGAAATTCAGGAGTTTCTAGTGAGGAGATTCTATTGTAATGCAGAAGGGTAAAAGAAACTTATCTGGAACAGATTTGAAGTATAAACAGAAAATAAATTATGGCCAGTTTCCATTCTAAAAACATAATTATTAAAGAATTAGGTAGTTAAAAAAATCTCTACCCAATAGCATTCATAAACACAGCTATGGAATTATGCATACAGAAACAAGACTATACACAATTCATCAAAGTATGTGATGGTTTGTTGCAGAATATTTGTAAACTGTGTGAATGTATTTTGCTATGTTTGGTGTAATAAAAAATTAATAGCCAATAGCTAGGCAAGAGAGATTGTTAGGCCTTCCAGGAGAGAAAGAGGAAGGAGAGAAATAGAGATGTATGCAAGAGAAATGCCAGAGGAAACAGAAGATGCAAGATGGAAGAGAGGTAAAAACCCATGAGACAAAATGTAGATTAATATAAACGGGTTAATGTAAGTAGTAAGATCTAGTGGGACAAGCCTGAGCTATAAACTGAGCTTTCATAATTAATAATAAGTCTCCATGTCATTTTTTGTGAGCTGGTGACCCAAAGAACTATCCATCTACAATGGATTAGGTTAATTGTCAACTTGACTGACTCTAGTATCATTGGAAAATGTGCCTTTGCTCATGCCTTTCTGGGATTAACTTGATTATGCTAATTGACATAGGTAAACCTACCCACTATGGGTGAAACTATGTCCTAGCAAGTCCTGGAATGTATAAGTGGAAAAAGGAAACTGACCAGAAACAAGCATATATTACCACCTCTTTCCTGATTGTGAACAGGATTCATGCTGTGGGATAATGCTCATCTACACTGTTAAGATTTATCACTCATATTGGTTTAATAAAACAGTGATTGACCAGTAGCTAGGCAGGAAGTGTAGGTAGGGCAGCCATACTTGGAAAATTCTGGGAAGAGGAAAGGCAGAGTCAGTCACCAGCCAGACACAGAGGAAGCAAGATGAGAATGTCTTACTGAGAAAAGATACCAAGCCACGTAGCTAAATATAAGCAAGAATTATGGGTGAATTAAAATAAGAGCTAGTTAATAATAAACCTGAGCAATAGACAAATCAGTTTATAATTAACATAAGCCTCTGAGCGTTTATTTGAGATTGAATAACCATAGGACTGGGTGGGACAGAAACTTCTGTCAACAGATGTGTGAACAGCTGCTTCAAATTCATGTCATCTTCCCTTCCCTACCATGATGTACTATGACCTTGAACTGTGAACAAGAATAAGTCCTTTCTCCCTTAGTTATTTCTTTCAGAGAATTTTATTATAGGAATAAGAAGAGAAACTAAGACAATGGTTTTACATAAAGCATTGTTGCCTCAGTCACTCAGATATCCAAAGATCTGAGACTGTAGCATGAAATGCTTGCCACTGCAATACTGAGAGCCATGAACCTCCAACATCATGGCTGTGAGCCTGAGATGAGCACACTCATCTTTATCTACAAAAAAAAAAAAAAAAAAAACACCAGTTACCCAAATCCAAGAATCTGAGTTGTCTTTCCAGGATTTGTTGAGTGACTCAGCAATTGAACAGGCATCAAAAGCCAACATCTCTTTCACAACCATGTTTTCTTCCTGTGCAATCAAAGAAAAAAAAACATCAGATTAACTGTCTATTTATCATTTTTAAAAGCATTTTGTACTTTTTAAACTTTTTGCTAATCAGTTTTTAATGGTTTTGATTCATCTTTAAATCTTAAACTCATTTTAAATTTTGTCTTGTGTAACAACATGGACCAAAGGCAATTATCAAATGAAATAATAACATTCCAAAGCCTAACATGCCAAAGGGCTGCAATTCACTGAGAAAAATAAAATATGGAATTGTGTGCATATTTACATATTTTATTCATAATCACTACATAATTATGTTTAACTCAAGAGATTAGGTCAATTATTTTTTACTTAAATGAAACTACCTTATATGATAGGAACATTTGTCATAATTATTCTTAAAGTCAGAATAAATTAGCTAACTTCAACTGCCATTTTATGACAAAAATTCTGAGCTAGGCTTCTACTCTTCTAAACACAACTAAAACCTTCTTAATTCCTCATTTACTCTTGTTTAGTGACAATTTAAAGTTGTGACCTCAAGTCCAGGATTAATATGGGGCACAGCCCACACAATAGCTTGATTGGCAGACAAACAAAAGGTTGATAAAGGTCAGAGAATTTGGATTAATCATTCTTTTGGTGTTTGATGTTTTGCTGTTTTTTGCTTTGTTTTTTGTACCCCCAAAAAAACTCACGTGTTGTCAAGTTTAAAACTCATTTAATGAACATTTATGGGCTGCTGATGACTCAACACAATCTCATACATTAGGTTTGAATCAATGTGTAGCACCTTATTGCCACTTGATCAAATTTTGGGGGGCTCTACTGAAAAGAAAATTTTGCCTTTTTATCCCAACACCAAGGAGGCAGAGGCAGGCAGATCTCTGAGTTCAAGGCCACCTTGTTCTACAGAGCTAGTTCTAGGACAGACAGTACTTCACAGAGAAACACTGTCTCAAATATATATACATATATCATTCATGTTAATTATCTTAATAATAACTAAAAGAAAAACAATTCCATGACTTTCCCAAAAAAGTCTACCTATAAAGCGGTTTAAATGTATAGGGCATTTGCCAAAAAAAATTTTTTGTAACCGTCTCTGGGGTCTGAACTTGTCCTTAGATGTAAAATGCTGATGTGTTTGTTATGACTCAAAGGGATTGAATGTAATTTGCATGTGATTGTTTTGTTTCTCCTTGTAATTATGTCTAGGAAAATAAAAGAATGCAGTCTTGACAACCTAGGTATTGGATTCAAAAAAGAAAGTGTCTTTTTAATTAATAAGAGATATGAAAAGGAAAATAATGTTTGACTATTGAACTGCCTACAATACAAAGAAAAATCAACAAACAGATTAATTGAAAACTTATTCAAACCACTTTGGGGACTTGGTTTCAGGGAAAGAAGAAAGGCATGATTGACATTTTTGAGTTTTGGCTAATTACTTTGAAACTGTATTCATACAACATAGCCTAATTGTTTTCCTGGGAATCTTAAGGAATTCTTCACCATCTAACCCAGGTGTGAAAAAGCATAAAATAAGATAAGGCATATTTACGTAACTGCTTAGATTATTATAATAACTATGAAGTAGATTTGATATCAAGATTGCTGATATGATATTCTCCAACACTGCTGAACATTTATAAATTACAACAAACACCAAAATAAAAATGCCAAAGCTTAGGAAAAATGGGGCTAGACATCTGTAGCAAGTTGTGCTTGTTCTTATTGTTCTTTACTACTGAGGCAGAATAGAAAGACATAAATTATGAGGATACATTTAAACAAAACAGGGTCTTGCCAGATGAAACATCTAGCCAGTAAAGCAGCAAGAATTACAGTGCAATTAGAATCTGCCTTCCTTGTCATGTACTTGTAATTTTCTGACTCTAAGTGGACAAGCCATTTATAAGAAAATGGCATGCACTTTAGTAAAAACCCTGTGCGAATCCAATGGCTTATTAGTTCACCTTATCATATTTTAATTCTATCCAATGCATCCTCAGAAACAATTCATTTAGTCATCAGAAATAATTTCAAAAGGTTTCTTATCAAATTTTGAGGTAAAACTTGAGAGCAACCACGAATAAACATATATGTGTATGTGTTTGCTTGTGTGTATGTGTGTGTGTGTATATACATACATACATATATATGGTTAAAGCTCAGACAATTAATTATGATTCCCTTTTGAGGGGCACATACACTTGATCACTGTTGTTTCTTTTAACCTTCTCCTAAGTTATATGAAAATGCCTGTAATAAAATCTCCAACTCTGCTTCAGATTGGCTCTGCCTGGAATTTTGTGTTCCATGGAAGCTAAGAATATCGATTTGGACTTTGTTGGGGGTCCTTAAAAAGAATAAAGGCCATTAGGCTCCTGAGGGGTCAGCATGATGGAGCTGTTCCTCTGTCTCCTAATTGCTGATAGTATATTGGAATTTATATATTGTGAAACCTCCATCAGGTGTTTTCTCTGCTCAAGATAACTTTAGCTACTCTGCTGGTTAAAAGGGTCCCAGAGGCTCGAATGTTATTCATCAAGGAGGGGCATTATTTGAAAAGGATTAGAAGGACTAGGAGGTGTGGCCTTAGAGGAAGTGTGCTTTGAGGTTTCAAAAGTCTATGCCAGACATAGGTTCTCTCTCTCTCTCTCTCTCTCCTCTCCCTCTCTCTCTCTCTTTCTCCAGCACTCAGCTACTGCTCTAACATCTGCGTGCATTCTGCCATGCTCTCAGCCAACATGCCAGGGTGAAACTGTAAGCCAGCCCCAATTAAATGTTTTCCTTCATAAGAGTTACCTTGGTTATGGGGACTCTTCTTAGTAATAAAACAGTAGCTAAGGTACCAATCATTACCTTTTTTTGTTTCCATATGAATTTTAGCAGGGTTTTGTTGTTCTTGTTTTCTCATTTTTGAGCTCTGTGGAGGTTGGGTGGATATCATGTTGAAGCTACAGATTGCTTTGGTACTATATTCATTGCACAGGACTAATTCTGCAAACCAAGAAAGTGGGAGTCTTTCAACACTAGGTGTCTTATTCAGTAATTTTTTTCAGTCTCTTAAAGTTTTTGATGTAGAAGTAAGTCATTCACATTCTTTCCCAGGTTTATAAATATTTCTCCTAATTCCTTTTTCAGAAAGTTCATTATTGATATATTGAAAAAGTACTGATTCTCATATTTTACTTTAAATCATCTTTACTATGTTGACATTTGTTTTTGTTTTTTTTTTTATTATATATTTTTTTTTATTCTTTTTTAATTAAAATTTCCAACTGCTCCCCGTTTCCCATTTCCCTCCCCTCCTCCCACACATTGCCCCCTCCCCCCTCTCCCCTCCCCTATCCCCACTCCTCTTCTCCTCCCCCCAGTCCATTCCCCCTCCCTCTCGCTACTGAAGAGCAGTCCAAATTCCCTGCCCTACAGGAAGACCAAGGTCCTCCCACTTCCATCCAGGCCCAGGAAGGTGAGCATCAAAACAGGCTAAGCTCCCACAAAGCCAGTTCATGTATTAGGATCGAAACCTAGTGCCATTGTCCTTGGCTTCTCATCAGCCTTCATTGTCCGCCATGTTCAGAGAGTCCAGTTTCAACCCATGCTTATTCAGTCCCAGTCCAGCTGGCCTTGGAGAGCTCCCAATAGATCAGTTCCACTGTCACTGTGGGTGGGTGCACGCCTCGTGGTCCTGATTTCCTTGCTCATGTTCTCCCTCCTTCTGCTCTTCATTTGGACCTTAAGAGCTCAGACGGTTGATCCAAATTGGGTCTCTGTCTCTCTCTCGATCCATCGCCAGATGAAAGTTCCTGTGCCATTCTCCTTGGCCTCTCGTCAGCTCTCATTGTCCGCCACATTCCGAGAGTCCGGTTTTATCCCATGTTTTTTTCAGTAGCAGTCCAGCTGACCTTGGTGAGCTCCCAATAGATCGGCCCCACTGTCTCAGTGGTTGGGTGCACCCCTCATGGTCCTGACTTCCTTGTTCATGTTCTCTCTCCTTCTGCTCCTCATTATAACCTTGGGAGCTCAGTCCGGTGCTCCAGTGTGGGTCTCTGGCTCTATCTCCATCCATCGCTAGATGAAGGTTCTATGGCGATATGCAAGATATTCATCAGTAAGATTATAGGATAGGTTCATTTCAGGTTCCCTATCCTCAGGTGCCCCAATGAACTAACTGGGGACATTGCCCTGGGCATCTGGTAGTCATTCCAAGTTCAAGTCTCTTGTCACCCCTTAGGTGGCTCCCTTACCTAAGGTATGAGTTTCCCTGCTCCCCTATCCAACCTTTCTTTATCCCCATTCACCCCGATTCCCCCAGTTCCCCTCATCCTCTCCTTCACACTTTTCTCTCCCCATCACCCCTCATCCCCATCCCACCCCACCCCCAAGATTCCAATTTTTTGCCCATCAGTCATGACTATTTCCCATAGCTGGGAGGATATCTATATGTTTTCCCTTGGGTTTACCCTCTTGTTTAGCTTCTTTAGGATCACAAATTATAGACTCAGTGGCCCCTATCCATGGCTAGAAACCAATTATGAGTGAGTACATCCCATGTTCTTCTTTTTGGGTCTGGGTTACCTCACTAAGGATCGTATTTTCTATTTCCATCCATTTGCATGCAAAATTCGAGAAGTCATTGTTTTTTACCGCAGAGTAGTACTCTAATGTGTATATATTCCACACTTTCTTCATCCATTCTTCCATTGAAGGGCATCTAGGTTGCTTCCAGGTTCTGGCTATTACAAATAATGCTGCTATGAACATAGTTGGACAAATGCTTTTGTCATATGATAGGGCATCTCTTGGGTATATTCCCAAGAGTGGTATTGCTGGGTCCAGGGGTAGGTTGATCCCAATTTTTCTGAGAAACCGCCACACTGATTTCCAAAGTGGTTGCACAAGTTTGCAGTCCCACCAGCAATGGATGAGGGTACCCCTTTCTCCACAACCTCTCCAGCAAAGGCTATCCTTGGTGTTTTTGATTTTAGCCATTCTGACAGGTGTAAGATGATATCTCAAAGTTGTTTTGATTTGCATTTCTCTGATCGCTAAGGAGGTTGAGCATGACCTTAAGTATCTTTTGGCCATTTTAACTTCTTCTGTTGAGAATTCTCTGTTCAGTTCAGTGCCCCATTTTTTAATTGGGTTAATTATCCTTTTAAAGTCTAGTTTCTTGAGTTCTTTATATATTTTGGAGATCAGACCTTTGTCTGTTGCGGGGTTGGTGAAGATCTTCTCCCAGTCAGTAGGCTGCCTTTTTGTCTTAATGACAGTGTCCTTTGCTTTACAGAAGCTTCTCAGTTTCAGGAGGTCCCATTTATTCAATGTTGTCCTTAATGTCTGTGCTGCTGGGGTTATACATAGGAAGCGATCTCCAGTGCCCATATGTTGTAGGGTACTTCCCATTTTCTCTTCTATCAGGTTCAGTGTGTTCAGATTGATATTGAGGTCTTTGATCCATTTGGACTTGAGTTTTGTGCATGGTGATAGATATGGGTCTATTTTCATTCTTCTACAGGTTGACATCCAATTGTGCCAGCACCATTTGTTGAAGATGCTTTCTTTCTTCCATTGTATACTTTTAGCTCCTTTATCAAAAATCAGTTGTTCATAGGTTTGTGGGTTAAAATCCGGGTCTTCTATACGATTCCATTGGTCGACTTCTCTGTTTTTATGCCAGTACCACGCTGTTTTCATTACTGTAGCTCTGTAATAGAGTTTGAAGTCAGGGATGGTAATGCCTCCAGAAGTTCCTTTATTGTATAAGATTGTTTTGGCTATCCTGGGTTTTTTGTTTCTCCATATAAAGTTGATTATTGTCCTTTCAAGATCTGTGAAGAATTTTGATGGGATTTTAATGGGGATTGCATTGAATCTATAAATTGCCCTTGGTAGAATTGCCATTTTTACTATGTTGATTCTCCCAATCCAAGAGCAAGGGAGATCCTTCCATTTTCTGGTATCCTCTTCAATTTCTTTCTTCAATGCCTTAAAGTTTTTGTCAAATAGATCTTTCACTTCCTTGGTTAGAGTTACCCCAAGATATTTTATGCTGTTTGTGGCTATCGTGAAAGGTGATGATTCTCTTATTTCTCTCTCTGCTTCCAGATCCTTTGTGTATAAGAGGGCGACTGATTTTTTGGAGTTGATCTTGTATCCTGCCACATTACTAAAGGCGTTTATCAGCTGTAGGAGTTCTTTGGAGGAGTTTTTGGGGTCGCTCATGTACACTATCATATCATCTGCAAATAATGCAAGTTTAACTTCTTCCTTTCCAATTTGAATCCCCTTTATCCCCTTATGTTGTCTTATTGCTATTGCTAAAACTTCGAGAACTATATTGAAGAGGTATGGAGAGAGTGGACAGCCTTGGCGTGTTCCTGATTTTAGTGGGATGGCTTTAAGTTTCTCTCCATTTAATTTGATATTAGCTGTCGGCTTGCTGTATATAGCTTTAATTATATTTAGGTATGACCCTTGTATCCCTAATCTCTCCAAGACTTTTATCATAAAGGGATGTTGAATTTTGTCAAATGCTTTTTCAGCATCTAATGAAACGATCATATGGTTTTTTTCTTTCAGTTTATTTATATGATGGATTACATTGATAGATTTGCGTATGTTAAACCAGCCCTGCATCTCTGGTATGAAGCCTACTTGATCATAATGGATAATTTTTCTAATGTGTTCTTGGATTCGGTTTGCCAGAATTTTGTTGAGGATTTTTGCGTCGATGTTCATGAGTGAGATTGGCCTGTAATTCTCTTTCTTGGTTGTGTCTTTGTGTGGTTTTGGTATCAGAGTTACTGTAGCTTCATAAAAGGAATTTGGCAATGACTCTTCTGTTTCTATATTGTGAAATACATTAAGGAGAATAGGTATTAGGTCTTCTTGGAAGTTCTGGTAGAATTCTGCATTGAAACCATCTGGTCCTGGACTTTTTTTGGAAGGGAGGTTTTTGATAACAGCTTCTAATTCTTCACGACTAACCGGTCTATTTAGGTTGTTCACCTGGTCCTGGTTTAACTTTGGTAAATGGTATTTATCTAAAAAAGCGTCCATTTCTTTTACATTTTCCAGTTTTGTGGCATACAGGCCTTTGTAGTAAGATCTAATGATTCTCTGAATTTCCTCTGTGTCTGTGGTTATGTCTCCCTTTTCATTTCTGATCTTATTAATTTGCAAATTCTCTCTCTGCCGTTTGATTAGTTTGGATAGGGGTTTATCAATCTTGTTGATTTTCTCCAGGAACCAGCTTTTTGATTCATTGATTCTTTCAATTGTTTTCTGTGTCTCTATTTTGTTGATTTCAGCCCTCAGTTTGATTATTTCCAGTCTTCTACCCCTTCTAGGTGAGTCTGCTTCTTTTTTGTCTAGAGCTTTCAGGTGGGCTGTTAAGTCTCCAATGTGTGCTTTCTCTGTTTTCTTTAAGTGGGCAGTTAGTGCTATGAACTTTCCTCTCAGAACTGCTTTCATAGTGTCCCATAGGTTTGAGTATGTTGTTTCTTTATTTTCATTGTCTTCAAGGAAGAGTTTAATTTCTTTCTTTATTTCTTCCTTAATCCAGGAATGGTTCAGTAGTTGACTATTCAGTTTCCATGAGTTTGTAGGCTTTCTGGGGGTAGCATTGTTGCAGAATTCTAGCTTTAATCCATGGTGATCTGATAAGATACAGGTGGTTATTAATATTTTTTTGTAACTGTGGATGTTTGCTTTGTTACCGAGTATGTGGTCGATTTTTGAGAAGGTTCCATGAGCTGCAGAGAAGAAGGTATATTCTTTCCTATTTGGGTGGAATATTCTATAGATGTCTGTTAAGTCCATTTGATTCATTACCTCCATTAATTCTCTTATTTCTCTGTTAGGTTTCTGTCTACTTGACCTGTCCATTGGTGAGAGAGGAGTATTAAAGTCTCCTACTATTAATGTGTGCGGTTTGATGGCTGCCTTGAGTTTTAACAATGTTTCTTTTACGTACGTGGGTGCTTTTATATTAGGGGCATAGATATTCAGGATTGAGACTTCATCCTGATGAATTGTTCCTGTTATGAGTAGAAAATGTCCCTCTCCATCTCTCCTGATTGATTTAAGTTTGAAGTCAACTTTGTTAGAAATTAGTATGGCCACCCCTGCTTGTTTCTTAGGTCCATTTACTTGATAAGCCTTATCCCAACCCTTTATTCTGAGTAGGTGCCTGTCTTTGTGGTTGAGGTGTGTTTCTTGTAAACAGCAGAATGTTGGATCCTGTTTTCGTATCCAATCTCTTAGTCTGTGCCTTTTTATAGGAGAGTTGAGTCCATTGACATTAAGTGATATTAATGACCAGTGGTTGTTAACTCCGGTCATTTTTTAAGTTGGAAATTTTGTGTGTTCCCCTTCTTTGTGTTGCGCTGGTGAAGGGTCTCTAGTTGTCTGAGATATTGTGGTCATTGTTGGACTCCTTGGTTAGTGATTTTCCTTCTATTACTTTCTGTAAGGCCGGATTTGTGGCTACGTATTGTTTAAATTTGTTTTTATCCTGGAAAATTTTGTTTTCTCCATTTATAGTGACATTTGTTTTATCTATTCTTATTTTATTTTGGATTTTTATAATGGGAACACGTGGAGCTTTATAAAACATCTTTTCTGTCTCTAACAAGATGACTGATGATTTCTGTCCTTGGATTTATTTTTATGGTACATTGCACTTGTCAAATTGCATGTGTTACACTAACCTTGCATTTTTGTAATAAATCAAATTTGGTCATTGTGTATGATCTTCTTAACATGATTTTGAATTCAGCTTACAAGTATTGTGTTGAGAATTTTTACTCAGTGTTCTTCAGGGCATTTGGTATGTGTGTGTGTGTGTGTGTGTGTGTGTGTGTGTGTGTGTGTGTGTGCAGGTGTGTGTGCTGCGTCATTGTCTAGCTTTATTATCAGGTTAATACTGACATTTTAGACTTAGTTTCTTGATGTGTTTTACCCTTCTATTTTATAGAACAGTTTGAGAATTATTTGCATTCAATCTTCTTTAAAATTGGGTGGAGCCGGGCGGTGGTGGCGCACGCCTTTAATCCCAGCACTCGGGAGGCAGAGGCAGGCGGATCTCTGTGAGTTCGAGACCAGCCTGGTCTACAAGAGTTAGTTCCAGGACAGGCTCCAAAACCACAGAGAAACCCTGTCTCGAAAAACCAAAAAAAATAAATAAATAAATAAAATAAAATAAAATAAAATAAAATTGGGTGGAATTCAGGAGTGAATTCACTAGCCATAAATTTGTTGTTGCTGTTGTGAGATCTTTAATCTGATTACTTATTATGTGCCTATGCAAAATTGTCTATAAATCCTAAATTTCATTTTGGTTAGTCATATGAGGATAGAAATTATCCATTTTTCTGAGTTGTCCAGCTTTTTGAAGTATTCTGTAATGATTCAAAGTATTCTGTAATGAACTTTTAGGTTTCATTGCGGTTGTAACAAACCCCTGGTCATCTCTATTGGATCAAATACCTTAATTTAAACCTTTAAATGCTGAAACTTCTGGGGGAAAATATAAGAAAAACATGTCAAAATCTAGGCACAAGGAAGAACTTTCTGAATAGAACTCTAATAGTAGGAGATCCCTTCCTAAGAACTAAAATAAATAGAAAAGCTTCCACCCAGCAAAGGGAAATATCAGGAGAGCAGCATGACAAAGAATGAAAGAAGACCTGTGATGACAGTAGTTCAGACAGGAGTTTAATGTCTAAAATACAAAAAGAACTGGTAAAAATTACACACATGCGCACACACAAAAAAACACTGTGTATTATGTTATACCTGCTTGACTATACAAACAAACCAAAAATATTTGTCTCATATACAAATGCCTGTGATAAGTACTGAATTTTAGATTAGCAATTATTCAATAACAAAATTGTACATTAATACCCAATTTAAAAATTTAAAGGAGGGAGTTATATCCAATTGTGAAATCTTAAATATTACAGCAGGTATTCCTGAATAGAATTGGTTGTGGAACTCATTATTTCATCTGGTTCCTGAGGGGTAGGAATCCATATTTCTGGTGAACTCATATATTTCAAAACTACTCATCCAACTAGAGACGCAGCAAGTTGATAGAAAGCCTCAGTACGCTGATAGTCATAGGGCACACACTGTGGGAATGGGAGAACTCAGATAGTGGAATCATTTCTACAGATGAGCCTTTCAAATGCTAAGTGCTCATAAAAAGTGTATTCCTGCTGATTTCAGCTCAGAAGTAGCTCTCCCCTGAAGTATATAGATAAAAATTACTTTTAAAAATACATTGAGTCAACTTGAAAGCTTAAATAAAAATAAAATCCTGAGCAGGTTGTGTGTGTGTGTGTGTGTGTGTGTGTGTGTGTGTGTGTGTGAACAAAATTATTGAAAAAGAGAGGTCATGAATTTGAAAGGGAGTGAGGAAGTCTATGTGCCAGGGTTTGAAGAAAGAAAAGGAAAAGGAGAAATGATGTAAATATAATATAATCTCATAAATTGGAATGAATGTTTCTTTTTTGTGTGAAATAAGTGCATATTTTACAAACCAGCCAAAACACTTTAAAGTAAATTAAAGCTAACTGTGCTTTGGACTTTAACCTGAACTGACTTGATAGCTCATAAAAAGCTAGCATGGCTTGTCCTCAGAAATTTAAATCCAGGACACAGGCCTAGAAACTCCTCCTTGTCAATCTAGGCTCCCTTGATGAGCTCAATAGATTCCACGTTTGAATGTTAACTGTAAACCAGCACTTCCCATTTAAATCCTCTGTCTGGAACGATGCTCTGTCCTCAGGGCTTGGACCTCTTACTGATCCCTGATGTCTCCTCTTGAGCTCCATAGTCTAGAAGTACTGCACAGTGAAAACCGCACAGGCAAGTCCTGGCTGGCACTGATGACCCTGCAGACGCGCTCCTGTATCTTCTGTCATTCTGACATGTCCTATTGGAATAACACACGAATCACCCAAGGACCTTGTCCTCTGAGATGCCAAGTGGAGATGTTAGCTGGTCCATAGATATCGTAAACAAACGATGCTAGTAACTGAGTCCACGTGCTAGGAATTATTTTTTTATCCCGGAAGTTTTTAGCTCAGTGTCTAACATGCTACAAACAACTATTTAACTCTTTGTACTGATTTAGCTTTTATTTTTTGACTTCAAATAAAACCAGAATTTCAGAAAAAGAAAACATTATCCCAATTCATTATCCTAACCAATTATCACTGTGAACATGTTCTGAGAATATAGGTATAATGGTTAATAATTGTGCTAATGCGTTTGACTTAAAGTCACTTTATCTCTCTCTCATGGGAGTATGCAGAATTCCTTGGCAATAATTTCACTCACAACACTTTGCTACATGCCATGGCAAAGTGTCCATCAACATCAAAACCTCCATTATATTTTCACAAACCATGTAATGATCTGTAGTCAAAGAAAGCAATTAATGGAATTAATTCCCTCCCTAGGAGAGAAGCTATGTAATATGTAATACATAATATGTAATATGTAATATGCTATGTAACTCAACATGCCTAGATCCTTCAATGTTCTACAGTGATATTCTCTTCTTCTTCTCTCTTGATTTTCTTTCAAAGAGAGGGAAAAAGGTGACAAGACCGCCATTTGTGAAGGCAGAGACGGTTGACTCCAATGAACCCAAATGACCTCTTGCCTACATCGCTACAGTTGTACTATATGTGAGATCAAGGTGCAGGAAAGCACGTAACCAGCATGTATGAATAACAATGAGCTGGAGAAGGGAGTGTGGTATATTCAATGTGAGATCAAGGCATCTGATTTAGAAGAAAAAAAGTATAACTATAGACAGAAAATCCAAAGTAGATTCAGGACAAATATAGAGTCAAGAGTCAGGCAAGTGTTCAGAGTCACTGTTCTCATTTTGATTATGAGTGTCCTACATGTGAGATATTGCTTAAAGTATGCTACATGCACCCTCCCCACAGTTATGCCCCCACAGTTATCACAATAATGCTCTAAAACAAATATTATTTGCCTTCCAGTTTTATGGCACTAACAGTTTACCTGGAGTTAAGAGTTCTTTTCTTTAAATACTCATATATATATATATATATATATATATATATATATATATATGTATTTAATATATATATATTTAACAATTGACAAGATCCCTGGACTCAAAACTGTCAATAGAAGACTTGTACACAGACTTTATACACAACAGAAAAAAAAAGGTGTACAACCCTGAAGGACACAAAATTTAATCACCTATGTGAATATGAAAATAGGAAATCAATAGCACTTTTTTTATGGATAAGCCAAAATGTTCACTTCTCTTCCTGGCTGAGAATAACACATGTGAACAGCTGGGTGAGCATTGTGCCAGCTCTACAGTGGCAACTATCTCAGTTCATACGGGGAAAATCTGGTTTACAGCTGCTAGGCCTGCACAATTTGTACTGGTGTGCTCCCTGTCTCTGAAATCTTCTGAGTTGCCAACATATTCAATAATCAACCTAAAAGCTGATTTTCTGGTCATGTGTTGATGCCCATACAATGAGACTTTATGTATGAGGCAGGGTTCCAGGGTTCCATCAGCTTGGCTTTGCTCCGCATTAACTTTAAAGTCACACAGAAACATATGACACTTAGAATCAAATTACGCAAATGCTCAGAAAAAAATTCACCTGCATATTAAGTTTTTGTTGTTAAGTTTGTCCAAGAATCTTTCCTCATCCAACAGTAAGAAAGCACATGACAGTGACCTACATGTTGATATAGCAACAAGGAATATCCTGCAATATACACATTAATTTCTTCTAATAATAGCTTTCCAGCAGAATATTTCAGGAAAAAAAATAAGCTTTGACCAAAAGAGAAGCACAAACCAAATTACATGTGCACATGCATAAACACACACATGGTGTGGGAAGTCCTTCTGATATGTATTACTTTTATTGGTTAATGAAAAAAGAATCTGCCTTGGTCTGTGATAGGGTAGAGTAGAGCTAGGCAGGGAAAACTAACCTGAACCCTAGGAGAAAAAAGGAGGAGTCAGAGAGACGCCACGTAGCCACCAGAGGGGAAAGATATGAGCTGTTGGCTGGAACAAACCTAATGGTAAAATATAAAATAATGAAAATGGGTTAATTCTAGATGTAAGAGCTAGCTAGCGATATGCTTAAGCTATTGGTCAAACAGTATTGCAAATAATTTGGTTTCTGTGTGATTATTTCAGGTCTGAGTGACCAGGAACAAACAAGCAGCCTCAAATATTGCTAAGCAGAATGTTTACCAATCAAGGAATACTTCCTTAAAATCCATAATCTGGCCATTACAGAGAAATGATAGATATAGTTTAAAGAGATAGATTAAAGCCAGGCGGTGGTGGCGCACGCCTTTAATCCCAGCACTCGGGAGGCAGAGGCAGGCGGATCTCTGCAAGTTTGAGAACAGCCTGGTCTACAAGAGCTAGTTCCAGGACAGGCTCCAAAACCACAGAGAAACCCTGTCTCGAAAAACCAAAAAAAAAAAAAATTAATATACTACCAGTCTAATAATATCTATTAAAAGTTCAATGTCTACAATAAATAATATATTGGCTTATGAAGTTCTCATTAAAATGTTAAGCAAAAATAATTTTCAAAATACACAAGTAAAGCATTAAACATTAATATATAAATGTATAAAACCTTAAGAGGTAATGAAAGCATGGCAGCATGTGCAGGATTGTGTAATGCATGGATCAAATACGTCTCCCCATTAAACCTGTAAAATTTAAGGTTAATGTGTTTTGCTAAAGCATATTTGAACCGTGAACAATTCTCAGACACCGAAAGAAATAGCCAATTTAAAATATTCCCCCAAAGCATATGTCCTTAATGTGTTATTTTGAGGGTATCAGATTTGATTGTAAACATGTTAATTGGAATTTTTCATATTTCAGTTTGCTTTAGTAGGATGTCATATAGTTTAATATCACAAATAATGGCGTCATTTCTGAAAATATAGGAGTCTAGAAGACTATGTGAATTTGATTTCTACATCACCGTGTGTCCCAGAATGTGTTGTTTTCTACTTCTGTTCTTTTGTTTTATCATGCCCTTGTCTTCCATCTACCATCATCATGCTAGGAATTTTGACTTTAATTTTATCTTACCTTTTAGGTTTCTCGACTAAATATCAATGATTTAGCAAAACATACCTTGTATGCAATTTCAACCCCCAGAATTTGTTTTCTCGGTCTATGTTAATGGGAAAATCTCAGTCTTTTTGTGTTTGTATTTTGTATTTGGACTCATTGAGGACAGAATTCAAAATAGACTCCAAAGACATCTTGTAAAAAATTTTACCAGAGGTTGAGAGAAAAAAACATCTGGGCAGGAAATCTATAAACCATAGCAGCTTTCAGGGGGAGAAAGCAGAAAGAGAAAAGAGGAAGAAGAAAGGAGAAAGCCCACATTTTGAATTAGTGCTCAGAAGAATCTGGCGTGTTCGGTAACGGAAGTAGGCAATGTGCTACATGTAGAAGTGGTGGATGAGATTCAAAGAAAGAACGAGAAAGTCCGCAGTGTCAAGGAGAACATATCATATTTTTGACCGATATCCAAAGAAAAAGGAAAAAAAGGGAAAGTTAAGCTTTTTGAGTTAGAACTCAAAAGAGAGATAAGAAGTGTTGCAATAGTGAAGGAGATGTTGCATGGTGAAGGAAATGGACCATGAAGGAAATAAGTACATTAGCTCACAAGGGGATAATTATTCCTCCCACTTGCTTAGTATGAATTCAAGTTAATCAGCTTTCTTTAAGGGAGGCCACATGGCCAGGTGACTTACAGTCCCAAATGTGTAGTGTTCTAATTTTAAATACAGTTCAGAATGTCATGCCTCCTCCTGGGCCAGAGGTGAAACCAGAAACTATGCTTGAGTCAGGGAGAAGTAACTTTTTCTTAATGGACCTCAACAAAGTATAAATAACATTTTAAACCTTAAGGAGGGGCAGTTGTAGCATTTATCTTTCTGGTGTGAGCAAGGAAATAGGAGGTAGGATCCAAAAATGACCATGAGGAATGTGTTCATTCATCCGCAAAGCCCACCTAGACCTCTAATCCCTGTAACATTCCTTCTTTAAGAGTTGAGAGCCTAAACTAATGTAGGAGATGGGATAAAGTTGATCTGTGGAAGGTCTTATCATTTCCTCTTTCTTACTTTCAGTTCTTGTGGGAGGAGTGATTGAGGGGACCTGGATAGAAAGACTGAGAATTCAGTTCTCTCTGTGACCCCCTCTCTATGTCTCTCTCTCTAAAATGTTATAAGGTCTAAGTCTTATTTACATGAGACTGATATTAATACCCCAGTATTCAACTAAAATATGGGTGACAGTAGGCATCTATGGGCTATAAACAAGCACAAAATGCCTGACACTGGGTAGCTGGAGTCCTCCCAAAGTAAATAGTAATGCATTGTGTTAGTGACTATTTTCGGTAAACTGGTTCTTCTGTATGATTCTGTGTGAATATGGTCATGAGGCCAGCAGTCTGAGGTCTTACACTTAACCTTCCAGAGCATGCCTGTGTATCTGTATCTAGGCCTGTATACCTACCTCCAGGTAGCCTGTGTACTGATCTGTATGTGTGTCTATGCTGACTTGTATGCCCACGAGTTCCCGACTGCCTTCTAGAATATCCTTGCCTAGCAGTCTATGGGATGGCTTCTTCTGGAGTCAATAAAATACATGATATCAGTCTACAGTTCTTTAAATCTCTCAAGTTCCCACCCTTTTGTAACCTTCCCTTTGTCCTGCTTTGTCCTGGCGTTGGAACTCAGACCACACACACACACACACCAGGCGCTTACATCTCACCCTTCCCTCCATTATTCATGGTCTCTCTCCCTCCTATAGAGGAAGATGTAGCTATTACTCAGTCAATCATTCAACCTATGAAATGCAAATAACATCTCACGGTGACATTTTTCTCGGGCTTCCCAGTCCACATAGCAAAAATAAAATACATTCTCTGAGAAATCAAAGGAGCCTCATATGAATAAATTGTTTTCTTTACCATTTTCTTTTTTCCAGGAGAACTACTTTTACCTGGCAAGCCTTTTCATTGACTGGGTTGGTATCATGCCGACTGACCTTTCGGGTATTGTTCCGCCAGCTCCCTGGCATTTCGATGTTTGGGCCTGTAATAATAGTCTAGACGCATGGAATGGACTTTCTGAGGCAATTTCCTCCCCCAGGACTTAAAACTCGTCCTTATTTTTTTTCCACATACTCCAAACAAATCACTTTAGAAATAAAATACAGTTAGTGGGCTTATTTACCTGCTGTTTCCGTTAAGTGGTGAGTGGAAGGGAACTCTGCTCTGGACACTTTCTTTAAAAAAAAAAAAAAAAAAAAAAAAACCTGGAGTGATTTCAGGCACAGGACCAAACGCCATGCATTAAAAAAGGGCTCACTTGTAGCCCTTCCTGGGATAGAAAAGCCCAGTCAGCACTGCCCACGCGTGGAGTTCGCTTGCCTCTCCGGAAATGTCCTCGCACCCTGCTCGGTTAGAACTGCATCTCTGACTATCGTTAAAAACTTGACTTTCTCTGATTCAACAATTTCCTGTAGTAGAGACTTTCAGCTGCTTTCCGAAGGGGGGAAAATTCGAATATAAAAGGAAAATCAAAGTCTTTTCCAAGTTGCCAAACATATCCCTGCTGAGCTAACAGATCTCACTCACTTTTGTCTCACAGAGGAAAAGAATACCCTTTAATATTTGCAGCTCTTCTAGAGCTTCATGACTTTAAAAGAATCTTAAATTTTAACATTTGTAAATCGATATATATATATTCATGTTAATTTTCTATGATAATTTAAAAAATATTTGTAAATGTAAATTATAAAACTGTTTTGCCAATCATTTTAGTTTATCAATATGTACCAACTAATAAATTATCCGAGAAAATTTCTATTTAATTCAAATCTGTAATAAAAACTTTTTGAATCTCTTAAGCAAAGATGTGTGTGACCTTATAGTATGCATTTTATCATAGATTCTATACTATTTTCTAAATAGTCAAGAAAATTACTCTCAAAGACGAGATTATTGATAACTTTTGTAATGAAATAAATAATTATGTCTAAGATATGGGGATCTTAGATGGTTTTCTGCTTGTCCAGGAGCTAGCAATACAAACAAGACTTCAGTGCAAAGCAATTATAATTGTGCATTTGTGAGAGGAGATGCTATGCACTATGAAAGGAATAGCATTGTGTACAGCCACCAGTGAGGCCATGTAAGTCCTGAACATACCAGAATGTACAGCACTAGCTGCAAGCCAAAAATGGGGTTCAGGCATGGACACACAATTGAGAAAGGCTAGAAAAAGGCAGGACCATAACAAATCCTCTCATTCTAGACCAATTCTTCTTTCCACCTGTGTTTTTTGGCAAGCTTCTAAATTATAACTCTACAATTGTCTCATCCATGCATCTCTCCTTACCAAAGCCTAATGATTTTCTGAATTTCAGAAAGCCTCCATGTTCTGTGAATTCCAAAACAAAGGGCAAATCCATAGACATTTTCAAACATTTCAAATGAAAACTCATGTGATTTTTCATTGCATTCCTCAAAAGGCAAGATTTCATGTCCTCTGCTAGAACTGCTTTCTGGGAAATAGATAACCCACAACCATCTTTCTCTGACTTCCAGACTTGTAGAACAGCATGTGTACACCTCTCTACACACACAACCACACACACAGGTGATAAATTTTTTTTGATAAATGTATTTTGAAAATTATTTGAAAGCAATGTCTAATAAAATAAGCTGAGGATAAGTGACATGCACAAAAATTGTTTAAAGAATGGAAATAAAATAGAAACACAGAAAGAAAAGATATTAATGATAAGTATAGAAATGAAGTAGATACAAGGAATCCTGTAATAGAGTCAGTGAAATAAAATTTTAAGTTAATCATAATCACAAATATACATATAAATAATTGTAAGTAAATATTAAGAAACCAAATTATCCTAATGCAAGCAAACAAATATATCATGACCATTGCATAAATGCAATGAGAAACTACTTGGTGATACAAACATTATTTGAAATATATAAATAGAGAATTTATGCAACAAAGTATATAAGTATCTCAATCATTGACAAAAAAATTAAACAGCAGTATCCATTCGAAATAAAATTTCTTCGTATAAAAGCCAACATGGTAACACTAAGTGTGATAGGAAATATCAACATCCTCTTTACAGTCCCTGATAAGAAGTTGATAACTATGTCTCAGACCTGAAAATGAGATAAAAATGGCCTGTACCAGTGTGACTTCCATAAACATAGTGACAGACCTAATCAATACCATTGATAGGAAATACTTATGTTCTTCCTTAACCACAGAGACAGCTCAAATACATTGGAAATGTCTCTTTAAAATTATATAGAATGTTAAAATTATTAAAGTTTGTATAGTCATCATATAAAGTCAAGTGTAAAACCCACAACAAAAAATTTAAAATATTACTTATGATTGCATTGGAATACAAAATACTATGAAATATTCCAATGATTACATGCTCAAGTTTTAAAAGTATAGAATATTATACCTTAAAAATTTTAAAAGCCTATTCAAAGGGAAGTAGACTTGATCCAACAGTTCATAAAATAGGATTTCTAAATGACTAATCAATATGGGAATACTTGCCAGGAAAATATAATGATGTGCATTAGTAAATGTAAATTTTCATAGTGAACCAGGAGAGCTTAGGTCATGAAAGAAACCATGTCAAGGATTACAAAATGCAGAAATTCATCTACTTCTGGTGGTGTGTAAACTGGTACCTTAACTCTGGAAACTGCTCCAGTATAATTTACAGGAACACATTCATGCAATTAGATTCCTAGTCACACTTCCAAAATAAATGTATAAACATGACCATCCAATGGAAAATTCGCAGTATTCTTCACGAAAATCTAGAACTCAAAACAATGTCAGTTTAGGTTAGAATATTCAAGTTACACGTGGAACAATAAAAGGTTGGTTAAATGAAAATAGATGAAGGTCTATAATGGGCACATTTCCACTTAATTGAAGCTCAGCCCACATTCAACTATGAGAGTAGCTGTGCAGATAGTGACTGTCATTGGGAACAGGGAAGAGAGGATTGAGAAAGGGAAGTAGGAAGGTGGGGGCTGGGCTTGACTGCTTGTGTTCCTTTCTCAAGAGAGAGATGGGAGGTAGCAGAGCTGCTTCCTGCTAATACTCAGTGTGCTTTTTCTTTGTAGGCTTGCACTCTTTGCACTTTCGGCATGTCAATAAAACAGTGAACTAAAAGCTTTATAGACCTCAAAAGCAGGCTGGAAATAGTTGTGCAATTTATTTTTTATATTAAGGACCCATTTATTGAAGCATAAGGATACAAGTACACTATTCCAGCTTTAAGTTTATGTATATAGTATTAATAAAGGCACAACACACCATAAAGTGTTTTATTCCCATAAAAAGTTTACATTTAGTGCCTCGTAATTCCAGATCCATTAACATATTAAGGCATGCGGAGTTTACAGATGCTGCAATCAGTGATACTGCGGCAAATGTCTGTTTCTAAAACACCCTAAAATGACATGAAGGGAAAGCTAATTCTGGGTATGTATTTATAAGAAATACTTAGCTAATAACCACATCTCTCCTGGACCTTCAATTTTAATTCCTTTACACACACACACACACAAAAAAAAAAAAAGTAACTTCAATCATAAAAGAAAAAAGTGTAGTAAACCAGGAAGTGGTCTTGAAAATTGCCGTGTCGTTAGTTTATTGTCAGACCTCTCTGCTTCTTTGGTGGCTTACATAGAAGGAACAATGTCTCATGAACCTCACCGTAGAACATGTCATTTACAACAGGAAAAACAAAGTCTTCCATGGGGTGCCTGTCGTAAAAACTCTCAGCCTAATTCTGCCTGAGCCTCGTAGTCATTATTGATTGGCTCACATTAGGGACTGGCTTTGCTGCGTTGGAAGGTTCAGTTTTTGTTTGGTTTGGTTTTGTCTTGTTTTCTTTGCCTGTTTGTTTGCTTGCCTTCTTCTTTATTAACAAAGATTTTGCATCTAAACAACACATGTACTACTGTTGGATCTTGTATATATATATATATATTGGTTCAGTTAGCTTCGTTTCTTCCAAACATAGAAACAGTATTCTTTGTGTTTTGTATTTCTCCTATTTTGCTTAGCAACCTTTTCAATGAGGATCAAAGAACTTAAAAAAAAAAAAAAGAAAGAAAGAAAAGAAAAAAAAAGAAAGCTAGGTATGGGGACTGGAGAGAAAAGGTTCAGGGGTTAAGAGCACTGGCTGCTCTTCCAAAGGTTCTGAGTTCAATTCTCAGCAACCAATTCATGAATCACAATCATCCATATTGAGATCTGGTGCCCTCTTCTGGCATGTGGGCAGAAGACTATACTAAATAAGTAAGTAAACAAATCTAAAAAAAAAAGAATCAGGTATGTGAAAATTATACTTTTTCTAGGACTATTGACTGACTTCATCTTGCTGGCATCCACCACTGCTGTGAGGTCGTAGTGAAGAAGCTCTGTCACTTCCAATGGGCCCTGTCTTGTAGCAATCCTCAACCTTTGGCTCTTATAATAGTTCTGCAACCACTTGCTAAAAGTTCAAAGACTAAATGTCTGTGAAGTAAATGAGCAAGTGTTAGTCTCTAGAACCAACATACATGGGAAAGGAAACACCGTGGATGGGACTTGAGGGCTGTAAGAATCTATAACTATAACCCAAATGTAGTATTGCTGGTTCTTGATTCTTGAGGTAGGTTGTTTTCTAATTTCCTGAGAAATCATCATGCTAATTGGTGATTAATTGGAAAAGGTTCAGTCCATATGAGTGGTGCCATCCATGGGATGATGGTCCTGGGTTTTATAAGAAGGCAAAAGATCAAGCAAGTCATTGGGATAAAGTCAATAAGGGGTACCCCTCAATGGTCTTTGTATCAGCTCCTGCCTCAGATTCTTGCCAGTTTGAGTTCCTATCTTGGCTTTCTTTAATGAACTGTAATTCAGAATATATAAGTCAAATAAATTCTTTCCTCACCTAGTTAGTTTTATTTAGTCATGGTTGTTTTATTACAGAAATATAACCCTAACTAAGACAATGAATGAAGATTTGGAAGGTAGTTTGATACTGTGTGTATTTAAGAAAAGAATAACAATTTCTCCTCTAAGGTCTAGAGGTATGTAAGCCATGGGTTCTTGCTCACCTTTACAGTAACCAACTGGGGTTCCTGTTATGAAGCTCCTAAAATCAAGGAAGAAATTAAAGAAGACAAAGAATATGGAAAGATTTTCCATGCTCATGGATTGGTAGGATTAAATATTATATAAAAGGCTATTAAACAGATTCAATGCAACCACCATCAAAATTCAAATGCAATTCTTTGTAGACAATGGGAAACAATCTTTTTGTGAATAATAGAAATGCAAATAAAATTTATTCAAAAGGTATAATTAAGAATGACAAATGCAAATGTTTTTTAGTCAAATTACTCTAAAAATACCATACAGAAACTGTTAATACATTTTCTTGTGTGTCTGAATGGGGTATTTTTACTATTAGGTACAATGAGTGAAAATCATTGCAGATTTAGATATTCTACAGCAGAATTTAGTCAACAAATCAAGTTTCAAGTTTCTCAGGCATGAAATGTTGCCAGGTGATAACTGTTTTTTTTTTCCTCTGTATATTTTCCATCTTTGTGAGGCTTTATTTTTTATTTATTTTCTATGTTGAACCATAAAAGACCATAAATACAAAAATAATCCCTAAGGACTTTGCTGGAGCTATCACCATTGTTGATTTCAAGTTATATGCCAGACCCATAGTAATATAAACACCAAGGTATTGACATAGAAAACAAGATTACAGATCAGAGGAATAGAACTAATTGCCCAGATATAAGGCCAGACTCCTAGAACCAGCTGATGTTTTTTAACAGATACAAAAATACACCTTGGAGAAAAACAGTATCTTCAATAAATGGTGCTGTGGGAAAAAAAAATAGGTGTTTACATCCAGAAAATTGAAATTAGATCCTTTCCTCTTACCGTGCTTGACATTCAGTACTGCATAGATCAAGGACCTCAGTGTAAGACCTGATTCCCTGAATCTGATAGAAGAGAAAGTATAGAATCTACTTGACCACGTTGCAACAGGAAGGGACTTTCTGAATGGCACTCTGATAGCACAGGAAGTAAGTCCAACAAATGGAATATCATGGAAGTAAAAACTTTCTGTGTAGCAGAAGAAGCCATCAATTATTTGAAAAGGCAGCCTACAGAATGGGATAGATATCTTTGACAGCTATATATCTGACAGAATATTAATTTATAGAACATATAAATAACCCAAAAACCTAAAGACCAAAAGGACAAACAGTCTTATTTTTTAAAGGGGCTATGGAACTGGACTGAGTTCACTGAAGAAGAAATACACGTGGTTAAGAAATATTTTAAAGTGTTCAGCATACTTAGCCATCAGGGAATGCGGCGCACCATGCCTGTTTGCGCTTTATGCGCCGCCATACAGTTCGTGAACCAGGCAAGGGGCTGGAGATTGAAACACACAAATATTCACAGACAGAGACAGAGGTCATCCTTGATGCCCGAATGCCCCAAGAATGCCCCCTTTATTGTGTTCAGGGGCAGCTTATATAGGGATAGCCACGCCCCAGCCAAACGCACCAGAAACCATTCCCCTGCCATCAGGAACTCCTGAAGGTCTCGTGCTCAGAGCAGCTGTAGGCACTCAGATCAGGGGAAAACAAGTTGTTTCAGGATCTGGGGGTTCACAGCTCCCAACAAGGGAAATATAAAGTAAAACTACTTTGAGATTTCATCCTGCTCCAGGAAGAATGCCTAAGATCAAGGAAAAGAAAAACAGCACAGGCTGATAGGGAGCTAGAAAAAGGGCACCTTACTCACTGTTGGTGGGAATTCACCCTGTTGCAGCCACTATGGAAATCAGAGTGGAGGTTCAGAAAACTAGAAATAAATCTTTCATATGAGTTAGCTCTAGCAGCTCCTGGGCATCTACCCAAAATCTCTGGTTACAGAGACACTTGCACATCTGTGACCACATAGATTCTCAACGGTCATGCATTGGAAGCAGTCGAGACATCCATCAAACCCTGAATGTTTAACAAAAATGTGATATATGTAGATTTAGCTGTAAGTAAAAGTGAAACAAAATTTGATGCACATTTCAAACCATATTGAATGAGATCATCCAGACCCAGAAAGGCAAATGCCACATGTTCTCAGATGTGGATCCTTGCTCCAAATATTTAGATTTGCATTTGCTTGGAGTACTTATAGAAGGCATGAAACTAGAAAGAGACCACATAGTGGAGAGAACTTAAGGGAGGGGAGAATAATAAAATACCGGTGGCATTGAGGAGGAAATGGGAGTAAGGACAGAAGGCTACTTAGGAAGAAGCAATGAGGGTGGAAGATGAGTGGAGGAAGATAACTCGGATAAAAGTGTTTGAAAAGAGGACGTAGAAATCTACATTTTATAAGGATCCAAATATGTTTATAAAGAGTTCAAGGAGCTATGAGTTGGATCAGAAGCCTGTTGCTGAGCATGGGATACCTTCTTGGGAAGTTTTACTCAGGGAAGGCACGGAGACCCTCAAAGCAATACAGGTTCTTGCGATTGGTGACACACCAAAACTTTATGATAAAAATCCTGCTGAGGTCATGCAAATTTGACCACAGAAAATAGACCGAGCTGTTACTGACCCAGAAGCTTCTGTTCTACCAGGTAACTTTCCTAATCCTGCAAGTTGCTCTATAAGCTTGTGGGCTAGAGAAACGACCTATAGTTATACCCAGATGTAAATCCTGTGAACTGCAATAACAATCAGCCTCTCCGGATAACAGTGGATAAAATAGTTGCATGAATATTATAGAAATAACTAGTTACTTCCTGGTTAGTTCAAAGTGTCCAGACCTTGTTTATCTCTTGGTGATGAATAAAAAAGACAACATAGAAAAATATGCTGGTGGTTTGAATGAAAATGGTCCCCATAGACTGATAGGGGGTGACATTATTTGAGCGGACTAGAAGATGCGGTCCTGTAGGAGTCAGTGTGGCATTGTTGGAGGGGGTGTGTCACTGGGGAATGTGACTTGATGTTTCAGAAGCTCAATTCAGGCGCAGTGGCACACTCTCTTTCTGCTGGCTGTGGATCCAGGCATAGAACTCTCAAGGTCCTTCTCCAGTGCCGTGTCTACCTGTGTGCTGCCTCGCTTCTACCATGAGGATAAGAGACTAAACCTGTGAACTGTAAGCCAGCCCAAATTAAATGCCTTTCTTTATAAAAGGTGTTCTCGTCGTGGTGTCTCTTCATATCAATAGGACATTGACTAAGACAAATACAGTATGAAAAATAGAATATGCAACATACTGTGAGGTTCCCTGAATCCCAGATTGACTTTAGACTCACTGCTCAATAACACGATAAATTTCAGTACATTTCAGGACATGCATTAAGCTAATAAGTGTACTTTCTGCCATCTTAGTGTTTGTTTGCTTTTGAGTACATATGGGAAAGTGATACCTTCCCAATTTGCTGTTTGCTTCTGCTCTCTTAATGTAGCTCTCCTCATATCTGTATCCAAAGGCAAATAAAGTCAGTTCTGCACATAAAAAGAACTTGCAGTGATTTCTTTTCGCACAGCCTGTTTTGAATTTTAATATTCTCTCTAAGGGTGCTGGCTACACTTCTCGTGTTCGTTGCCTAATGAACTCTACAGTTTGCTACTCTCTTATTGTCCCAGTGGAGGCAGATGGCTAGAATCTGGATTTGTCAACATCTTTCTCAGAAGACCCTTGGAGAGCAATAATGGAAGGTCAGAGTTCAGGAGGAAGAAAGAAGACTTCTACAACATAAATGTCTCTGGAGAATGTTGAGCTTCCACTATTTCACCATCTGCCAGGAGTTTCCCCAAGAATCTAACTTCAACCCAAAGACTCAACAGTCACATTTTATATTTTTTTTTTGTTTACAGTAGCACTCCTTACATATGTCCCTCCAGCCCAGACTTGATAGCTTTGTGTTGATTAATTTTCTTGGGTTTTTGTTGATATCTGGATTGATTTTTTTTCTCACTCTTGATTAGAATCACAGCTCCTTTTGTTAACAAAAGCACCCATTTTCTCTGTGCAATTACATTAAGCCTTAAATACACTGACTGTTTTTTACTTCCTTTGCAGGTCTCTATATAATAGTTGTTTTATAGCTAAATAATAGTTATATTGTATTTTAATATTCATTTGCATATCTGACTCACCTAGCATATTACCTAACACAAACGTTTAACAAATGTGTGGGATTATATTTCTGAAGGAATATGGTGAAGGGTAATATTTAAGGGAAAATTAAAGCACAATCAAGAACCTTAATTAGAAATGTGACCATTCAAAGTAAACTTAAAGGTGGCCGTTAAATGCTACCCAGCTGGAATTTATCTCTACAGGACACTGATTGAGGGTAAAACCACGGCACAACTGATCTACTCCTACACCAAACTACCCAAATGCTCTCGCACTAAACAGCAGTCATAACGTTTACCATAGGTGAAAATGCAGTACTCTGAGCAGAGTGGTAACATAATGATTGTGATAGCCTGTAATTTATACCACAATTTGTAAAATGCAGACTTCGTGACGGTTTCCACGGCAACACGCATACAGAGAAAAGTAAGATCACAGATGAAAATCAGCCATGATGGAAATGTCGAAAGCATAAAGAGTAATTCTGAAAGTCGAGGAAGGAGATGTTTTTTTAATAAACGAATTATTACTATTGAAACCACAATATAACATAAAATATGTGCTAGTTATTATAACCTGACAATAACATAATTAAACAAAAAAAATGCAATTGGATGAAGCGAAAACAAATTTTATTCAACCGATAAAGTAAACGATTTCGCTGTAATATCTAGAACTCTACGAGAACCCAGTTCTCAACCTCAATTGCAAATGAGGAAGCAAACTCCTGGGATCTCAGCATCTCCTTGAACCCCAGATATCAGTCCTCTCAGTTCCTGCAGAGACCCACATCAGCAGAGCTCAAGTTTGGCCTCTCTGCAGTTATTATTATATGCCTTGGAGAATTAAAAGTTAAATTAACAGGGTGAGTGATCTGGATTTATTGCTTTCATAGATCACCTCCCTGTTAAAAAGTCTAGCCTTCAATACTGTAATTCTCCTATGGCATAAAATAAAGGACAAAGTGGAAGATAAAATAAAGCGCGTACATTAATCTAAATTAATTAACACTTTTTAAGGTTCTGTTTACTTGCTTTAGCAGATTAGCACTAAAACAAGTTAGCAATAAATAATGTTAATAACATCATGTGATTGTCTATGAAATAAAATTTAGAATAAGGATGTGAACAAAGTAAAATACTCGTATAATTAAGTGTTTGAGATGAAGCTATTTAAGGTTTGAGACAGAATTTAGCTAAGTACTGACCACTTACTTCGCCACTGTAAAGCATGAGAAGCCCGAGCCAAGCCCAAGGTTTAATTTGACAAACGAAAAATAAGCAAAAGTATAAACTTGACTCTTATATCACAAAACTTTAATTCCAAAATTAATTTTGCCTTACCACAGGAAAAAACTGAACCTGCATGTCAAGAGAATTTCAGTGTACTACCAAGGTAGAAACTGATCTTGCTGAAGGAGATGTAAGGGAAAGGTTGCCCAGATAAGGAATTTTACCTAAGTGTAGTCTGTCGAGATGAAAGGCAGAAGGAACAGTACATCAGCACTGCACTCTCATTGCTAAAGCTGTTTCCCCTGTAAAAGTTAAAACCTAATGCAGCCATACCCTAGGTCATCCCCAGCTTAGAGCGTCCATTCAGCACCTGTCTGTTTGATGTTTTTGATGCTAAAGCAATAAAGTAGAAACTAAACTTCAGATTCTGGATTTTGACCATTTCCTCACCCATGCAGTGTAGCATGACACAGCTGGATGCTGCTGAGCAATGTCGGGGCAGGCATGGTATTCAGTCATGCCTAGAGTCACCCGGTGATTGAGCCACACTCCGCAGTAAACTGTGTTACCTTCAGGAGAACTGGTGTTAAATTAATCGTCACCTTATACTATCACTTTATGAAAAGTTTACTAGTCATGTATCAGAGTATATGTACACTGGAATTACACAGTTGAGTGTATATCTGTTAAATAGCAAGAACCAATGTCTCATTATTAAAGCAGGTATTTACAAACAAGGACACAAAGGAGGCAAGATTGACCCATATCATAATGAAGTAAAAATATATCAGCATAATACAGATATGTGTAAACATTAGCTACTTACTGACTCATTTATACTTCACTTCCTTATTCGGTGATAATGGAGTTTGAGCCTAGATGTGGTGATTTGGATAGGAATGTCCCTCCTAGACTAATATATTTGAGTGCTTGGTCTTTAGGGAGTGGCACTGTTTGAGAGGGATTAGGAGGTGTGGCCTTGTTGGAGGAAGTGTGTCACTGGAGGTGGACTTTGGGATTTCAAAAGATCAAGCCAGGCCCAGTGTCTCTCTCTCCCTGCCGCCTGCATACCCGATGTAGAACTCTCAGTTGCCTCTCCAGCATTACATCTACCTGCATGCCACCGGGTTCCCTGCTATGATGATAGTGGATACAACCTCTGAAACTGTAAGCAAGCCCCAATTAAGTGCTTCTCTTCCTAAGAATTGCCTTGGTCATGGTGTCTCTTCACAGCGAGAGAACAGTGACCAAGACAACAGGGTCTCATACATGCTAGGTGAGAATTCTGCCGCAGAGCTATACTCCAGCTCCCATAGATTAGGGAGGTGTTTATATGTGAGACAGACGACACACACATATTTTTGTTGTGTCAAGTGGAATCACCAGAAAGAACACTCACTGGAATGAAATGCCTAGACTCTTGTTTGTATTCATGAGGCAGATGGAAGCACTCTCCTTTCCATTAGAGCTCAGAAACAGGAGCTAAGCTCTGTTGAGCCCTGTTAAACACAACTAAGATCTGATGAGCCCTGATAGAAATGTGAGCTCTGTGTTGAGCTTCCAGCGAGTTTATTGTTTAGGTTTCCTGTGAACCACTGAAACTGTTTTCTGGGCCATTAGATAGATTGCTTCTGTTTTTCACAGTGCATGTGTAATATTTTAGTTATATAAGTCAACCTGATTAATTTTTCTTTCGTTGGTACAATGCCTATCTCACACTAATGGTATAAAATAGTGGGTTTATTACATTGCCATAAATGCATATGTTATGTATTGATCAAATTCACCACTTTTTATGTCTTCTCCTGCTTCTCCAAGCCCTTCCCAGTCCTCAATAGTCCCTCTTCTGCTTTCACTACCATTCTTTGTTTCCTCTTATTGAAAATAAATTCTTTTCTCATACAATATATCCTGATTACAGTCTCTCCTTTCCCTACTCCTCCCTACCTCCCCTCCCCTACAGATCCACTTCCTTTTCTGTCTCTTATCAGAAAAGAACAGGCTTCTAAGAGATAACAATCAAACATTACAAATTGAATGTTAATAAGATGAAACAGAAATTGTCATATCAAAGCTGGACAAGGCAAACCAACAGCAAGAAAGGAGCCCTAGAGCAGGCACAAGAGTCAGAGAAATGCTTGTTCACACATTCAGGGATGCCGGAAAAATACCAGCTGGAATCTATAGTTGTAGGGATAGCCCAGCCCATTAGGGGGCGTGTTTGCCGCGGGCTAATGTTTATGTATAAATCTGGCGAGCGTGAGCTCTTTTTTGTATTTCCTGCTCACCGCTGGATCCCTGGTGTTGTAAGCTATCCCTTCATTAAAATTTGCTGTTTCGTATTAAGCTAGCCTGGTTATTACGCCGTTTACATATAGTATATACACAGAGGACCTGGTGCAGATCCATGCAAGCCCTATGCTTGGTGAGTTCACATGATCCTTGCTCATATGTGAGCTTATTTGGAGGGCCTTGTTCTCCTTGTGTCCTCCATCTACTTTGGCCCGTATACACTCCCTGCCTACTCTTCTATGGGGTTCCCTGAGCTCTGAGGAGAGGCATTTGAGTCAGCCATCCCATTGAGAGTCACGAGCTCCCAGGTCTCTCTCTGCTTACTGCCATACTGTGGGTCTCAGTATCGGAGACTGTATGCTGGAGTAGTGTAATGCAATCTGAACAAACTGAGTCAGTGAAGGCCTCTTACTAATAGGAAGGTATAACTTCACTTCATTCACAGACAATAAGCGTACCAAACTAGTGTCAGAAGTTAACAATAGAAAAAAATCTGTGTGGGGGGTAAATGAGAAAGAATTCTCTGTGCTCTCTTACCAATTTTCCTGTCACTCTAAACTACTCTGAAAAAATATATATTCATATATGAAAGACTCTAAATGCATTTGTAAGCCCCCTCAACCCTAAGAAAATGTAAAACTTTAAGAAAAATCTAAAGCCATTTCTGATGACTCTCAGTACTTCCCCACCTCCCCTGGGAACCAAGGACATAACAGTTATGCATGCACGTACTGAGATGTTGGAAACTTTCCATCTCCCTGAATAGGGGCATGATAACCCTTAGGTTATGACTCAGTTACTGATGTTTTGACTTAGTCCCTGGGAAGGGGCAAAGTGACCTTCAGAAGTTTCCCTTTACCTCATCTGATCTGGCAATCACTCTCCAGCTAATTATTGGTAATAACCTTTTTAAATAAGCCAATCCAATAAGTTGAAAAACAACCTACAGGTTCCGCCCCCTTGTCTCTGTGGCTTTTTGCTTTAAAAGATGGGCTATAACAGCTATTGATGTCCTTCATATCCCGAACCTGAGGGACCCTGTCATGACAGAATAAAAATCCTCTTGCTGTTTGCATCCGCACGAGTGGTCTCGACTGGTCCTTGGGTAGGGGGTCTCTTCAGAAGAAAGACATCCTTCGGGGGGTCTTTCACATAAAAGTGGGTAATTACATATCTGATAAAACTGAATCATTTATTAAATATTCCATAACTATTTTTAATTGCTAAAATATTCAAATTCCATTTATCATGACAGTAAATATTTACGTAGAATTAAAATATAACATTAAACTGAGACTTTCAATGCGATTCCTTCATTTAAACTAGGAACACGATCATAAGCCATGCAGCGATTGTGGGAAGGTTTTCTATTCAGACATAACTTTCTCTCAAGACCATAATCAAGATCAGTTTTAGCAGTGCCACGCTTATACAAAAGGAGCTCTGAAAGATCCTAAAACTAAGCTCCAATTTGACTTCTAACTAAATGAATGACACAGGTCAGAATATGTACCTCCCAAAGGTTACCCTTCCTTCAGAAGCTGAACTCACCACAGAGGTTTGATAGATGCTGGAGCACAGATCCACAACTTAACAGAGTACCTAGCATATAACAAGGCTCAGAGCATTAGTCTTCTATTTATGGTCGCCTTATAGAAGGAGATAGTTCATTTGGGGACAGGCTGTTAGGTTTAGAGTCTGACACTCCCGGCTTCCTGAGTACAAACGTCAAGTGGCCATCAGATGGCTTCTCATGCTGCCAAACTTCCCTCCTTGATGCACTAGATTCCCTGGAACTGCCAGCCACGTCAGTCCTTCCTCCGTTAGCTGCTTCTTGTTGGGTATTTAGTTACAGCAACGAGAAAAGTACCTAACACAGCTTTCCCTAAAAAGAAGCGATGCAGTAATAAATGGTAAAGCCTGTGGATTCTCCTGACATTCCGCTTACTCTTCTCAGGTTCCAGCTGGATCTGAAGCTGTAAGAAGTAAAGCCATAGATAAAGTTTGTTCTGCTGTATTGGAATTTCAGACAGGATATTGAAAATCTCTCTCTCTTCCTGTGTGTGTGTGCATGATATATGTATATAATTGGTATTTATCTTATATTACCATATGACAAATTATGAGATATTATCTTAAAAATATTATATATACTATGAATCATGAAAGATTATGTTGACTAAATATCTAATTACAGTGTGTGTGTTTATGTAATAGTTGCTTATACTACACACCATGTAACACAAGGAAAAATAAAAATCAATGTTATATTTGCCATAAAAACATTTCTGACAAAACTTGGTTAATAAGATGTCTCTGATCACACCACTTAGAAACTTATCTCTCCAGCTGTCAGGGTCAAATATATAGAACTTTTACAAAAATAGCCTCCATCCTCCACAGAGGCGTCTTTGCCCTTCATAATAAGTATAAACTGTGGTGTGATGATAGTCTAAGCTTCTAAAAGTTGCTAAAAAAAGAAACACTTGAGACTTGTTTGCTAAGAATTCAGCTGCTCCATCTTTGGCTTGGAATATCCAATGCAGAGCCTCAGGGTTGGGGTCATCCATGTGTATTTTAAGAAGTTCTTTGACTGATGTGGTATCAGGAAAACTGTATAAACATTGGTGTAGTAGAAAAAGCAAATGTTAAATGAATAAATAAATAAATAATGCATTAAAAAAAGAAAGAAAAAGCAAATGTTTTGCAAAACGCACTTTTGGAGTTCTGATCATAGCTAGAAAAAATAGTTATGCACCAGTTTAAGTTCCTTGGGCTCTCATGTTTCCCACTAGTATAGTAGAAATAACCTCAACTTCACTACCTGGAAATGCAATTGTACGAAGCATGATACTGAACAGCAAAGAGCACATGGCAAACATTCCCATGTTTCTCTTCAATCCCCCCATTGCATTCATCCATTTTTTTCACCCTGCCCTCTACAGAGGTAGCTACAGCGCGAAATCTAGTTGGTATTAATAATAGAAACTTGGAGTCAGATATAAGGGTTAATACTGAAAGATCAGAGCAGCAGAGAAGCCAGCCACTAGTTCTTAGCTCTACTGAATTATCAGATCAAAGGGGCGATTCTGTTTCTATGAATCCTCAGACTGAACGCTGTCTCTATGAAACCTTAGACTGAATGCATTGATCTCTTGTCTCTTCTGGTCTTATATTCCTCTGTATGTCCAGCCATATCACTGCCCTTCTTCATTTCCCCAGTTCTGGGATTAAAGGTGTGAGCTACCAATGTATGGCTCTGTTTCTCTTTTAGATTGATTCAATCTCAGGTAGCCCAGGATGGCTTTGAACTCATAGATATCCATCTGCCTCTGTCTTCCAAGTGCTGGGAATAAAGGTGTGTGCCACCACTGCCTGGCTTCTATGACTATCTAGTATGGCTAACTCTGCACTCTGATCTTCAAGCAAGCTTTATTTGTTAAAGCACAAACAAAATATCACCACGGGTAGCTGTAGTTATGTTTGCTGAAACCCCAGAGACAAAAATTTCATCTTCTTCCTTGCATACTTCCTCTTAAAACACGGTGCCTCATGCACAGTTAAAAAAAATATCTATAGAATGAATTGGCTCAGACTAACCTGCTAACCATTGTTCCAGTTCTGTCTACAGATTTACTATTTTGATTAATCGCTTTCATTTTTTCAATTCCCAATAGAGGGTACACAGTGAAGTACTCTTGACATGCAAATAAAAATTAAACTGGTTAGTAGAAATAAATAGAAATTAGACTCAAATGTAAAAAAACAATAGGGAATTTGAAGTAGTTTTCCAAATTTGCTTTCCTGTAGCATTCCAATATATGGATTACATTGTCCCAATCTGTTATATTTCTGAGTGATACAGAATACATAGGTAGGCATTGAGACCTTGCCTAGAATAGAAACCGTCATTAGCGCAGGTCTAATTTAGTTCCTTGCTGAAGGTGATAAAGGCAGCTCATTTATTCCTCATGGTGCGGCAGTCCTCACCATTTCGGCGTCTTCCCACGATCTTGAAAGTGCAGTTGAATAATGGGACCAGGAGAACGGTGTCAGAGCAGGCAGAAAAAGACAAGGAACACACAACCCACTCCTCAGGAGAAAAATTCTGTCATGCAGTAAAAATATGCTAGTTTTCTCCTTATCAGTAACCGGTGAGTGCAGAAGGAGTGCTTGACACCTTGATTTCTGCACCTGAAGATGGGAATTAAGCTTTTCTCTATTAATGATACACTCACAAATGTATTTTTTCGGTGTTCGGTATCATCCCTAGGAGTTTCTGAAGAGACAGATCAGACACCAGGATGGTAGCTCCATGCTCTGAGAAAAAGCAGCAAGCAAATACTCTTCGAACATTTGCTCATTATCTGTCTACACAGCCTGCCAATAACTCAGTTCTTTTTTGTATCCTTGGGTTTCTGAGATTGTGAAGGGCATGGCAAACACGTGAATGGCTGCATAGAAATTCATTCTTACCACTTTGTTTTTTTTAATTAATTTATTTATTTATTTCTTAAAGATTTCTGCCTCTTCCCCGCCACTGCCTCCCATTTCCCTCCCCCTCCCCCGATAAAGTCCCCCTCCATCATCAGCCCAAAGAGCAATCAAGGTTCCCTGCCCTGTGGGAAGTCCAAGGACCACCCACCTCCATCCAGGTCTAGTAAGGTGAGCATCCAAACTGCCTAGGCTCCCACAAAGTCAATACGTGCAGTAGGATCAAAAACCCATTGCCATTGTTCTTCAGTTCTCAGTAGTCCTCATTGTCCGCTATGTTCAGCAAGTCCGGTTTTATCCCATGCTTTTTCAGACCCGGGCCAGCTGGCCTTGGTGAGTTCCCGATAGAACATCCCCATTGTCTCAGTGTGTGGGTGCACCCCTCGCGGTCCTGAGTTCCTTGCTCGTGCTCTCTCTCCTTCTGCTCCTGATTTGGACCTTGAGATTTCAGTCCGGTGCTCCAATGTGGGTCTCTGCCTCTGTCTCCTTTCATCGCTTGATGAAGGTTAATATTCAGGAGGATGCTTATATGTTTTTCTTTGGGTTCACCTTCTTACCACTTTGAATGAAGATTTAATATTGTTCCACTTTTCCATAATTTAATTGGAATATGTAGATCCTAATATCAGTAGAATGGGATTGGCTTAGGAATTAAATCAGAAAATGAATTAAGAAAACTGCTATCACCTGGTAGTTGTCATTTATTGTGCTGAGATGGGCATAATTAATTGGTGATTAAGAAATTAAATTAAATTAAAAAATTTAATAATCATATTTAGACTTTTTCATATGTATTTCTAATTTTCCCAAGTTTGAATGTTTGTACCTTCGTGGTATTTTTTCCCAAACATTGTAATTAGTTTTACAACACTAAGCCAAGAGGTAGATCAGCCATATAAGGAGGACAAGACTAGAGAGGGAAGGCAACTTATCGAGTGTTGGTTTGTCGTAACGAGCCAGCTGCAGCGTGTACGAGACGATGCTCCTCAGGAGGGTGTCTCTGAATTGCGGCATTCGCTCACCCTGATTAGTACAACCTGACCAAGAGCCGCTCACAAACTAATTTATTCCAATTTAGACTTAGACGGGAAAAAAAAATCTTAGGGCGTAATAAAATTAGTCCCGTGGCGGTTCTAATGACAGCCGTGTGGAAGGCTGGGTTAGTGCTGATGGGCCAGCACCTTGAATTTGTGCATTTTCTTCCTAGCTAGCTGCTGGTTTGCAATTAAAACATGAGAAGTAACTACTCCAAAGTTCTCCATGACCAGTCACTGTCTGACTTAGGGGGGACGTCTTCATTTGCTTTAGCTTCTCCTAAAATTATATGCGCCAAAAGAAATATCCACTTAATAATGTTTTACATAGACATTTGACATCACTAAAGAATGTTATAACCAAGGAATCTACCTTGAAAGTTGTCTAATTACAATTGTGAGAGAATGCTATCCCATTGCTAAAAGTATTCTTTCTTTTCAAATTTTTATCATTAAATTAGTTCTTAAATAATTTCATGCATAATGCTTATGATGACTCTCACTCAAGCCTGCCTACCTCCTTTGCCAGCCACACCTTTCAGGGGGAACCCTGAATCTCTCATCTTCATGAAGGGTTGGAGCTAAATTTTGGAACCTACTTAGCAGTGGATACAGAACTAAGGACAGTGGTTCCTGTTCCCTCAGTATGTTGTTGAAAGGAAGGGCTGGTCTTGCATGAAATCAATACCAAAATTACAGCTGTTTTGAGTTAATGATTACGCTTGTATCAATCCAGAACCACTTATTTTATTACTGCGCTATCTATTCTATCACCTACAATAGTCCGTATACACTTTGGGATTATAAACCTGGCTTTAACATTGTTTGTGTTTGTTCTTCACTGTCACAGCCTTACTTGCCGCCTTGCCTTTCGGGTGTTGATTTATGAAGAGCGAACTCACAGAATTTAAAGTAGCCATAAATAGATAAAACAGTAAAAAATAATAAAGTTGCAGAGTTCATCCTTCAAGTTTCAAAAGAAATAACATCAAGCATTAATCACAATAAACGTATAAACACATGGAATTTCATGGAAAATGTAAACATAGAATCATGTCTACAAAACCAGTTGATTCCGACAAGGATGATAAAGTCAGTGAGTGGAGAAAATATTTAGCTCCAGCAAGCAGTTCTAAGACGAACAATTGAAGCTGAAATTCTGCTTCATACTATGCCCAAAATGTAATTGAAAATTGACAAATAATATAAACACATAATTAAAACTTTTCAAGAATCTCAAAAGAAAACAAACGGGAAATCGTCTTCATCTTAGATCTAAAATTAAAGTTGTCATAATCTTAGATCTACCAGTGAGTGCTTAGGCTGGAGCCAGAGCACAGCAGAAACAATTAAATGCAAAATTGGACTCTTAAAATCATCAGAAAGTTGAGAAAACAGAAAATGTTATTAAGTATTTGAAAAACTCAACTAAAGAATTAAAGAGAACATTTGCAAGTCATATAACTAATTTGGACCAAGAATATAAAAAGATCAAAGTATTATCATCAAGCCATTAAATTAAGAAGTTTAGTTGATTTAGTTATTCTTGAAGAGGTTTTATTGTTTGTCTGTTTGTATTGATTTCAGATGGAGGAATTGTTTAACTGTTTTTAAATTTTGAGAAAACATTTCACTTCGTCACCCAGGAAACGTTCAACTCAAAATTCTCCTGTTTCTGCCTCCTGAGGGCTTGCATTACAGACTTACACCTAGATATCCTCGACTTTGTGTTGGCAATTACTTAGCAAAACTTGAGTTTATAACATATAATAATAATAAGGAGAAATTATCCTCACTTAAAATATATTTTAAGTTGATATTATGATAAAAATAGCTATGGCAGCACTAAGTGGAGACATCTGGGACAATACATTCCTGTAATAATAAGGAAATTTTAACTATGGAAGGATGTTCACTTCATAAGAAACTCAATAGTGTACTTTAAACACTTACAAAGGTGTGTCTCAAGAAACTAGCTACACAGTATTGTAAAGGAATTCTGAGTATTGTTTGGCTTTTATAGAAATTATTTTATTATTTGAATAGTCCTCAAATCAAGATGGAGTGGAGCAAGTAGGTATTTCAGATGGCAAAGACTCTGTAAAGTGCATTTGGGAATAACTAACCAGATTTCACACTTAATATTTAAGAGACTCCTGAAAGTTATTACACATATATTTCAACTTGAATAAGGAAACTGCTTCTTTTTTAAATTTCAACTTTCATATTATTGTATAATTTGCCATTAAAATGTTGAACAAGATGCATTATTAAGTCCGTGGTACAAGCATCACCTGTTTCAAAAACACAAGTAGTGAAAGGAAGGCTTCTCTTTGGCATGTCCTGTAAAAAACAAAGTGGAGTGTCACCATGGCAGGTTATCTATTCTCATAGCATGTGTGAGCTGTGTATTTCATGCTTAGTTAATAACCAGCTTTTAACATTATCAGATATGTGGGTGAAAACTTTTATTTTCTTTGGTTCTGCATATTATAGCTAATTGTTACAGTTTTAAGTTTTCCTGATTCACTGTTCTTTCGTGGGTATCTTTATGTATGACTATATAAGAGCTTTTCTTATGAACTATATCACAAACTGTACTTGTAAAGAGAGATAACAGTGTTGCACAGATGTCGCTCCTTACACATGTCAAATGAGCACATTAAATAAAATAGTGTCCTTTGCACAGAAATACATTAATGCAGTTTTCTCATTTTGATGGTTTTTAAGCTTTTTTTTTAAAGAATTGAGGGCAATAACAGGTTGTTGCCTTGGAAGTATTTCCTTCTATTCTAATTGTGATTAAGGAGTGTATTTGCAGTTCACCTTATGGGCATAGATTAAAGATGTGAAGTAGCCCACAAGAGACCTCATTAGCATGGTGATTACAAGTTAATCAGTACGACGGAGATCAGAGAAATAATGAAACAGAAAAACAAATTTTTGATGCATTCATTATTAGATTTTCTTGGCTTTTAAAGGTTTAAAAACCATCAGGGTAATCTTTGTGGCTTTCATCTCTCTGCATTATGCTATCCTAAGGGAATAATTTTGTGCTTTGGGGTAAAACCACTGAGGGAGAGGCATCGTTGGGTCATTTATTTTATTGTAGCTTTTTTTTCTAACCAATAAACATTTAGGAAATGAGTACAGGATCAAGACGCACTATTAGGCACTGTGTTGAACATACATACAAACAAGACTGCAGATTGAACAGAAGAAAACACATTTAACCAAGCAAAATGCTATGTGCAAGAAAGAAACTTTTAGATAGAGACTTGAGAGAAAAACTGGAAAACATTAAAACTCAACATCCATCTGAAACAATGAGATCTAGGGGACAGCATAAAATAGCATTTGAGGAAACAGTTATAGAAGATAAAATTATTTTTGTGTGGAAGCCAAAGTGGAAGCCAAAGAGAGACTGGTGGGGGGACAGGTTAGAGAAATGGCTCAGGGTTTGAGAGTGAGTAATCATCTTGAGGACCAGAGTTCAATTCCCAGCACCTATATCAAGGGCTCACATTTCTCTTTAATTCCAGGGGATTCAACCGTCTGACCTCTCTGGGTACCCACATATGTATAGTGTACATTCACATAGGCACACATGCATGTACATTATTAAACATAAATAAATGATTAAAAATAATTAAACAAGAAGAGATAAGACTGTTTTTTTTTAAATCTGAGCATTTGATAAGGAGTTGTGGTTTTCCTTTTTATTCATTATGTAGTCCGGTGGAAAGTGTTTTTGAGTAGGCAATTTCCATTGCACTTCAAGTTTTAAAAAAAAAAAAAAATTGTTTAAAAATTTGAAAGTACCATGGAAAATTCCCAAAGAATCAATAAAAATTACATTAAAAGTGTTGGAAAGTTGAAGGAAATCAAATTAGCGCCTCTTCGTACCACCTGGAGTGATTTAAGTCTTTTTACTCCTAGAAATGATAGATGAGCAGAGGATGTTAGTAGATTGCATTAGGTCTTTTAAAAATATACTATGATACATGGAAAGTCAATGTGAAGAGGTACCCACTGGGACTAGGCTCTGTAAATTCACATACAGAGTGATTGTGGCTTTCTGTAATGGTCCCTATCTGTTGCATTAAGTTTACTTGATGAGGCTGAAGACCACTTGTCTGCATATAGGAGCAACACCCCCACACCAAAATCTCAAGGGAACGTTGTGGAAGGGGAGATAGAAGACTTGCAAGAGCCAGAGGATCAGGGAGTTTGCTATGAGATTGCGTATCCCAGTAACGTCAGAAGCTACGCCCATAAAATCTCAACACCATGACGGCCTAAACATGAGCTGAACAGGGATGACACCAACAAAGCTGCCAGACAACATGGGGAAAAGCCCATGAGTCATCAACCCACCCCAAAAAACTATAGGCAATTAAGTCAAACTGGAAGAGACAGCAGTGGTCTTCCCAGAGAAGAGCACATCAGTTGGTTGTCCAGCACCATACAGACGGCTCTGAAGACACACATACTAGTAACAATATATGATCTCAACAGGTTGTTTTCTTGTGTGAGGGGAAGATATGTATCTATGTATTCAAATACATATAAGCAATCAATGACAGCTGATGGAAAAAGAGGCCATGAATTTAAAGAAGAGCAGGGAGAGGTATATGTTAAAACAAAAAACAGTGTGAGGAACATAGGCCTGGTGTAACTAGTCCTGTTCTAAGACTTGTCTTTTACACATCTCCCAAAGGATGTTCCTATCCACCGCTCTATCTCATTAATATAAAATATGTAGAGATACTATCAGCATCCTACCTTAGTAAAGCAAAATAAATGATTATCCCCAAACTCATAACCAGCTTCCACAGTCAGAACGCATATCAGACACCCCCATAAGTCTGAGTACTCTTCACATTTTACAAATGAAGTGTAAGAAGGAAGTCCTAATCTCAATCATGTAGCCATGTTCTGATGCCCAAATTTATTCACATGACCAGAAGAAAAGAAATAGAGCAGCCACATCCTACACACTACACCCCACAGACTCACCCCAAAACTTTTGTCAATACCACCCACAAGACTCCTCTGGGATCATTGGAAAGTTAGATATAAACCTGATCTCTAGGACCTCAGCCTCCTGTGAAATACTTGAAGTAAAAATAAAAGTAAGCATTCAACAAAAGTTTCTCTGAGGTACATGATACTGAGCCCATAAAACAATTTCCCTTCTTCTGGGGAGATATCAATCGGAGCAGGTTTCAGTTTTGAATCCTTTTTCCAGGGCACACTCCCGCTAAATAGAGAGCTGTGTCCCCCACTATGTGAGTTTGGGGAAACTATGGCTTAAGTCCAAAGTCATTTGTGTAGCAGCAGTCTGCTCAGCAGATGGGTATTTCTGCGTCTGCTCAGGATGACCCTTTCCTTGGAATGTCCCCGCAGTGGTAGCCTTTGGAGGAATCACTTTGTGAGTTAGTCAGAAAGATTGATTTGTGAGTAAAGTAGTGAAAACACACCTGACTACACAACTAAACCATTTCTGTGAGTGGCCTTGCAATGACTTTCTCTTTCCCCTATGATTGATTGGTACTATCTCCATTGAGTCTACATTCTATGTTTAAAAAAAAATTGTTTATTCCTTATAAAGTTTACCTAGAAATCCAAAGCCTATTAACACCTTATCAACAACCACAGAGAACAGAGAGTATTTTTAAAAATCAATTTACCAATGAGGAAATTGAGGCATAAAACATTTAATAACTTATATATGGTCAAACAGGCGAGACTAACAGTAAGGACGTGAGCTTACTTTCTGTGTTTGATTATTCTCCGACTACACCACCAGGAGAACAGTAGCAAACATCTTCAGACTCTCATACCATATCATGTCTTCAGCTTTGTAAATAAAAAGGATACTGTGTTTCTTGACAATAGAAAGTCCTAAAAGGAACAGGGACTTTTTAGAGAACAGGAAAATTTATGTTTGTCCCAAGCAATTTTTAAGACAGAAAATTCCCTTCATCTTAGTCATGGATTCCATGCTAAAACCCACCCAGTTCTATTACCTACCAGGTGAATTCCAGCTCCTAATCTATGAGTTACAGCATAGCAGCAATCAAAACCTGCAGTTATGGGAAATAGGGATATGGGGTTTTATGAGTTTCAACAATACTTAAACTATCCTCACAAAAAATTATGATTCCTTAACCTAATCTAATTACTATTCCTTAACCTAATTTAGTTACCATTAAGTCACTAGGGTTTAATATTTAATTTGGAACCTAATTATATTTGGATATTACTAATGAGTGAACCAGTAAAGTATAGCAGAACAATGAGAAGTACACTATGAGGTCATATCACAGTATAGAGAAGATATCCTATATGCCAGACATCACGTAGTTAAAATAAGCACATGAAAATGCTAAGCTCCCTTACTCTGCAAGCAAGCTGCTATGACAGGGAGTTATCAAGACTCTATGGGTTCAGTGGCTGATCAGCACTCCAGGGGACCCAGCACACTGTAGCACACCATGCTATGATTTATTACAGCAAAAGGATACTAAAAAGATGAAAAGCCACACAGGTAAAGTCCAGGGACGACCAACCAAGTGCTTCCTTGAGGCCTCTCCCTAGAGTAAAACCAGATGTTCTTAATTCTCCAGAAACATGTTTCTGACAAGGTGTCTGGAGTGTTTTCAACCAGAGAAGCTCATTAGAAGCCCAAGGCCCAGGGTGGTTATTCCCACAGATAGGCAGCCTGCACCTGGCAAGTATCAAAATTCCAGATTCTGAGAGAGTAAGCAAGTGTTCTGTGCAAGCCGTTCGCTTAGACTTAGGGAAATCTGTTTTTAGGGTTAGGCAGAACAATTTAGCAGGGGGCTACTCTTACCAGTTAGTGACAGGAAATCAGAATCCCCAGATGTCACACAAGGACCAATCTTGTAAACAGGACTAAAGGTAATCAACCTCACACCTGTTACATTAAAAATTTTGGCACAATTTTTCATGTGAAAAAAAATACAGGAAGACAGAACTGCATGGCACATCGGGAATCATGAAGAATAGCATTGAGCCTTTCTTGTTGATTAAAGAAAATAACCTGTAACTTTTCCCTTTCCTCTGAGTTCAACTTATATAGTAAGATACCATGACAGTTAAGATGTCACACAGTTTTTTTCTTCTTTTATAAGCATTCAAAATTGTTCCTTCAATTAATGAATAGACTGGTGGTCAAAATTGGGGTGCTAAGAAAGGTAAGGCTATTTTAAACAATGAACAATGTATTTGGTCTCTAGCCATAAGAAAAACTCATCTGTGTTGGAAAGGAGAGAAAAAAATCACAAACATTTTAATCATCTCATTCTGGTATGGCTCATTAGCAGGAATGCAATAGAACTTTCCATATGTTTATATCTACTCATTTGTACCTTTACAAATCGAAATCATACTTTACTGGGCAGTGGTGGTACACTCCTTTAATCCCAGCACTTGAGAGGCAGAGGCAGAGGCAGATGGATCTCATAGAGTTCAAGGACAGCCTGGTCTACAAAGCAAGTTCCAGGACAGCCAGGACTGTTACACAGAGAAACCATGTCTCAAAAAACCAATCAATCAATCATTAAATAAATAAATAATCATACTTTTAAAAAGAATTGTCTTCTAATTTGTTTTTTGAAATTTTCATAGATAGATAGATAGATAGATAGATAGATAGACAGACAGACGGGCAGACAGATAGATGGATATGCTATATTTGGTTCAATCTCACCCATTACTCTCCCTTTCCCCCTTGTACCCCTACCAACATCACCTTCTTCCAAACATTCCCCTCTCTCAAATTCATGTTATTTATTTTTGTTTTGTCATGTACTGGTTCTAAGAAGGGTCACCCATGTGGGCAAGGGTGTGAATTTCTCTACTGGCACATGAACACGTCATCAGTGGCTGAATCATCTAAGAAAACGGCTCCTCCTACCTCAGTTACTACTGACTGTCAATAGCTCTTCAGGGAGGGACAGAACCCCATGAGCCCCTCCACTCTACGTGACCAAATCTTGAAAAACAGGTTTGTGAAGATTCTGTGTAGTTAACTGTAGCTTCTGTAAATTCAAGAATTCTGAGATGGTTTGAATAAGATTGGCCCCCAGAGACTCATATATTTGAATACTTACTTAGGGAGTGACATTAGGATGTGTGGCCTTGTTGAAAAAAGTGTGTCACTAGGGGTTGACTTTTGGGTTTCAAATGCTCAAGTAAGATTCAGGGTCTCACCCTGCCTGCTGCCTGCAGATCCAGATCTAGAACTCTCACGTACCTCTCCAATTACCGTATCTGCCTGCCGCCATGCTTCCTACCATGATGATTATGATGAACGAAACCTCTCAACCTGTAAACCAACTAAATGCTTTCCTTTGTAAGAGTTTCCAGAGTCATATTGTCTCTTCACGGTAAGAGGATAATGACTAAGACAAATTCCATAGCAATGCTAGGCCAAGAAAACATGTCACAGCCTCCCCTGCATCTTAGGCTTTTGTTTTCTTTTGGTGCACGGTGCATGCTTGCTACATTGTCTGAGAGTTGGAGAAGGTAATACAGATGTCCCCTTTAGGACTGAGCACTTAACTGTATCTCAATCTCAACACCTTCATCAGCCTGTACTGAAAAACCCTGAAGACAGCACGAGCCTATGGGTAGAAACATAGATTTGGGGGTTGGCTTGACAGCATGTCCATTTAGCAAAGCAGAAATAGTTAGTTCCCCACTAAGACATACGACCTCTCTAGTCTTTGACTTGGTCCACAGAGCCAGGAATAACTCCCTTCTGTGAAACAATCTCCAAATCCAATTAGAAAGCAATTGGTTACTGCCATAACACTGTGCTACCATTGAACCAGGGAGAACATCTCATGAGACATTTTCATTTGGGGGCATGTAAGGTCTGCCTCTAAGTAGAACCAATAATGTCATTTCTATCCAGCTGCCTGCATTGACATGTTTTAGTACTATGAAAGGTAGCCAGGAGGGAGGAAACTTCCAGACATGATTTCTTCGTGCAGTGCAACCAAAGAATGTATCTTCAGCAACAGGGTCTTACCATCTGGTTCAGGGGAACACCAAAAGCAACAATAATCTCTGAGAAATCATGCTTTCTTGATTCAGCAATGTGTTTTCCCTTGTTACTATTCATGACTTTCTATATCACTGTATTTCTCTTTCTGTTGATGCACTGTGGTGTATTCTATCCAAGCATCAATTTCTACGTGTCAGGCTGTCCTAGGTGAAATGGGACAAGAATCCTCCAGCTGTCAGGGAGCTGACATTTTGTGAATAAAAAAAGAATAAAGGTAAAGAAATCAGGTGGTTATAAGAAGTAGCAAGCAATATGGAAAAATACACACTGTGACAGGCAGAACAGAAACTGCTATTCCCTCTGAAGACAAATACAGAACTTCTGAGTATGGATTGAAACCTTCCCAGTGTAAGCAAGCTCACCATGGAATCCTAGAGGAAGGGAATTCTAAGGAGCATCATCGGTCACTGCAGAGACAGACATGCAGCCAATAAGAGGACCATAGACAGGCAAGGATTTTGTGTTTGTATGCCAGTTTAAAAACATCTAGTGATGGTGAATGCAGAAAGTGATGGCTTGAACTTTTAAAAGATTATTGTGGGAACAAATCAACATTAATTCTATGAAGAGACACATATATTCAAATGTCCCTATAGCAATGCAAGGAGGAATAGAGATTTAAAGTGAAATAAACACAAGAGAGTCAAAATAAGCTGATCTCACATGGAAAATATGTAGAGAAAGATCAGATTAAAGTGTGTTATTGCTCAAACTATGAAGTGCAACTCACAGATTCAACTAACTAGACCACTTATTTGCAGGAACATTTTTATGAATACAGATTCATTTGTAGTAAAAAGTTATTTTTTCCATTTTATGTAGTTTATCATATATTTTGCTTACATATTTTATATTACATATAGGTATTTGATCTGTGACTTTTATCTTTAAGTAACAAGTTTATAAAGAAATACTTTGCCTCCAAAATTCATCATGTATTTTTATAATGAATTTGTGACTTTATTTTTATGTTGGTATTAAAAATCTGGGAGAATCCGTATTTGTTTTCTTCAAATGAAAGAAGTAACTTTAAGGTGTTTGGCTTTTTCTTTTTTTGTTGTTTTGTTTTCTGTGCTATATTTTAAGCCCAATTCAGAACTCAATATTTAAACACTATTACATTACCAACCATCCAAAATATAATTTTTGAGTTTTCAAAACATTCTGATACTGCAAACATATGCTATCGATTTTCACATTTAAATCTTTATTTGCTAATGCACAGTTTCTTCTCAAGAAAAAAATTAAATGATTGATTACTTTTCATGAGTCACAGAGAAATAACATTGAAGTAGCATATGAAAAGAATGAGAATTTTAAAAATAACTGATTTTACTTGATTTATTGTGAATAAATGAAGCATAAGGTCTCTACACAATAACTGTAGTTCAGAAGGAGAGTTTAGCACATCCAGAGTAGAAAAGACTATTTAAAACAGCATTGTTAAGAAATGGATGAAACCAGGGTTCAGTTATGGAGCGAGACTATTTATGGAGTTGAAAAGTCATTAATACTTATGAGTCAGGTGTTATATGTTTGTGGGGTCGCCCACTTCTATGACAAGTTTTTACACCATCAGAAAAATGCACACATCCCACACTAGTCAACTATTTAAGCAAGACAAAAGAATAAAATGCATAACAACTGTGTGGGGTTTTTTTTCCTATTTTTTTCTACTTGAACCTATAATTTTCTTCTAATGACCCTAGCTTTCATTTTTATGACTCAGTTTCTCCCTTTTGGTTTTAAGGTCAGCGTTGAGCTCTTGTGGTTTCTAAGAGTCCCCAACGCTCCTGAAATGCCATCATTGTTTTAAGAACATGACTGACTTCCCATTTACTTCCCACAAACTGAGACAAGAATGCTCTACCCTAACCAAATTCCTAGAATTCAGTACGTGGCCAGTGACCACTGTGAAAACTAAGTCAAACACTACTGATAGATGTGGGGCATGTGCTGCTCCAGAAAGAGAATAAACGACTTTGAGTGGCAAAAATTAGTAGGTGTAATTCATCACCCAGGGGGACAGCAACATCAACCCAATTCAAATGTTCAGTTTCATAGTTTAGCATCACTTTTTGCTAGGGTTTATTAAGGGCTAGATATCTAATGTCCCAAATTGGAACAATGTAGGAGTTTGACAGCTCATACATACTACATTGGTTGTGCTTTATTAATATAGAAATGATTTGTACTTGCAGGAGTGAAAGAAGAAGCCAGAGCACAGAAAAACTTCTCTTAGAAAGGTGGTCAATTTGGGCACCCTCTCCTCTATTGCTTAGGGTCTTAGCTGGAATAATCCTTGTGGATTCTTTGGAATTTCTCAAGTGCCAGGTTTCTTGCTAGCCCCATAATGGCTCATCAATCAAAATATCTCTTTCCTTGCTCTTATCTCTGTTCGTCCTCCATCTCGACTATCCCATTCCCTCAAGTTCTCCTCCCTCTCCCCTTCTCTCCTTTCTTTCCCTTCCACTCTCCCTATTCTCCCAACCCCCATGCTCCCAATTTTGAATATCTTAAATATCACCATAGAACTGTCATCCAACAACTGATGGAAACAGGGGCAGAGACTTGCAGTGGAGCACTGGACTGAACTCCCAAAGTCCAGTTCAAGAGAGGGAGGAATGAGAATACGAGCAAAGAGTTCAAGACCATGATGGGTACACCCACTGAAACAGTCTACATGAGCTAATGGCAGCTCACCAATACCATCCAGACTAGGCAGGAACAAGCAGAGATCCAAACTAGACCCTCTGAATGTGAGTGACAGGGGCATGACTGGGGCAGACTCAGGGGCCACCGGCAGTGGCTCCAGGATTTATCCCTACTGCTTGTACTGGCTTCTTGGGAACTTATTCTCTTTGAATGAATACCTTGTTCAGCCTAGATATAGTAGGGAGGAGGACCTTGGACCTTCCCCAAAGCAATGTGCCTTACCCTCTCTGAGGAGTGGATGAGGGGTGGGATGGGGGAAGTTAAGTGGAGGGAATGGGAGGAGAGGAGAAAATGGGAACTTGGAGTGGTAAGTAAAATAAAAACAGTAACTTGTTTTCTTTAAAAAATAAAAAGAAAAAGAAAACACACACATACAAAAGAAAGGTGGTCATAGGTCTCCATATGCTAATGACAGTTCCAGTTACCATTTTTCTCCTGGTATTATTTATACTGACTAGATCTCCTCTCTATCTTCTCATTATTCTGTAGAGACGTTGGCTAATGATGTAAATCTCTATCCAGGCTACCCAGCGTGTTGAGCCCTTCAGCAGTGATTGGGGGCAACCACTCACTATTATTTAACTTACATTAAACTATTATTTAACTTAAATTTAACTTTAGCCACTTGTGCCTAGTGATTGCTGTTTGGAATAACGAGACCCTAAATCGTAATGGTTTGGGTGACAGATCATGTAGTCATCATAGTGATAAGATAGATGCTTCTTAGACAGAAGATAAGATAGATGCTTCTGGAGCCCCGAAGGAAAGAGGAAGAGAGGAAATAACTGGGGGAAAGAAGGGTCTCAGAGAAGCAGTCACAAGAAAAGTGGGTAACCAGACATGGAAAACATCATGGAGAATAAGCGAACAGTTAGGGCAGTCGGATGAGCAAGAAAATAGTTGTGTTTTTCTGAAAATGGAGATCATAAACCATTGCCTTTATTTACTAAAAGGCGTCTACTGCTTAAACAAACAATTTTCTAATTGTGCACACAGGACCACATGGTCTCGCAGAGCTCACCATTCCAAGCATGCCGTACAGTTTCTTCCCCTCTCTAGTTCAAATATCCAGTCACCTCACACACTGCTCCTCGTGTTCAGGGCTAATTAGCATGCCACCAGGAAGGGAAGACAGTGACCTTTTCTTGAATTTCACTTCTTCGACTCCTCAGGAGCCTGTGAAGTGCTATGCAATTAATAGTAATGTGGTGAGAACGAAAGGTTTCATTTGATGGTTTAAGAATGGATTCATTTCACAAAGGAAACGAGCTGCACTCTGGTACCAGTTAGTATGCAGTCCACACCACGGTGTCTGATTGAGCCGTTTTCTGTGCTTTACATGAATGGCAGGAGTGACTGTTTAATTATTTTGTTCTTTTTTGAATTGTGTTTGAATGTAGCTTTCCATCAAATTGTAACGAAGAGTGACAGAGAGACTGAATACATCCCCTAAGCACTTGTTGACACTGTATGAGACCTGTTTATATTTGTTCCTCTTTAAGGGCAAATAGAATTACTTTGTTTCAGACATGAAAAGCTACTTTTAAATATTTCTAGGGACTGAGGCTGCTCTGTTTTGACTAAAACTTATTGCCTTTCAGCTAAATACTCATAGGAATTTAAACTAGTGTGTTTTCTGCTCTTATGAACACGCTATGAGAATTAAGGTTATAGCTTTATTATTCCCTTTAGAAAAAAATATTTTGCAGCAGAGGATAAAAAACCTTGTTGTGTTTGTGTTTTTCTCTTCTCTGAAGGTCTAGACAGGCTAACAAAATAGAATTGCTTTCAGTGTCTCTTGAAAAAAAAAAACAGACCCCAAAACCACACAGCTGGTTTTTCAATTTTCTTAACTACTGAATTGGATTAGCTGCATGATCCGAGTCAATTGATTGTGCAGAAATCAATGGCTGAGAAGGCCAGATCGTCTCTCCTGGTTGGCCTCTTTCCTAAGCCTCTGAACATGTAATATTCACTCAGTGAACCATCAACTTTTAAAAATAAATTACTTTCTAAGTGCCCAAGTGATAAACTTTGATGGATGGTATTTGTATCGGTAATACTCACTAAATGAGTAGCAAATATAATTTTGAAGTTTGCATTCAAAATAGCATTTATTCTGATTAGCCTTATTATAACCTGTCTGTATTATCTAGATGTAAATGAGGAAAATAAAATCTGCCTAATTTCTTTACCCACGCTCCATCTCATAATGGATGTCTTTAGAATTTTCTTACAGACGAGAGAGACAGACAGACAGATGGACAGACAGATGTGTGTGTGTGTGTGTGTAATGACATCTCAAAATATATCCTCATATAAATTCCTAGACTCTATGACTAAAATTGGGAGATAAAATATGTAGGGAGAATCTCATCCCTGAACACTTGCCCTTTTTCCTAGGTTACTGACATATCCAGAGTCCTGAAAAGCATATGACAGATGCAGAAAAGGAAGGAAGAATCGTGTCAAGGGAGAAGACACCCTTATTGCTTTGTAATTGAAGAAAGAGGGCCCCAATCCAAACATTGGGGCTGACTTCTACAGTCTAGAAAAGTCAGGCAAATGAATTCTTCCCTGGCAGTTCCAGAAAGGAAGACGGCCCAACTGACACTCAGATTACAGTCTAGGGGGATGCTGTTGAACTTCCAACTTTCAGGTCTTTGAGAAAATAGATGTTTGCTGTGTAGAGGCACTACCACTGTGATGTACTCTAACTCTGAAAGTTAGCATATTCTAGGGTGGGTCTACTCTGAAATACTGGTACTAATTCGCTAGCTACAAATGCCTGGAAAGAAAAAAAAACAAAAAGAAACACATGACATGATAGGGCTCACAAGTCAGTGACTTTTATTTCAAAGTCTTTGCAAGGCAGCATTAGTCTTCCACTGTGTGAGTATTTAACAGCTCTCCTTTCCAATATGTGTGATTTTCATAGCACAGTATTACTGTAGAATAATCTTGAAGAGTCGAGCTGTGTATTAGAACCGTTGACCTAAGAAAAGCTGTCATAGTTATACATCATGTCTTCCTCGGAGCAGGTGACAGTCAATGGCCAATTCAGCTCCCGTTCAGAAATTACCTCTCTGTGTTTGGATGAGAGTAGACCCCTTAGGCTCATATAAATGTTTGGTCACTAGTTGGTAGAGCTGTTTCTGGGGGGGAGAAAAGTAGATTATGTGGCCTTAAAGGAAATTTGTCAGTGTCAGTGGGTTTAAAGATTTAAAAAGCCCGCACCACTCCAGTTAGCTCTTTCTGTCTCTCACTGTCTCTTAACTGTGGATTGGATGTGAACTCTCACCTACTACATGAGCCTCATGTCCTCCTTCATGCTGCCGTGAGCCTGACATGCTGGTCAGAGACTCAGTCTCTGAAACTGGAAGGTCCAACAATCTCTTTCTTCTGTAAGCTGCCTTGGTCATGATGCTTTGTCCCAGCAAGAGAAAAGTAACTAAGACACATATCTTCTTTCTGTTTGTGGGTCGAAAAATGGGGAAGTTATCATTTTTTAACACTTTAGCAGAGTTGAAGCACTAGATAAACTTCCATTTTAGAATAACCCATCCATTCTTTTTTGTGCCATTTTGCCTAACACTCGTTCATTCTTTTCTACTTTAGATTGTGTCTTATACTCTTTAACTTATCAGTTTAATTTCCTTTTGCTGATATTCTGGAGGAAAATGGGAAGACTTGGAAGATAAGATAAATGACTCATTAGTCAGCTTTTCATCACTGTGATAAAATACTTAAACTAATTAACTTAGAAAGAGGAGAAGTTTGCTGGATATCGTAGTGCATTTATATAATTCCAATGCTATATATAAAGCAATAGAAGAAGAGGTCATGAATTCAACATAGCTAGAGGGTATAGAGAAGCATGGGAGATGGATAAAAATATTACAAATACAGTATTCATGTATGAAATTCTAAAAATATTAAATGAATAGTCCAATGAATTGGATAACATTGATTTATTTTCTTTCTTCCTTTCTTTCTTATTAATATTTTAGTAATGTTATTAATATTCTCTAATATAAAGCAATGTTGAATTCTTAAAATAAGGCCAATTTTTCATTAAAAGTCATTAAGTAAATGTTTGGTCCCAACAACTCAAAGAAAGGTTTTCCATGCTTGGTACTGGGTTTGGTTAGATGGTCTATGGCTCTTGGGAAAACCACTATCCCCCTATGTGACATAATTCCATCAAACTTACATGTATTTATATGCAATATATGTGTGTGTATACTGCTTAAAAAAATCGTGTTTCCCTCTTATGCATTCCATTGATTGTAGGTAGTAGATAAAAAAACTAATTCTTTTTGTAAAAACTAAAATCCAACTTTGAATAAGAAAGTACCGCATTGAGCAATATAGTCAATTTGTATTTTCCTCTGCGATGTGTCTTTGCATACATGTGCCTAGGTATGTGGAAGTAGGGAAAACAGACTCAGAGAGACTGGGATATTCTTCATTAAAGGTCTCTTGTCCTTAGACTTTCTGTTAGATTTTTCAATGTTTATTCTCTGCCGAGGTCACTAAAGGAATGAAACAATCCTTCTACAGTGTAAGTTTCATCGATCGCTGATTTGGTCTCAGTTTACAATGAAACTACAGAAAACAAAGTGACCGAGATCAAAGTGTTATCAGGAGACCAGGCCATTGCTAAGACTTTCAATGGTTTTCAGGTTTTTTCCACAGTATTTTAAAGAGTGAAATTAACTTAGAATGTGAGCAAGCTGCTTTGAAACATTTAGAAGAAGGAATCCTAATTTCAGCAGTTTTGAACTTGCAAACAACTTGAGAACGTAATTTAGTTATTTGATCTTCTGTGTGAATGGAACCACTGGTCATCTCTGTGGGTGATCTGTAGAATTAACCAGCCTGTCCAACTAGAGAAGGGCTTGAGACACAACCCGAAACCCCAACCCTACAGAAGCAGTTATTCAAGTATCGTCAATTCGTTTTGAATGTCTTTGTGATAATCTGATGATTCAGTTCAATAAATGTTCTGTCTTCATTGGGTAATTAGTAGATAAAGTATGTTTGTAAATTTTATGTCATCTTCAAATGCATGAAAATAACATTTTCAATTCAGTGATCAAATGAATATGTTCTCCCTGTACAGGGAACTTAAAGACTTAAAATACAGAAATCAGAGAACGTGACTGGCAGTCACATAGTCACATAGTTTGTCTGATCATTCCTAGGCCATGCTATGTCAGCTAATATTTTTCCTATGTAAGCATAATAGCATATCTATATATGATTACAATATATAATACATTTCACAAAGTATATTAATTTATTAAGTATTATCGTTAGGTATTTAAGTATAATAAAATAATTAAATGAGAATTTGTCAATTAAAATTATAAGCAGACATTTCCACTCATAAGATTCAAACGGTGTTTAGTTTACTGTTGCTAAGGTGCCATTCCCGGCAACTGTCTGAGACTTTATCTCAAGGTTCAAAGGCTAAATCTTTAGTGATTCAGTATGCTGCTGTGTCTTGAGCGATGAGTGAGCCATGCTTGCTTAGTTTCGAAGTTAACTGTGAATTTCTATGAGACTACTTAGCAGGCTATGCTATTTGGGTAGAATGTCAGGGTTTTTAAGTTTGACGAGACGTCAGTCCCTTGGGATCAATTAATATAAAATGTATTAAGCGAAGAAGAAATCTGTCACTAAGGGCTATTTCTGAAGAGCACAAAGTATATCTAGGAAGGCTGGCTCATACTCACCTGGGTGTATGCTCTCAAAGAGACCCAATAGCTCTAAACAATGGACTGCTTCATGGCTCCTGCAGATATCTCTGCTAGCTAACTACATCACAACTGTTTATTGGCTGTGTTCTGATTGCCTTGACATTTAATGTCCTTCTACGTCAGGACATTTAGCAAGCCATATTAAGAACCACGATATGGGGGTTAAAGAAGCAGTATCGCTTTTCCTTATTGAAAGGCAGAGGTGTCTCATCTTCTTCCTTTATATTTTCCCTATCCAAGAAAAGAAACTATTGCTGTCCCTTCCAGTGGAGTTTGCCTTTCATCTCTCAGTGGCATTTCAGGTCACTAAGTGGTATCCGATTTGTTTGTATGCTGGTGCCACTCCAGCCAAGCATGCCTCTCCATCAGCTGAGTGCAAGCCATGGGGGCTCGGCCCTTGGAAGTCACACCACGGACAAATCAACAATATCAGCTGCAGCCATCCATCCCGCAGACAATCTCCACGTAGCGGCTAGAGAAGAATTCTCAAAACGGTTTAGCAGCCCTCTCTGTAGTTTTTCCTGGGGAAATTCGAGATTGCTTTCTTGGACTTTCTTAACCTGTCATATTTTATTCCGCCTCTCTTTTATCCCATTTGAATGTGTGTTGGTATTATTTGGTGCTTATTTCCATAAGTAGCTCCTTTTTGATTTTGAAGATTAAGTTTAGGATAATTATGATGCCCATAAATAATTATCTTTAATCATATTGATGATGTGTTTCAGTACAATTTTAGTTCTGAAAATTGTCATGATTGAATGTTTTATTTTTAATTTAACTTTTACAACTTATTATTAAAATCAGTCTTTAGTCATTTCTATAACTTAACCCATATGTCTAAATGATTACTGCTTAAGTTTTATAATGTCTGAAATCTATGGAATAACTCATTGCAACAGACGTAGGATGACATAGCGTGACAATATACCCTCTGGCCTATGTCACTTTTTGCAGCACTCACTACTCTTGAAGACAAAGTCATAGATTATCATGTGATTGATAAATCATACTTTCAAATGTCTTTTCTTGTGTGTGAGAAGGGAACTTCAGAAATGTTGCTTTCACAGCTTGTCCCAGTGTTTCTAGAACTCTAGATCATCTCGCTCACCAATTGATTTGTTCAATGGAATGCAATGGAGACGCCAGCGTGGCGGGTCCAAATTAATACTGTAATAGCCTTGGTCCACATCCATTGTTATTGGGGCTGGTGACTTCGGAACAAGGAGTCACTTGGGGCAGTCCCAATTCATTTTACCTGTGTCTTCAACATCCATCTGTCCTCATGTAATTCCGGGTGTCTAGAGACCAATCAAAAATCACCTGAGCCAAGAGCGAACACCCAGAAATTCATGAAGTATAATGATTGAAGTGCGCTTATGTTAGGCAGAACATAAAATCAAACATTTCCACGCATGTAGTTAAAACAGTTCAGAGAGTCACACGGAAAGAAAGGCATGACTTAGGGAATTCCACAAGTAAACTAAGCTATGTCTTGCCATGCACTGACTTTCTCTCAAAGAAAAGACCTACTGAAAGTTTTGTTTGCTGCTTAAAATTCACATGTTGTATGTACTCACCATTAATAAGGATTTTTTAAAACAGTAAATTTATTTCTTTATTTAATTTACATCTTGGATGCAGTTCCCCTTCCCTCCTGTCCTCCCAGTTCCTCTCTCCATCCCTTCTCTGTTCCCGCCTCCAGAGCCACTTCTCCCCCATTTCTGTTTAGGAAAGGGCAGGTCTCCCATGAGTATCATCAAAACATAGCATCTCAAGCTGCAGTGATCACCTCCCCATGTGTTATGGCCGTGCAAGGCAACCCAATACAATGTGAGCTTTGGGGGAACTTTATAGCTCCGACAATAACACAAAGGGACCAGATTCGGTGAGCACTATAATTGTGGAAAGGAGGAGAGGTGTGAGGGGGACATGGTTAGAGTCCTCTGAGAGAAAAAGAACACGTAGACACATTGCAAGTCACTCTGACATATGGGGAAGAGAGACTTAGTCTAGGAGCCTGCTGGGAGCCAAGTGTAATGCTTATGTTTGCTAGGAAGTTTGACACTGACCTATTCCCCAGTTCAGGTCAGCACAGTGGAAACGGCCTTCACATTGGCTTTTCTACATGGGAAATGTTACATATTTAACTCACTTCTATGAGTTCTACTTAAATACTCAATTCAACTTTTCTATTTTACATATTTTATCACGTTAGCTCCTCCGGTGATTTGCAATTATAGCCCACATAAAACACGATTTCCTCTGTTTATAAGGCACTACTCTATTTACTTTCCTCAAGCTAAGCAAAATGTCATGCATAGGTCAACAAAATAAATCTATAAATCGCAATAGACACCAATGCTGATTTTATTAATGCCAACACTAACTCCAAATGAAAATCATATGGGATTGACATTGTGTACACATTTCAAATAAAATAATTTTGCTTTTTAATATCGAATGCACAAGAAGAATAATTAAAGCATTTGCTGCCATTTTCTCCTGGTTTTATATGCGTGGACTCAGAAGATAATGATTAAAATGAATTTGCTCAACACAAACAGACATCATCAAACTATGAAGGTAGATAGACAGATGGGAAGTGGATAGATAAACAGATGGCCATATTACTCTGAAAAGAACAAAGGAAAAACTTGATTGTCATTCAAATTAACACTCAACAGCATTTTTTTAACTTTGACTTTGTATCAGAGATAACAGTGCAAGCTCGAACCTTTCAAACCTTCAAAATTAAAAAAAAAATTGCAAAGGCCATTTCAAGATTTTTACTTCAGATTTTCAGAAACAAAGTAGAAATTAAAAAAGAGCCAAAGTGTTGACGCAATACTATTGGCACACATGTCCCCAGACAATAGAAAAATGTTGAGTGATATACCAAAGAAAACATGCCCAGCTTGACTAGCCTCAGAGAACATGCAGCAGAAACAACAATGGAGTTTAACAATGGATTTGCTAAACCTATACAGGTCTGATAACCTATACTTATATAGGTAGATTCACTTGAATTTGAGGGTATAAATATGTCATTTTCTGAAATTTATCAGGATCAGTTCATAACCTATGCTGGAGCTAAGATACAGGTAAAGTAAGAATAGAAGGGTAATATTATATGTATTTATATATGTACATTAAGAAAATATTTCATAAGCATGTAACAAGGAAAGAAAACCCTGAAGCAAAAGAAATAAATCTAATGTGTATTATCCGCAAAAGGGCCAAGGCTCATTGGACCTAATACTAGATCCATGCATAGATTTTTTTCAAGTAAATAAAAGCATTAATATAGGTTAGACTGTCCTTGATAAGGATGCACTTTCATGCTTCTGTGGTCTATTTCTAGATAATGGAGGTCCCTAAAAACTTTATCAATGACTAACAAAGTCATACTTTGATCCGCAGTAGCAATTCTGAGCCTATGGTTCATAATCATGGGTTTATAAATCCAGGTACAAAAAAGAGAAACCACGTGGACCAATGGTCCATATTGCATGGATACACTCATGGTCCTGCCAAAGTCCTGTAGAATCTGAGATGCACTGAATGCTTATCGTGAGGAAGCAAATGTGCAATGGAGCAAGATGCAAAAGTTCTGTTTAATTTTAGTTGAAATAGTACTTTACTGTATATCAGAGGGAAATGTTGACAGATTTTTGATGTATTTATATGGCATGAAATGAAACACCTAAGAAATCTACTAACAGCTAACGAGACCATAATAACATAAAAAATACTATAGCCCAAAAGAAAATCCAGCACAATGTTTATAGCAATAAAAGAGGAATGTTACTGATCTTTCAAGTCATCGGGCATTGAAATACGTACGTATTGTCTCTCCCTGGGAGGGGAAATAGGACAGATTTCATGGCTGGTGTGGGGGTGAGGCGGATGGGAATGGGAAAATCGGGTAATGGGAAGGGAAGAGGACGTTGTGGGAAGGAATGCAGGGAGAGGCAGCTAGAATTCAGGAGCATTTGAGGGGTGATGTGGAAACCTAATGCAGAGGAAGCTTTCTAAAATATATAAAGGTGATCCCAATAATGTCTCCAAATGATGAGAGAGACAAAGTCACAACTGGCGATCTTTTGTCACCAAAGCTTCCAGTACTGGGATTGGGTTACATCCAGTTGAGTTGTTGGCCAAATGGATCTCACGGAAATTCCCAAACAACCCAGTCTGCTACCAAAATAATAGGTTGCTGTCTACAAATGGTCAGCAAGGCCCTATTGCTAAAGACAACCCCCCTACAACTCCTTGAACATGAAGAAGTTGAGGTGGTGTCTTCAAAGAACTGTCACCCCTATGTTCTAGTCTCAATAGTTTGCGAAGGTACTCAGTAGGCTACCAAAAGAGAAACATACACCAACCCAGCCACAAAATCTTTGATTTATAATAATAATATTGGCAAAATAATTGAAGGAGTAACCAACCAAAGTCTGAGTTGACTTAAAGTTCATTCTTCGAGATGGAACCGGTACTGGACACAGGTTTGCTGACCAAGAGCTAGAGACTAGATACTCCAGACATCATTGGTAAAACCAAATACTACTGGTCTTAAGAAAAAAAAAGGAACAATAAAATAAATCCTAATAATATTCTGCTATATTCATACATCAGTGCCTTATTCAGCGATCATCAGAGAAGCTTCCTCCTGGAACAGATGAGAGCAAAGAGAGAGGATCACAGCCAGATAATATGCAGAGAGAGAGACCTGGGGAGACACAGCTCTAAATGACTTAGTGAAAGCTGGATTCTGAACTCAGAGGCTGGGTTGAAATTCCATGAGCCCAAAACACTGTCAGATCTGGAATTTATTTTCACATATGTGAATGTGAATTGATTAGCCTAAGGCCAAAGGCAAAATTCCTGGGACAGAGACAAAGTCTTCATCACTCCCAGGACAGCAGTACATTTCCATGGGTTCTCTTTGTCCCCAAGGTCCAAGGGTCATCACTGCATCCTGAGGGATGCCATCTGAGTAGCAAGCTTGTGTCGTAAACCCAGACAACTACAGAATCTAATTGTCAGGGATCTGAAGTCTGCAGGAGTGAAAGAGATCCCCAAGGACCCCCACCCAAAGCCACAGTCTGGATTTCTCAATCATTACGCACTTCCCCTTCGTTTTTAGCGCATAGATTCTTCATAACACAAACTGTTTGCCTTTTTCCTTCAAGTCAGTATTTAATAAAACAAGCTGAAATACAACTGTGCACCGACCTGTTCTCCTCCCCACCAACTCCTGAGCACTCAGCGCCATGTCTATTCCTGCTCTTGAACAAGACAGAATCTTAAAAATGCTTTTCCATCATGCCATCACAGACTATGCATTCTTCTACAGCTTTGTAAAAACTGAAATCCAAACAGTATTTCCCTGAAAACAACTATCGGCTCTTCTTGATCTTTCCCAAATCATCCGTCTTTGTGAGTAGGGAGAGAGCAAGACACGTTACCTGAATTCATCACAGTTTGAGCACATCGCCAAGTCCTGTGCTCGGCGCTGCTAATGTCCTTTATTCTCACACATGAAAAGTTTTATGGATATACTCTTCCCACAACCAGGAATGACCATAAATACTATGACTTTAAGACCTTGAACTTAAGAATGCTTTATTTTAAACATTTGCCTTCTCATCTCCAGCTCACACTTCAGAGACCTATTAAAATCTTCTGACTCGTTCCATTTGCAAACGATCTTGCCGTTACTGGTCTTTACTACACCTTGCCTTCCCATTCTTTAGAGTAACGTGAAGGTGTGATTTGCATAAGAGAAAATCATTCCATCTGAATCTTATCCTGATCATCTGCTTTTAATTCCCTTTCCATAACTGACCTCATAAAAACTATTGACAGAAGTCATTCTAAATGTTATTGGATAATTATTTTTTCTATAAGAGTAGACAGATCTTTGTTTTTGCCTTAAATGTGGGTCTTTGGCTCAAATAAATTCAATGTAAAAGTTGTCCCACCATCCTAGACTTTCATACACTGAGGTTTTCTTATTCATCTTAGAGCAGTTTTTGATTCACAGTAAAACTCGGAGGAACCATAAAAGATTTATACACTTGCACATGCACGCACGCGCACACACACACACTTCTTGTTTTCCACAATCTCCACCAGATTGCTGAATTTTGTCTTGCATGAATACTCCATCACTCCAGCATCTTACATGAGAGCTCATGCTTGGTGTTTTACACTCCGTGGGTCTGGGCAAGTGCATGGTAATAAATATCCACCACCAAGGGTCTTCTATGCATTGCCTATTCATCCTTTCTTCCTTCATAACCCCGGAAAAACAGTGCTCATTCGAATTTCTCTATATTCTTGCCATTTCCAGAATGTCGTATATTTGGGCATGTGTGGTTTATAGACTTTTTGATGAGGCCTCTTCTTTTCATGGCTTCCTAACATTGTTTTTCAGTGTCTGGGTGTAGCACACTTTATCTGTTCACTCCTAAAGGAAATTTTCATTACTTCCAAAATTTAGTAATTACGAGCAGAGCTGCTGTGCACAGTCAGGGCAATTATCTCCGTGAACCTAAGTTTTGAGCTCCGCTGAGCAAACATCAAGGAGTATGGTAGTAGACTGTGGGAGCAGAATATGTTTACTGTCTTTAGGAGTTGCCAAACTGTCTTACAAAGTTGCTAAACCATTTTACTCATCTACCAGCGTTGAAAATTCCTGCTACTCTATGTCCTCAGAAACCTTTACATTATAATTGCTCTGGTCTTGGGCCATTCTAATACATTTGTAGTAATATGTTTTGGTTATTGTACTTGACATTTTTATGGTGGCCTAAGAAGTGGGAAAGAAGATGCACAAGTCAATACAATTTAAAATCTTTGCTGTATCCTACACTTATGAGTGAGGCACGATAGAAGGAGGCTATCTTTCCAGATATAATGTGTATTTGTGATGGTTATTTTTCCTCTCCACTGAGTACAAAATCTGAAGCCATGAGTCCAAAGGACTGTGGGGGACACCTACCACTGACATAAACAAGAAGAGCCCCTAGAAGGGAGGGCCTGGCTAGATCAACAAACATGTTACAGACGGTGCTCAATTATCACAGTGGGCCTTAATCTTCCTATCTGAAATTTTACTCTAGAATTTTCTTGTGCATCGCTACAAACTAAGAAGGAATTTTCTTTTTTTGTTGTTGTTGTTGTTTTTTGTTTTTCGAGACAGGGTTTCTCTGTAGCTTTGGTGCCCGTCCCGGAACTAGCTCTTGTAGACCAGGCTGGCCTCGAACTCCCAGATATCCGCCTGCCTCTGCCTCCCGAGTGCTGGGATTAAAGGCGTACGCCACCACCGCCCGGCGGAATTTTCATTTTAACAGCTAACTCAATGACTGAGATTCTACGCTTCTACAAAGCATGAATGGTTTGTTTCCATGAGTGTTTTAGGAAGATGTTGCTTTTAAAAACTTATTGATCGGTAACATTATTGGAACTACGGTGGTACAGCATGTATAGCTCGTACAGATGCTGACATCTGCAGTATGGCATTTGATGGAAGTACGAAAGGTTCAATAAACAATCGAGATAGTGCTTCGTCAAAAATGCTCCTCCTTCAGGATGCGTGCCTGTCTTCGCCTAGCTGGCTAACACTACACTACCAACTTTTATAGGTGTCCATCTCTGGAATCTGAACGTGAGCTGTTAAAAACTATAACTTCTTACTTGACTTCTCGCTCTACTTTAACTACTACAAATTCTGCCGTCATCTGCCTCATCTTTCTTTAGGTAAAATTTGATGGCAAAAAAAAAAAAAAAATTTGATGGCAATTAATTTCAAACCCCCTCACTACCCAACACCACCAGTAATATAGTATTTTCCAAAATTTGCTTTCTCTACATTTAGATTTTTTTTTGTCCAGATAGATTTTTATTTATTTTTAACCTTTCTTTCGTCTTTCCCAACTCATTTTCAAAATCATTCTTGTGGTACCACATCTAAAGAAGTAAAATGAAGGTGATGTGCTTTTAGCTCTTTTTTGATGATTTGCATTTATCCCTTTTTTGGATGATTTTACAACCACTGGACATGATACTAAAATATAATCAGTCAGCAAATCAAAAGTCTCTATATTGTGAAGTAGGATAATAATTCACGAAGGAAATTTTTCCTAATAATTCCAAAATATTTATCACATTTCAAAGACCATAATTGTCAAACATTTTAATTTACACTATAACTATATAGAGAGATATATATGTTATAAATATAACAAAACAAATGTCAAATAGTTAATATGCTAAATGTGTAAAATAAAGATAATAAAATGTCTTTGAACTATGTCATTTGAATATAAGTTCGGAGTGTGGTAATGCCAAATTTTTAAATTCAAACCCATGTCTATGAGACTTCAATGAGTTGAGTTGAGTTCTGGCTACATGTAAGTATTGAGATAAAATACTTATTATGGGCCACTTACTTTGATTTTTTTATAATCAGGTATTCAATGTATTAATGGAATATAAAAATACAAGGTCATCTCATTCCTAAAAGTAGATTTGTAGATTTAATTGCTTTTATGAGTTTATCAACATGTATAATCATATTTTATGTGATTTGATATATAGTTTGGTAAAGCTTACTTCTGTTCATAAATTAAATACCATAATGTATTCTTCCTGATTTATGTTTTGATTCTTAGGATCCTTGATATGAGACATTCATGAGATCCAAAATATCTTTTGTGGACCCAAGAGCTGAAACCAATAAACATAGTGAGACTTAAATTATCTTAAATTTAATTTTTACACAATGTATTTTATCATGTTTACCCCTCCCCCATCTTCTCCCAGAGCCTTCCATCTTCTTATCCATCCAATTTCATTATAGTTTGGAGACTGGTTCTGTGTTTCCGGCTGCCCAAACCCAAGATAATCACACAGAAACTATAATAATTATAACACTGCTTGGCCAATAGTTTAGGCATATTCCTGACTAACTCTTATAACTTAAATTAACCCATTTCTATTATTTTGTATTTTACTATGAGGCTTGTTGAAAATTGAAGTGTCAGTTTAAAGTGTCCCCATTAATGATATAATTGTCTTGAATACATAAGTGAAAATGTTAAATATGCATTGGTACCTTATTAATAACGCAAGTGCAAATATGAATACCCTGGTTGTAGATCTATTTCCAGAGTTGACTATGGCGATTGAACAAGAAAACAGTGCAATACTTTTGACTGGTTTACTTGTTTCCTTAAATAAAATGTTAGAATGAAAGAAGAAAGGTTGCAAAAGACAAAATGCCTTGAATGCTGGGAGCCACAGCCATTTAAATAGAATTGCTCTTTTAAGTGTTGACAATCTGCTTCAATACTGTCAAAAGCATAAGTATGAAAGTAATTATTTTCAACCGAAAAAGGAAATTTCCAATCTAACTACATATAATTACTCTCAAGTGTCTGTTTTTCTGTCTGCCACCTCTTTATGAAACTTTGTAATCTAGAAATTAACATTTTACAAAAATGCATAAATCTGTGTTCAGAGACAATGTGAATTTGAACACAATGGGACTTATTTCACCCCAATTGTTATTTGCTTAGCTTCATGAAAAGATGACTCTAAGTGAAAGTATAATTCTAATTATTTGATTCATCCAGCAAAAGATTTTGTTACAAAGCTCCAATTTGGAAAAGGTAAATAATACCAATGACCACTTGAGAAATGATATTTCAATTCATTACTTTCTAAGTATTTACTTTTAGTAAATTTTAGGACAGTTAGATGAGTTGGTATTTAGTCAAGGATTAACATTGTATGAGACAATGAAGTTCTGAATAATATTACCCCAGCACGGCTTCTATCTTCAACTATGCATTTATGTGACATGCCTCAGACTGGAAGATACATATGCAAACATCCCATTATTATAGCAATAAGTAGTCTTCTTGAACACCTGAATTAGTTTAAAAATAAACAGTCTCACCTTTTTAATTAAGAAACACATTATGAAAAAATTATTCTAGTAAAATTATGAAATTAATAATGTGTCAATTGAATCACATTTGCTAATAAAATTATATCAATAATTCAACACAGGAAACATCTTTAACACTTGGAAACTTGAAACACCTGGAAACTGTGTGCTGGATTATTTTATTCTGTGCCCCCCCAAAAAGCTGATAAACATGAAAGCTTCTAAATACAAAATAAATTATAGTACACATAAATTCTGCTGAAAAGGTAAAATAAAATATAAAATGAAGACAAAGAATACCCTGAGTAAAATCTTAAGAGGAGAAACCACGTGATACCTTTCAGATTCCAACTGCACTCATGAGTGGATCATCTTTTTCATAAGATGTATTGGTCAATGGGCTGATAAATTAATAAGTTATATTATGAGCTGGTTTCTACAAAAGTCACCTGATCTAGGCCCTCTCGGTATTCCTCAACATTCAGCACTTTGAGTAGCCACAGGACTCTTTGGCAAAGCTTCACCACATGCAGCTCCGGAGGCCTGGACTGGAATCATGCACCAAAATACAACCCCTTTCTGTATAGCTTGCCCAGTAGTTGTATCAGCAAAAGAAAAATGAACTGAGAGAATCCTAGTACCACACTGGAGAATATATCATACTATGGGGGATATCGTAAGATTAAGGGGTCTAAGTTGCAATTTTAGTTAATAAGCTGTTTTAGAAACTATACTGTGCTTCATTGAAAAGTTGGCATTTGGAATAAGAAAATTAGCAGATATTTGTAATATCCCACGCATAAAGAAGAGGTAATTAAAAGACTTGAGAAGAGGGAACATGGCAAACATGTTCAAGAAACACTAATAGCCCCTGTATCAAGAATAGAGAAAGCAATACATCAAGGATAAAAGAAAAGTTTTCCTTGTGTTCTGTTTCATTTGTATTTGATCTGATTTGTTTGTTTTGCTCAAAATCAAGGAATCTAAAGTAAAATAGTTTGAAGACCATTCAGCCCCATACTATAAAATATAGTACTGGAAAATCATTCTAGCTCCCAGAAGCTAGGTGATTTCTCCACCAGCACCCATTTCCAAGCTGTCGGCGGTTCAGTTGTTCCGTTGGATTTTCCGTTGGACAGTCTTCATTTATGTCTGTGTATTTTAAGTTGAAGTGTGGGGCTGTTTGTACTTATTTGGTAGGAGGAACGTTCTTTTCCCTTTATCCTTGACAGGATCTTGTATTTTGTCATCTTTTTAGATTGTCCACTTTTGAAGATTTATAAAATAATATGAATATTTATTTGTGTGGCTATTTCTGCCTTGAAATCTTTTCGCTGATATACATTACATATACCTAAAAACCATGCTACACTCATCTATGTAAGATGTATTAGAATTATATATTGGTAGTGAAAGAAAAACTCCATCGCTTAAACAAATGTGATACACTTTAACAGTAAAATTGCACATTTTCCATTTTTATCAAGTAAAGCATAAATACATGTTAAATATTTCAAAATTGTTTAAACAATTGCATGTCCTTTATTTGATGTAGTCATTTGTGAAAAGAAATTAATTCTTCAGAACTAAAGACTGTTGAGTAGTAAGTATTCGGCTATAAATTAATATTCATTCCAGAATTCATTTCAATAATTAACAAGTAACAATATGTTTGATAATTCAATTATATAATGCTCTGTTGAGGAAGAAAGAGCTTTTCTGGCTTGAGCTTATTAACTGATACCATTGTCAGCAAAATGATGAGGGTAAACTGTGCATCAGGGTCATTTGTCACAAGGGCTCTGATCTTGTTTTTCCCAAAATCACATTTTCATGCTCTATTCTTGAAAATGTAATCAGTCAGAATATTTGGTCTATAGGAGTATGGAAAGTATAAAATTGAAAGAAATTGGTGTGGGAGGTCCTTCTATGTATGTGTTGCTTTCATTGGTTAATAAAGGAACTGCTTTGGGCCTATAGCAGAGCTGTAGGGAAACAGAGCTAGGTGGGGAAAACTAAACTGAATGCTGGGAGAAAGGAGGCAGAGCTGGAGAGAAGCTATGGAGCCAATCGTCAGAGTCGGACATGTCGAAACTTTGCCGGTAAATGACTGCTATGTGGCAATACACAGATTAATAATGGGTTAAATTAATGTGTAAGAGTTAGCCAATAAGGAGCTAGAGCTAATAGGCCAAGCAGTGATTTAATTAAAGCAGTTTCTGTGTGGTTATTATTATTATTTTGGGTCTAAGCTATCCAAGCGGCCAGGAACGAACAAGCAGCTCTCTTCTCCCAACAAGAAATCTCACAAGTAATTTTATATGCTAAGCAGCAGGGCAGTTAGACCTTCCAAAGGGAGGGAGACAAGTGGAGTGCCCAAGAAAGGCAATCAGTTGTCTATGTGAGAAAATTCCAAGTCCTGACTCAATAGCTTAATCTTCATTGCTTTCTTAGGAAACGAAAAGTTCCTTTCTGCAATCTCAATAGTAACAAGTGCCAATAATTTTTCAAGTGCTAAAAAAAAAAAGACGTTGAATAATTTCTTTTTGAATAGGCACACCTTGCTGAATGTACTCAATTTTCTCTCTAATTCCCTTTTGTGAGAGATTACTGTCACCTCTGTGCCCAGAAAGGACCCTCCCTCAGTGTCTTTCTTTGATGACCTCATCTTTAATTGTGAACGCATTGTTCCATTAAACACATCACAGTTTTTCTACGATTAAAGATACCTGTGTTTCTTTATAGTTTAAAAACTTCATTTGATGAAACATGTTCATAGCCTCACTTCTCGCCCTTCTGACTAAGATCAAGCACAGAAGCTTCTTCATGACTAATGAGAATATTTAAAACACTCAGGAGTGAGCTTAATGTTCTAGCTGTCCCTTGCATCAGCTTTCTTGTGCTGCTATAATTATATTATATCCCGTTGGGCACTTTTATGTACCATTGATGATACAAACAAACGTTTCTTTTCCACAGTTCTGGGACAGGGACATGAAAGGGAAGTGGCCAACGGACTGTATTTTGCTCCTAGTGAGGACACTTTTCTAGCCTACCAACAGTCACCTTTTAATTACCCCACAGCATGAGAGACAACCAGAAACTTGACAGAGAGGAGAACACAAAGAAGGATGCTTTAGAAACTTCCTTTTCTCCCAGCAATGCTATTTGCACCATGAAGACCCTACTTAAGGCCACACCTATTCCTCACTCTGCCCCAAATGCTCCATGTCCAAATATATTCATAACGTAGCTCAGAGTTACAGCATATAAATTGTGTGTAGTGGGATGGATGTGTAGTTTTCTCATGAATCAAATTATATGTATATAATATAATATGTGAGTAGCTTTCATTCTTTTCAAACCCGTCATTGTCTGTTTATATCTTCATTTTTAGGTAATTCATTGACAAGCAAACTGAAGCTTGCTAATGTTAACATAAGCACAGGCAATGTTCTACGATCTTCTGTGCTTTAAACTTATTACCCATAAAACTCTGGGAGGCCAGCAATTTTACCAAAAATAAATAAATAAATAAACGGATCCTCAGCAATACGTCAGCCACACACCTATAATCCCTCAACTCAGTGGACTGAGGCAGGAGGATTGCCGGTTCAAGGTCATTCTGAGTTACATAGCAAGGACTACCAAAAAACAACAACATAGAAACTGATTATTTAGAAAACTGAATAACTCACTTCAGGAAGAAAGTGCATGCAACTAATAGAACCAGATTTCAAAGTCACTGAGCCTGGGCCACACTGCACTTGCTTCTCAAATACTGGTAACATACTTACATTATTAGGATGTAAGGTTCACTTCTATGTATGAGATTGTATGACAACACGTACTATAGCATACTTAGTTCAATGTATTTTTAAGCTACTGTCATTTACACAACCTTCAATTGTCCACTGTGGTATTAGCATTTTTGATATTAAAGTTCTTACAAATTTTAAAGTTTGTTGTGCTTCATTCAGTCCTTAAACATCATCTCCTAGTGTGCTTTTCTTTGTAAACCCATGTCCAGCTATCTGGTTTGCAGCTGTTTCTGTAAAATAGCTTAAATATTAAGACGTGTGCATCTATAAATCTCAACGTGTGTGCACATGTCTCAGTGCCGCCTCTCCATTTGATGTGGGTTATTATGGCTGACTTTGGCATGGCTTGTCAAATTTCTAATCTACTTCAAAGAATAAAATTTTTGCTTTGGCATTGAGTATTTAGAGAACTTTGAGTCCTAAACTGAATAAAATGGCTAGCATTGGCAGACATAATAAACATCATAATATGCACCAATAGGGTTAGTATATATAACAGGCTATGGGTAATATCTATTTTCAAATAATGTAGTGTTTTACCTATATAGGATAATGATAAGAAGAATAAAGTTCTCAGCACACAAATCACAAATCAAAATAAATTGGATCACAAGACCAAATTTGGTCAATACCACAATAACCTCATGGTAGTGACTTGTCACAAATAAAAAAAAAATAATCAAGACACAATTTGCATATCAGTCAGCTCATGCTACTATAAAGAAGAAAAGAGTGGCATAAATAAGAGAAATACCTTTCTCACATTCTGGAGGTCAAAATTCCCATGTCAGGATGCCAGGACAGTAAGGTTCTGGGGAGGACTGGTTCCTGGCCCGCAGATTTCTACCCTCACTATATCCTCACATGAAGGAAGAAGGCAAGAGAGGTCTCTGTGCCTGTGTAAAGACACTAATCCCATTCATGAGTCATCATGAGTGCCCAAGAGAAATGAAAACATATGTCAAAGGAAAGACTGGAATTGAGTGATTACAACAGCTTTATTCATTATAGCCTGAATCTGGAAACAAGCCAAATGTCCGCAGAGAATAGAAAAGACATACAATCATAGAATGAAATGACTGTTGGCAGTAAAACATGGGGAACTAGTGATACAACGATGAGGATTAATCTCAAATGCAGCCTGTTTAGTGCAGGTGAGAGCGGTTTAAAATATGTCTATACAATAAGATCAAAATTCACACAAGAGACTGTGACAGGGTGACCCTGAATTCTAGGCTAGCCTGGGCTACATGTGACACCCTATATCAAGAGAAAAGAAAAGAAGAAGAAAAGAAAAGCAGCAAAATGCTGTGGGATAATTCTCTGGTACACTGCAAAGATCTGTCACTCATATTGGTTTAATAAAATACTGATTGGCCAGTAGCCAGAAAGTATAGGCAGTATATAAAAAGTATAGGCAGGGCAGCCAGATTAAGAGAATTTGGGGAAGAGGAAAGGCAGAGATGCAGTCACAAACCAGACACAGAGGAAGCAAGATGAGAATACCTCACTGATAAGAGGTACCAAGCCATGTGGCTAGATATAGACAAGAATTATGGATTATGAATATAAAGATTCAACAAAGATAAATTACATCACAATTTCCCTCATGAACATAGAGGCAAAAATACTCAATAATATACTCTTAAACCAAATCCAAGAACACATCAAAAGATCATACACCATAATAAAGTAGGCTTTATCCCAGAGATGCAGGGATGGTTCAACATATGAAAATCAGTAAATGTAATTCACTTTTGCAATTGCATAAAATGTAACTCAGTTTATATGCAAGCTGAAAGAAGAAAAACATAAAATTATCATTAGATGCAGAAAACGTCTTTGACAAAATCTAACATACCTTTATTATATAAATCCTGGAGTGATGAGGAATATAAAGAACATACCTCAACAAAATAAAGGTAATTTACATCAAGCCTATAGCCAACATCAAGTTAAATGGAGAGAAACTCAAAGCAATTCCACCAAAATCAGGTATAAGACAAGGTTGTCTACTGTTGGGAGCAGTGAGACCCCAGATTCTGAATTTCTTGTCAACAACTTGTTTTCCCCTGATCTGAGTGCCTACAGATGCTCTGAGCACGAGACCCTCAGGAGTTCCTGATGGCAGGAGAGTGGTTTCTGGTGGGTTTGGCTGGGGTGTGGCTATCTCTATATAATCTGCTCCTGAACACAATAAAGGGGCATTCTTGGGGAATTCAAGGTTGACCCATGTCACTGTCTCTCTGTCTGTGTGTGTCTATGAATTTTAACCTCCAGCCCCCTTGCCCAAAACTCGCGAACTGGACAATAGTGCACCGAGCACAGTGCCCAGAAGTCTACTCTCTCCATTCAATATAGTACTTAAAGTTCTAGTGAGAGCAGTAAGACAGCTGAAGGAGATCAAGGGGACACAAATTTGAAAGAAAGAAGTAGTCAATGTATTATTACTTGCAGATGATATGATAGTATACACAAGTGACTTCTAATATTCCACCAGGGGATTCCTACAGCTGATTAAACTTTCAGTAAGACTGTGGATACAAGATTAACTCAAAACAATCAGAAGCCCCTTTATATAAACAGAATGAGAAGAAAATCAAGAAAAACACCTTTCACAATAGCCTTAAATAATATAAAATATATTGGGGTAACCCTAATAAAACAAGTAAAAGACATGTAAGATAAAAATGTCAGTTCTCTAAAGAAAGAAAGAAATTTGAAGATGAGAACAAAAAATGGAAATCTCTCTCCTGCCAATAAATCAGTAAGATTAACATAGCAAAATTGACCATTCTACCAAAAGCAATCTACAAATTCAATACAATCAATACCAAAATTTCAACACAATTCTTTACAGATCTTGAAAGAACAATTCTCAGCTCCATATGGAAAACTGCTTTAATTGCTTCCATAAATCCCCTTTATATAGTTTCCTTCTCTGCCTTATAAATAGTAATTTTAGTTCATCAAATTGCTATAATATTCCTAGAGGGTCTCCCAAATATCAGTTTAGAATCCTAATATCCTTTAATGCAGTAGGCACCTTTCAGTATAAATAGATTCTAATCTCTGGGGCACACAGTTTTGTTTGATTTCTGTAGAACTGTCTTTCAAATATTTTTTAAACTGTGATTAATTTCTAAATACTCATGACCATTATTTCTATCACCCATTTACCACTGTCAATGCCTGTGAAGGCATGAGCTACCTAAAGAGATAACCATCATTATATCGTTACCATCAACATCACCATCATGACCACCACTACCACCACCATCATCATCATCATCACCACCACCACCATCATCACCAACACCATTATCACCACCACCACCATCAACACCACCACCATCACCACCACCATCATCACCACCACCATCATCACCACCACCACCACCATCACCACCACCATTATCACCACCACCACCACCACCATCAACACCATCACCATCACCACCACCATCATCACCACCACCACCACCATCACCACCATCACAACACCATTATCACCATCACCACCACCACCATCATCACCACCATCATCACCATCACCACCATCACCATCACCACCACCACCATCAACACCACCATCAACACCACCACCACCACAAAGAACCATGAAAATAAAAATTTTAAATGTTTCTTTTTAGACATGTAGAGTTCCAAAACCCTTAATGGATGATAAATATCAAATCTTCCCCTGTTGACTAAATATAGTTCAGCATACCAAGGATTTCCTGAGAAAGTCAACTCTTAGCTTTTCCTCACAGGATGGATTTACTTTCCTTATCAAAGGACGGTAACGGTACTCTCAAGTTTACTAACATATTAGAAATGCTCTTCTCAATTGCCTTTTTTGTTTATTTCACTAACTCTCTGTTTATTCTTGCTAAACAAAATGCTTGGATCCCAAAAGAGAAGCCTTTGGAGTCCCATTTAACTATTGTCTTTAATGCTGAGAAAAGGACCCCAAAAGGGCAAATTGCCAAGCATCCACAAGAGAAGCCAGCTGTCAATAGAATCATTGATAGGTTTTAGGGATTAATTAAGCAGAAGTTCAGAATAGGAAATTAGTGTTCTGGCTCTGCCTTCCTCGGGTCTTTTCAGTGAGGCTTCATTATCCTATAATGAAAATAGAAAAGCTGATTCTATTAAAAATAAATGGAGTAGATCATTGGAAGCTTATTTACTTATTTGTTTATTTGATTTTGGAGGTTTCTATTTATGGAGAAATGTGACACGGTGAAATGTGACAGAATTATGCTGAGAAGTCAAAACTTCTGGGTCACTAAGACATGTTTTGGAGCACAGCTATAACTACAATTGTAGGTGTATACACGCCAACTATACACTACCTCTACTTCCTGCCTTGAATATCAAATGCCCACAGGATCCTATGTGCAAAGCTGGTCCCAAGTTGGTGGTGGTTTTCTTGGGGGGGGAGGGGGGAGATATAGTGGAAACTTTAGATGATCACACACCTCATTGGCAAAACTAAGTTATTGAAGACATGGTTTTAAAGGTTGCAGTTGCTCCTGGATTGCTGTCTGTCTTACTGCTTCCTGCCAGCCATGGCGTAAAGAATTTACACTGCCATGAAATTCTGCCCAAGTATAAGAAACCATACAGTCATGAACTGAAACTTCTGTGCCTTAGGTTGTTCTCTCCGCTATTTCTTAACAGTGATGAGAAAAATAACCACTCTAATGAAGCTGCTCTCCTATCAGTCATCCCTGACACCACCAAGACATGCACTCTGGAAACAGTCAAGTCCGTTCCAGGTTTCTTTAGCCAAGAGAAGTTAATCTACCTAATAAACAATAACCCACATATGTTGTTTATCTAATCCTCAAGTACACTGCACTAAACTTAGAAAGCATGAACACTTTCATAGTGTTACTCATCTCTTCCAACCCTACAGGGGGAAACTACATTTCTTATCCTTACATTTACATTGAATGTTTTTTTCTCCCCTAACCCTGGACATGATCTTGGCCCATCTGGACTTCATCTTCTCCTTAGATCAAAATACACTGGGCTTTGTGTAGAGTCAGACAGGCTTGTGACATACTTTGCAAATGAGAGTTGTCCAACCTTTGGATAGTAAGAAGCCACACTTCTAGCTACGAAGTTTGCTCATTGAGAATCTTACAAGTGAGGGTAAAAATAAATGAAGATATAAGCAAATAAGCCTGAAAAAATAAGAAGAATGTTTTTAACATCAGACACTTGGATCTTAACTCAAATTTAGCACCAAGGAGCCATACCACTATATATATATATTTAAAGTCATCAGCTCTTGGACTGCCTCTTCTTTTTGTGCCTCCTACTCCCCATGAATATAGAAAATATTTTCTACTGCACGTGTTATACTGTCAGGCAAAATAAGGCAGTTTAAAAGACAGAGAAGAGCCCAGTATAAATGAATCAGAGAAAATTTACTCAAAAGAAAATGCTGAGTTTGCAGCTAAGTAGAGACAGATAAGCTTCTTGATAGTGGTAAGTGTAAGCAGAGAATATGTGAGTCTCCATCTTTAGATATATAAATATATATATATATATACATAAATCTAATGCTTAATATGTAAATATACAGAAAAGAGAGCGATAAATGGGAAACTCTTGAAAATTTGATGGATCACTACATTGTGTTATCAACTCCACTTTAATCAGTTTTGATCAATTAAAAAGCTCAAATGATGACATAAAAGCCAAATCTCCATCCTTCTCCAATACAGTATTGTTTAAGAGAGTAAGTGTTTGAAAAAGATATTCCAATGAATGACAAACCGCCGAGGATCAATCTGCAGCAAGCAGTGTAGCTCAGGCTGATACTATGCTGTGGAGGAAGTGGGTGACTGAGATATTTAATTCTTACAAGATGGGTGGCAATGACCAAGTTGTCAGATTAAAAAAAAAAAAACCTTCCATCCTGGGTTGCATGCAGACTGCTGTCTTATTGCCATAGCAAAGATACAGGGGGGCCCAGATCTCTTCCCTGTCTCCCCAGGACATAGTACCAACATGGGGACCCCAACTTCATGAGCCCATCTGAACAAAATCACCTTCTAAAAGCCCCATCTCTCCAAAATCCCTCCAAATTCTATTACTTTGGAAGCTAAATTGTCAGCATATTGACTAAAAAGGCACAAACATTAAGCCCATCATGTTATGCCCCCTCACCCTCTAAACAGCGAATGCTTCTGTGTCAAATTACAACCATTCCATATTTACTTTCTCAATCCTGGGACTAAATAACTGACCAGAAGATGTTTTAAGAAGAAAGGGCTTCTTGGAGCTCATGGCATGAAAGGGAATCCCGCCATGGCAGTGGGAGCAGAGGCTGCTTGTTTACATCTGAGAAGATCCAGAAACTGAGAGAAGACAAGAAGTTAGGCATCTATAAAACCTTAAGCCTCAATCTTTAGTGACCAACTTTCTCCAGCTTGGTCCCACATTCTAGAGATACTACAACCTCCAAATACAGGCCTGCCAACTGATAGTCACGTGTTGGCCACGGTTTCTGGGGCACATTTCACACTCAGACGATGGCTGCATCTAGCACCTTCCAATTCGTTCTTAACCTCGATTCCGCTCTTAAGACTGAAAGTCTCTTCTAAATGCCATCTGAATCAGACCTAAGAGTTAAGGTACGATTCACACTGAGTCCAAAGCTCTATCAAGCTGTGAGCTGGGACCTTAGCAAATGCCATACTTCTAAAATGTAATGATCGGACAAGCATGTGGTAGCCCTTCCCATTCCAAAGAGAGAAAATCTCAACCTAAAAATGGGAGGGTCCAAGAAAAATAAACCTGTTCATCGCCGTGATGTCTGTGACTTGTGAGTCCTCTCCTTGGGATGGTGCCCTGCTTCCTGGATCATTTCAGAGTGTGATGCTTCCTTCTGGGTCCCTGGGATGGGTAGTCCTGCTGCTGCAGTTCTGTCAAGCAAGGTTCTATTCCACCTGCTTTACCAGGTACAAACCAACCCATAAGGCTCTTCCGTGAAGAGATCTTGCCTTCTCACTCACATTTATAGGTAGCCCTACCTGATGCTGCCCTCTAGTATCTTTGGTTTTATTGAAACTGAGACATGAGGCCTGATCCCTGAAACACCTGTGGGAGTATTCATTCCTTCCCTGAAACAAGTGGATGTTCTCAGCCAGTTTCACAGCCCTGTCTTATAAAATTTAAATAATCAACGGCCTTCCTTCATCTGATCCCATCTCAGCATTCCTTAAACTAGCAGTTTCATCCCACGCAACATGACGTCATATCGAGACAGCCAACCACACCCTACTATTCTCTTCTGAAGTCTTCTCAAGTGTTTTAGTGCAAATAGGCTGAGAACTTTCTAAATCTTTGCATTCTGATTCTTTTTTTGCTCAACCATGCTTTCTTGGAGATGTATATTACTTATTCATATTAATATCATTGATAAGTAATTAGGATGTTCCAAAATGTTCTTTCCATACTTTGTTTAAACTGAACATACCTCTTCATCATGTGCAGATTTTCTAGATTAGAATATAGCTAGAATATACATTTAATTCATCCAAATTCTTCCCCATTTTATAGCCAGAATCTACTCCAAACTCTAAGAACATAATTCTCATTTCAGGTGGAAATCTCATGAGTAGAGCACCTGCCATAATATTTCTATAAGCAATCTGCTTATGGGTTTTCATCAGAACATTCCTCTACCTTGCTTTTCTTTTCATCCTAGCTCTTACACAAACCACGTTTAACGGTCTGGCCCTAGCAATCATTAATAATTCTTAGCATGCATCTGAAGCTTATACCAAACATCCATCTTGCACCCAGTCTCAAAACTGCTTTCCCATTTTTAGGTATTAGGCAGCACTACGACATCCATGCCAAAATCCGTCTAATCTCAGTCTGCCCCATAGAATAGAGCATATTGTATAACATAAACAAAAGGCACTCGCTCCTCATGGTTCTCAAGAATCCAAAGTTAAGATAAAGGTTATAAGCGGAGGAAACAAAGAGAGGGAAAGAGCAGATATGGGAGCTATCTGCTATCTTTGCCCCATAAAGACACTAATCCCATCATAAAGGCCCTAGTGTTCAGGATCGTATCTAAAGGTCATTATTTCACAAAGGTCTCACCCTCTAAATCTTTTATGGTGGCGGTTAGGGCTTCAAGATATGAATGCAGCAAGAACTAAGACTTTCAGATCATATGGAAACCAAGCCTATTTGCATTACTAAAGAAACTATTTGTTGTGGTATGTTAACACTGGTGAATTTACAGATACTGTGCATGATATACTAATAAATCTAACCAATTAATGAAAAGGTAAATGGCTATATTTCTAACTATTAATGCAGCAGCATTTTCACAGATGACTGACCTGAGGGACAATGACTTGGGTGAAAGATTTGTCCTCAGTCTGGGCAGCAGAGGTAAAAACGGAGTGACTTACAGACCACACTGGTCTCGACTCTTTCAAGCCATATGCAATGCCAGCAAACAACTCACGACTCTTTCAAGCCATATGCAATGCCAGCAAACAACAAGGCACCAGGGTTCATCTATGTCTATGAAAATAAAACATGAGCCAGCATTCTTAGAGAACTCCAAATTGCTTTTCAGAAGAATACGCATTTAGTCAGGAAGGAACGGCCTAAATGAATACCGCCTGCATCTGGACATTGGACTGAAAGTGAATAAAGGGGGTTCCATTTCAGAAGAGATCGATTGTGATTGGATGAGGCAGTAACACAACCTAACTGTCTCTCGGTTCTTTGTTCGCTATTGAAAAGAGACCTTTAGAAGCTATGAATACGTACAGTGAAAACAAGTTTAGCTGTCCCTGGCGTTTGTGTGCTTTTCTTCTGTTAAAGTCAAGCAAATTAAATTAATGCATCATATTGCTAGGTAGCATTTATTGTTTTTTTTTAATTTTTGTCAGCTATTATTTCTGGCTAGCTTTCTTTTATTATAATGTACACAAAGAAATTTGAATTGTAATTACTTAAAATTAATTCAATGGTTATTATTTAGAAGTGAATTTTTTTAATTTTGACTCTTTTTAATGCATTATTAGTATTTTTTGATGTGTTCTTTAAAGACAGTAATACCATTAAACAAAAAGCTAGAATAATATGCCAGAAATTACAAGTATAATTGAGACAAAATTTGCCTGACCAATTTGGTTTTTCCTTTAACAAAACCCTTCATTCCCTGTATTTCTTAGTTGATCAAAAACCTACCTCAGAGGTGATAGCAAATATACCATTAACATAAAAGTGATAATAAACTAACAGAAAAGCAGAATGGCATACTAACAGCCAACGTGGCAGAAGAATCTGAGAAATTTCCCTCAGTCCCTTGTCAAGAAAAGTACTAATTGCCTGTAGAAGAAAAATTGGTGCGGGAAGAAAGGAAATGATTTGAAAGACTTTGGGCTCTCTCTCTCGCAAATCACACAAATGATTATTATTCTGTGAGCTGTAGACCGAATGACTATAATATGCTCTGCTTAGAATGCTATTGTGTTTCTCTAGTGGGTGCAGGTTTTCCTAGTATACCCAAGGTTATAAGGCTCCCTGGGAGCCTTCTAGTTCCAAAGCATTATGCAAATGTACTATATTAGCAACTGATCCTCTAGTTGGAATGTTAAAAGGGGGAATTTGTTCTAAAAAAAAAAAAAATAGGCTCCTTTTACAGATGAAAAAAATAATAATAAAAGAAAGCCATTTTAAATGACCAAAAGCCTTAAGGTTTTTGGCATTATCAAGCAAAAGATAGAGCGGTTCCAAGCTCAGGAAGAGAAGAAAGGTTTTTCAGGGAAGGCAATTATTACCTTCTGCAAACAAAGAACAGAGCTTCCCTTTTGATGGATTTCTGGTGCTGAGCTAAATATAAATTGTGTTATGTGTGATTATGATTAAATAATGGCAAATCCTTACCCTGAGTTACTGAAGAAAGTGGGTAAGACCCCATAGAAAGAAATAACAAAAGTCCTTCCAAAAAGCACCTGCCCATATTCAGGCTCTTTGCAAACAACTGCCAATCTAGTTAACACCAGGCCTTTGTTCCCTTTGACCCTTTCAAGTCGACCTCTATATTTAAATCCAATCATATTTTTAAGTCTATAAGAACACAGCACTTTTTTAAAAGGGACTCCTATAAGCTATTTTAGTCTGCTAAGAAGACTCAGAGATGGTACTCCCAACAGCGCTCTGTGAAACTCAGTGCCAACATGAAGGTCGTTAGGTGGCTGAGGTCTCTCTATGGCCCTCTCTTCCTTGATTTCCCATCCCTTCTTCTACCACAGAATGTTTCACAGAACCTGAAACAGGTCATGAAAATTACTGTTCTGTGTAGGGGCTGCCGATTAAGAAATTCTGATAGTTTATCACTCAGCCTGGGCCAGATGAGTCCCGCCCCATTACCAGGAGAAAGAAATGCTGTTCAGAGCAACCATGAATCACTTTTGCCCTAATCTATATCACTATTAAATTTTACATTCCAGTCATTTTTATATTTATTAGGTTGAACCTAAGCTTTAAAACACAAGGAACTGAGGCTGTGGATCCTCATTAGGAAGTTCCCAGAGTCAGATAAAATTGGCATGTTTTCTTATAAACATCCTTTGTTACCAGATCACAACCATTACGTCATGACGCATCAGGAAAGCCGTTATTAGCTTTCTGTGGCTATCGCAAGCACGGATGCAATCAAATATTAGGACGTAAGGTTGAGTTTGGCTCACAATTTTAGAGTTTTGAGCATGTAGTCATCGGCCATTTGCTTTGAGACCTACACATGATAAAGAAAATTGCTCTCCTTAAAGCAGCCAGGAAACAAAGAAGAAAAAGGGGCTAGGGTGCCAAAATCTCCATCAAAGGCATATATATCCCTAATGAGCTAAACTAACTTTTATAGTCTAGGCCTAGCTCCAAAAAGTTTCACCTCCGCCAAAACCACAGCAGGTACCACACATTCCTGATCTGCTTGAAACTGATGCTTAATAATTGCTATGGAAGGTGATTTAACCAAGTTTTTTTATTCAATAGTAGCAGACTCACTTCAAACAAGCCTGTGACTTCTTCATAATGATCAGACAATTGTAAGACCCAGGCCCACCTTTCCAGAAGCCTTATTATTTATTGTGTATAGCAGAACTACGTGTATACAAAACTCTCTCAGAGGTGTTTGTCTATGTCAAGACCATCACAGCATGGTTATAAAAAAGTAGATTAAATTATTTACTCCCTTTTTATCTGAGAGTGTTGAACACTCCAAACCAGTCTATTAGTTAGCAGTTTAATTTTTTCTATGGAGTGCAGCTTCCTCCTAAAGGTTTCTTATCTCCCCCAAAACATTCATGATTTTAAACTCAGTAACAATATGTGAACTTTTTTTTTTTTTTTTTTTTTTTTTTTTTTTTTTTTTTTTTTTTTTTTTTTTTTGGTTTTTCGAGACAGGGTTTCTCTGTGGCTTTGGAGCCTGTCCTGGAACTAGCTCTGTAGACCAGGCTGGTCTCGAACTCACAGAGATCCGCCTGCCTCTGCCTCCCGAGTGCTGGGATTAAAGGCGTGCACCACCACCGCCCGGCAATATGTGAACTTTTATAAAAATATAGGAATATTACCATAAACGTTTTAACAAACAAAAATCATGAACTTCCATGAGTAAGTGACATAGCTATAACCTAATTATGCATTTTAACAAATTTAAAAACATTTTAATCTTTTCTGTGTAATGGACACAAGAAAAGGAGGGAGAAAAAGCCTTCTCGTTACTTTCTTCTTGAAGCTGAGCCAAAAGCTTCAAAGCGAAAGGAGTTCTAAAGTCCGACTGCAGCCGTATGTCCACACAAAGCTATTGACAGCGAAGGTTTTAAGTGAAGAGACCTTGGAGACGGAGGTGAAGACGGGACCACTGAGCAAATGAAAATGGGATGAAGGAGAATAGAGGATTTTTCAAATCACTTTCTTTTACCGCCTCTAGATTCATTCGATGAGGTCTCCAGACTCCCGTACAAATCCCCTTTCCTCATTGGCCATGAAAGAGAGTTTAAGAACCTACAGAAAATTAAAACGCTCTGAACTGAGACCACATGAAGTCTACAGCTCCATTCCATCCAGCGTGAGAGTCACCGCTGCTGTATTCCAGAAAATTAATTTTCCACCTAGTGATTTCCTTTAGTTTTTCCCATAATGGAACACTGAAAAACCTTCAAACCCGAGAATTTAAAGAGCTGTAGGCAGTGTTCAGTCAACTACTTCTATGCAGTCTAAGTTACCCCAAAATTAGGGCACAGCACTGGGGGTGACTTTAGAAATGTGAGGATGACGGGAGATGTTGAAGAAAAGTAGCTAAAGAAAGAAAGAAAAAGCAACAGGCTGAGTAAGTCTTCACTATTGCTTACATTTATGGGACAAAATCAGTAAGAGAGTCTGATATATGTTTATAGTTTTCAATATGTGTACTTAAAAGGTTGGCATACAGGGAGGTAGAAGAAAAAGGACAACATTCAACCATTTCATGGAAAGGTAAAGGCAAACATAGATGGATGGAGGAAAGCCAATTGGACAATAGAAAGACATTAAACCACAGGAAATAGCAATTAAAGTTGCAGAAAGTGGGAAGTAACCAGCAAAGCAAGACTATAGCAAAGCAAGACTATAGCAAAGCATGGGAATTGGTCTTTGGAAAACACTTCGGCAGAAAGGAAGAAGTTTGGTTTGGTTTTGGCTTTTGGTTTTTTGGTGTTTTTTAGGTTTGTTTGTTTGTTTGTTTGTTTACAGGGAGTAGGAATGTCCTTTGTTGAGTAATCTAAAACTCAAACAAACTGCATTTAATTTTTAATCAGTTCAGAAAATTTATTTAACCATCAAGCCCATGAATGTAATAGCAATGGACCAAATTTTTCTATATGGATTGAGTAGATTGAATTTATATATTTAGAGATATCTCTCTATCTCTCTCTCTATCTCTCTCTCTCTCTCTCTCTCTGTGTAAGTAAGTAAGAGAGATCAAAGAAGGGTACATGGGAAGACTATTGGAAAGAAAAAGAAGGAGAAATTTTTGTAGTTATATTTTAATCTCAAGAAATATCTTTTAAAACTTTCCCTAGCGAATAGCATTTCCTAGATTGCTCGTGCAGCTTTGAGATGTTTCTCGCCCTGCTCTGTCACCCTCGTGGCCGTGAGTCAGCTCTCCTAACGTGTTTCCTCTCTTCCAAAGTTCCATCATCCTTCTCTCTCTCTCTCTCTGTCTCTATGGGGAACTCTGACCAGTACACAAGAATCATAAATAGATTTTTTTAATTACTGAAACAATAAAGGATTAAATTTCAGAAAAAAGATATGTACTACTTGAAATAAGCAAAGATTTTTGTTAAGTAAATTAAATAACTTAAACTAAAATATAAAAAACTGTAAGTTTGTTTATATGGGGGTTAAAGATATCCACAAAACTCATGAATGGAAAAATAAACAAATTTAAATAATGCTGGGGAAGACAGGAAAAAAAGTTGAGAAACTGAGAACTTCAATGTCAAGATTGCTAAATTTAAATACAGAAAAAATTAAAAATAAATCTGAATTAAAAGATTCCATTAAAAATGATGGGATATAGCAGGTTGGGGAAAGATGCTTAAATTCACTTTTAAAACATAATATTAATGCACAAAAACAATTTTAAAAATTACCAAATCCATAAAACACCACCAACTCAAGAGAAGAATGAATAAAACAAAGAATTCAAGAAAACCAATTCAAATGGCCAGGAAACATAAAGAAAAGCATTTGACTTTCACAGAATGCAGACTACCATGAAACTATCTCACAATACAAGTTAAGAGGAGTCGGCTCTGGGGTTCACATTGCCTGCTTAGTTACATTTCTTTTTATTTATTTGTTTGTTTGTTTGTTTGTTTATTAAAGATTTCTGCCTCCTCCCCGCCACCGCCTCCCATTTCCCTCCCCCTCCCCCCAATAAAGCCCCCTCCCTCATCAGCCGAAAGAGCAATCGGGACAATGAGGACTGCTGAGAAGTCAAGAACAATGGCAATGGGTTTTTGATCCTACTGCACGTATTGACTTTGTGGGAGCCTAGGCAGTTTGGATGCTCACCTTACTAGACCTGGAAGGAGGTGGGAGGTCCTTGGACTTCCCACAGGGCAGGGAACCCTGACTTAGTTACATTTCTATTGCTGGGAAGAGACACCATGAACAAAGCAACATTAGAAGAAAAAGGTTTATTATTCTGGCTTTAACAAGTCAGAGAGTGTGGTGACTGGGAATGGATTGGGTTTTTTGACATCTCAAAGTTCCCCACCAGTGACATATGTCCTAAATAATAATCCTTCCCAAGTAGTCCTACCAACTGGGGACTAAGTATTCAAATAAAAAGCCTCTAGGAGCTATTTTCATTCAAACCATCACACTGTTCATACAGAGAACTGGAGTTCAGTTATCAGGACCCATATCTGGCGACTCAAAGTCACCACCATCTCCAACTGTAGAGGATCTGACACGCTCCTGTTGTCTACGAGATATCTGCACACGGGTACACGTCTTTCCTTTTAAGACTTGAGAAATTAGGGCTCTATTAGGAAAGTGTTCACCACGCAAACATGAGCAGCTGAATTCACAATTCACACCCACAGAGAAAAGAGAGTTCAACAAGGCACACTTGTGATCTCAACGCAAAGGAGACAGAGATAGGGGAATTCCTCGTGCTCCCTGGCCAGCCAATCTCTCCTGTCAGTGAGATGCAGGTTCAGTGACAGATCCCTGTCTCAAAATATAAGAGGATACCCAACACTGATCTCTGACTTCACCACGCATGCTCGCAGACTTGCTTACTCATTGGAACATGAATATACATGCAGTCCACACAGAGACATAAAAAGAAAAACAGAATTAAGAAACATGACAATATTTAGCAGGACAACGAGAAATCATTTGTTCCTTGTGGGATTATAAATAGTGCAAACAAATCCAGCGTTGTTTGTGAGGTTCACCAAAGCACGTGTGCTATACCGAAAATGCGCTGGTTGGTAACATCTGTGACTCTCTAAAACACGTTTAAGATGTTCAACCAAAATTACTACTCAGTCTTTCGAGAATCTCTCACAGATGTGTAAACTGTTCAGCCAAGATCACTACAAACTCTCTCGAGCACCACATCTCAAGTGGTTCTTCCCCAAAACAATGGGGGGTGGATTGTGACTTGTGTATGCCACAAGACAACTTAGCACAGGGAAAACTCTTTCACTAAACACCATTGATGGAGCCGGGCGGTGATGGCGCACGCCTTTAATCCCAGCACTTGGGAGGCAGAGGCAGGCGGATCTCTGGGAGTTCGAGACCAGCCTGGACTACAAGAGCTAGTTCCAGGACAAGCTCCAAAGCTACAGAGAAACCCTGTCTCGAAAAGGCAAAAAAAAAAAAAAAAAAAAAAACCAGTGATGGACCACAGAGACACGGCCTGGCTGAAAGCATATTTTAAAATATTACGTGTGTCCAATTTAAATTAAAATCGGGACACAGAAGATTTAGTCAGTGAACATCTGAGAGCCAGCAAAACTTTTGTGAGTTCTATGAATAATTTAAAATATAAATAAATACTGAATTCCTTTCGTGACAACAACCTCATATTTACTTAGCTACATCGTTAGAAGCTTACAGGAATCCTAGAAACAGAGGAGTGAAGGCAGGAAGCAGCGACACCCCTAGGGCCCTGTGAAAACAGCAGAAATTCTGACCTCCACAGTCCAGCCCATCATGCAAGAGGGAGCCAATGAAGCTGAGGTCCAGCCCAGGAGGTGAGAAGCATGGAAAACCAGGGAGTTGCGTCTGAGGATCCAGCAATAAGCCTGGTTCTAGAACTAGAGTATCAGAGGCAGATGGAGAAGACCAAGGAAATCAGGCCTCCAAATCAACATGAGCTAAGGGCATCTGAGCTCACAGAGGCCGAGGCACCATGCACAGGGCCTGCACGGGTCCTCTGCATAAATATTATGGTGTTTTTATGGGACTCCTGACCTTGTGAACAAGTGGGTGTCTGATTCTTCAAGCCTTGGGCTCTTTTCTGTCGCTCTTTCCTGTTCAACATTAATGCAGTAGGTTTTCTTTCATCTTATTCTATTTTACTTTGTTATATTTTAATATTGTCACTTAGAGGCCAGCTCTTGTCTAATGAGGAAGAAAGGGACTGGGTTTGGATGAGAAGGGAGGTGGGGATGAACCGGAAAGAACAGAAAAAAGGGAAACAGTAATCAGGATATGCTATGTGGGAAAAGGACCTAATTGCAATAAAAGGGAAAAAAAATAAAAAGTTAATACCAATGAATAATGATAATAACAGTAGTAGTAATAATAATAATAGTAAAAACAATAAAGACTGACTCTAGAACTAAAACCTGCAGAATTAATTCAGCCGCTGCTAAGGGAAAGGCAGTTGCTTTAGAAAGCTGAAGGGTCAAGCTAAGGGATGCAAGCAAGGACAGGGGAATAAACAGGATGTCTAGCCCCTCCTTTCATCCATCGTGGGATCTCCTGGCATCACTCTCAGTGGCCAGGAGGTAAAGCAGAAATGGAGCTTGGAGAATCCCAGGCCCCAGCATCATCCACACAGCCTCATAGTAAAGAAAGCAGAAAGTGATACAAAATTGAAAAAATATATATTGACTAATTAAGGCATTAGTCAAACCTTAACATCTGACTGGCAATATTTCGTACCAGTATAAGTGTTTTGGTAAAACTAAGAGGAGATGCATATGGACAAGAAACCTAAACTTTTGAACAGAGAGGATGTCTGGGGAGTGTAGAGGGATGCACAGATCTCAACCTAACAACTCAGATTTTATTTCCAAGCTTCATGGTGCATTACAAAGTAAATTATTGATTATCTGCTAGGTATTTAAAAGCATGAAATATTTCATGAAAATTATAGGCAAGGAATGCAGTCCTTTACAGAAAGAGAGACTATGGGATAAATAAAACAAAACAAAACCGTACATCTTCCCATCATACCAGGTCTTAGAGGATACAAATTCAGATCTATCTAGGAAGCGTTCTGACATGGTACCAAATGACTGCACTTCAGATTTCCCGCACACTGACACTTGTTCCTGGGAAGAAAACGTTCAAATCATCCCTGAAATCCCCATCTGCCTGTGTGAGGGCACCTGAGGGGATGTGGGCTCTCCTAAGTAGCAGTAATGCATCTCCTCGTTAAAGCACCCTCTTCAGTGTGCTGCCACCTCAGCGTTGATGGCAGTTGTATCCAGGTGTTGGAAATGGAGTCACATTGACTCATCCAGTGTTGGTGACTCCTACCTGAAGTCGGAGATATTTAATATTTAATATGTAATTCTGCAGCAGATTTACTTGCTGACAAGTCTGTTTATATTTCTTATGCTTGCATTTAAAGGTCTAATTTGATCATATTTTATATAAGTCTCATAATGATACTCAAATAAATGTCAAGATACTGAATACACTGTCATAAAACAGTTTGCACCGTAAGCATTGATATAATTTTTTAAGCGTTTTTGTTTCTGGCCAAACACTAGGAAAGAGTTACCTCCCAACACACACGAAACAGAAAGAGAAGGTAATTATATCTTCTGAACAGCTTAGTCCTCCCATCACTCGATTTTGCGGACCCCATAATTGCTGAGGTGCAGGAGAATGTATAGGGACACTTGTAGACAGGAGACATTAAGAGTGGAACAGCAGAGATGGTTCACAAGTGGTGATGGAAGTTCTCCCATGAAACTGTTTTCGGGAAGTCTTCAGCATTTTAGGGATGTAGAACCGGAAGTAATACATTAGGAATTATTCTGATGATGTTTCCTTCTGGGAATGTTGATGAGTTGGTACAGGGTTTGCATAGCATGAATAGAGGCATAAATTCAATCCCAGCATCACCGAAACTGGGTGCCAGAGATGGGGATGCACGCTTATCATCCCAGGACTCAAAGGATACAGGCAGGATGATCAGAAATTCAAATTCATTGCCATCCTCAACTGTATAGGTGAGTTTGAGGCCAGCCTAGAATACATACAGATCCGTACACAAAATATGTCCGAAATCATATGTAGGACTTTGTAGGAAATTATAAAAACTTGAATATGATTTTGAAATACACTGTTTGGGGAATCAAAATACCAAAGTTCTTAAGGGAAACTTGGTGACATTTGAGTCTTATTTATCTTATTCATTTGTTTTTAATTTTCCACTTATGCAATATCATGTCAGTCACATAGCAGATAGTTAATAAGCATTGCTGACTCAAATGTCATCTCCTAACATTTGCACAGACACTAACTCAAATGTTGCTTCCCCAAAAACTACTTTGTTGTTCAGCGTCATGATCAGCACTTAAATATTTGGCCGTAACACGGGCTTTTATATTCGTGAATGCAGTCTTTTGTGTTCAAGTAAATAGTCTTTGATTCGGTACTTGTGCACAGAATCTAAGCGTTTTGTGGGATGGAGAGATTTTAATACTTAGTAATTGGTATAAGGAATGATTGTTCTCTGTGTAGAATGATAATGGTAATCACAGGGGCAGTGTATAAGGATAGAAAAATGAGTATTTATTTAGTAGTAAATATCTAGTTTACTAGACTTTTTCTGGACTTAAAACACTGCGATTTGAGCTGCCTCTCATTTTGTTCTTCGGAAATCTAGATAATATTGGAATCCACATTTTTCCATTAATAAATTGGTGGTTTGAAAAGGTTGAGAAACAGTTCCAATATTATAAAATTATTTAGAGGCAGTTAAAATGGGACCCGGATTTGAGTTTACATTGAAGGAGCGTTTTAAAATAAAAAGTAGTGCATGGGGGGTATACATAAAGATCTATGGGAAAATGGGGCAGCGAAGTCATATATATTAGTGCATTCCACTAGACATAACTAAGGGCCACCTTGTGATCCAAAATAAAAAGAGACTGAAAATTATTCCATTGTTGAATCCATTTCATTCACTTTCTAAATAATTTGGGGACAGGTTTGGAGACTTGTTGGTGTTTTATGTGAGACTTTTCTTGGGGAGTCATGAACCAACCATGTCTACTTACCAGGATAGGACCCCCACAATAGACCAGGAACCAGTCAACAAAGACCAACTACAGACCAAAGGAAGCAGTCAACAAAGACCAACAACTGACCAAAGGAACCAGTCCACAAAGACCAACTTAGCAAACGATGAAGTCATTGAGTTGGCAATGACTTCTGCTTCCAAGAGCAGAGATACTAAAAGCTTCATTGTTCCCAGTCCCAAGCCTAGTGACAGCTCAGAGACACTGCAGCCCTAGTGCTTTCCAAGGCTGCCAATCAATATGACTGGCAGGAGCCTCTCCTCCCTCAGCAGGTATTTATTTGCACACACCCTTAGGGAAGGGTCCCATGCTCTCCTTTCCTCCAGGATCTCCTTGAGACCTGTGAATTATTTCCTACCTGATTTTCAGGAGCCTCACCTCTGCTGGAGGGAACAAAAACTTCTTGAGCCTTCCTCAGGCTGACCATTTCAGTCAGAGGAAATTGTTTCACAACAGCACAAAATGTTCTGATTGTGTCTACCGCTTCCCCCAATTCCTCCCAGTCAATCTCTCCTTCCTTACCTACTCAATAGTAGGTTTTACTCCAAGGTCTAGGACCCATGTACACGCAAGTTTTTGGCCTCAGTAATGGTTAGAGTTATGGGTTTGTCAACTGTAGCAGCCTTAAAATCAGTCAGAAATATTTTTTAATATCTTATGTGAGATGTCATCTGACTGAGTTGTGTCGTGCAATCTGCTGCCTCGGCTGAGCCAAGTTCAGTTATGAGTGGCAGTTGTTGCCAGACTGCCCACCCTGGAGAGAACCACAGCACCGTGGAGAAGTGGTCCTGGCTGCCAGACAGGAAGGCTTTTGTTTGGATCACTGATAAGACTGAAAGACCAACAGGAATTAAAACCTAGCTTTGGCAAATGAACGTTGGGCTTCAAAGTATTTACGTAGAATAACAGAAGGTAGTTTTTGAGGTTTTTTTTTTTTTAAGAAGAAATGTCTTATTTCTAATGAAGAAGTGAGGCTTGCAGTTAATGGAGAAAAGCAAATAATGATTATAATGATGCATTTCATCAATCCTGATGCAACTAATTAATAAATGCATCCTAAACACTAAGTTATTGAGAAAATAACTATTAGAACCTAATCCTCCCAGCTATAGTTATGAAGTTAATTTTTCTTCTGTAAGACTTGTGGAGAAGGGTGCAAACTCGGCGTTCTAGCTAGCTCTGCAAACAGCCTCTCCCTGCTACACTCATTTAAAGGCCCTGTGATCGTGGAAGCGTGCACTGGAGACCATGGAGAAACACACACGGCGGGCAAGCCATATTTATTCATCAGCACAGGAATTTCCATGGATTAATCCTACATCGAAAGTCGGGAACTTCAAAGTCTTGGCTCAATTTAAGCACAGTCCTCCAGAGGGATGTATTGTAAGAGGGAGAAATAGCATCTTAAAGCAGTTTCTGAAGACAGGATTAGCGGCTCATGTTAATATGCTCCGGCGGTCCTCTGGGACTCTACATGGACCTAATCATTGATTTCTACATTTATCTTTCCTGGAACCTCTGTAGTCCCTTCAGGGCGTCTTCATGTAATCCACTCATGCCAGGGAATGTTTTCAGGGATATTCTAAATAATTAACCTTCTCACATTGGAGTTCAAGTGTCTCTCTGTGATAAAGCACTTGAACACCTCGAAAGCGTAATTATAGGCATGCCCTTGAGAGTTGGACTATGTCAAGTTCTCAAAATGAGTGTGGATATTAAAACTGATATAGCAGCAATTAGTTATGGATTTTCTCCATTACCTAGACTGCTGGATGGTGTCATGAAATATAACTCTGGTGGAAGAGTCCACAGAATACTATTTCAGTCTCAATCCTGAGTCTAGAATCTGTCTCCCTATTTCTTTAACTTATTTGATTTGTTACTGCTTGAACACATTCGTGTGTGTGTGTGTGCATGCGAGTATGTGTGTGCAGTACATAGGCATTCATGTGTCATGGTATACATGTGGATCTCAGGAAACAACTCTCTTTTCACTCTTAGTTCCGAGGATCAAACTGAGGTCTTCAAGCTTTGGCCACAAACACCCTCATCCACTGAGCAACCTTGCCTGCCCTACTATCATACTATCAAAGACAAAGGCATCAAAACCGTTCCGATGTTCTTTTTCATTCTCCTGATGAATTAATTATGTGTAAGGACAGGGTAAACCTGTTTTATATATAAATACAAACTACTTTTGAAGAATAATTATGGATGCATTGAAAGTTATAATAAATTCCTTGAATAGAAAGAAATCATTAACTATAATTAACTTAGAAGTGTCTGTAAGCATAATTAGTCCTTAAAATTGTAGTTTTATTTGCAAACCAAGCAATTATAAAGTACTTGGCATTATACCAAGTACCCTAAAGCCCCCCCATCATTCCGACCTTAGTATAAAAAGGTGGTGTCTTCACTACCAGTACCATGATGTTCCTTACAATACAAAATGATTTTATACCTTCCATGAGCAATTATCTAATAATCAGAATATTTTATAAAATATCTTTCTACTAGAATTAGTACTGAGATCATTCCACGAGCTAAGACCACAGCAGGAGTATGGAAACTTCTGTATCTTCTGACTCTAACAACAGCATGTGTGTACATGGTGCCTGATATGTTTGAAATGCTACACCAAGAGCTTCAAACTTTGGGGAAAACAGATCTGAAATAAATATAAGTTTTTAAAACAAATACTTAGGTTTCTTGTGCTAGGAGCTTCATCGTTATGCCACCGTTTGTATGGGAAATGTATGTTAGCCCACTATTTATGACTCATAGAGATAATAATTTCATGTTGTAAAATGTAACAATTGCTCCGAAAACCTTCCAGTGCTTTCTTATAAGTTACTGAGTCATTGTCTGTTGGGAGCAGTGAGACCCCAGATCCTGAATTTCTTGTAATCCCCTGATCTGAGTGCCTACAGCTGCTCTGAGCACGAGACCTTCAGGAGTTCCTGATGGCAGGAGAGTGGTTTCTGGTGGGTTTGGCTGGGGCGTGGCTATCTCTATATAAGCTGCCCCTGAACACAATAAAGGGAGCATTCTTGGGGAATTCAAGGATGACCCGTGTCTCTGTCTCTCTGTCTGTGTGTGTCTGTGAATTTTAACCTCCAGCCCCCTTGCCCGATGCTCACGAATTGGGTGCCAGCGCACAGAGCGCAGACACGGGGGCGCGGTGCGCGGCAATTGTCAAAACAATCAGGCACACCTGTTGTCCTGCGCTTCATTGTCACCTTGATATCACCTCCGGCAGAGGGTGTCAACTATCTCTTCTCTGCCCCTCTGTCTCCAGTCTGTCCTGTTTACCGTGGTCAAGAGCTTTGTTCCCTGTGGTCCCTGCCCCTTGTACATTTCCCTTACTTCCTTGGGTTTGCTGATCAGACACCATCATTTTATCAATAGGAATTGATACACATACACATGTCACTGCTCTTCTTACGCTTTTCGTTTATTTACTTACTTGCTTTGTATGTTTGTTTTCCATGCTTCAAGAGGTCTAGCAAGGTTATTTGATGTCCTCCTCCTATAGAACACAAAAGTGTCCTAGTTAGGACTTAAGCCACTAGGATTCTCTTACTATGGCTGAGAACACAAGACAAGTCAACACTACAGCGTAGCTATATGTCATTTCCCCCTGTAAATGCACCCTCCAGCGGGGGATGGCTGTGATCCTGGAAAGCTGCAATTACTGTGTAACACAATGCCAATAGGACTTCTGAGAAAGTTAACATTTCTTGATTTAGCCTCATATTGTATCTCTCAGATGGTTGCCTAGTGGGCTAATTGGCCCTCAAAATTTAATAATCATGACACTCACTATATATAATTTACCATTCTTTTGGACTCTACTCTTAATGGATATGAATATGCCGCTGATTCCATTTTACTTGCAAGAGATCCAGCACCTGCTTCTGGGTTGCAGTGCCTCTCAGCTGTGCAGTTTTCAAAAACTCCAGCAACTGAAGTTCATAGTCACTATTGAATGGCATCCCTCATCTGTAAAGTCATTTACAAACTTTATTGATCAAGCTGTACTTCTCTGGGTTGGAATTTAATCTGTAGAGCCTTCTGGAAAATAAACTGAATCCTTTAGCAATCATGGGCAATGATGGGAGTTATTTGGTCTGTGGTAATTTGCATTATTTGTTTTTTATACCCCATTGCCCCATTGGTTCATGCTGTATGCTGCTGTGCTGTGTGGCAGCAGGGGAGAGGGGAGTTACTCATTGCCTCATCTTTCTCCATAGATTAAAGCATTTGGGTTATGGATGATTGTTTTCTGATGTGAGAATTGCTACCACTTGTGCAAATGCATATTCTTTATGTCCTTGTCATGCCTTATACTGAGTGCTGCCTGGACATATATTTATAAATCTCCAGAAAGCTGTGATGTTCCAAAACATTAAACTGAAATCAGCATGACTCCATCAAAACATAGATTCTGCATAATCCCCTTACCCAACATAACTTACATCCTCTATGTTGTTCATTCCCTACCATTACACCTTTTCTGTCTTCCCCTCTAAAAACAGTACAGTAGATTGATTAAGCCTTGTGGTAAAAATGCATCGGTATCAGAATATAGTTATTCTAAACAACTTCTTTAAAGATTATTCTTTCAAAATATGGTCCTATTTTAACAAGCATATAAATAATGACTCAAATTCTGCAAGTTAATGATGTACAAGTACAAACTTTTATTCCTGCTTATCAACTTTAGAGAGTCTATAACAGAAACTGAACTTCACTTAAATAATAGCATCCTAGCAAAAACACTATTTTGTAGGGAGAGGGTATAAACACTTACAACAATAGAATGTATTCTCATTTACTAGTATCTAAACCAACATCTGGACTTGTCAGGCAAAATCAATATTCTTGCTTCATACTTGCATCACGGAATAGCAAGAGGGCTTTTGACTGGAAAAGATAAAACCAAGAGTTTAATTCTGGTGCATCAGAAGATAAAGCACTCAATTGTCCAAGAGATTATAAAATTTATGTTTTGGTACCTTGTAGACATTAACTATACAGACATTGGACCAGATAAAAGAATATGCATAATCCAGAGAACAAAAATATAACACTGTCACTCACTAATGCTTGCTGTAGACTTTTTTTCTCAAGAAAGCACATAAAATGCCTAAGGTTGCCTATACTATGCAGACAAGAAAATATACAGCCCTATAATAAAGTCAGAAAATATGTTCTCTATTAACAAATTCACTCCTCAACCCATAAATTCTCTGCAAGGAAGATTAAATAATTCTAACATGACAGAATTTGCTAAAAATAAGATACATATAAATCTTCTTTTTTAAAAACTAGCCTTCACGTTTGTTCAAGGGTGATCAGAGCTAGCAATAATCGCCCCGTTTGTGACCCTTAAAGATGCACACTATCAATTTATCAACTGAGAAAGGGTTTAGGAAAGAAGTTAAATTATCAAGCCAACGAATATCCCAAGTGGGTTAAAATCTTCAATACTTCAAAGACTACAAGAAAAATCTATTACTTTTTAAAGATTTTAATGAATATATCTTCCCTCCTTTCCTAATTCTGTTTTAATTCTGAGTTGATTTCTCTAGTGTTCAAGACTCCCCATTGATTTTGAAGAATGCTTCCTAGGGTTCTCCTAGTAGTGTTCCAAGAATCTGTTAAATGTCAAGGAGATAAATTCAGTTTCAAGAATGTGATTCATGTTATCTGCATTTCATCCTTTTTAGAAAATAATCTTTGATGTATTTAGAGAAATGAGATATTTGACAAAATCAAAATAATGCTTTAATTTTTTTCTTTTTTTATCATTTATGTTTGCTAAATAATTTGTACTACATATACCTCAGTCAGGACATACTCATAAAATTCATATTCTACCACTTGGTTTTTGCAAAATCCAGTGAGTGGGGTAGTAGATAACTTCAATGGACCTAAACACAAAGAAGATTAAAATCTAAGCAAAACCATGCCAAGTTCAAAGGTAAATGCAGTGTATTATGCTGGAACTAACTAGTTCATTCACAACTGATCATTCTGTACCAAGATCGGCCTGTAAGTTTATGCCAAATATGAAGGTTCCATGCAGAACATTGCAGACAGATTTTACTTTGGGTTACCATCTCACAAAAAAATAATAACGGACACTATGACTTAAATTAACTTGATTTTATTAATCTACATTTTACTTCGTGGTTTTTTACCTTCCTTGCATTTTGTATGTCTGACTCCCTCCACATTTCGTTGGTGTCTCCTCTGCCTCAAATATCTCCTCCTACTTCCTCTCCCTTCCTGGAAGTCCCACCTATACCTCCTGCCTAGCTATTGGCCACTCAGCTCTTTATTAGACCAATCACAGCAATGCATTTTCACATAGTGCACAAATAGCCTACGATAGAACATCATGATAAGATTTCTTTAAAAAAAAAAATAACTTTTGCATTATCATACTTCCTTATTGATTGCTCAAGATGGTTTTGATCAATGAATTTGGACCATAGTTACTTAAAAACAGCCCTTGGGAGAAAAGGAAGTTTGGTTTAGTATGCTGAGCATTTAAGTGCCACTGCAACATCACCCCCAAAAAGGGAGGAGAGAGAAGGAGCTACCTGGTGTTTCCTATGAAGACTGTGTCTCCTGTCTGCTAGGAGTCATTGGGACTGGGGAAGAAACTTAACATTCTGCTGGAAGATGTGGATGGCAGACAGACAAACAAACCCCAGCAAACTAAGCTCCAGTGAGGGTACACCAAATGCCCTGTAAGCATTAGGTGAAGAACGCTCCCTCCTCTCCTTGTTAATGTCACTGTGCCTTAACATGATGGCTTAGTAAAAGGTTTGAAAATTGCCATAGTTGAGTTCGCAAACAGCTGACAAAGGAACAGAGAATAAAAGCAAAGATAATCCACAGAACAAAGAAAAAGAATAAACAGTTTCAAACCATTAAAAATCTAATGCCCAAACCTATGTGTTTCCTAAGACCTTGGAAGAGTGTTTGTAGGAGAGGAGGACAAAGCATCTGAATGAAAATATGACCTGCATGAGTTTGTGTATCTATGACATAGGGACTCTAAATGGTCACAAACGCCCACATCCCAGTGAGGAAGAAAGCCACCTTTGCAAACGATTCTTTGACCTCCATGCATGTACGTACACATACACAAAATAAGTAAATAAAAAAAAAATGAAATGGAATCTATCAGGGCAAGGCAAAGCCTGAAAAACGACTGTTTTATAGAATGTAAAGTAATGTAGACTCGACCACAGTCTGCTCTTAAATTTTGTTCACTTCAACTCATCATCATGATATTGTCTGACTTTCCCTAATGATATATAAACAATAATCTACCAGCTCTAAACAGAGAAAAGTTCAAGATGGCAAACCAGTGAGTTCATTAGTGTTAGCTGAAGGGGGCTCAGGGAAAGACTGCTAACAAAACAGGGATGTTGTAAAAGTAGCTGCATCTCTGAAAACCCTGCCTAACCTGGGTATCGACTAATAAAACTAACTCTCCAGAGCTCCGTACACACTCACAGGCAATTGTGTGGTTCAGAGTGACTAGTCTCCTCTGCATTTCTTATTGCTTATTCAACCTTGAGGAGAGAGGCTTTGTCACTCTTGCAGTTTTCATGGTCTTCCTAAGATTAATGAGTTGTTTCCTCCCTCATAATTTTTAAAAATCGATATATTTTTATAAATATAAAATAAAAATATATAAAATTACATTTTGTATCTCCCACTGATCATGTACTTAAGTCCAGGTCTTCAGATCCTGGATTTTGTCAGTATGCGGGGGGGTTTGTTAATACTGCTAACACACTGGTACTGTGATGCAATCCCAGTCTCTCTCTTATAGGCTCAGTTAGCACACTGGTACTCTGTTTTAATCTCAGTCTCTCTCTTATAGGCTCAGTTAGCACACTGGTACTCTGTTATAATCTCAGTCTCTCTCTTATAGGCTCAGTTAGCACACTGGTACTGTGATGCAATCCCAGTCTCTCTCTTACAGGCTCAGTTAGCACACTGGTACTCTGTTATAATCTCAGTCTCTCTCTTACAGGCTCAGTTAGCACACTGGTACTCTGTTTTAATCTCAGTCTCTCTCTTATAGGCTCAGTTAGCACACTGGTACTGTTTTAATCTCGGTCTCTTTCTTAAAGGCTCAGTTAGCACACTGGTACTGTGTTTTAATCTCGGTCTCTCTCTTACAGGCTTAGTTAGCGCACTGGTACTGTGATGTGTTGTACTCCCTGTCTCTCTCTCTTACAGGCTCAGTTAGCACACTGGTACTATAATATAATCCCTGTCTCTCTCTTACAGGCTCAGACTGTTCTTGACATTCATTCTGCTTCTCCTAAAGACATCAAGGAAAATAGGAAATCTAGTTTCAGTATCAGGCTTAGACTTTTTGAAACCTGGTTTGTTGCAGGAGTTGAAGGAGCCTGTTAGTAACACCCAATGAGACTTTGAAAAATAGTCTGTAATAGACTTCATAGATATTGACATCTGAAATGACCACGGCCACGTCTCTGGTCAGACAAAAGGACTTCCCTCCTTGTCACCAGAAACCCGAGACAATCAGCCGGTTAAAATCACAAATCACAACTGCAAACTCCACCAAGAAGAATTTAAAGCAGAATATCCAATAGTTTAATGAAAACTGTATTTGGACTTATGGTTGTGAAAGCGTTATCCTGCAGGAAAAACCATCACACAGACACTCCCGGGAAATTCACTAATGTAATGCAGAAAGAAAACGGACTCCCTGGCTGATAGTGGAGTGATCCGGGTTACAGAAAGCAAAATAACGAATGGAAGTCAAGGTTCAATCATGTTTAAAATACACTGATTTTTCAAGTTAAGGAATACTCAAATACAAAGCATACTATTTCGGTCATCAAAGTGACGTTCTCTCGTCATCCATCCTGCCATAGCACCATGGAGCATTTGGCCTGCACCAGCTCCTGAGTCCATGGACTTTAGCTGGTGGCAGTAAGAGCTCACTAAGGTCCCATGTACACTAAACCACTTATGAGGCCCGAAAGTTACAAAACCACAGTGACAGCCCATGCTCAGTAGACAGGTGGTTTATTAATTGCCCTGAGTGTACATTGGAGTGCTTGGTCTAAAAACCTTGTGTAAAGTTATATAGAAATTATATAGATGACAATAAATTTACTGTATAAGCTATTGTCAATTACACATCCCCACTCTCTCTGGGTCAGAAGTTAATCTGGATGCATATGCAATAGTATCAGCTGGTCCCCTGCCGTTCTTTTTATCTTATAAGGGAGGGGTGGAATTCTGCATTTCTGTGCACTTACGAGCTACTTTTTTTAGAAGCTCATATAAGTTCAAATTGAACAATAACTATCCAATTTTGTACCTTCATGAGTCCTGATTGTTATCCGAGCTGGCAGTAACATTCTTGCTGAGGGCGATGTTAGGCATCATGTTCTAAGTTAACTTTCTGGCGTAGAATCACAGGGAATATTGTAAAACAGCTTGCTCTACTCAGCCTCGACCGGAGCTACTGTGACAACATTTTGCGGTTGATGAGGCTTAATTGCATGTAAATGTCAGTTTTCAAAGATTCCTGGAAACAGAGGATAAAATTTGGATTCAAAGACTTAGTCTCATGGTAACGAGGTCACCAGGAATCAGCTTTGGAGGAGGGGACAGGATGAACTCTGGCCTGTTTTGTATTTGATATGATGAAGAAGTTATAAATATAATCAGAATTTCTTAAAGTCGAGAACAAAGCAAGAACTTTTGTGAACTGGTAGGGCTGATCTTCTAAATAAGCAGTTTTTGTTTTGAAACACAGATGAAATGTTTAATAAATAATAACGATCTAATTATAACCATATGGATGTTTCATAAAACTTTAAGGGGGTATGTAGAAATTTGACAGCATGGGAGCTCACAAAAGGGATGACCGTATGAGGAAGACGGTGATTTTATATTTTGCAATCCAGGTTCAGATAGGTGTAGCTTAGCCTTCTGTACAGTGCAGCCAAGGTCCTTCTCATCAGACAGATCCGACACCATTTTAGGAAGACACTGTCCACTGGGCCTTGTGAAACACAATGTCATCTTTATAATGAGATAGATCAGTCCAAGTAGCAAAACATCAAATCCTCCAAGCAACAGATCAGGACAGAGAATGTTCTGTCTTTTTGGAATTCTTCCATACTGGCAGACAACCTATGGTTGAAAAAAAACATTTATGGTTTAATTATACCATTTTTTTCTATAAAGATGTCAGCACAGCAAATACCTCCTAAACTCTCTCAACAAAGTTGTCATTAACTTTTCTAAAAAGCCAATCAAATGCTATTTTTCAGAATTTCTCTAAGTCGCAAGTTGATGATGTCTCCATCTTTCAGACCCAAGTTCTCAGCTTTTCTGATGACTAATTATCAAGACCCTCAGGCCCCAAAGAAAACCCCTAAAATGGACAAGTGAGGTGATAAAGCTGGGATTGGACAAGGGAAGGGTTGTCTGCAGGGAATTTCTCTCTGCCGGTGAAAGCACCTGGGCACCTGCAGGTACTATGAATGAGAGGGAACTGTTCCTACCTGGATAAGCATTTCACTCCAAACTTCATGGAGTTTGTAATTTCAGGACTTGAGAGAGAAGGCAATTTTTTCACATCTTTACTTTCAAGGAAGGAAGGAAGGAAGAAGGAAAAAGAAAGAAAGAGAGAGAGAGAGAGAGAGAGAAAGGAAGGAAGGAAGGAAGGAAGGAAGGAAGGAAGAAAGAAAGAAAGAAAGAAAGAAAGAAAGAAAGAAAGAAAGAAAGAAAGAAAGAAAGAAAGAAACAGAAGGCAATGGAAACAGATGTGCTAGGCCTAATGGCACACAGGTGTAATCAATTCCAGTTCTTGCCAGGATAAAGGAACAAAACAGTGAGCTAGAGACTAAAATGACTGGCATTTCATAGAAGACTCTGCCTGAGTCTTATAGGCTATGACTATTAGCATTTAGAAAAGACAGCAAACAGTGACTGTAACCCAGAAATCTGGAGTCTCCTTAAAGCCCTTCAGACAAAATATGTAGATTTACAAGAATGGCTTACAATAGCATTACTTCTGGTACTTATTTTTAAAAACACTGTTGGCAAGCTTCAAAAACAGCTCTGCAGTTTTAAATTGCGTACTGTGCCTGCAGAAGACCTGAGTTTGGTTCCTAGCACCTGCAAAAAGTGGCTCACATCCTCCTGTACCTCCTGCACCAGAGGACCAAAGCCCTCATTCTGCCTCCTTGGGCCCCTGCATTCGCATACGTGAGTCTACACACTCGCATACATAACCGTAATTAAAAATAGCAAAGAAAATACTTAAAAATTGCTTTAAGACACAGTGTCACCCTTCATCCTACTTTGGCCTGGTCCACACCTTAATGCCTAGGTTGCCCTTTACTCTGCGTGATCATCTGCCTCCACCTCCTTGGTGGTGCTGGGATTACAGTTATGCGTCTCGCAAGCAACTCAGTGTTTGTCAATTAAATTTTTAGTTTGTGCACAAAATAGTGAGCTTTGTTAGAACATTGTAATCCACAATGTCATTGTAGCTTGTTAATATTAACCTTGCTATCTTTCCTCATGGCCCTACTCATCTTTTTCTGGTCCCCTTCCTGTCCTCAAATATTTCTCTGGCTTTCATAGTGTGTGAGTGTTTCCATATGTGTGTATGAGTGTGTGTGTATAGATAGTTGATTAGATAGATGATAGATAGATAGATAGATAGATAGATAGATAGATAGATAGATGATAGACAGATAGACAATAGATAGATAGATAGATAGATAGATAGATAGATAGATAGATAGATAGATAGATAGATGATAGACAGATATACAATAGATAGATGATAGATAGATAGATAGATAGATAGATAGATAGATAGATAGATAGATAGATAGATAGATAGATAATGGACAGATAGACAATAGATAATAGATGATGGATAGATAGATAGATAGATAGATAGATAGATAGATAGATAGATAAGAGATTATAGAATAAAAGATTATAGATAAATAGATCATAGACAGAGAGATGCTAGATATACAGATGATAGATACATACATACATACATAGATGATAGATAGATAGATAGATAGATAGATAGATAGATAGATAGATGATAAGATAGATGATAGATTTCACAAATGTAGCAATATCCCTCATATATTTCCTTAGTCCTCCTCTTCCTTACTTCCTTGATGCCTTGACATTGTTTCTTATAGGAAACCCCATTATTTATATTCTGGTAGTGGAAAACTATACACCTAGAAATACTTAATAACTCAACAGAAGATAGCCCAAGATATTATATTAGAGAAACCTATCCAAGCAAAAATTTTCCCAATTTTATGGGTTTTGGAGTTTTGACTACTGGGTGTTTAAAAACTCATGGGTTACCTCGGGGGCATCCCTTGGTATTTACCAAAAGACTGACAGTCACTCAGCAATGCCAAAATTGTTCAATGGCAATAAACTGTCACAGTCAAGCCTGCCAAGTCAGTCATGAAGAAATAGACTGTGCTGGGGGTTTTAGAGTTTACAGTTGAGCAGAGACATCAAAAACAATAGGGGTTATCAGATGTAGACTCAAGCCTTCAGAGCCTCTTCGGTACCAACCAGTTGGCTCACCAATTATTACAGCATCTGTTGGAAAGAGCATGGTCCTTGGAATTACAGAGATGCCAGGAGAGGGGTTCACTCCGCCAGAACGCTCAGTTCCACCACCATTCTTCGGTTGCTACCCCATTTTTTAGCAGAGTGTAAATTTTAAATAATAACAACACTTTTCACAATTTGTATAAGGATGTGGTTTTGCATATGTTAATAGTAGCTAAGATATGGAAGCATAGGATAACTTTAAAATTGTTATGACTGTTTTTATCTTTTTAGTTCTAAGCAGCATGCTGTTATTGTCAAATATGATACTCCCATATCACAAAGTATCATCGATTTATACACAGATTCCTATTCCCTAAAATCCAGCTCGGCCTACCGGTATTACGTCCACCCATCACTCTCATGGTATATTTGTTACGGATATTTTGGGTGTGGGTACAACTTAGCTAAAACAAACTCTTGAATTGGAACTAAAAGTGAAATACAAAAATCTGCAAATCCACTGCTTTTTGTATTCAAAATGCCTTTTTATGCCTTTGTTGTTATGTCGCGTACAAGTTCTTCGGGGGGGGGGGTGTCCTTGGGGATGTCTTCCTGGGAGTGATTCATGAGGGAGACTATTCAGCAAGAGTTGCATTCTGCGGGTGTGCAAAGATGAGGCTGGTGCCTGGATGCATTAAAAAGAAAGAAAATTATGTTCCCATTACGTGGGGAAACATTGCCATTTTTATTTTCCAGTAGTATAAATCAGGGTATGGATTAATTCATTCATATAATTCTATTTGCAGCTCTTTTACCTCTATTCATGGCTATAACTTCTTTTATGGGAACAAGCACATTGCAAGTCAGTATAAAACATCTTGGGAGCCCTGGTAGAAGGTCAGAGATGATATACGGACGGGTCTGTGTACATCGTGAACCGTCAGAATTCTGCCACCATAAAAAAAGCAGATGCCTCAACAATTTTACATCACAAACACCAGGAAGATTTCTAGACAATGGACTCTTGATTGCCAAACTGCCGTTCTTTCATCTCTGCATCGTAATTGGTCTGCTGGCATTACATCCACTACTCAGAGATGAAAATAAAATTATACAGGACTATGCAAAGCCTGCAGTGGCCACCTTTAAGTTTAATATTCCCCTTAGCAGTGCAGAGCCCATAAAATATGCATTAATTCAAATGTAATAGTTTTTATCAACCCATTTTTTTTCTCCAAAAGGTAGACAATGCTTAATTGAAGGGAGTTCTGTGATCATTTGTAATTTTCCTTTTTTATTCTTTGTTTTTTTTTTTTGAAGGGGGGTTCTTAGGCAGCATTTATTAGATAAAGCATGCAAAGAAATAAACTGCTTCTCATGAAGAAACCATGGAGGAGAAATATCATTTTGATAAGCCAGTCTGATGAGATTTGACTCACTGTGACAAAATGTTACTGCTATAATATTTTTAAAGCTTAATCTTATTTTTTTTTTTTATTTTTTAAACAACCTGCTCTATTTCTCATTTGTCTCCAAGCCATGGTGTTTTTTTAATTCAAAGCAAAGTGGCTTAATTTTAACACCCTACATTTAGATGATTCTTTTTAAATCCTAGAAATATTGACAAGGACGGTAATTACCGCATTTACCAAACTCGCTGCCTTCAACTTCCCGTCAAAATGCTCACGTTTCCGACAGCAATTTCCCAGTGGCAAGTGTGAGATAAAGGCAGTCGATAGCCTGCAGGTACTGCCTAGAGCCTTCTCAAAGTCGGAAGCAATTTTAATGTTTCCCAAGTCAGCGGTAGATTAAACTATGGTGTGCAGAAAGTAAATACAATGGAGTACGTAAAATCACAGCCTAGTGATATCATTAATAATAAGAACCAGTGTTTTCAGTACACTACCAACCCAAAACCATAGAATATAGATGCATGGAGAATTATTTTAGTTTAATAAAAGTATAAATTTATCCATAATTATTTAGAAGGATAATTACATTGTGTCTGATAAAACTGTAGATAGCTTGTTTTCTTCTATATAGCTATTTTTCGTTTTCATGGAATTTATATATATGAATCAAAAGAAATACTTTTAAATTATTGCAGAAAAATTTGTGAGATACATATTGACTGATGTTGAGGGCACAGTATAATCTATATTGACTAATGCTGACCAAAAGACATTTTAATCCTAAGTTAGCTATCAAGGTAGAAAATATGTTTGACAAAAGGAAATAACTCTATTTAAGAAAATAAGAAAATACCTGTGATGTATGTGCCCATGAATGTAAAAACGAACAAATGTCACAGTTGGAGAACGCGTGGATATTAATGAGTCATCTAACACAGAGGAGCCAGACTTTGGCAGAGTGTTGGAAAATACTAGAAGCCTTGACTAGGGTAAGAAACCTTCTCTATCAATGGTATAGCTGGGAGCCACATCTGATGTTGGGCCAAGGTCTGCTTGTCTTTCAGATTCAGTAGGAACACTAATGGATCCACAATGTTTTCCTTTATTTGATAATACCAAAATAATGGTAACTTATATGTCAAAAAAATCTTTGGGCAACTAAATTACTAGACAGAAATGTTAATGTTTTCATTATGGAGGAAAGCATGAATACAAGATGCCCACATTCTAAACCTGGCATATTGTTCTCTTCCAAAGACTTACTGAAAAACGGTGTTTTAAAAGGACGGTCCTCACATCTCCAGAGAGCAAATGAGAGAGTTCTTAAGTTAAGCAAGAGTGTAACAAATAGAATGAACTCCAGTAAATGAGAAGCAGACAGTGGAAAGCTTCCCATGGTGAGAAGAAAGGAGCATCCAAAGCAGTCTCGCGGCCTTTGACGTGAGGCCCACGCCCTTACAGTGACAAGGTAGCCGAGCAGCCTGGAATGGGTGCTATGTTGTGCCGCGGGCCCCCATACTCCACTCCCACGACTGCATGCTCCTGCTCGCCTCACGCCGTGAAAAGCTGGGATGACTAAAGAAGCCGGCGGATTGGGATACTGAAATTAAACAATTATGAGTGTAGCGAACACAAATGAAATGAGAGCACACAAGAGGGAGATGCTAGGCTCAAGAAGGTATTTGAGGGATGGTTTAGGAAAGAAGACGGGCACTGAAGAAGGAGTATGGATGAGAGAATGTGCAGGAGAGGAAGATCTGCTGGAAGAGCTAGGAAGCATAGGAAGGAGGGCATGCAGGACACCCGCACCGTAGTGTGTAACTTAATATGATATGTATGTGTAATTTAATATGATATGTATGTGTAATCTCATGATTGCATCATAATCTCATGGGCACATATACCTATGGGTGGTCAGGAAGATGACTTCTCATTAACTGTATAATTTTGATATATAGAAAATATACTAGGATATGCTTCATAGCTCTATTGTGCCATGAGGACTGTAAGACACTTAAAAAGCCAGCTTTGTCCCTTTTACTCAGACTACATGAGCAAACACTTGCTCCTCAGTCTAAGACAAACTGCACACAAGTAGCTCATTTTTACCTCAAAACAAGTTCAAACTAGACTAAATGTTTTTGTAAATGGATCTTAAGTTAAAAACTTTACAAGTATGTGCAGGGTCAGAGTCACAGGTATCTAACCAAAGTTATTAGCATAAACCTAAAAATCAGGGCAATTCTTTGCTTTCCAAGTCTAACTGATAATACTTCACTCTCAGCCGGGCAGTGGTGGCGCACGCCTTTAATCCCAGCACTCGGGAGGCAGAGGCAGGCGGATCTCTGTGAGTTCGAGGCCAGCCTGGTCTACAAGAGCTAGTGCCAGGACAGGAACCAAAAACTACAGAGAAACCCTGTCTCGAAAAAAAAAAAAAAAAAAAAAAAAAAAGACTTCACTCTCTTTGCAGATCTCTCTGCAGCTTGTCTCACCCAGGAACTGTGTTTCCAGCTCCTGGTCACAGTCTTCTACCTGGAACCTCAAAACCTAGAGTTGCCATGGTAAATGGCTCATTTCCTTATCATTTAGCCAAAGAATGTGCTATAACCAATGAGATGTAATTCTTGTAATGTTTTTACTTATTGCCTAAGTCTCCTGAAAACAAAATGTATTTAAGGCAGGTTAACAAGGACGCAGGGGAGAATTAGAACAGAGAAATTGAAACAAAGGAGAACTAGAAGCTGTAGAGATAGATAGACTTAGAACAACCGAACAATGAAGAACATGACTCTCAGATCATGTATGCGAGTCTTTACCCCTCAGACAGAAAAAGATAAGCTCAGTTTCATTTCAGGGTGGACTTCTTCCTCTAACTCTGACGGTGGCCTTGAAGAGCTGGCCTTTCAGCCTACCGTTATTCTACAACCAAAAGCAAACTACTATGTTTTTTTGTTTTGCTTTGTTTCTTTGGTTTCTCAAGACAGGACTTTTCTTTATAGTCATGCCTGTCATGGAACTTAGTATATAGATCAGATTGGTCTCAAATTCAGAGAAATCTACCCTCCTCTCTCCTGAGCACTGGGATTAAAGGGTGTTACAGGCCTGGTGTGGTGACAGATAGCTTTAATCCTAACATTCAGGAGCAAGGGTTGTTTGTGGAGGAATATTGAATATTCCTATAAGTCTGAGGTTAGCCTGGTCTACATAGTGAATTAGTTCCTAGACAGTCAGGGCTACATAGTGAGATCCTGTGTTGAAAAAAATCAAATAAACAAATAACTGAATATTGCAGGGGACAATATTTTCACATACAGGGGGTAAAATAATTGCTAATTGACTAGTTTTCTAATAACAAAGTTCTTGGAAAAGTAGTGAATAAGTTTCTGCTAGAAGCTCGTATGCAAATCGTGAGAGTGCCTATCAACACTGATACAGAATAAATACACCATACAGGATCATAAGAGAGGGACATCTCTAACGTGCTTCAAGGATGAAATGTTCCAGCTGAGAGAGACCAGTGCAAGACACACAGTGGAGAATAAATTGGTGAGGGTGGGTAGGGGGCTAGATATGGCAAAGAAGAGAGAAAGCACATTATAGTATGGCATTGTGTGGCACACATTACGGGTCACGTGAAATGACCTCCTACTTGGGAATCCTCTGTATCACCATGTACTTATCCTTGATTCCCCTCTACTGAGATTTTGGTAGAGAACTTCCCAGAGCACCCAGGGCATCAATCATGACATTGTCAGAAGAACCTAACTTTCTTGCAGAAGCTATTAGCATCGCTAAGGGTACAGCCACAGTCACCAAGAAGAGGCAAACTCATAAGCAACCAGCTCTTCCAAATCAAATGTCCTCAGTCAAAGACAAAGAAAAGTGCAATGTATCACAAAAAAGTCTGTGAGATTATTATCAAGAATTATGGTAGATATTATTAAGCAGTGCCCTTTACGACTGTCAGAATGAGTGTATATTGTAAATTTATTCCCTGATATAAAAACGAGTAAGAACTGAAGTTTTTACTGATACCTCACTTAAGAGACTGTTTAAGGATAAATAATGATAGAAGGAAGTTGAAAGACAATAAAATAAACTGAAAAGCAGCTTAAGACTTTCCAACCGTGACGTGTAAGCCTGAACGCTCAGCCGTTACTCACTGCTTTGCAGGTTATATGATTAGTATTTTATTATATAAGGCTGTAAACTCGGTTCTACACTTAAAATGGGTTTCTTCCCATTCATTCCCTGTCTGTAAAATTCAGGCTTTAAGCAATATAGCCCTTGCATCTCACTTCAACTGCAAAATGTAGCAATTAATGGTATATATTTTGTATTTACTCTAGCCACAGAGTGGACAGTTTTAAGGGATCTGGCTCAAATAACTCCCAAATTGCTTTTACAGCTTCATTAGCAAGCAAGAGTTGAAATGACAGACGCTGCTACTTGTCACTGTCGTCGGCCTGCAAGCCATAAGGATCTTAGATGACGGAGCAGATAAGCACTAACCCTAGAAGCATGGCTATCATGGGCTGAGAAGCCAGGCAGCATGTTGACGAACCTAGCTACATTCTCTCTACCCATACCACACTGCAGAACGCCAGCGACTGACTTCCTGTCAGACAACAGAATCTGATTTGTGTGATTTCCTGGTTACTTTCTGGGAAGCTGGGATCAGTGCCAGAAGATGCTTACAGTGGTCAAGAGGTAGAAGCCAGGGCTGGGGTATAGCCCAGTAGTGCAGTGCTGATTTAATACAGGAAGACATCATTCCTCATCCCCCAAAGTGACCATTCCTACTACCATTCATATGATAGCATGAAGGACTAAGACCCAATTCTGCTTCTCAGAATCATGCTCCTTGGGACAATCAGAACATCTTTGGGAAGCACAGCAAGGAGGCGACATAGTCTCTTTCATCACTGAAGGAATTTCACAGCGATAACTCAAAAAAGAAGTTTTGGCTGGAGGTCATATTTTATTGTGCCTTGACATAGAGGAAGATATGAGCAGCCTGTGTCCCCATGGTACACAGACCACAAAATTAATTTTAAAATGCAGTTAAAATGGAGCAGAAATTCTTAATACTCTCCAAAGTGTATCTTAACAATAGTAATTCATATATCTCTTTAAAAATTCAACTAACAGGGGCCAAAACATTCCTTTCTTTCTCCTACCTGGGCATTGAACTCAGTGCCTTGCCCTTGCCAGGAAAATTCTTTACTGACCTGTATTTCCAGTCCCAGAGTATCTCTGTCACCTTTACTTGGCTCTGAAGATATGTTTACATCATGTCTGTGTAGCTGGTATGTGGGAGATCAAATAAGATCACTTGGATTAATTGATACGCTACAAATAATATGGAAAAAATAAACATTGTAGAGTCAACAGTCAATAAATGTTGCTCCCCCTGGAAAGCACCGCCTTTATGTGTAACCATGGATATTTGTTGGGAGCAGTGAGACCCCAGATCCTGAATTTCTTGTAAACAACTTGTTTTCCCCTGATCTGAGTGCCTTCAGCTGCTCTGAGCACGAGACCTTCAGGAGTTCCTGATGGCAGGAGAGTGGTTTCTGGTGGGTTTGGCTGGGGCGTGGCTATCTCTATATAATCTGCCCCTGAACACAATAAGGGGGCATTCTTGGGGAATTCAAGGATGACCCGTGTCGCTGTCTCTCTGTCTGTGTGTGTCTGTGTATTTTAATCTCCAGACCCCTTGCCCGAAGCTCGCAAACTCGGTGCCAGTGCACCGAGCGCAGACACCGGGTCGTGGTGCGCGGCAGATATTTATTATATAAATGGCATGGAGTATAATATGAACATAGCGCATTCTTGATAAATCAACACTTCTAGCAAGGGAGCCCTGTATAGCTTGAGTTCTAAGCCATTCTAGTTCTGCCTATTTGGCATGCATCTTTCTAAATCCTAGCTCCCAGTTCCAGGACTTCTGACTGTGATGGAATCTGGGAACCATATCTCTGTAGAGATAAACAGTGGCAAAAAACATACAACAGGGGCAGAAACTCTGCCTGATGTTTAAACCATCACAAGAGTGTTCCTCACCCATGGTAGTTCTCACAGACATCACTCAGCCTCTTAAGACAATAGTGACTGTCCGATGTGAACATCTGCATTATTCCAGCAGGGACATCTGCGCGTTAGCCAGAATCTAGGAGTTCGAGAAACAAATACAGACATCGCTTGGAAAAACTCAAAACTATCAGCTAAACCTGCCTCGGTCAAGATGGGTGGAGTAGTACCTCACTGTAGGGCAGCGCCATGGTATACCATGTTGCCCAGATGTTCATAATTGAGTAATTTGGGTGGAGACCTGACACAACCCTTCTGAATGTCATTGATGTCGCGGCTGACAAAGCTGAACACCCTTCACTAATGTGCTACACTCTGGGAGGTTCTTTATGCTGGAGGCTGGGACTGCTGCCCAGCCACTGTGACTGTAATGAAGGCAGGCACGGGACTTTAATTCCGCCCTACCCCTGAAAAGAATGCTGAACAACAAGACAGACAGAGTGGCAATTTTTATTCTCCTGCATCCCAATGACAATATACAAATAGAATTTCTTTTCTAGTGTTCTATAAAAAATGACTGATGTCAAATTAAACCTCTGGAATGGTGGCTGCCCACATGAAAGAGTGACAGTTGGCCAGGGTGCCATTGTTAGCTGTGTTGGCAGTGTGCAGTCTGAATGACTTACCCGCCCATTGTACTAATCATGTCTATATATACATCCTAATTTGCACTTCCTAAACAGTGTTCTTTCATGAACAAACCGACTTGTGACAGCTGTTCCCTGATTAGCTTTTCTAAATCTCATTTGTAAACAAGGTTCAGCTAGCCAGGAACCAAAGGTTGTCAGAGATCTCCTCACTGGGTTTTCAAAGATCTAAGCAATTCCTAAAAGGAAAATCTTCCTTTGGAAACTCATGATGCATGTGCTTCCTGCGTGCAGGACCAGCTTCCAGAGCCGTACCCTCTAGAACAGAGACAAAAGAAAATGAAAGAGGTAAATCTCCTATGCTTAATGCAGCAGAGTGAGAACACCATGCTACGGGAACCCAACACCTTTTCTAACCCGTACGGCAATCCTCAGACCTCCAGCGCCCTGGCAAGCTCTGGAAGCCACCCCATCCAGGCTATCAGAATTCCAAAACACCTGCATACTCCGTCTAAAATTAGACTATTGAAATTCTCTGTGGATTGTCACTTTCCGTTATTACAAACACCTATTTTCGCCTGTCATCAATGCTGCTTTAAATGAGTAAAGAGTGCCCCCAAGTGGCGATATATCATATTCCTAAACCAAGTCCCCCAAATACACGTGTGTATGTGCATGTGTGTGCATGTATACGTATGGGTGTATAAGTATATATACTTTTTAGATTGTGTTCATACTTTTAAGAGAGACCAGCTTATTTACATCAATTAAAATGTGTTCCATCTCTGTTTTATAATTAGCATGCATTGGGCTGGGCTGACAAGCAGATTTGCTGTTAAACAGCTAACAAGAAAACTCTGTCCACAGTCAAAAGGATTCATAAAAAAAAAAAAATGCTGCTAAAAAACCTCATTTCCAGAAATCGTTGACTGTATGGTGATGGATTAGCAGGTAAATCTGCAGTTTCTAGAACATGTCTGTCTAGGTATTTCAAATACATTGGACCAAATGTAAAAAAAAAAATACCTTCACAAAAGGTTTTGTTTAATATGCGCATATGCCTATATATTGGGATCATATACTATTCTCTTCTCCTCAGTTTCTCCCTCCACTACCAATTTTCCCCGCTAAGATCTTGCACCTTCTTTGTTAAAGCATTTCAGGATAGACTGAGTCCACTTAGTACTGCCTGTGTGTAGCATGTGGGACCACTCCCTGGAGCTTGGGCAGCCTCTCAGGACCCATATCCCTGAAGAAAACAGGCTCTTCCTGCAAATATCATCACCACTCCTGTCCAGCTGGGAACCCAAGAGTTAGAATAAGGAAAAGAAGCAAGGTTTCTAAGAGAGATGGATAATTCCAGCATCGTTGACCTCTGACCCCACTTGACAGTGAACAGAAATAAGACAGACCCACTTCTCCTCCTCCCATTTTAAATGGTTATTCAATTTTGTGAGAAGATTATTCATGGATAGGACTCTAAGTCTATTTAATTCTTATTTTTTCTCTTATGATCACTTATCCCCTCTGTGAACAAACATGGCCTGAGAAACTAGCTGCCAAGGGCAAAACCACAGAAGACATAAGGACTGAGGACATTCAGGACAAAGCAGGGCCCTAGCTCTGACCACCTTTGCTGGAGACCTTGGGCTTCAAAGACTGAGATCATTGCATCTGCAAGCATTTTTTAAAGACCTGCTGTCCACAAGGACTTTGACCAGGTTCAGTAGCCATGAGAACGCTGCACTCTCGTTCTGCATATGGCTCCAGATGCAGTGAAATGATTTATCTAAAGATGTCACAGGAATGGAATATCTGAATTAAAATGAATATTAAACCTCCTAAATTCCTAAACATAGGTTTTCCTGGGAGGTCAACATGCCTTGGGATGAATTCATTAAAATGAGCAGGGTACTTCAAAGGAAGGTCGTCATCTACAAGTTCAAAAATAATTACACTGATGCTGACACTGCTCAAAATGACTCTGGGACATTTGTGAATTTCATTATGGGAACTCCGTCTCACCACACGTACCATTCAACACAGACGAGCAACATGTCAGAGGCATCACTACAATGCGTGATGTCAAGGAGTAAAGATGATGCATGGGAAAGGAGGGAGGGGGAGAACAAGCACAAGAAGGGGGAGACAGAGAGGGGAGATAGAAAATTTATCAAGCACGGTGATGAAGAAATATTGGTTTTATTCTCTCTGCATGTGAGTAGGTTGGGTAGACACAGCGCACATTCAGCCGTGCTGAATCTAATGGTGGTAAGTATCGAAGCCAGCGATGCCTGTACGTGCTCCCATTTATTATTACAATGCTCCTAAAGTTTTATTTTGGAAGCAAACATTTCTTGCTCAGATTCTAGAATGAGTTCTTCTCCGCTAGGGCTAAGAGACGCGTTGGGGGGGAAGGGCACCACAGTTTAGCTCAGTCACAACGCTTTTGTCCTTGAGTGCTGACATTAATCACGGCAGCCCTTAGAAGCGTGCAGCATCGGTGAGACCTGGGATTTAATAGTTACTCTACTTCTTACAAGGTGTGTGACCTTTAGGCAGGTTAATAAACCTTTATGAGCTGCGGAATCCCACATGTAAAAACAAGAATAGTAATAACTACAGCCTCAGTACTAAGTGTCACGCTATGCCTACTGCACACAGTATGTAAGCTTGTCTTTAGCCGTAGGTAAGAGCCAAGGAACCTCTAAATAAAAGAGTCATCTTGTACTATCAAGCTCACAACAGCTGAAAACCGTGTTTCCTCCCCCTCGCCACCAACAGAATGTGCAGCCTCGCAGTCATGTGTCCTTGGATTCAACATTTCCTAACATAAAAAGGAGAATTCAGCACTCTGGCATAAAGCCATTCTCAAATAGTGGCCAATCTACCAAGAAGAATAAATAACCCCCAAAGCGAAATTTAGTTTCTAAGTCTATCTCGTATTTTCAAATGTTCAAGCATTAGGAAGATTTCACAGATGAACTTTATCACTAATGTATTCAGACAGTTATATACAGAGTATTTCAAATTAGGCAGAACTCAAACACTAACAGATAACTCCACCAGTCTATAAAATGGGAAGAAAGAAATATGTACGTGTGTGTATATACATATATTTGAAATCCCAGCCTTTAGTCTATACAGCCATCTGAATCTTAATGTGGAAGACAGTTCAAGAAGCACAAAAGGGGCTGGAGAGATGGCTCAGAGGTTAAGAGCACTGACAGCTCTTCCAAAGGTCCTGAGTTCAATTCCCAGCAACCACATGGGGACCCCCAACCATTTGTAGTGAGATCTGGGGCCCTCTTCTGGTGCTGCAAGCAGAATACTGTACACATAATAAATAAATATTTAAAAGAAAGAAAGAAAGAAAGAAAGAAAGAAAGAAAGAAAGAAAGAAAGAAGCACAAAAGGATGCCAAATCAGCTGGTTACAGCAAGCTTTAGAGTGACGGGGGATGGCCTGAACAAAGTATGTGCCTCCCCAGGCAGTTCTGTGAAAGGTGGAACCAAGCCAAGTTCACAGATCCTGCAGGGTCTCTAAGCTGGAACTTCTTACTTAGTAGGACACAAGGACAAAGACACATTAACAGTCCCTCGGGTTGCTAAGGCCGAATATGCCACAACACCGAAGTCTTTCATCTGGTGTTGGAAGCAGTGAGACCCCAGATCCTGAATTTCTTGTAAACAACTTGTTTTCCCCTGATCTGAGTGCCTACAGCTGCTCTGAGCACAAGACCTTCAGGAGTTCCTGATGGCAGGAGAGTGGTTTCTGGTGGGTTTGGTTGGGACGTGGCTATCTCTATATAATCTGCCCCTGAACACAATAAAGGGGGCATTCTTGGGGAATTCAAGGATGACCCGGGTCGCTGTCTCTCTGTCTGTGTGTGTCTGTGTATTTTAACCTCCAGCCCCTTGCCCGAAGCTCGCTAACTGGGTGCCAGCGCACTGAGCGCAGACACGGGGGCGCGCTGCGCGGCAATCTGGGATGGTCCTTCCATGTCAGCTGCCCAGTCCTATTAGTTCTTACTTGGTATCGCTTGCTTCTTGTTGTAAACATACAATTATGAACAGCAAATATTCCTTACAAGTAGTTTCTCTGGAAATAGATTTCTCAAGTGGGAACACCTTCTAGTTATTTCTATTTAAAAGAGATGGAGAAACGTAATCCTAGGGACAGGCGTGCATTAACCGGACAAATAAACAAATATTTGGAAAGGTGTTCAGTATTTATTTCCATTTCACCAGAGGGAGCAGATTTGTCTGTTTCATAATTCATAAGCCCACGATTTCAGTTTAGCTTTCCTGCTTGCTAAATATCAAGAATATTCTAAGCCCCAGGCGATACACTTTGGTAAATGACTGAATCTCATTGGCTGCGTTATGGAAAACATTTGGAGCTATAAAACTTGCGAATAAGAGTGTTCAGCTTTCCTCTTCTGCCGAGCATTGTGACTGAAATTCCTCTGACGTCAGGGACTACTCAGTTTTCCCGTGTTGTGAATAGCTGTATGGGAAATTATTACAATATGAATTTGGGCTCATAAAAATAATTCTGTTTATGTCTGTACCAAAGATGAGATCACGTAATTGTTGGCCTATTGTTAAGCCAGATTTAGTAACAAGGTCAAAAATCACATAAAGCGAACTTCCAGTAAACACTCAAATCACAGACTAGACTGCTTTCATCACCGCTTCGATCCTTATTTAATATGTGTGACTTCGGATGGATGTCTCTACCCAGGGCCATGACTATGTTAGGAACTTTACCCTGATTAGCTTTTCTATGGCGCATTTCCCATTGAGTCAATTAAAGAGACACTTAAAAACAAACTACCTAAGGGAAAGACTGAAAAATAATTATTTCTGTACCGGGTTTATAAGTGAAAAACTAAAAATCTCTTTAATGAAGAGTGCCCATTATTTGATGTCATCCTCGTGTGAGCTTATAAAGCCACTCTGGCTGGTGAAATAGCTTCACTTGAGCCCAAAAAGGACATGATCGTTATCAATAACTTAGAACAGGCCGTCAAAAAGAAAGGAAATATTGTGCACAGAAGACCACCTACAGTGTCCTGATAATAATATGCAAGTTTGGTGGCTTTCAAGATGATGAGAGATGGCAACAGTTGTGTGTGGTATGCCAAATTATCTGAGCTACAGGGCGGGTAAGAAAGTTAAGCCCTTCAAGGTACATCACGAACTGTTCTTGGGTCTTTCTGCCCTAACTGCTGTTCATTTGAAAACGAATCTGACCTTATTATCCCTGTGGAGAAACTTCATCTACAGTTATGCTTTTAACAAAACATTTGTTTATTTATTTAGTGGGGGCGTGGCATGCTGTGTTTCTGGTGCACATCACAGTGCATGACTTTGTGATGGTTAGAAACTGAAGATGGATTACACTAAGAATCTGGAGAGAACACTTCAAGAGAAGGGCAGATTAAAATCAACCAAACCAGATTAATAGTCACCAAAGGTCTCTTGTGTCTATTTTCTAGATTCTTTTTAAATTGAATTTATCTATTCTTAGAATGGGTATCAACTGGGTTTTTTAAATGGGTTTCAAAAACAAAGATCCTGAGTTCAATTCCCAGCAACCACATGGTGGCTCACAACCATCTGTAATGAGGTCTGGTGCCCTCTTCTGGCCTGCAGGCATACACACAGACAGAACATTGTATACATTTTAAATAAATTAAATATTTTTTAAAAAAAAAAGAACAAAATGTGTTTGGTGACCACATATGTGTAACCCCAAAGCTCCAGAAGCTGAGACGGAGTGAGGATCAGGAGTTCAAGGCCAGCCTGGCTATAGAAATTATTCCAAGCCAGTCTGAACTAATGTGTATATTTTAGGGGTGTAGAAGTTATCTATACCAGAGGGGGAGCTAAGAGGAAACGAAACTTATAGATTGTAAAGTTTTATATGTAACTTCCGCTTACCGTGAAAAACTCAAAGATTCAGAAAATCTGAAAGGGTAACTCTTCAAACCACAAAAGACCCATGGACAGAAACTTTGGATTCAGGTAGAGATGGTCACCACTCAAATCAGCACTGCAAATGGTAGTGAAAACGGGGGGAAAAATGGCGTGTTGTTAATTATTTCCTAAATTCCTTCTCTCTAGTCATCCTCAGAAGACCCCAGAACCTTCTACCACAAAGAATTGTAAGATGACATAGAAGACCAACTGAAAATCTCCTTTCTTATACTGGGGATTTCAAAGGAAATTGTGTTAAGATGTAGACCAGGGAAGACAGAAAGGTGCAAGGTCTCTTGATGGTACATAAGAAGGCCCAAGGACAACATGAACACAATAGACAACTGTTTTGTTTTTCTCCATGCGAGGGATCGAATACAGCCACGCACCTGTGAAGGAGGCGCACGACCACTGAGAGACATCCCCAGCTGGAGGCAGTGGGCTTTAATTGCTTTCTAATGGCCAGACATTCATCTTCTTTGATTCGTGCTCATACCAAATGGAAAATAAAGCCGGCCCCCATTAATTCTATCACCTTCCTTAATCCCTAATCGCCATTTAACCATGAGAGGTCATAACCACCCAGAAGAAAAAGCAGAGAATGCAGAAGATGTAGCAGTGAATGGTGTTACACTTTAGGTAGCGTGCGCAAAAATAGAAGCTTATGGCAGAAATGAGAATTATAGCTATCGCACATGATGGTGGACCAAGCAGAGGCTGATTTAAACGATTATAATTCACTTTTTCATGCAGAAATTCATAGACCCCTTTGCCCTATGGAGCATTTGAAGGCACAGACTTTTTCAAGTGCAAATAATGACATCTTCTTAGCGAGTGTTGATTTTTGAAAGGAAATATTATAGGAACTGGACTGACCAGAGCTCTGGAGTCTCACTTTCACAAGATTGCTTCTAGTAAAGCTGTAAGACTTCTCTGAAATCAAGTAAATATTTAACCAGTTCCTATCAACTTAAAAGAAAGCGCTCCTTGGTGAGTTTAAGACTCTTACTCTGGCCACATCCCGAAACTGAAGGGAAGGAAAACCTAACAATTCATTTGACAGGCTTCTGTATGCTTCACGCCAACTTAAACGCAACCGAGAATCAATTTATGTAAGTGTTGAGAGAAAGGAGCATAATTGTTAAATGCTGGGGTCATCTGGTGAGAAAATCATCATAAACCGTGTGAAACATCATAATAGGACTTTCCCCTGACATCTGAGTTCTTCATTAAAAATGAAAAATAAGAGTCATTTTCTCTTTCTGTGTGTGACTAAATAACTTTGAAATAGAAGTATCAAATTCTGCACTGTTATGCTCTCCCCAGATGCTGAGAATGAAGTTAAATATCAATTAAACCAAGAAACATGTTAACCAGGGGAGGATTATAAAGTTCTCCGCAATTTTTATTTAAAAGAAAGAGTTTTCTCAATGTCAAAACTAACCTGCCTTCCACAGCTGTCAGAACAATGTGGGGATGAATTCACTGCCTGCTTCTTAGGCTTCCTCAAAGGGCATCTTTGAAGGAAAATCCGACAATTTACCCATAGTTTTCTCTTCTCCCCAACCCAATTATTTTTACACAGATTATATTCTTTTAGTCAAGCTTACATATATTTTAGAAACTTTATTTTTAATTTTTTTCCGTATCTTTCTGGGAATGAAACACCTCCAAGAAATATGGTTTCTTTTCCTCACCTTGTTTTAATTACATCGTCTTTGGTGTTATGAATTGTTTTCTTTAATTAGATCAGTCGTAATCTTGCCTGAACGTCTACTCTCCTTTAATTGCAGAGTCCAAACTTAACTGCGTATTCTAAAAAAAATCTCTAGAGTTGCCTCTAAGATGTGTTCAGTTCTCACTCAGGATAAAGAGCGAGCTGTGTGTGTGCAGCTTAGTCTGCTCCGCTCTGATTCATGGATATATGGCAAATATGTGTCTGCTCTTTATCTCTCAGTTAGTCTTCTAACACATACTAGAAATCCTTAGCTGAGGGGCTATTGGCATTTGATGACTATAGGGAGAGAGAAGGTTGGCTTTCTTTAATGATATGACCACCTAGTAAGTCTAGCACGCTGGGAAATGATATTCTTGAAAGGAATTGTGTAATGCAAACTAGACTCCATGGTCAAAAGTGAAGAAACTCATACGGGGTTAGACAGGGAAGTGAGGGCGAAGAGAGTAGATTTGAGAGGAGCTAGGGGGTGAATATGTTCAGATTACACTACAAAATTCTAAGGGAATAATAAAACATTGTTTCAGAAATAAATATTAGGAACATATGAAACCATTCTCATTCTTTATTTTCAAACATAAATCATATATTCCTACAGGTAAGAATAATTAAAAGGCCATAGAGCAGCTGGAGAGATGGCTCCGTGGTTAAAAGTGCTTCCTTTTCTTCCAGAGGAAGAACCAAGTCTGGTTCACAGAACTCACGCTGTAAGTCAGCTCCAGGGGATCTGACGCACTTCTCTGGCCTCCTCTGGAAGGTGCATACACATGGCATTCACCCACACCGATTGGTGCACACATACAAGCAGATAAGACTTAATACATGGAGTTCTTTACAGTTGATGACTTCTGGTGGTGGTGATGCACTCAGTTGTCTTTAAGGGGCTGGCCACTGGGAGATTTACCATGCTCCAGTAAGTATGTGGACAAAATAAACTGGACTTGGTGTGGTTTTTTTTTTCTTTTTTCAGAGAAAGCAGAAAAGTGGGAGGGTTGACCTTGGAGGAGTTAAAAGCAAGCGTGATCAGGGTGCATTGTATGAAATTCCTAAATAACCAATAAAAAATATTATATTGAAAAAAATTAAAATAAATCTTTTTTGTTAGAGTCATTTAACCTACATTCAATTCTACATCTTCAGAGAAAACGCTATCAAACCCTTTATCATACTTGGCCAGATGGAATTCTAAGTCTCAGAAGAAACAAATTCTGGGATCCACTATTCACTGTCAGGAAGTTTTCCTTTATGTATAAGCCACAAGACGCGGGCTACGGATTAAGCCCATTTCCTGTAGCTCTACTCTTGGCAGAGGAGAAAAACAGATGGACACAATCCACCAAGTAGCCGAAAACAGTAATTAGGTCACTTCTCTTTCTCCGGCATCAAGTGGGGCTGGGCTGGCTGGCTATTTTTGTATGGGCTGTGCTTTACGTTTCCCGAGCACGTCTAATCCACTTGAAGAAGTACGTAAGCCGTTTTCAAGAATCTGGAGGCATCGGCTGATGGCTGAGCTGTTGGCTCTCGCATGTGTCAAATCCTTCCCGGGCTGCCCCTGTCTGTGATATCTTGGCATTGATTCAGAAGAACGTGAGATAGGAAGAGGAATGGAGCTTGATTCGACCAGGGAAGCCACAGGCAGAGAGTGCGTGGCAACTCCAAAAAAATGAGATACAGTCTCTACCAAAGAAGCAAAGCTGCAGAGGATCCAAACGGGCCATAAAGGAACCAAAGGAAGACACTTGGAAGCTGAAATTTTTTATCCCAAATAATTAGTTCCTTGAGAAAAAATATAACACTAGAACTGAGTGCAGACTGAAGCAAAATCCTGAGCCCCATGCAGCAAATGCCGGGAACCCTGCGGAGCACGGATGGACCCCTTTGATTCTGGCCCAGAGTAAGACTGAAGGACAGTGGCAAGCAGCTAACATTTTTATGGTTCACATATATGGTTCATTGCCATGGTAGGGCTGAATCTATCGAACTTCTTAAAAACGTCAAACAGCTAATCCAAACTTGGCAGATCCATAAACCTTACATTTTTCCAGTCGTTTCTAGATATCGGGGACCAACGTATACTGTATACTATGTGTTCTGAGCACCACAACTTATAAAAGTAGGCAAACAGTCCTGGAGAGATGGTTCAGTGATTAGGGGCGTGTATGACTCTTCCAGAGGATCCGATTCAACTCCACCCAAGTCTGCCAGCTCACATCCACCTGGAACTGGAGGTCCAGAAGTATCCCACACTTCTGACTTTTGCAGGTGCCTGCACTCAATAGCACATACCTACACACACACACACAATTAAAAGTAATAAAAGTTTAAGATTTAAAGGAATATAGAAAAATCCTTAAAGGAGGCAAACTGAAAAGATAAACCCTGCCTTCCATAGCTAGCATTCTGCAGGAACAGCCAACAAACAAGATAATACATACACATAAAACACGATGACAAATGTCTTCATGAATAAAACACAAAGTATAGCATCTTAAATGTACACAACAATGCGTGTAGCACGGACACTGAAAATGAGTGATGTGGAAAAAGTTGCCATGACTCTTGTGCAAGAATGAGGCACAAGTGTGTGGTATATTCCATATTAGGAAAGAGGTTAGTGTAGACCAAGTTCTATATTGCTTAAGTCACAAATATAAAGTTTCTCAGGCTCATTGTGGCAATGCCTTGAATGAGGAGAACCTGGTGAAGATGGAACCTCTAAAACCCCAGAACAGCAGGCATTGACAGCTCCCCCTTGTAATCTAATTTCCCTGGCTACGCAGTCAGGCTAGATTAGATCACAATAATGTATTATATGATAAAAAATATACCTTTGAAACTATTAAGTATCACACAAACAAAGCTGCATTCTTTCTTATCGCTGGTCCGTTACTCATTCAGATGAAGCATCATTAACTAGAATGTCTCTGGTTCCAGGATGCTAGATTGTATCTTTGCCCTTTCTGGTTCAATCTTTTTATCAGCAGCCTGGATGAAGGCTCAGAAATCATGGCTATCAAATTTAAAAATAACAGTGAATTGAAAGGCAGAGCTAATATGCCTATACGATGGGAGTAAGATCCAAAATGATTCTGACAAGGCAGAACACACATCCATAAAATGAAATTAGCAGACACGTCAGGATTCAAAACACAAACAGGTAAATACACAAATCCCTGCGTGAGACCAAGCTGGGAGAGACCAGGTGTGGGAGAGCTCCAGGGAGAGGTGATAGATTAGAGGCTTTCATTGATTTCTGGTTGAACATCAGCCAACATTTTGACACAGCAGGAGAAAAAAAAAATGCCAGGCTGTACCTCAAGACCAGAATATCTATCAGTAGAGAAATATTCATCCATGAGTGCCACATTTATGAACAGTATTCAACTTTTTCTTTCAAAGAACACTGACAGCTACGAAATGCATCCCTCAAACTATGAAAGGAACCCCTTGCTGTGGGAAAGAGAGAAACTTCCAGAAAACTAACACGTGATTTCAAACATTGCCAACAGCTTTTGCTGCTAAGAATTCTCTATCACTTTTAAACCTATTTACTGTGTGACCTCGGAAAAGATCTTTGACCTTTTAAGACTTCAATTTTTGTCACTGATGTAGAACTAATAATACCAGTTCTTCAGGGTTCCCCTACGGATTAACAATGCTGAACACAAGACATAGAGTGTAGCACTCAGAACATCGGCCACACTCCAGACATGGGCGCACTTGTGATCCATTTCTTTAAAAGCTAGATGAGGGATCATGGATGAAGCAGGATGTCTGCAGAGCCCTGCCAACAAACAAAGGCAGACTTCCGAAACAGAACATTCCTTTCCCTGAATCCCCTGCAGATAGTAAATGCCCATTGGAATATTTCCATTTCTAAACCGGGCGAAAGTTGAACCAAATGAATTCTAGGTTGTCTCCCATTAATGTTTTTTTATTCCTATTACAAAGCTAAGATTTGGAACTTGGATTTCAGACATTGGTAAAAACAAACCATACTTTGAAACTGTGATTATTTGTGATTTCCCTGTGCCCACATTTAGAGGGAGCTCTCTATTATCTTCTTTTCTCAAATGAAGAAACTGAAGCAGAAAGTAAAAGATTACGCAGCCCGTCAATGGCATGGAATGATTTGAACCCAGGTCTCTGACTTCAGAGCTCACAGGACTGATAGTGGCTCATGATCCAGACTGCTTTTCTATAGTTAAAACAACAGAAGGTTTTTATTTAATTATTATTAAGTTCCAAAATATTTAACTATCAAAAGAAACTTAAAACCATATTACTACTTGAAAGTGAATGTTAAAATATGTTCTGCATTATTTGTAATTACTATGTTCAACAAAAGGAAAGTATTTTAAGGACGTTTTAGTAGTTTTTTTGACAGCGCTGGTATCCTCAGGATGTGCTAAGAAATCAGTGGCGTCAAAGGAAGCAGAAAGAGAGAGCATCTGAGGGACTCCCCGGAGACAACCTCAGATTCCAGGGCCTCGGCTTTGTAAGAGTGTGCTTGTTTTCTTCCTCGCCTCACATTGTTTCAGAGGGGTGGAGCAGCGGGGTGGAGCAGCCAGATGAAAGACCAGTTATGCAAGATGGCGTGGCCTACCCTAAGCAGACTCAGTGCCTATCAGATAATGAACGAACAAAGTGTGGGAACCAGCGTGTGGCAGTGGACAGGAAAAACTAGCTGAACTGTGGGACTACTAAAGAGGCAGGTCGTCGAGAAGAAGCCCAGGGGATTGACAGGAACACGTGATGAGGTGTGGAACTAAATGGGTTCCAGAGATGAAAATTCTGTGACACTTTAAAGCCCAAGTTGCTATTTCTGTTGATTTGGGTAAATCTTGCTTTCTGGTGGTTCTAATTGGTTTAAGTTCCTGTTCCTGTGTTTGTGTGTGTTTAAACTTCCAACGCAGATGCGTTTAAGATCTCAACTGCTTATAGCATGTCTTGGCATGCCTTTTCCTAAGATATAAATTTGATTTTATAAGAATGGTTTTCCTTTCCATGGAAAGCCATAACTTGGGACTTACTTGGAAATTTTCCTTTGAAGCCTAAGACAATGATCTACAAATATTTCCCTGAAAAGACATTTCACATCAGTAAATAGATTTTGTGTGCTTATGTTCTAATTTGAAGGGTATTTGTTCAGCCAGCTAATCTTTCTGCTTATCTTTCCAAATATTTGACTAGAAACCTAATTATTGAACTGAACCTACACAGTAAAAACAACGAAGCTCCACAGGTATGAGGGTATAACCTTATAATCACTTTGTCAATGTGCAAAATCCTGTAGTTTAATTCAATAAAAAGTTTTGATACCCATCTCACCTAAGCAGGCTGCTAAGAGGCAAGCCTACACAGACTTTAATGGGGAAAGCAATAATATCATACACCTGGAGATTGTCCTTATGACAGGAACCCAAAGAAGCCAAAGTTAACTTTGACTGAAAGTCACAGAAGACAAAGACAGGAATTTGCCATGAAAATGTAGGAGTTGGGGGAGGTCTTCCAGATGAGGCTGTCCACGAGCCGTTACCTTGCCTTCCTCCAGTACTTTCCCCAAGATCCTATTTCTTATCACTTTTCTGAGACAATTTTTAAGACTATTAATGCTGACTTCCCATCACCACGTCCAGCTGCAGTAACTTTGATGTATGAGTACCAGAGTCATCACCATGGTTGCAGACAACACGCATCCATTGTCTTACAGCCCTGTAAGTCAGAAGTCAACTGTCATTCAGTTCTTGAGAACTTTCCAGAAACACTGGAAGTTTGGATGAAGAGAGGCAAGGAGAGAGAGAGTACTTGCCACTCAGCAGACATGTTGATCTTAGTCCAGTGACTTCGCAGATGTTATACACTTCCATTGCTGCTGGTTCTTAAGTCTGCTGGGTAAGAGCATCAGTAGGAAGTGAATACAAACGCTGCGGTGGATAATTTTGATTATCAACTTTGATATCTCCAATCTCCTAGGATAAATCACCTAGGACATAAGACTTGGGGAGCAGTTGTAACGAAGTATCTTGGATAAATTACTTGAAGTAGGAAAACCCACCCTTAAAATAGGCGGCACCATTCCCCGGGCTGTAGAAAATGGAGAAAGCTAAGCACCGGCAACAATTGTTCTCGGCTTCCAAATTGTAGCAATGTAACCAGTTCCTGCCACTGGTCATTCCCCTACTCTAAGGGACTATCCCCTCCATCTTTGAACCAAAATAAACCCTATCTCCCTGAAGATGATTTTGCCAGGGTACCTTATGGGGGCAACAGAGGGGAAACTGAGACACACGGAAGGCTGGAAAACAATCCCAAACCAGACAAGGCAAGACTAAATGTCATCCAATGTTCTGGATTCAATGCTGAAACCATGAAATGACAGCAGGTGCGAAGCCTGCTGAAATTCCAGTTACATCTAAAGCTTAGTTCCTGTCCTGTTCTATTACTGATCCCTTTAACCATTCCGTGACTATGTGAGATGTTAATACAAGGAGGAGCCGAGTAGTGAGTGCCCAAGACTCTGCCCTTTCTTTATGACTTTTCTAAAATATTTAATTTTATTATAAAATAAACAATTAACTCCAAACAGTTCAGCTGCAAATGAAAATAGCGTGTTTGGGTGACTAACTCATGCAGGTAGCTGCATGGTAATTTTAAAATGTTAATTTATGCCTTCCAGAGCAGTTCTTTTTTTTTTTTTTGAGACCTTGAAAAATATCTCAGTAAAATACCAATTAATATTTATCGTGCATGTGACTGGCAAGTTGCATGACAAATGTATTTGTCCTTCTTCCTTTCTTTTCTGCCCACCCCAAACCCTCTCTACCGTCTAAGACTTCTAAGAAAATCTGCATGTTGAGAGAAACAAGCACTGATATTGAAATGTCTAACATGTTTTCTGAGGTGATGAATAAATTTCTCCCCAAATTAACTGCTTCTATTCCTCTTTTTTATAAATAGTAAATTTCATATATTTTATCCTGCTCTAAAATTGTAATAGGATAGATAATTTGAGACAAAATTTTACTAAAAAGGAATGATGATTCATTTGAGTTTCTTTCTATTTGTTGTTCAAGTGTTGAAACGGGATATTTCATGTTGACTGTGATCTCACTAAGTAGCCCAGGTTGGCCTTGGAAGACTGAACTTCTGTCTCTGCCTTTGAATTTCTTACGCTCAAAACTACAGGCATTTCCTAACCACAATTTATCTCATGATAAATATGAGATAGTGGGATTTATTAATAATAACAATAAATTTCCATTATCAAAACCAGAGCGGGGTGACGCTCCACCAAAGTCAGTCTGTCTTTACAACTTAATGACTGGAAAAGTCATGACTAGCTCAGAGGATGTCATCATTATTCCCACACAAGTGAGAAGGAAACGGGACTTGACAGCTGAGGAATGTAACAGCTGAGTCTGGGGCTCAGCTCAGGCCTTGCCCGCTCCCTAACCCTCCGCCTACCGCCCCATGACCCCACTCCACCTTATTCAACATGTCACTTAATAACACTTGCACCTTCATTTTGTCAACCACCCTTATTACACGCAGGCATTCTAACAGAAACTGTAAACCTCATATGGTAGGCAATTAATTGAGCATGCCAGTCTTTTCAAAAATATACCTTTTTGCCATCATCTGTAAGTTTCAAAAATAACCAGGGTACCATGACCCTTCTTTTTAAATGTAAGTACATAATAGTCTCTTGTTCTAGTCATGAAGAAACTGGGGTCACTAAGCTGCAGCATACTCCCAGTAAAATGTAGTCGAGATCATAAAAGACATTTATAACAGATGAAAAGGATAAAATATATTTCTCTTTAATTTGGGGTTCAAAACAGAAAGAGACCTTCCCAGAATACTAAATTCCATCTTATTTCACAGAGATCTTTCTGTACCTTATAAGCAAGGAAAAGGGATCATTTCTCCTGTGAGAATGAGAGGAATTATATGTATAGATGACTGTAGAATCTCGTCTTATTCTCTTATTCAGTTTGAATTTCTACAAGAAAATACTATGACTGCATATCCCAGACAGTAGGCATTCAACTCTCACAATTATAGCCAGTGAGGGACCAAGGTGAAGCAAGCTTTGGTCCTGAGGAGAGTCTGTGCTCTGGTTCGTAGTCAGAGCCCCTCTGAAAAGGAAGAGGGGAGAGCTGTGATGCTCGATATCCGTTCATTATCTTGTGCTAGTTGTGATGAGCAAAGTATGGGCAAGGAGTGTTTCAAGACATGAGTATAGAGAATGAAGTGTATCAAAAATGGAAGGGCTTACACATGCATCATCACACGTGTGCACACGTGCAAATTCGAAATCAAGGATCTCCATATAAAACAAGACACACGGAATTTGTCCTTCTGCCGCTAAGATATGTTGCTTGACATTGTGATTTTCTGATCTTAAGGGGAAACAAACGAGGGTGATAGAACGCGTGCCGTGAAGGCAGAAAGGGCTACCTGAGGGAGGCAGAGGGCGCACGGGAAGGGGACAGAGGTGTGCACGTGTGGAGGGAGGGAGTCGAGTATCTAAAAATGCATCCTGATGTTACAGAACCACATTATTTTGCATTTTTTAACTAACAAAAGGAAGCATAGAAGGAGTTGGCTATAGAGCTCAGTCCTAGAAGGCTATCCAGGAAGTTTAAGGTTCTGAGTTTGATTCCTAGAACAGAAAGAAACAAAGACACACGTGGGTAGGACAAAAAAGGGAGGGAGAAATGAGGGGAAAAGGGAGGGAAGTTAAAAGATGCACAGGTGATGAAAGACAGGAGCCTGGTTTCACCTAAAGCAGCATCAGGCCCATGGTGATGCTGTTGTCAACCAGAGAAGAGAGACAAACCATTCCTTTGAACCAGACTTCTGCTCACAGTCAGCACTGACAGAAAACCCAAGTGTTCTAGAAGTTTCACAGAGACCACTTCAGAGCAGCGCATGGTGCACACCTGTAATCTCAGCACTAGGGACACTGAGGCAGAATGATGAAGAGTTTCACACTAGTCTGGCCTACAGAGAAAGACCTTGTCTCAAAACAAAAAGAACAGAGCAAGCTTATTTATACAACATCACAAGAAAAGGAAGTAAGAACTAAAGGAGAAGCCAGGGACCCAACTGACATTAGCTTGGATACATTAAATGCACACATTTCAGAAGGCACCATGTACTGTTTTACTTAATTCTTATCAAAGTATTGTCTTAAAGAAGACAATAGAAATCACACATGATATACGTGATAACAGATTTTCTAAAAGGGCAATGTACCCAAGATCATGTAGAGAAGCCTGAAGATCTTGTGTTTATTCAACCAACACTCCATCCGGGGTAGTACAAGGAGGAGTTAGTGAAGGGTGCTTTGAGTCCCCGAGAAATCACTCCAAAAATCGGTACCACAAAACAGAGCATTAAAACACCACATAGTATGGTTTACATCCCCTGACATTTCTTATCCATCTTCTTAACATGTTTGGTTTTCAAAGAGTTGGTTGTGTGCCTGTGACAGATTGTTAAGTGACAAGAACTGTTGCCAACAAAAATAGGACAGACATAAAGAAATTGTCATAACAAATAAAACAGAAAATCTAAACGCTCAAAAAATATAAGTAGACTTAAACTATCCAAATATTCAGGAATTCAACTCATGGCTCACACTAACAAGTTCAAACCATGCTGTCAGATACAAGGAACAAGATAAAAGGCTGCATAGAGTGTGATTGCACCTATGTTCACATGCATAGAAAAAAATCTATACCAAAACTGAAACTATAAAAGTGCTAGATTAAGGTGATTGCTGCTCTCTGTACCCTGAATCCAAACCCGTGGTCTTATTCTTAGGATCCACAACAGAACACCTGTCTCTGTCTCTTCCACTTTGATCCATTGCAACAGATTAGGAAGATCTTCTGCAGGCCTCCCTTTCTCCAATTCTGCCTCCAATACCAGCAGATATACCTTGAGATCACTCCAGCTGAGCAGACCAGGGAAACAGGTCCTCAAAAGAAATTCCTACCATGTAGCCTACAGCCATCCCTCTCTCCTAAAACCCAGGAAGGAGGAAGAAACCAAGGAAGAAAACACTGACCCAACAGAGACAAAAACAGATATCGTCACCCAGACCTGCAATCATCCCAATCTCAGATACCTAGACCTTAGCATAAAAATGCAATCATTAACAGTCAGGAAAGTATGTCTCCACTGACACTCAGCAACCTCACCACAACAGGCACTGAGTAGTCCACCTTGGCTGAAGACCAAGAAGGGACCTAAAAATGCCTGTATGAAGAAGATACGGATCTTTATAGAAGAAATTAATAAATACCTTCAGAAATCTAGAAAAACACAAAGAAAAACAGTGCAGGGGGATGAACAAACTGGTCAAGACTTGAATATAAAAGTAGAATCATTGGGAAAAAAAAAACACAAACTGGGAGAATGCCTGAAATTAAAATTTTGGAAATTCAAACAGCAACTCTAGAGGTAAGCTTCACCAACAGAATACAAGAGACATTAGAATATAAAGGAAAAATGGATACACCAATATCATACAAAGAAGATACTAAATCTCAAAAACTAAGCATATATACAAAGAAAATACTAAATCTAAACATAAAAACTACTAAGTTGGAATTAAAGATATACCCATCTATATAACCATCAAATCTAGCACAAATATCAGAACTTTACTCATTTCCAAGTCAAGTACATACAGAGGTTATGGGAATTTCTGGTTTAACCTCAAAAAAAGGAACAATAGCAATTAATGGAGTATAAAAAATGCTGTAGTCTTCTTTTCCTTTTTTTTTTTTTTTTTTTTTTTTTTTTTTTTTTTGGTTTTTCGACACAGGGTTCCTCCGTAGCTTTTGGTTCCTGTCCTGGAACTAGCTCTTGTAGACCAGGCTGGCCTCGAACTCACAGAGATCCGCCTGCCTCTGCCTCCCGAGTGCTGGGATTGAAGGCGTGCGCCACCGCCGCCCGGCTAAAAATGCTGTAGTCTTCTAATGCCAATATTTAGCTCAGTGTCTTGAAATCACTGATAGCCAGTTTTCAAAAATTATAAAACCAAATCCACTCTGTTTTTAAAAGGTGATCTCTATATGGAGAATGATTGCCTTATTTTGCTACCGTCCATGTTTTCTTTAATAAACTTCAGTTGGTTTCCATAGCTTCGGAAAGAATAAGGGATTGGTGAGTTTGTGTGAGTGCTAAGCTCGGAAGTTTTCATCAGCCCCTACCATGAGCACTCTCGGTCAGCTGCAGCAGCCTCGTGCATCAGTAGAGGTCTGTCCCTTTCTTTATGAATACTCTTGAGAGAATGACACAATAAAGCTCTCCTTCTTCTTAGAAAGTACTTCCTCCATAAGTTCACTAATGAGAGATTTATTTCTGTTAATGAGTTCTTCTTCAAAAATGCAAATGCATCAAATATTCAAAGGAGAAAAAACAGAGCAGGGAACATAGAGGGGGTCACAAATGACTAATAAACATTAAAGGAAAGTTCAACCTCATTAATAAACAAGGAGTGATAATTAAAATGACATCAATTTTCCTAAGAACTTTCCGAAGTTCTCAGAGATGTTCTCCTCACCAACTGGGGTTGGCAAGAGACACGCGCGCCTCTCAAAAATGCTGTTCAAACTGAAGATTTGGAATTAGCTATCTGACAACTCCTTAACAAAACACTCTGCGCCTTTCGACACGGGCATTTCATTTCAAGGAATCAAATTCAAAAGAAAAATAATAGCTGTATGCAAAATAGCTTCCCGTCATTGATGTGTGATGCTTCATTATCAATCCCAGAGAATTTTAATAACCTAGGTATCCAGAGGAATAGAGAAAGAAAACTAAATTTTTATCAATCAGTTCAGTAAAATCCAAGTTACTCTTCACAATTATCATTTTTGAAACTGACGTTTTCCTTACAGGCTGACTATTTGAGCAGTTCGTCCCCTATGGGTGATGTTTGGGGAGACTGTGGCATACTTAGCAAGTAGACTTAGCTTGAAGAAGTGTGCTACTGGGGTTAAATTGTGGGGTATAGCCTAGCCCGACCTCCGAAACAAACACTCTCTCTTTCTTCTCTCTATTTCAAGTGTTTCAATGTTTACATATTAGTGAAAATAAAGCATAATATTCTAAAATGAAAAGTAAATTCTAAACTTTTAACTTTACATGTAATATAATTAAATAATGGTTTTATTTATAACAATGTAGTAATTCTTGCCATTTCCCAAAACAAACATATACGCCAACAAAATTGCTTGGTAAGGCTTTTTACCTCCAGCTTAATCTTTCTAGGAGGATCATACAAGAGAATTGCTTTCTTAAAAAATTACCCAAAAGATGATCCAATTTCCCAAAAGCCCTCCTAGTTCTTTGATACTGAAACCCTTTCCTCTGGTGCACTGTCTGGTCCTCATGACTGTCGCGTCTTACTTCAATTGTGAATTTGTCAGCCTTATTCACTGTTGGTTGTGCTTGTCGTAATTCTCAAATAGTCCTACCAGACTGCAGAGCTGAGTGCAGTGTTTGCCACTGTTGAAACTGATTACGATTTTATCTGCAATGCTCGAACGCATAGTCCTTTCTAAAATCACCCGGAAAGATAATGACTAACAAACAGTATTTGGTAGAAAGCCAAACAATCCTGCTCATTGTAACGGGCAATTTTTATTTTTCTGAGAACATTAGAGCTAGAGACAGAATACCAGTGGTGGAAAGCAAGGGTCTACACGGGACCTGGGCGTGGGAAATGAGTGTTTCAAAGGCTAAAGGCACTTCCTGGTCCTCAAGAAGACCTGAGTCCATCCCCAGAGTCCCTGAGACAGCTCAAAATCACCTATGATTCCAGTTCTAGGGGGATCTGGCGCCCTCTTCTGGCCTCTGTGGGTACTAAACACACATGGTTTACATGGGTAGGCAATAAGAATAATTATGTTAAAATGTATTGATTAAGGAGAGAGAAAGCCCCTTACAAACTGCAAAGAAAGATCTTTGACTAGTTTGAAATGTGGTCAATAACCCCTAGAGTTACCACACATGTGTGTATATCATCTTTCCTAAATAGCAAGACTAATTTATGCAATTAACATTTATTAAATGGTACTCTGTGCTACATCACTTTAAACAACGAGACACAGACAGTAAGGGAGGTTTAATTTTAAAGTAATCCTTTATAGTAGATGGACATCCATTATTTTCAGTTGTATTATGTATCTCCACAAATCTAATCTCTCCTAAACATTTCTAGGCTTCTTATGAAGTTACTTCTGACTTGTATAACTTACTAAAAATTCATTAAAAGAGTTCATTAATTTTTCACCAATCTATAAACCTTATCACTGCAGTTTTTATTAGCTGAGATATAATTAAGTAGGTCTGACTTTTTAATTTTGGGGACAAGTCATTTACCTTCACTATCAACAGTTTTATAATAATTACATTTTTTTACTCCATCAGATTTTCTCCAAATTACATTCTGTAATTAGAATTCCACACTTAATATCTCGTAGCCATAGATGACATTTACATCTGTCTTCTACTACTCTCTGTCTTTAAATAATGAATACTTTCTATTTTGTCTATTTTAAAGCAACCAATAACACTAATATGCACAAAATCACAGAACCTGTTACAAAAATGTCCACTAGCGGAACCTAGCACTAGATTTTTGTTTAGTAACCTGTGGCATCTAAAGGCAGCATTGTTACCCAGTTACAGGGAAGGAAACATGTTAACTCTTTGTGTGTGTGTGTGTGTGTGTGTGTGTGTGTACACTCATGCACGCATGTGTGTGCAGACACACACACGTGAACTTCTAAAGTAGAATACACTATTTCCAAAAATGCTAGATACATGAATATTATCCAAATTTGTGATTATTATGAAACAAAGTGGGGATTTTTGAAATCCAATATGGAAGAAGGTTCATTTGGACTTTCTTTTAGTATGAATTCAGTGTGCTATGCATCCACCAATTGTCAATGTAAACACTGCATTGTGTCTTTATTCAATATAGTTTGTCTTCCTGTGTCTGTGGTATTGCTACATTAAATGATTATAAAAATGAAGCCAAACACAAAAGCCAACCCTGTGACCTTGTGCATATATCATACAGAGATGTATTTTTCTCCTAAAGGCACTGAAACTCAAAATTATTATTAAAAAACATATGAAAATCTAAGGAAAATATTCTTATTTACTGTTGGGAGCAGTGAGACCCCAGATCCTGAATTTCTTGTAATCCCCTGATCTGAGTGCCTACAGCTGCTCTGAGCACGAGACCTTCAGGAGTTCCTGATGGCAGGAGAGTGGTTTCTGGTGGGTTTGGCTGGGGCATGGCTATCTCTATATAAGCTGCCCCTGAACACAATAAAGGGGGCATTCTTGGGGAATTCAAGGATGACCCGTGTCGCTGTCTCTCTGTCTGTGTGTGTCTGTGTATTTTAACCTCCAGCCCCCTTGCCCGAAGCTTGCAAACTGGGTGCCAGCACAGCAAGCGCAGCCATGGGGGCGCGGTGCATGGCAATTTGAGATGCTCCTTAAACAGTTTGAATAATATGAATGTGAACAAAACTGTGTTTCCTAAACAAGTTCTTGGCAGTATTAAACCTTCAATATTAAATAGGCAACTGGGTGCAGGGCAGTGGTGGCGCACGCCTTTAAACCCAGCACTCGGGAGGCAGAGGCAGGCGGATCTCTGTGAGTTTGAGGCCAGCCTGGTCTACCGAGTTGGTTCCAGGACAGGCTCCAAAATCTACATAGAAACCCATCCTCGAAACAACAACCAGGATTTCCCAAAAATTTTTACCTTAAGAATCTTTTAGAATTATAAAACATCCATCCAAGTAGTTTATTTTATTATTAGATACCATATATTAGAATACATTTCTTCAATCAGAAAAGATGAATTGAAGAGAGAAAGAAAGATGGAAGGAATGAAGGAAATAAAGAAGGAAGGAAAATTTTTCAAACAAAGCATAAATTATACAAAAGTTAAAGACACATTTGTAAGTTTATAAGTAGGTTTGAGTCTTAAAGAAATGGCGCACTAAAAGCTACAAAGATAACAAAATGAGATGAATTGTGAGTTGAATGTTCGAGTTCCCCTAAAATTCCTATGGAAGCTCTTCCCTGAATTGCAGCTGCAACTGTGGAATAGAATTACAGCTGAATAATAAGTGTGAGGAGCCGAGCGGTGGTGACGCACACCTTTAATCCCAGCACTTGGGAGGCAGAGGCAGGCGGATCTCTGTGAGTTCGAGACCAGCCTGGTCTACAAGAGCTAGTTCCAGGACAGGATCCAAAGCCACAGAGAAACCCTGTCTCGAAAAACCAAAAAAAAAATAATAATAATAAGTGTGAGGCCTTGATCTTACAGGATTGTAACACTACACAGGGATACTGAGAACTCTGTCTCCCTTACCCCAGATTACTGAAGGAAAGTCCATGAGAAGACAGAGTAAGACGGTGGTTACCTGTAACCAGGAGGAGAGACCTTACAGAAACTGGACCTTGATGAGATTTGATGTGAAACTTTAAAAATCCTGAAACGTGGGAGTGTTAATCTCTCTTGTTGAGGTCTCCCAGTGAGTGACATATTTCAATAGTAACTGAGAAGATTGCCTCAGCGTGAATAGCAAATTCCTGCTGGGCTGGGCCATATGAGATCGTGATATACATGAAGAGGATGGTGAGGTTCAAGCAAAGGGAGCCTCACTGTGGATAGATCTGGGTATGGAGGGGCAGCAAGACAAACACGAGTCACGCGGGCGGAAGAATGAGTATGTTCAGGAAGCAATAAGACTTCATCATCTGAGAATAGAGACTGGGATTTCAGGTACAGAAAGAGAAAACCACAGGACATGTAAAAGCAATCATTTCATTTCGATCTCATCAGATTCACAATCAAAATAATTTAATTTGCTTAGGAGACATTCCCTAGATAACAATTGAATCTGGGAGCTTTAATCAACCCAACAGCAATCAAATGGGTCCATTGTCTCTGAAGAGCTAAGGGAAGGCAGACTCTGCGAAGAGAAGAAAGGTCATGTCATCATTGGACAGGCGTCATTATCCAAAAGTAGACAGGTTTGTTTTGGTAAGATATGATTCACAAAATAGCTCTGCAGGGACCTTAGAGAGGCCACAAATAGAGGATAAAGATTGAGAAGGTACCTTGCCCATTGCCTGTGGAACAGAACATTGTATGAACCTGTAGCGAGAAGAGATGTGTCCGTCCTCTCTTAATTGAACTCAAAAGCTTTAAGTTGACAACTCAGGAAGCAGTGATGCAACAAACTTTCCATCCATGAACAGAACGGAGAGTTCCTGAGTCTGCTTTGTGCAACCACATCAGGATTCAGTACAGAAGAGCAATCTAGGTAAGATAGGATTTGAACCCTCTTCCTTCCTTCTGAGGAGGGCCTAACTGCACAGAAAACCTTCACTTAGAATATTAGAGAAAAGGACAAGATAGCTTTTCTGTGATGCTCATTTATGGCATATTTATTTATTTAGCAGAGAAGAGGGTCTTTGTTACTTCTGGCTGCTACTGGCTAGAACCCAAGGAAGAGAACCTTAGGATGCTCAGAAGAGAAATTGTGGAGCAACTGTATTAGTCTGGCTTCATATCCCTGTGACAAATCCCCGAGAAAACTTAAGAGGGAGGTTTATTTTGAGTGATGGTTTCAGAACACTTAGCCCAGTCTCTTGGTCCATGGCAACAGTAGAGAAGACACTTAATTTTATGACATATGGGAAGCAAAGAGAATCTAGGAACCATGGTCCACTATAAACTTGAAACACACATACCCAGTGGCCTACTTCCTCATGCTAGGCAGTCCTGCATTTCCAGTAACTTCCAGAATACCACCAACTGCAGAGTCCCTAGCATAGAAGGCAAAATTCATATTCACGCCATAATTTTAACCATAGCTCATGCTTATGAAAACCTGTGCCCTCAGAGAGGTGTGATTTTTGCTGCTTATAAGGAAAATAACCAGTGAAAAAATAACAATACTGCATTTAAGCAATTAATAAGTAAATTTATATCACAAAAGATGCTATTAATAAATGCTAAGAATCCTCCAAAAACTATAGTTAGTTTAATACCTGTCTCCAGCCCAAGAAAGCTTTCTTTCTTTTTTAGTTTTGATCGTGTTTCCTGAAATACCCCTGTGTATAGGTTCCTCTATATCACTATATAAGTGTCAGCTCTAATTGGATGATGGTTTAGAGGTCCAAATCTCTTGGAGGTTTAGCAGTGCTGCCGAGAACCCGTGTGATTCAAAGGGAATGTTTTAATATACCAGGAGACGCATAATGTCACAGCAGTCGTGTGAACTCTGGCAGACACGCTGCCCTGAAGAAGCGTGATATTGTCTCTAATACCTCGAGTTCAGCGGTTTTAATTCCCACCTCTGTGTGATGTTTGACAGTTCATTCATTTAGAGAGCTTCCGTGCGGCACAGGTGACTCAAGTTCAGACAGTTATTTTAAGGATATGTCGCCTCTGTTTAATTTTTAATGCTAAGGAGAATGCGCTGAGTGTGTTGGAGGAAGACCTTTGTACACAAAAGAAACTGCTCTCTCAGAAAAGGAGCGAGCTTCGACATTTAGAGGTGCAGCCTTTCTTTGGGGGACAGACTTCCTTAAACCTGAAACATTGGGGCCCGAGTTAAAGAATTGAACCTGCAAAGCCTATCTCTAGATGCCAGGTTTTGGCAGGCTCGAAAGCCATAAACCAGGCATTGAAATGACATGTGCAAAGTTTTGTAAATTATATTCTGCAATGCTTGGAGTGTGCCTCTTTGTCCAGTTGACAAAGAGTAATTCTGAACAACCATGACTCATCTGAGTTAACAGGGAAGACTAACCTGTACTGGAAGAAAGAGTGGGAAGAGGTGCATTGGTCCCGGCTTCCCAGCCATGAAATAATCACACAAAAACTATGTTATTTAATATCACTGTTTGGCCCATTTGCTCTAGCTTCTTATTGGATAACTCTTACATATTAATTTAACCCATCTCCATTCATCTGTGTATCAACACATGACAGTGGCTTACTGGCAAAGTTTCAGCACGTCTGACTATGGCAGTGGCTCCGTGGCATCTCTCTGACCCTGCTGCTTTCTCCCAGCATTCACTTTAGTTTTCCCTGCCTAGCTCTGTTCTTTTGTCCTATCACAGGCCAAGACAGTGTCTTTGTTCATTAACCAATAAAATAAACACATAGAAGGAAGGATCTCTCACACCAAAGATGCCGTTGTCAAGCAACTAAAGACAGTGGTCACTGGTGCATTGTCAGAGATTACAGTGCAAAAGGGCAGACTGAAAACCAAAGAGAACTGTAAGCGAACATGATAGATCATTTGGGGGGAAAGAATAGAAACTGGAATAATCAAGCACATCATGAGTGGAGGAGGTCCTCGGGTTATTAAACTATTTGCTATTACCTCTTGATATTGAACTTTTTGCTACTGATAGAATCAAGAAGCAAGGAAATTATTGATGTCGGTTAGTGTACCCATCAGTGGCTACACCCAGCTACAATGGATGCTCCCAATCTAATGGTTATAGGATGGCGTTTCTTAAACTAAAAGGCTCATAAGACAAAAATCAAACATTGAAACCTAGGAAAGTGGTTGGTAGGGCTTGAGGAGGGTTGGCAGGCACCAGAAGATGATAAGAGAGGGTAGGGGAGAAAGAACTCAGGCTACATTATAATGTACGTGTGAAATTATCAAACAATGAAATTAATTTAAAAAGCATAATAAAATGGAAAGTCAAAGTCAAGATGGGTGGCAAAGAGGAGGTAGAGAAAATGGCAAACATGCATTATCTATTTCCTAGGAGACTCGTTGTATTCCTCATGGTGATTTTTCAGAAGGTAAGAGCATTTGTACCTCAAAAACTGCTGAACTTACTAAAGAGGTCATTACAGACAATGAATTAACATCATCTAAAATGCTTTTTCATGTGTTCCAAACTAACATTTTACATCCCAACCGAAAATGACTCTTTCATCGTATTTCAATAGCTTAAATAACCATCTAAGTCAGAACAAGAATTATATTGAGCTTCTCTGTGTGTGATGGCTATACAGGTTTCAACAAAATAGAAAGAAAAAAATTTCCAGCTGCTGGTCAAAAAGCAGTTCTTGAACCCTAAACCTTTCATGGCTTGGTTGCAAAAAGGCTCATTTTTAGAGCGAACCAATCCCCGTTGTTTTTATATCCCATGTTCTCTGTGTCACTATTTCCCCCACACTCTTAGCTTAAATTCTTACTATGGTCATCCTGTCTAGACAAAAGTACATTCTGCCTCTGGTTTTCACAATGCATGCTTCTTTGTTGACATCTGTTTGCTTGTTTGTTTCACACAAAGCCCAATCCTACTAGAGTTCCCAGCATTTGTGGCTGTCCCTGTAAGGCTGAGAAGCTGTGGGGAAAGAAAAGGAAAGGAGGAAGGAAATCCTTCCATAGCCCAGGAAAGCCCTACTGTCAAGCAGTTCCTACAACCACCCAGCAGCTCCAACAACGCCCTTGAGAATCAAAATAGTACTCGTGAAGACAGTACTATTAAGCATCTCCCTCCAGGATCCTTTGGTTATCCTGACCAATTTCAGAAGCTCCAGTCATTTTTAGTTCCCATTTTTCTTGATTTGAAATGGATAGTCTTTTATATTTCTAAAGAATAATTTGTGAAATGTGCAATAGTACCTACTTACCTCAGGGCTATTTAAAGCAAAATTTATTAGCACTGCTTTTGTCTGACGATTCTTTTTTATTTTCTCTAGAAAATTACGTGGATATCACTGAAGGTTTAATCATTTAGCTCAATTAAAATATAAATGCCAAATGCTTCCTTTTTAACCTAAGATGTTATACTGAATGTTAACTTCTCTTGACATGGAAGACATTTGTAGGAACTAGAGATTTCCTTCGAATGCAAATTTTTTGCTGCATTGAATTATAAGCTGTCCTTTCCAATAGTCACTGTGTTCTGACACTTCTGTTTTAACAAATATATTTCTGAAGAAAATAATGTTTAGGAAGAGCATTATATTAGTCTGTAAATCCTCTGACTAAGATGATGTTTTTACCTTAAGTCTAATATGTTCAATAATCTTCAGAAGAAAATCATTTTATTATTTAATAGCAATTTAAACAATTACTTATTTTCCATTATAAACATAAATTAATTTCTGGGAAAGTTTGAAATCACCATTAATCAAGTACGAAAAAAAGCACTGCACTCTTTTGGTGAGCCTGACCTCTTTCGAAAAGTATGGAGAAAAGAGGAGGCTGTGTTCATGTGCATGGCCATGGATGAAGTGTTGCTATCAAAGTGCTATTTCTCTTTTGGCTTTTCAAGACAGGGATTCTCAATGTAGCCTTAGCTGTCCTGGAACTCACCTTGTAGACCAGGCTGACCTCAAACTCAAAGAGATCTGCCTCTCTCTGCCTCTCGAGTGCTGGGATTGAAGGCATGCACCGAAACTAAACGGCAATGCAGTATTTCTATAACGCAAATTATATTACTTCTGTTCATAATTTTTTGCAGAAATCTATTACTGAATAACAGCAATTCCAAATTTATCAGCTGAAAACATCAAAAAATATCATGTGCTTTGCTCACAAATATGGAATGTCATTGCACGTCCTCAGTGGCGTCTATCTCAGCTTCATGTGCCACCTACTAAATTGACAAGAGTCAAAGTGACACACCAGGGTGGAATCATTTGCAAACCAGCTCACATACTCAGAGGTCAAGGATCACTGTGGCTACTGGCCAAAGCTCCTTTCTGTATACCTTCATGAAGCTGCTAATGTCTCTCACAGCATGGAGCCTGAATTCTGAACGTCAGTGCCCCAAAAATGCAATGTTAATGCATCTGGCATTCTAATGGTCATGCATAATTGTTTCACTTTATTAAAGACACAGCATTTGCATTTAGACTGATTTACATTGCTCACTATGGAATATACCATTAAGTACTTTGATTCATTCCAAAGAAAGCTATTATTTTCTTGCAAGAAGTCACAAGCTACTCTGGGCTGCCCAGACCCTGGATCTTTAAGTAGACAACTTCATCTCATCATCTAGTAATTCTTAATCAGCTTTTCTTTTGTTAGTAATCCTGATCATTCGTGTTCCATCTCATATTTGGTCTCACTACCTTATCTTCTCGCCATGTTCCATGCTTCAGCTCTGCACTGGGGTCCCACACTGCCTATTTTTAATCTGGTCATGGGTAGACAAGCTTATAGGTCACTCCTCTTGAATATTACTATGATTTTTCCTCAGGCACCAGTTGATGTCCTCTCTTCCTGGGGATTACCGGTAACTACAGGCTCAGCCTTTGCAATGTAACTTGGTGCCAACGTCAGTGCCTGGAAAAGCTAAAAGAACTATACTATGGAGATTGTAATTATGAATTATGCAGAACTCTCCTCTACTTACTATCATTCTAGCTGGAGACATTATATTAATAAATAATGAAAGGTAAATATAAAACAAAGTATAATATAAAATGCAAACTATTCCACAGAATTCATTGAGAGTCCAGATAAACACATGACCAAATATATTCAATTTTCCTGGAAAATCTACTTAATATTAGCATAAAATTAAATAAGCATAACTTAGTCAATGTGTACCTAATTTGCTTAGGTCAGTTGTGGCATAGGAGGTCCTTCTGTCTATGTGTTGCTTTCATTGGTTAATAAAGGAACTGCTTTGAGCCTATAACAGAGCTGTACTAAACAGAATGCTGGGAGGAGTAGGCAGAGAAAGAGAAGCCATGGATCCTCCGCCTGAGACACACGCCGGTTAGAATCTTTGACAGTAAGCCACTGCCATGCGGCAATATACAAATTAATAGAAATGGGTTAAGTTAACATAAGAGTTAGCCAATAAGAAGCTAGACCTAATGGGCCAAGCAGTGTTTTAATTAATACAATTTCTGCGTGATTATTTCGGTTCTGGGCAGCCGGGATGAACAAGCAGGCCCTCCTCCTACAAAGTTGGCTGTCCCCAAGGAAGATAGAATGTGTTTTTGAGCCTCACACTAGAGTGCTACCCTATGAAATGGGCTGCCTCAACAGTGAGCAGCAGCTCCCACTGATCTCAGACTGTGCCAGTGCTGTTTTGATGCAGTTGTTGCACCAGGTTCTAGCCAATGAGATAAACTCAATCACTGCAGCACACTGAACACTGAGACTGAAGAAGGTAGCGGTAGAGGGAAGAGTTTCAGACACTCAGAGAGAGGCTGCATGACCATGAGAATACTTCTGACCTATTGCATTTGGGAATTTATCTATGCCTGTTTTAATAGTGTATATATTCAGTACAGATGGTCCCATTTAATCCTCCAAATATTGAGTGTAAGCTACCTCCTATTTAAATACTTATATATGCTTAGTTGTAGGGTTTTCAGTATTCACTGCCTGTGTTATGCCTATACAAAAATTTCCACTTGTTTGCTTTGGCTATTATTTAAATTTCCTTAGTGTGTTTTCTATCAAAACTCAAAGTGTTGATCTTTTATTTTTTATCCACCTAGCACAACATCCTGTAGTTCCAAGATTTGTCTTGGCGCTCAACAAAAGAACTGAATAGATTAAATATTTTTCTGATTCCCCTTCAAACTTGAAGGAGCACAAGTTAGAGGTGATTATGAATGCTGTGTGACCTAATGGTGGCACTAAGTGGGTTTTTATGACATGTCAGGAAAGGGTTTGTTTGTAAGTCCCTTTGGGATCACATAGCTGAGTATCTTGAATAAGTTTCTCTTTTTCAAAACCATTTGGCAAAAGTGGCTCTTGTGTTACAGTTTTAATTGTTGAAGAAAGCCTTGAGCATTCCAAGAAAGCAAGATTAAAAAAAATAATAACAATATTAAAGTGAGCTTCTGTTGCAGAGGCATCCTATGGAGAAGGGTGACTAATGTTTGGGAGATGAATCATCATAACTGTGGGTGGTAGTTCCATCATAGCCTATAGAATAATTTACAATCAAAGAACACTTTTATTGCTTTATCTTACATAATCCAATACTGAAATGTAAGAAAATTTCTTTAAATCAAAGAAAATTGCAGAGAAGAATTCTGAATACTAAATTTGTCCCAATGACCATCCACACAACAGATTTTGACTGTAGTTTTATGTTCTGAATGAGTTCAACTAGCATCTCCTTGTTCTAGCCTCTGATACCATAATGGTTTCCCTTTCCAGAGTTATTATTTAAACAGGCTCCAGTTTTTGCAGCCTGAAAATAAGAAATAGATGATGGATTTTTTTAAATCCCTTTTCTACTCCATTTTAGCAAATATAATAGATGCTTTCTATGTGTGAACAGAGCTGTGGTTTAAACTGAATTCGGATTTTGGAAATGTGGTCTAAAAAATTAAATGAATCTTCACCAACCCAGCTTTATAAGAAGGCTACTCAGTACGAAGAAATGAAAATAAAATTTGAAAAAAGAATTTCAATATCTTTTTCTCACTTTTCAGTTGTCTTCAGGGACTGGAATCTCCCACTGAACTCTGGTCAGCATGGGACAGCTAACATCAGACTTTTCCCTTCTCCTTGTAAGTTTCCCTCAAGAGTCAATGCCTCAGATTGTATTACCAATTCACTGTCTCACAGGACCTCATCTGTCCGCCATCCCCTGGACTAATTGTGTTACCTGGAGCTTGACATGTAGAGGAAGTTTTGTTTAGTTTACACTTTGGGAGAATTAAAGAGCATGACATTCAATCTAGCATATTCTCCTGGCTGCCTCACCTCACTGATTGTTTTCAGTGCAAGCCACCCACTGGAATCTACAAACAAGGCCAGGACAAGCTCAAGGGGATCCCAGCATCTAAGAAGCATGGCTGAGAGGAGAGATTGGAAGCTACTCAAACCAAAATAATTTGTTCAAGCGGAAATCTCCCTATACACTGTGAAACCTAAACTTTTTCTAGTATATGTCTATACCGTAACCTCATCAAAATAACATACTGAAATTCCAAGAAGACCACCCAAAAGTTATCATATTAGAAAAGGAAGGAGAGGACGTCTGTTTTAGGAGTAACAATCCCACAACAGCCGTGACAGTGTTAGGGTTGTTCTTCATGGTGTCCAGGTAAAGGTGACACGGCCTTCATCCTGGTGTCCAGGTAAAGGTGACACAGCCTTCATCATCTTGGTGTCCAGGTAAAGGTGACACACCCTTCATCATCCTGGTGTCCAGGTAAAAGTGACAATCCTTCTTCATTCTGGTGTCCAGGTAAAGGTAACACCCTTCATCATCCTAGTGTCCAGGTAAAGGTCACACCCTTCATCATCTTGGTGTCCAAGTAAAGGTGACACACTCTTTATCATTCTGGTATGTTCAATAAATTCAGAGCCCTGTTTTTTTCTGATATGATTTCAACAATCAATCTCTTGATAAGTTTAGAAAAGTTATTTCTAGGGTTAAATTATTTATTAGTCTGTACCTCATGGACAGTGATGGAAAGGTGGCAATGTCTATGTATACCACAAGATACAAAACCATTTTTTCTCTACATCTCGACATTGCTCAAATGGAGACAAATGCTACATTTGAAATAAAGTAACCCAGGGCCAGGTTTAGCCTGAAAGCCACCAGCGAGTCACTTAGAGCAGGGCACAGGCAGGCCTCAGCAGTGCCTGTTATGCATTGGCCTCCTCTCTGTTAAGCACATTGGCAAACCATCAATTGTTAATTGTATCCTAAGCCTCTTGATCCACAGAGATATAAAAATGATGACATAGATAGGAATTCTTATTTAATAATTTTAGCACCTCAGAAAGCCAGCGGTTATTTTTCCCACTTCCACCACCCTGTATCATGAAGGAAGGGACAAGAGAATGGTCGTTTCATAAAATGGCCAGGAGAGAAAATAGACAATTTTCTAATATATGTAACGTGAAGGCATGGCCCAGTGATGTGTGCTCCTCGGTGATACAAAGAACACTCAACCTTTACCTTAGATCTTTGCCCTTAGAAGCTTTCTACAGGAAAAGGGTTGCTAGGTGACAGTTATTACAGGGAATAGAATCCGACTCGGTGACAAAACAAGTCAGGTGAAGACGCTAGAGGACAACGACGAATATAGCGTAGCCAGGCAAAGCGAACTGTTGGGTCAGTACGTTAAGAATGGTTCAGGCATTGGCTTATTAATTTGTTGGTGATGTAAGAGATATAACAATGAATAATGATGGAGGTGGGTCTTGTATTGATCTGTTGCTTTCATTGGTTAATTAATAAAGAAACTGCCTAGGCCCATTTGATAGGCCAACCCTTAGGTGGGTGGAGTAAACAGAACAGAATGCTGGGAAAAAGAAGGTGAGTCAGTGAGTCGCCATGATTCTCCCACTCCAGACAGATGCAGGTTAAGATCTTTCCTGGTAAGCCAGCTCATGGTGCTACACAGAATATTAGAAATGGGTTAGATCAATATGTAAGAGCTAGCCAATAAGAGGCTAGAACTAATGGGCCAGGCAGTGATTAAAAAAATACAGTTTCCATGTCTCTATGTATATGTATGCACATACTTGCTTGTGCATGTGTGTGTACATGTTTTCTCTTCATACGCAACCATGGATACAATCTTGCTTCAAACTTTTGCTGAGATCTTTATGTCACTTCTCAGGAAGAAATTGACAGTGTTTTGCCTATTTTGTTAATATCGGGTAAAACAGTGAGCACAGCAATAAGAAATGCTGGCGAGATGTCACAGGCAGCCTGGAAATGGACAGACACTCTCACAAAGAAGCAGCCAGACCCTCAGGGCTGGGTAAGAAAAGAAAGCTGCCAACTAGAAACGCCTGGCTCGAGCTGTCAGCGCAGCTGCCCAGAGAGCTTTGCCATCCCGGTGGATGCATCCGTTGCGCTACGTGACAGTTTTTGTTTGAAAGATGCAGATGTTAAAACTAGGGCATCATTCCTAACTCACCTACACACCACAGACATGACATACACCCTCATACACACGTGCGCGCGCACACACACAGGCTGCTTAGATGCAAAAAGACTAATCTCAGTAGAGGAGTAGACTAAGTGGAGTTTTAGACATTAGCATATAGAATACAAACACACACACTGATAACTTGTAGACCATTCCGAGTCCTTTATCTTTAAACTTTGAATAGCAAAGCTTTAAACTTTGAAATAGGAAGCAACTTTTAGAAAGGAGAAATGAACGCAAACACATTCTTCTGTGTTGAGGCAAGGCCCTACTACACAGCTGAAGCTGGTACAAAGCTTGTAAGCGTCCTGCCTTGCCTCCCGGGGGCGTGGACTATAGGTATGGGCCACCGGGTCTGGTTCCTCAAATGTTTATAATAAAACCCAGATCTCCTCATTCTAATTCAGACAATCCTTGCTTTAAAAGGGAATCTTCAAAATCTGATCATATGATTAGCACAAAACCCAAAGAGGCAACATTGTACGTTTCCTTCCTTAGGGAACTCTCGCATCTCATAGAGTTAAGATGGTCAGGGGATCACCGGGATGTGTTCAGGGCTCATGGTAAACACCTGGGGAAAAGGAGGCTCTTAAAAACCAATACAGTTATAGGCCAAAGAAGAAATCTTCTACACTGGATTTTTTTTAAATCAAATTTAGGATAATTTTTTTCTTTTGTTTTCAAACTGATCTATATACCTGACTTCAATCCAAACCAATCTACATAATTTTATAACAAGATTTAGTAAATTCAATGTGCTAACATGGGTCCATATATCTTTCATTTATTTGCAAAATAATCTACACATAGATTCATAAATATGTGTGGAGATACATGAAGTATACCGAAGTCTGTCATGAGAGGGACTGACTGGGTAAAGTGATTAATAAAAGATCCATTCTGAAGGGATGGAGACAACCATATTAGCATGCATGGGATAGGCGGCAACCACTGCTGGGCATAATCACACATCTGCCAGAGCATGTCACATTCGGTGAAAATAGCCATCCGACCCCCGCTGGCCCCAGGCCTGCTGTGCTGCAGATATGTGACAAAATCACAGGCACACACAACGTGAGCTCCCTACAAGTCGTGTTATTTAAAAAATAAAGAAATAAATCCTCAGCCAGGCGGTGGTGGTGCCTAGCACTTGGGAGGAAGAGGCAGGTGAATCTCTGTGAGCTTGAGGCCAGCCTGGTCTACAGAGTGAGTTCCAGGACAGCCAGGGCTCTTACACAGAGAAACCCTGTTCCTCATGTGACATTCTGGGCTGAGAGTGACTCTGAGCAGACATCCAATTCCTTTGGTTTTGAATCTTTGTTAAAGAAAACAAGGACAAAGAAGTCTGGAGGGATTCAGAGCCCGGCTCCATCCCTCTAGTCAAGAACAGTTGCTTGGCAGCCAGCTCACTGCTTGAGACATCTGGAGCTGCCAGAAAGGAGACCTGCCGGAGGCCTCACTAAACTGGACACACAGATCTCACATACACTTGAATTTTGGACGCCGGATACAAGCTTAAGTAGGTTAAGCTTTCCCATAGACTTTAATTATTCTGGCTTATAAGGAAAGCTTCCGTTGCGGCAAACCTCGGGGTCAGATTTCAATTTCACAATGCGGTTGCCACCTGGGGAGAGACAGGGATCCAGAGCAGCATTCCTGTTCTTTTAATAGCTGATTCTCAAAACCATCCCAGTTCTAGTGACTAGGAGGAGCTTCTTCACCTCAGCTGGGAGAACTTGGTGAACCTTAGTGAAAGATGCCCGAACTCAGGACCTAGGAAAACCAATGTTTCCCTTAATTCATTTCTAATTCAGTAGGCTTTATCAACAGAACTGTCTGGCTCTTTGGTTAGTTCCCATTGTGGGCTAAAATCCATACTAGCCCCCAGATGCCCACCACTGGAGAAATGTAGAAATAATGGCTTTTGTTCTGACAGTGACATGGGGAAAAAAAAAAACCACTGTAGCCAGAAGACAAACTCTTCAGGAACATTACGTCTTCACTCTCTTCAATAAAAATATCCTGAGTGAAGAGAGAGTGGGATTCTGACCAACATGTATCTCTGCCTTTAAAAATGGCTCCAAATTCTCCTGAACCCAAATGTAGCATAATTAAAATTGGCAACGCTTAGTGAGATGGTCTCAACAGGAAAAGGTCCCAACTGCTGCAGAGGCGTCTTAAACAGCAAACTGGTGTTTGGCTGAGGACCTAGAAAAAGAACACAGAAGTGGGTGGTTAGTGGGACCAGATGCTCTGTGATCCAGAGGAGTGATGATCAGACAGTAATTTTTGCTCATCGTTAACCGTATTGAGCAAAACAAAGCTGGTGGGGTAAAGGGAACACTCCTACATTGCTGGTGGGAGTGCAAGCTGGTACAGCCACTTTGGAAATCAGTATGGCGATTTCTAAGAAATTAGGAAACTACCTCAAGACACAGCAATACTACTTTTGGGTTTATATCCAAAGGGTGCTCAAATATACCACAAGGACATGTGCCCAACTATGTTCATAGCAGCTTCGTCATAGCCAGAACCTGGAAACAACCTAAATGTCCCTCAACCAAAGAATGGATAAGGAAAATGTGGTACATTTACACAATGGAGTACTACTACACAGTGGAAAAAATATTGACACCTTGAAATTTATGGGCAAATGGATGGATCTAGAAAACATCGTATTGAGTGAGGTAACCCAGACCCAGAAAGAAAATTATCCATACTCTCTCATCAGTGACTTTTAGACATAAAACAAAGAAAAACCAGCCTACAATTCACAACCCCAGAGAACCTAAACAACAAAAAGGGCCCTAAGAGAGACATACATGGATCTAATCTACATGGGAAGTAGAAAAGACAAGATCTCTTTGGTAAATTGGGAGTGTGAGGATCATGGGAGAGGGTAGAAGGGGAGAGGGGGAGGAAGAGAGGCAAGTAGAGAAAAACATATAGCTCAATAAAATCAATTTTAAAAAGTCTTCTCTCATCTTCAAAGGTTATGGAGTTGCAGGCAGCGGGTTGGCTGAACATATATGTGTGACTTTGTCTGTGATTGTGTCAATGTGATGATGTTTTACTTACTTTCCCTGTTTCTGTGACAAAACATTCTGATAAAGGCAGCATCCTGGAGGGATATTTAGTGTAGCTCACGGGTTACGGGAAGTCACAGCACAGTCATTTGAGGCAGCTGGTCACCTTACATCCACAACCAAGATGCAGAGAGCCATGAATGATGGAGTCTAGCTAGCTTTCATGCAGTATAGGACACTCACTGGGAATCATGCTACCCACTTTTAGGGTGGTCTTTCTACCTTGATGACCCTTATCAGAACAATCCCTGTAGGAACTGAATCTTTGTCGTCCATCCCTGTGAATTGTTCTCGGCTTCCCTTAACTCATTAGTGTCTACTGAACCTAACATCCAACTTCCTGTCAGTTTTAGATAGTCAACATTGCGTACCTTACCTACCTTTATTTTCACTGAAAGCAGACATTATGAATTCTGCAGTTTATTAAGTGCATCGAAAGCCAGAAGCCAGAAGCGTGTCTCCATGGTTTCAGAGGGAACTGTCGGGAATGCAGGTGTGCTGTGCTCAGGTTCTCTTTTGTTGGAGCACAGACAATAGAAATAATAATAAAGACTAAAATTGCTCTCTAGACTTTGTCTGTGATGGGCTTTAAATTCTTACAGTGGAGACAATAAAACTAATACCTCGTTTCTAACATCAGTAAAATACATAATCCCCCATAGGCATGGCTTGGGTTGTATTGCTGGCCATTCTAGACCTTGTCAAATTGGCACTCAGTTGACCACTACAAGTTGGGCACTAGTGAAGAGTGTGCTTGCCTTGGTGTAAAACGTAGTCTGTTTAAATACTGACCTATTTTTCTCTTCACATCAGTGTGGCTCAGCTTCTTCAGACCTCAAATAATAATCAAACATTACATTTTTCATGAAATTTATAATTTTAATTTTTCCACTTTTTTCTGTTAATTTGCTAACACTGGTTACTTGTTTTAATTTATAAGCTCACAGAATGTAGAGATATGAAATAGTATAAGACTGATCCAGTCCCCATCTACCTTTCCTAAGTAAACGCAAGGCTGGTGAGGGTAAGAAGTCCAACGGGGGAGACAGAAACAGAGACAGGTCAAAAATCAAGTTTATTAATTCCTCCTCCAGGGCAAGGCACTTTGCAGGAAAAATAAACTGGCTCAAACCTGGTAGAGAAGCCAAGTTCTTCTTCCTTTGGGGAAGAAATTAACATTTCTGGCCAAATGCTTAAGTAAATTTCTTGTGAAGTTTAATTAAATCTTGTTATGGGACACTCTTCCCTTCCTACACAGCCATCAGTCAAGGGTGACCTTTAGCATCGTTTTTTTTTTCATTTATATATGATTTACTGGCTCTCAAATTTTATTACATATTGGAATATCCCAATGACATTTTAAATTCCCAGAATCCACTTCAAACCCCATACCATTAAAGCAGAGTCCTGGGAAATGGAGTCCAGACTGAACAACTTTTAGAGACCTGCCCTCTAGGTATGGAGTACAATGAACTGCCACATTGAGAAATCAGTAATATTGCCTAGTGGTGACTCAACCAGTCTGGCTCCTTACACAAGCTACCCTACCAGCCTGGCTCTATATACATGCTAGCCTAGCAGTGACTGACTACCCAACCAACTCGACTCCATACAGATCCTAGCAAGAGGGAATCTTAGCGGTAACTTTGTGTGGCTTTTTCCCTGTAAATCAATGAACCTTTTTCTAAGTTAATGTCTTTGTGTTATCTTCCAAGGTTAGATGATCTGCTTCAATGTTTTAAAAACGGAAACGATGAAAAGACAGAAAAATCAGCATTTAAAGTCTTTACAGTGACAATGGGGAAATCTAAGATAATACAGTTACTTGGGACAAAATCACAACTAATATCTACCGTGGGAAAAGCAGTCTTTAACGCTAAAGAAACGGCTTAGCTAAGCACCTTCTGCTTGCTCCACGGCTGTGGAAGCACTTGCTGGCTCTTCATTAGACAATCATCAGAATGCTAATGCCTTTATGAGCTTGAATGACCTCTTCTGGCCGCTCCCATGCGTAGCTGGAGCTCTCGTTGAGTTCACCAAGGAATTAGCTTATGCAGAGGTCCATCACAGGTTGATGGGCACTCTTCAGACTTCCTAAGCATCGGCTCAGCCGACTACACTCTCTGGGAGAGAATTCTAGAAGTCGGAAACACGAGCATTATTGAAAATCTTATTTTTCTGTGGGGCTCACTATTTTCCAAACTATGTCCTCCGCATTCGTTAACATGCAAGATGGAGCGTATGCTTCAGACTTAGGAAGGCAACTGAAACAAATGTCATTGACACAGGAAAGAGAGCTGCTTACTGAGTTGTCAACAAGTCCCCTGCACTAGCTGAGCACTTTATACCCAGTAACCTACGTCATCTTCACGGAAACTTCTAAAGCACAGCTGTTTGACAACGGTGTGAGGTTGACTGGTTGACAGCCAGTGTGGATGACTGGCTGGAAGGTGCTGGAAGGTGCTGCCAGTCAAGACTCTCACTGTTGAAAAATCCAAGCCATCACCAGATTTGTTGCTGTTATTGCTAATTTACTAACTCGACGATGAAGAGACCGAAGACCAAGGGAGACATTCTGTTGATTTGGTGGGATAGGTCAAGAATTTTCATTAGTAAAAAGAAGAAAATTATAGGGCTTCTTCTAGCTAAGCCCTCTCGAGAGAATCAAACACATACCCATTGTCTGTAAAGAACTTTTATAGCACAGGTCCCATGAAAGACTTGTATCTAAAATTTGTCTTTTCTAGAAGGCTGTCCTCACTCTATCTGAAATAAGTCAATTCTGTAGTAGTTGAATGAGAGATTTAAATCAGTGCTCCACTGGGGCAGATACAGAGACGACAAATAAGCCCCTAATAATTTGCTCAGCATGGTGGGTCTTTGGAGAAATGCAAATGGGGGACCGGAGCCAGCACTGCAGACACAGCAGTAACTAAAATCCTCAAACAGAACAACCAAAATGCCCACAAGATGGAGAGCACTGGGGACACTTGCGCTTTGGCTGGGGTCTGTGGATGCGACATGATACAGAAGATTCTGGACACGGTTTACCAATTTCTTTCAGTATTATTCACATGCCTGTTACATGGCCTAACAATCTCCTTCGTTTCACAACTTCATGGGTGAGTATCAAAGCCACGGTGAGCGCAGGAAACTGCCTTCAAAGGTCGCAGAGCATGTCGTTCCATAAATATGACATCCTAGGATAAAGCAAAAAAGTAGAAAGAGAGAGTAGAGCAGGGGGCAGTGAAGGTTAGAAACCAGAGATGTATTTGACCACAAAGGGGCAGGAGGAAAGCCAGACGTAGTGTGTGGTACACGCCTTTAACTCCAGCACTAAGGAGGCAGAGGCAGGCGGGTCTCTGTGAGTTCGAGGCCAGGCTGATCTACAAAGCAATTTCCAGAACAGGCAGGACTGTTACATAGAAACCGTCTTCAAAAACTGAAGAGGGTGGGGTGAGGGCAAGAGGAAGTTTGGGAAGTATTGGAATTCTGTGTTCTGTGAGTCTACAGAAGAGCTGAGACTCATACACACTCACAAGAACAGTTCCGACAGGTTAGTTTTTTAAATAAAATGTAAAATTTTAGTCAGAGGAAAAGAAAGTCACTTTGTTTGTTCGTCAGGAAAGACTTCATTTTGGTCTAGGAGGGGTCCAGGGAACGGAGGCCATTCATCAGCTTCAGCTCCCTAATGTCGGTGGGGATTTTCAGCCATCAAACCCCTCTTTCACGTCTTCAGATATGAAGCAGGTGCTTTACTGAGAGTCATATTCTTCTGTTGGGTTTACTGTTTTTTAAAAGGTTTCCTCTGGATTCATTGACTTGCAGGATGGGGCCTATGAAAGCAGGCTTGTTATTGATACGGGAGAGAAGTAGTTGGCTGAATTCTCAGCAGATTCCTGGCTCGAACAATATAGTCTACACAAAAGTCCTAAAGCCTTTATGAGCCCTCAAAACTATCAAGTAGAAAAGTTCTTCTGCAGTCCCTCTTCTTAGTGCCTATTCACTCTGAATGACATGGCCGTCCTAAAAATGATAGGCAGATCGATTACCAGTGCTCAGGGCCGCCCCAGGTCCTGTGCTGAGGGCCATTCCCACTAAACTCTCAAGTGCTAACTGGAGTTACTTGAGTCTTACATCAATGACAAATGATCTAATCTCTGAAGCAGCATCATGCTGAGTACTCAGAAGTCCTGAGAACTCCAGTTACACCTGCCTGACATCATCTTCAAGTCACACAACAGAACAAGTGTTCGCAAAGCCTTTTCAGCTGTTTATGTTTGGGCAAATGAAAATACGTACAATACCAACAAGATTTTTCTTGCGTTGTGGCATAAACTGGTTTGTTCCTGTATCGTGCATAAGGAATAAAAGGCAAAGTGAGATGTTAGCAAGCAAGCAAGCAAGCATTTTCTTTGCAAAAGAGATGCCCAAAACTGTAAACTGGGTGATCTGCTTTGGGTCAGTTGGTATAACACACATGGCTTACACTGTTAGCCATGTTATTAGTAGCGCTGTAAAAATATTTCAAGAGAAGTATATGGACATATCTAACTCAGGGAGAAACTTGTGTTCCCATCAGTGGATGCTGGCCTTCATGGGGACATGCATATGAGAATAGATAGCTAGCAACAAGATTGATTCACAGATACTGCCAGTCCTTAAAGATCGAACCCAGCATGGAGCAGAGCGTTTCCTGTGGCTCCTTCTTTCCTTTCCCAAGGCCCTGTAGATGAGGGAAGGTGTGATGAGGTGAGCTCACCACACCACAAGCATGCAGCTGGTAATAATGAAGTCCAATCAGCATACTTAGACATTTTGTTATAAAAGAAGTTTAGTTAATCCGAGTAACATAGAAACCCTTGTCCTCAAAAATCTGTTGAATGAGAGAGTGTTGTTGCCTGTGGTTTGGTGCCATCAGCAGGCTGTTTGTTGTGTTTTGTTTGCTTCAGAAAAGCTGTGGTCTTTCCCACGTGAGATTCATCTGACATTTGCAATCCTTAATAATAGCTCTAGAAACATCACCTCACGGTTTTGTTTTGTTTGGCCATCATTATAGTTAGTTCTCTCTTTTTCTAAAGCTAGTAGCTGAAGTTTTCCAAGATGAGAAGAAGGATATGCACAGCCAAGTTTAGGACGGGTGGGATTAAAAAATAACCAGAAATTAGTTTTCATAGAAGAATCTCACCAGAGATGTAGCTGTAACATTTTAGTGGAATATCCTAGCAGATAGAAACCTCCCTGGTTTTCCAGAAGGATAGAAAACTCATATTAATTCAATTTCATGACACAACTGTGGCCTTGACAATTTCAATGCATGGTTGTCTGCCAAAAGATGTTTACTTACAGTTAAGAGAATCAAGAAAAAAACTAACGATAGATGTTTCATGTTTAAAAATTGTGGTTAGGTATGGAGATGCATCAGGGTGTAGACAAAACATGAAAGAAATGGAAGCAAAAAAGAAAAAAAAATATGCCAGATTTGGTATAGAACTGGTACACTTAGTACTTAGTTGGTCAAAGATGGTTCTCAAGACTGAGGACTTTCTCTACCTGTCTTTTCTATACAGATCATATAGGCAACCAACAAAACTAGAATCGCTGTAGTAAATCAAGTCATTAATATAATTTAAATCATATTTTAAAAATATTCATGACCAACAAGTTAGTGACATTAAACTGCTAGACTAATATTTTAATTATCTCTTCAAATAACACTACTGAACACTATTTTTGAAAATTTTCTTAATAAATAAAATAACACAGGCACATTCATTAACAAAAATTTCACATTGAGTATTTAAAATTAACAAATAACAAATGAAAGTTATCTTCCTAGTTATCATTTCTTAAATGGCACGTTGTCTCTAATTCCATATCTTAGTATTTTTCTATAATTTTATCATTTTATAGGTGTTTTCATGAAATTGTCTTTATTTATCTTTGATGTTTTGAAATTAGTGACATCTACACTGAATGTTTCTCTGAAATCCGTAAGGCTTTATGAAATCTCTCTACTGATGCTGAAAGGCTTGGGAACATCACTAGAATTCATGTCTAATAGAGCATTTTATCCATGGCAATCCTTTTCTGAAATGTGTGAACACTTCAACACAAATATTTTCACAGGTACAGTCTTTCAAGCTCAAAAAGTACTTTCCCAATCACTTTCCTTTAAAAAGAATTTTACAAGACAAACCTAATCAAATAAGTCATTTCCCTTTATGATTTTTTTAATGCTTTGCCAAAGTTGGAGGCTGTAAAAATCATAGCTCTCAGTTTTATTCCGTTCTGGCACAGGGTATAAATTTATCTAATTAAAAATAGAAGCATCATCAAAAAATTCTTCTCACAAGTCAAGGAACTTCAATATGCAGTTACAGAAATTTGAATTTAAATCATACACACCACTTGAGATTATAAATTAACGTGTTACATTCTGTCATTGGAAAAAGTGACAATGTCATAATGTCAGAAGAGTTCACACTCCTTACAATTAGCTAAAAGTTTCAAATGTGCTAACACGTTAGAAACTGTGTTCATTACTGTGTTGATTAAATTTTTCAGATTATTTTGAAATAAGAATGAAATCACAACGTAGGGCTTGGTTCAGTGAAATTTCTAATTATTCCAGTTAACAATTGATTGTCAAAAAAGTTTTCTTAAGATTTTAAGAAGCCCAGGTCAACAAGTAGGCTGAAGGGGGGCCCACATTTCTCCTATTGCTCCTGAGATCCAATTCCCCAAGTCTCATCCCCAGCTCTGTAGCAGGATCCAACTGTGGTCTCCCTTTTCTCTCTGATCCCATCCCCAAGAAAGACACTCCCCCCTAACCTTCCCTCCCCTAACTCATCCAGTATCCCAGTTTCTAATACCCAAAGTTATTCCCTGTGAACACTTCTCAGAGAAGGAGGGGAAAACAGGCAGCACAAAGCCATCAAACTCTCTGAAAATCCAGAGTGGAAACAGAAATCAAGGAAGAAAACACCCACCCGACAAAGACAAATCCAGAAATCAGCACCTAAACCCATAATCATCACAAACCCAGATGCCTAGACACCAGAGTAAAACCCAATCAACAGCAGTCAGGGGGAAAGGCTGAAAAATATATTCCAATATATTCCAAGCAAATGAACACAAGAAGCAACCTGGCGTAGCCTATTTAATATCAAAAAAAGAAAAAAAAGAACACGTTATACTCATCAAAAAAAAATCTACTAAAATGACTTTAATTCTTATCATCTATGCCCCAAGCACAAGGGCATACAAATTTGTAAAAGAAACAGGACTTCAACTTAAATCACATATTGACCATCACACACTGGCAGTGGTAGGCTTCAATACTCTCTCACAAACAGGTCATTCAGATGAAAACTAAGCAGAGAAAAACTGGAACTAACAGATGATAAAAACCTAATGATTCTAATAAATATTTACAGAATATTTCATCCAAATACAAAAGAATATAATTTCTTCCCTATGCCGCCTGGGTCTTTATCCAAAATTGACCACATACTTGGAAACAAAGCAATACAAGAATATTGAAATAACTCCCTGAACCCTATCAGACCACGAGGGATTAAAGCTAGATATTAGCAACAACAAAATTAACAGAAAACTCACCGAAAAGGAACAATCCTTTACTAAATGAAAAAATTGGTCAAGACAGAAATAAATAAATTAAAAATTTTCTAGAATTCAATGAAGATGAATAAACAATATACCCAAATATATGGAACACAATGAAGGCTGTTCTAAGAGGTTTGTAGCACTGTGTCTACATGAAAAACTTTTGAGATATCTCATACTGGGAACTTAATAGCACAACTGAAATTCTATAGCAAAAAGAAGATGCCCAAGAGGAGTAAAAGGCAAGAAATAATCAAGTTTAGAGAGGAAATCAATAAAAATAGAATCAAAGAAACAATAAAAAGAATCAATGAAACAAAGAATTTGTTCTTTGAGAAAATCAGCAAGATTGTCTAGCCTTTATTCAAATTAACTAAAAGACAGAGCGAAAATATCCAAATTAACAAAATCAGAAATGAAAAGGAAGAAATAACAACAGACACTGGTGAAATCCAGAGAATTATAAGGAAACCTGTACTCCACAAAATTGGAAGTTCTAAAAGAAATGAATAATTTTCTTGACAAGTACCACTCTCAAAATTTAAAACTATATCATATAAACACTTTAAATAGACCTAAAATCCCTAGTGAAATAGAAGCAGTCATTGAAAACCTCACAAGCAAAACAAGTCTAGAACAAGACAGTTTTAGCGCAGAATTCTACCAGACTTTCATAGAAAAATTAGCATCAATACTCCTCAAATTATTTCAGAAAATAGAAACAGAAGGAATTGAAAATTGTTTCACAATTAGTTTCAGAGTATGCATTTTACTTTAGTGAGCACAATGTTTTGACTGGGAGCCTGTGTCCCCCTAAATATGCATGTATATTACCATGGAAAACAAATGATAATATCAATGATATTGAATGTTCTAACTGGGTTTACAATAGCATTCATGGAAACGTTAGTAATTTCCACTTTGGAATGAACTCCTTAAGCCTTTTGAACTTCTATGAAGAGTGTGATAACATCAAATCATTGTAGAAAAAATGAGTCATTTTCTACTTCAATCATCTGAGAACATGATATAAAGAAATATATATATAGAGAGAGAGAGAAAGCTGGTGTCATTTAATGATTGCAAGGTTAAGCAAAGACCGGTGTCATTTGATGATTGCAGGGTTCAGCAAAAAGAGCTGGCAGAATAGCTTCTGCTGCATAAGTATGCAAGAAAACTACATCAAAAAGTAAAGGGGATCTAGAAGAGCAGTTACTTCACACAAATAAAATACATTTGTATATAAATTTGTATATAAAGAAGTTCTGTGTGCTCTTCTGTGTAATTGGGCACTATGGGTACAATCTTCTTAGCAGAACTATTAATTCTTACGTTAATGCTAATATTTCTTCATTTTTATACCTTTGGTTGTTTATACAATTACATCACTATGTGTGCGAACCCCACTCGTCACTGAATGGCAAATTCCATGAATAGTTTGTAAGAGTTATTCTAGAGAAATAGAAATTACTTCGTTTATCATGGTACAATTGTGGTGGGGGGCTTTGTTATCAAAAAAAAAAGACAATGGCCTCCAAAAGTAAAAATATATAAATAAATTTATATTTGTAACTTACCATAATGGTAATATTCCTGTTGGAAGAACAACTAGACCATTCTGGAAACCCTGTAATATCATGGCACCCGGTCTCTCTGCTCTGTACTGGATTTATTTTCCATCTAAATCCAGTAAGTGGCGGTGACTTCATGAACTTCACAGGTCATGGCTTAGATGACAGTGTAACTGGTACATAGCTTAATAAGCTACTCCCATTTGTAATAAGCTGTATTCATTTCCCATCCTTAAGTATTCTTTTTATTAACCAGGATATCCCAAGATGCCCTTGAGTGATAGAGTGATATTAATTTCTAGCACAAGTGGACCAGGTCATTGATGCTTATCTTTCAGACTCTACTGTAGTATATATTAATGATGATTCCTGTCGTTGCCTACACATCTACAGAATACCATGAAGAAGCTGAAAGTACCAGAAGCATATAAAAACCCTCCAACGCTTATTTTAGGACAAATATTGGTAATATAATACATCATAAAAATAAAACCTGGGATAAGCAGAAAAAACACGGAACTGACACATGGTCTTCTCTTTCAAATTTGGTACTTTGAAAGTGATTGGTCTATCATGATAGACACTGTTCAGTCTGCAAGAGAAGTCTACTTATGCATTCTACAAATGCACTTTATGGGGCACTGTCTTGTCTGTGAAGGGAGCATTGGGACAAGGCTTCCCATCATGACAGTCAGATAGTTACTCAGCAATGAAATTTAAAAACGTGTCTGAACTGTGTAGTGTGGAGAAGTCAAGACAGTCGCTGTGCTCCTGATCAATTCCGCAGGTGGGCTGTAAAATCAGTATTCTCCTGGCAATGCGGACAATTGTATAACCCAGAAGAGATGTTCTGAAGTATAACCCAGAAGAGATGTTCTGAAACATTCTGAAGAAACAAATATACTCCTGCCTAAACATTACTGTTTATCAAGTAAAAATCATGCATGTTACTAAACTATAGACATTTATTATAAAAGACACAATGTTAATACATAATATCATTGCATAAATGTTTATTCTTATCAACAACGAAACTCTGTATTTCATTTTGTTTCTATTATTGCTTTTAAATAATAATAAATAATAAAATAATAGTAATAAATAAATAGATACAGGGTGCCATAATATAGATCTAGCTGACCTAAACTCACCGGAAGTGAAGCTGGCCTTTAAATTGTCCTATCTCAGCATCCAGAGTGTTGGAACTACAGGCATGTAACACCATGCTTGGTAGTAAAACAAGAATTTCCAATGTGGTAAGAATCTGTGTTGAGGGGCTAGAGAGATGGCTCAGTGGTTAAAAGCACTTGACTGCTCTTCCAGAGGACCCGGGTTCAATTCCCAGCACCCACATGGCAGCTCACAACTGTCTGAAGATCCAGTTCCAGGTGATCTGACACCTTCATACCAACGCACATTAAATAAACCATAATAAATATTTTTAAAAAAAAAAGAATCTGTGTTGAATTTTTAACTCACATCATGCATGTAATTCAAAATTGAATCGAGACAACTGACAAATATGGTAAAATTATTTTAAAGTAAAAAGATAATGTTTCAAAATACATATGTTTATTAAATAGCAATATGATAAGCTCCCTTTGTGGTCAAAACATAGCTGAAGGATTTCAGGTTGCACTTTGATAAATAAGATATGGTTTTATTCATGAGAGGTTTATATTCCCCTTCAGAATTTATAGCACTTTAAATCAGCCGGAGCCTTGTTAGAACATAAATTTCTTTAGTAGTCACCAAAATAAATGAGTTCTGTTGAACTCCACATATGAACAGTAATCCATCTGAAAGTGAAACTTAGAACATGGTCCTATTTTCAATAGCATCAAACAAAATCAAAGGAATAAATTTAAGAAGTACAATATTTGTACCCAGAAAGTTATAAAATATTACAGCCAGAAAGGAAAGACAGAAAAAAAATGCAGAGGCCCTTCATGTTCATGATTGTCCCTCACACCCCTCTGATCTAGAGATTAAACAAAACTTGGATGCAACTTTATCAAAATTCGAATAGTTTTATTTTTCGACAGCCATTTCAACAACCTCTAAGTCTTATATGAGAAGGTCAAGCTAAATCAACAAAATGGATCCTGGAAATAATAAAGATGGGAGCCTTTCACTTCCAGTTTCAAAACTTATCACACATTTACACTCGTCAGTTCAGGAGAGGAGGGTTAAGCATAGATCGCCAAAGCAAGGTTGACTAGATAGAGAGATTGATAGCTGTGAATATATAAACACACACTCTCCTGTTCACAATCAATTGGCGTTTTGCAAGATGCAAAGCAATTAGATGGGGAAAGGTAGACTTTTCAATGACCTCATTGAACAACTACTCTCTGTGCTATGCTGTGCAAAGAAATGTGTAAGACATCAGCGTGATGGGATGTAGATGCTGCTCAGCCACATAGAAGAATAAACTGTTGATAGATGCTACCTCAGGGTAGACGCAGACTATTGTTCCTTCCTTCCTTCCTTAGTTTCTTCCTTCCTTCCTTTATCTTATGTCTATCTATCTATCTATCTATCTATCTATCTATCTATCTATCTACCTACCTACCTATCTACCTACCTATCTATCTACCTACCTACCTATCTACCTATCTATCTACCTACCTATCTATCTACCTATCTATCTATCTACCTATCTCTCTATCTACCTGTCTTTCTACTTGTCTATCTGTCTATCAATGGATCTATCCATTATCATCAATCTATCTATTATCTACCTACCTACATACCTACCTATTTTTAGGCAAGGTCTCATTATGGAATCTTGGCCAGTCTTTGAACTTGTGCTCCCACTTCACCTTCCAACCCTTGTAGGTAAGAATTCAACAGTCTGGCAGCAAATGGAGGAAGCGATGGGTCATTGTTCTGGGGAAATCTATGCTCTAGGAATTGTCCTCACTCCTCCAGGCTAGTGCTCCCTTGGAGACTCTCACACTTCTCTAAGCCAGAGTTTATCTTGTGAAAGAAGGCTTTCCCCAAGAAAAGTTACCCAAAATAATCAAATAACTGTTTGTAGTTACAGCTGCCATAGGCAGAAGGAAAGAACTGACTTTGCCTGGTATCCCAGAATTCTCCCTGGTTTTGGTCCTTTTCCCTTATTTTTTCTTCTTACAGTTTATTTCAGTGATCCCTAATAAGCTCCGTGATTCATTTCCTTTGCAGGGTCTGTTGTTGAAGCTCTCTAGGAAATTTTCAGGCTAGTCATGTGTCTTTGGGGTCTGAATTCCTGTTTGATTTTTTTTGTGACTTTTCTTTGTTTGAATTTTAATTTTTGTGCATTATTTACCTAATTTCATTAAATGTCTGTATTCTATTATTCCCACTCTCTGACAAGTGCTTTTGATTCTTTCCTGGGAGGCTGTGAGTCTCCTTTCCCTAAGAGTTAGCTCCTCCTGCTGTTATCTTTCCCTACTAGTGGGGTCATGTCACACTGATTGTTCTTTATCTTGGTGGCCATGCATTGAAGTCTAGCCACTGAAAGACAATGATAATATATTTCATTCTTTAAAAAAAATAATCTATTTTATTTTGTGGCTATGATTGTTTTGCCTACATGCATATATGTGTGCCACACGCTTTCCTAGTTTTCAGTCAGAAGAAGGAGTCAAATCCCTTGGAATTGGAGTTACAAACAGTTGTGAGGTGCCAAATGGGTACCGGAAATTGGACTCAGTAAGAGCAGTGACAGGAGCTCTTAACCACTGAAATATCCCTCCAGCCCCTTATTTCATTCTCAACAGATCAATTTCAACAAGAGAAGCCCTTCACCAGTTAGCCCATCTGGAGATTTGAGGCTCGCTGTGGCGTGGTGGATAGGTTGACCATGATTCTAAATCTACAGGGTGGAGATGGGAGCCTGGGTTCACAGAAATGGACTGAGAGTTTAGGATTACGATAAGATGTCACACCACTATTCTTAGAATGCCTATTGCTCCTTCCCCCTACAAAACGTAAAGATTGCAAGTATAATAAGAAACAGAGAGCCCTTGATGAGATGGTAAATTGGTACATCCATTATTGAAAGCTCTATGGGCATGTCTCAAAATATTTAAAACAGACTAACCATAAAATATGATAATTTTACCCCTGAAAAAAATAGTGAAAAGAAATAAAATTAACTTATTACAAAGAGGCTCATCCATGTTCATCACATAGTCATTTTTCATAATAGTCAAGACATGAAATCAATCTAAGTATCCACCAAAGAACAGATAAGTAAGTGTTGCAAGATATTCAATCGCACTGTGAACCTACAGTTTGTATTTAGTTAAATAAAATCAACCCTGGTACAGGGGGTGAAGTTAGCAACTAGTTGGCCATAATTCGCCATAGAGAGTATGGAGGAACCAGAAAGACAGATAGAGAGATGCACAGAAAGGATGAGGGTGGGGACTTGGAATCTCATGCTCCTTTTTGGTTTGGGATAAGACGCAGCTCCTGCTGGGTCTCCAGCAAAAAGGAAAGGTAAGTTGGTTGCTTCTCAGCCTCTCTAATCTAGCAGGTTTTCAGCCCCATGTCTACCTTTGGAATCTTTGTTAGCAAATAGAATGATAAAGACTTAGTTTAAACCTACAAATGGTGGCTGCAGCTGAGTCTGCTTTGTGGGACTGGAAATCCTTCCAGGCCAACAATAAATATGATATCAGTAGATTCACGTGTAGCTTTTAAGCATCATTTGGTGTTCAGTGCAGGACACAGCCACACAAATGGAGAGTTCGCATCAGTAGGCTGTAGCTGCTCACTGAAACTCTGGAAAGCAGGCTCGTCCTTGGAAACTGAGGGAAGGACTGGCGTCTGCCACTGGGGGCATCGTTGCTGTGGACAGACTGAAAGGTCAGAGGCTTTGGTGAGACACCAGGGAAATCCTCAAGGAGAGAGTTAAATAACAGTAAAAAGAAAATGTTTCCCCATGTTGAGAATGGGAAATATCACAATGCAAGGAGTTAGGACCCTGATGGTGCCACTATGGATGCCATGAAGACAGAAAAAAATAAATGAGGAGAAAGGCCACTTAGCTAAAATTGACATAATGCTGACTGTAATTACTGTCAGATTGGGAATTCATGTTTTATCCCTAAAATGTGGTTTGGTAGCTGTGCCAAATAAGGTAATTTGACTGATAAGATACAAGCCTTAGAAAGACCTACCAATAACATAAAAAAAATATTCAGGAGCAGACAGAAGAATTTAGACATGAACTTACTTCACCATTGAATAATGAACCTGAAGAGAGGTAGACCAAGGTTATTAGAAAACCAACCTTAGTTTATCCAGTTACTTTACAAGAATGACTAGCAGGAGATAGGCATCTCTAAAGTTATGCAGAAGTTAATTGGAATCCTATAGAAATGTTAGATTTGAGGATACTTAAGGGACTGGTTGTTTTATAAGGCATGCATTCATCCTATGTGAAGCAGATGTTAAATCCATCGGTAATTCAGAATAAAATTATCTCTCAAGGCTGGAAAAAAAATTAGCTACAGCAATGTTGGAAGTTGTACCTCAGTTACAGAGGAAAACATGGTAGAAAGACAAAGTCAGGGCCATAGAACAGTGAAATAGAGCTAGGGGTATTGATATTTCCTAAGACCAGTTTCTGGGTAAAGGACAATATGCTGATTTGCAAAGACAGTTTGGATTTGGTGATCACACCTTGGCCCTGTGTCATGTAGCGCCTTTGAATGCATGGAACAGGGATGAAGAATCAAGAGAGTAGTCTGAATTATTTACTAAAATTATACAAGGCCAAAAGAATCTTTCACTGATTTTTTTTGCCAAGATTAGCCTCAGCTGTAAATAGAACAGTATTAGATCTAGAAGTCAGAAAAATATTAATTGAATCTTTGACTTTTGAAAATGTTAATTCAGAATGTAAATGTGTGATTAAGACTTTAAAGACAGGATCAGCACTAATAAATAGATCAATGGATTAAATACAGCTGATATGGAATCTCAAACGTATGAAGTTACTTTGATAGAAGTAACTTTTAAAATTTTAAAGAAAAACCAAAACGTCAAATGTTTTAATTGTGGTAAGCACAGTCATCTGAAAGGGATAAAATAGGAAAGATATTCCTAGACACAATGCTTTTTCTAATGATAACAGAGTTTGCAGAAGGTGTAGCAAAGGCTGACATTGGACTAATAAATACAGATAAACAAGAGATAGGCAAGGTAACCCTTTACCATCAGCAAACACTTTAGGGAACGTCCCACAAGCCCCAATATCAAATTTGGTTCAATCGTTCCCTGTCAGCATAGGAGAAATGAGCAAAACAGTTTTACTCCAGTGATGGCTGGATTGATAAACACATACTGAGCCTGTAAGATGGTTCTTTGTGTATAAGTGTTTGCTATACAAGCTACATGGGTGCAACTGCTTGCTACACCAGCCTAAAAACCTGAGTTTAATTCCCAGAACCCACAATGAGAAGAAAGAATTAATTCTCAAAGGCTGTTATGATCATCACATATCCAGTGTAGCACAAGCCTGCCAACAGAAGACAGACACAGAGAGAGAGAGAGACAGAGACAGAGACAGAGAGAGGGGGATTAAATAAATACCTTTTAAATTTACATGCAAATTAATCAATGTAATACAACATACAATATTCATATAGAAAAGGATAGGAATCTCAGTAGATGAAGAAAGACGTTTGGCAAAGTTCAACATTCATTTATCATAAAAGCCCTGAAGAATTAGAAATAAAGGGAACGTAGCTCAGTGTAATAAAAACTAAATACAACAAAGCTAGGGCCAACTAAATGAGGAAGAAAACAGAGCATTTTCTTCAAAATCTGGACAAAGTGCTCACTCTCTCACCAGTAGTATTCAATACAATGGCTGAGTCTTAACTAGAGTAACAGAACAAAAGAAGACAACAGAAATGAAATAAATCAACTAATCCTAAAGAGGTCACGTTCCAACACCTACAATACCCAAGTGCCTCTGCTAGAATGCTTTAGTTCTGATAAATACTTTCAGCAAAGTAACAGGATCTAAACTATACAAAAATCAGTAGCTTTCCCACATTCCAACAATGCATTTTCTTAGAGATGTATTGAAAATGTATAGAAAGAAAAACATCCCATTCATAACAACTTCAAAAAAAAATGCTAAGAATAAACCTAAAGAAGGAGCTAAAGACCTTAGCAATAAAAACTTTAAGACTCTAGCAGAAAAAAACTTAAGGAGACAGTAAAGAAGGAAATACCTCCCATGCTTCTGGACAGAAACAATGTCATGAAAATAGCTATATTATCAAATGTGATCTACAGATTCAATGCAATTTCCTTCAAAATCCTAACAAAGCGCCTTTGAAGTCTTGGGGGAAAAAGACACTCATAAAACTTATAAGAAAACATAAAAGACCTTGAGTAGTCAAAACAGCCCATAGCATAATAGGCAATCTTATTATTGCCCTGGAAATAAGGCAATGCCTGAGACAGAGCCAGAGTAACAGAAACAGCATGGATCTGGCAGACAGGCAGACATGTGGACCAATGGAAGGCTTAGGAAGAACTAAACCCACACAGCCACACCACCAAGCTTCTAGACATGTTTAAATCACTCTGGGGAAAGGCAAAAGAGCCTTTCCAAAAGATGATGGCATAAAAACTAGATTTCAAAACCAAACTAAATCCCCATCTCAATTATCCTGCCCAAAAATCAATGCAAAGAGGATCAAAGACCTCATTATAAGACCCAAAATGCAGAAGTTGCTAGTGAAAAAAAAAATACTTCCGGATATAGGCATGGTGAAAGCTGTCTGAAAAGGACTCCAGCTAGTACAGGAAATAACCCTAGGAGTCGTTAACAATTACATAAAACCAGAAGCTACACAGAAATTAAACAAATACCATAGTAAAAAGAGACAGTATACAAGTTGAAAAAAGAAAAAGGTCTTAGCCATCCACACATCAGACAGGCAGAGAGGGGTTAATATCTAGACTGTACAAAGAACTGTAAATCCTAAGCAGTCAAAACACAAACCTTCTTATCAATAGACAGAAATATGAGTTAAACAGACGGCTCTGAAGCAGAATACAGGTGGCCAATAAATGCTTGTAAATGTGACCAACACCCTTATCCACCCGGAAAAATGGAAACTCAAACTACATTCAGGACTGAGGAGATTGCTCAGTCAGTACAACGCTTGCACTACCGGGAGGAAGGACCTGAGTTGGATCCCAAGAACTAACGTTATTAAAAAAAATAAAAATAAATAAAAAATAAAAGATGCGGGGGGGGCGGTGCTCATAGATCCTCTGGCTGCAGGTGCCACCATCACTCGCATGCGCACCTGTATGGTCAGCTGGTCTCAGGAAATCGTCTCTGAAGGGGAGCGGTCTCAGTTCGGAGCCTCCTGCAGAGGGAAATTGCAATGCTAGTTTTGTACATACGGGTCCATGTTCACAGACACTCATGTGTGGACCAAAGGAAGGCTCACCTGGAGAAAACTATGCCTATCCCATGAGCCCGAGGCATTGGATCCTTGACATACGTGGTCATGCCATGTTAACATACTGTGGGCTTTATCTTTTCTTTTACACATTCGCTCAAGGCTTCCTCAGCTCCCACAGGAAAGAATACTGTAACAGTAAACAGGAATTGGCAAATATCTCCTTAGTTGGGGTTAGAGCCCTTTGTGCGTATACACCTCTTACCTCGAGATCCCGTTTACACAGAATCATACAAAAGCGGAGCCAGAAAGAGTCCTGTAAGGGATGGCATTACTGTTTACTTCAGGATCGCAGACATCCTGGGTAAGCCCTTTTCTGCAGGTTTGTAGTCCCCACGTCCAGCGTGTGCCATGTTTTTGTTAACTCATACTGAATATCCATATCGCCGCCATGTTTCCTAAACATGACCTAGTCATGGGGGCCTCTAGTTTCTAAGAAACTGATGCTATGTTTTATTTGAGGATTACTGATATTTCCATGTATTTTGTGCTTGATTTGGTCCCTTCCCTCTCTTCTGGCTTAGAGACCATTTGTCTCTGCATTTGAGGCTGGTCTCCAAGCAACCAGGGGAGCTCAGGGGTGGGGAAATCTGAAGTTAAGCTTAGGTGTTTCTTTCACGTGGAGGTGTTAGATGACCAGAGACTATACGTCTAAACCCTCAAATTCAGCATCCTTCTGCATTTTAGAGACGAACAGGAAAAACTTAGTACTTTTCTTTGGACCACAAACCCATATTCAAGCCCAGTTTCACCTTTACACACCTGCTGACTCCACCTAAAGGCACACACAGCTTCTTTCAAAAATATTTTATTTTTAATTGTGTGTGTGTGTGTGTGTGTGTGTGTGTGTGTGTGTGTAGGGGGAACTTTTGAATGTGTGTGGGAGCCCCCTGGAGCTCCAGTCAAAGCTAAATCCTCTGCAGGAGTAGTAGGTGCTCTTAATCATCTAACCATCCCTCCAGCACACCACCATCACCCTTTAAAGTAACATTATTTCCTGGCCGTGGTGGATTTTGGATATGCACAACCTCGGTGATCTGGGAAGATTCGGGGTGAATATGAAGATCTGAATCTGTTGATTTGCTTAACTTTGTAAGGTTTTCTGAGTCAAGAGAGTGGTGACCTGTTTTTACTAGATTCTGCAGGCCACTTATAGGAGAGGCACACCCCAGGCTTTGTTACAAGAACTCCCAGGGAAGCAGGATTGCTCTATTGAATAGTATGAAAACTCTGGTTTAGCAAAAGAGAAACAGAGGCGCAAAGACAAAGTCAGTAAAGAGCAGAGCCAGAACCCACAGGCTCACCTGACCCTAAACCCGTTCTTGGATATTGTGAAATAGGCCAAAGTCTAAATAATAATTATTTTAATTATTAAAGGTGGTGGTGGCGCACACCTTTAATCCCAGCACTCGGGAGGCAGAGGCAGGCAGATCTCTGTGAGTTTGAGGCCAGCCTGGTCTACAGAGCGAGTTCCAGGATGGGCTCCAAAGTCACAGAAAAACCCTGTCTCAAGAAACAAAACAAAAAATAAATTATAATCTCCCTAGAGGTGAGCATTTTAAATTCTGAACCCCAGAATCTGCATCAACTTGTGATCTAACCACCGTGAGTACTGTTAACACTGAGTGTGCAGGAACTAGCAATATCCAACACACTGCGGAAAAATAACCTTGGGTGCCACTATACTCTGGAGCAGCGCAGTGGCTTTGATGAAGGCTGCAGTCTTTGAATCATTGCAAGATTTAACCTGGGATACATCAGTGACATAAGAAAATAATTAAAAGCAAGAATCGGGTTATCGATTCAATATGGGTGCTTTTAATTTTCTAAGTGTAAAAGATTGTCTTTGGAACATATTGGTGGTTTCTGAAATTCTTTGCAAAGATAGCTTGTTAAGTGCTCAAAAAATTTGAACTCCAATGAATTCATTTATTCAGAGACATATTCTCAACACTGATGCTCAGAAAATAATTTAGAAAAATCATTTTATAGAAATTACCACAAATGATTTGATCCAGAGAAAATATTTAGACTTTCAGTATATGGTAACTGAAGTGTAAGTACTTTTCTTTCCTGGCTTTAATCCATGAGTACATAATTAAGAAAATACATTTAAGGGCCAACTTTTGAACTTGAAATCTGAAATTTTTATCTTAACATACATTATAACAAAATTTTATTCTGAGCAGTATAATTTAAGGTGGCTCATATCTTAGCCATTTTTCTCACTGCCATGATAAAGTACCCTAAGAAAAGCTACTTAGAGGAGAAAGGGTTTCCATTTCACAGTGTCCCGGCATGCAGTCCATCACAGCAGAGACATCCTGGTCAGGTGTGAGACTGAGGTGGGAGCAAACAACTGTTCACACTGTGTCTGCAGGAACCTGAGGTGGCTGTTCACACTGTGTCTGCAGGGGCCTGAGGTGGCTGTTCACACTGTGTCTACAGGAGTCTGAGGCAGTTTTTCACACTGTGTCTGCAGGATCCTGAGGCAGCTGTTCACACTGTGTCTTCAGTAGCCTGAGATGGCTGTTCACACTGTGTCTGCAGGAGCCTGAGATGGCTGTTCACACTGTGTCTGCAGGAGCCTGAGGCAGCTGTTCACACTGTGTCTGCAAAATTCTGAGGCGGCTGTTGACACCGTGTCTGCAGGGGTCTGAGGCAGTGGTTCACACTGTGTCTGCAGAAGCCTGGGGTGACTGTTCACACTGTCTGTGCAGGAGTCTGAGGCGGTTGTTCACACTGTATGTGTAGTCAGAAAGCAGAGCAGAGTCTGCTAGTATGTAAACATGTCTCCTATGTCTGTGCTTCCTCAAAATTTCTTCAACCCCACAGCCTCTTATACCATCTTCATCTCTGCTAATGTCAAAGCCTCACACATATGCACTCTATAGCAATAAAATACTTTTTAAAATCTCTCTCTCTCTCTCTCTCTCTCTCTCTCTCTCTCTCCCTCCCTCCCTCCCTCTCTCCTCACGACTGATGGATTATGAAGAGCTGATTTCACATCTGGGCACCATACCTTCTGCACACGATGACCTGTGTCCCCTCGAAAGTGACAAGTCAAAATAGCCTTTCTCCCTTAGGTAATTTATCAGAGAAACAGAAACAAGGGAGACCAACCCTGTCCTTCACCATCATGGAGTCTATGATGATTCATCTTGGTTGTCAAGTAGATGGGACTGAGGACCCCCGGGGATCTAAAGAAGCATACATCTTAGGGGTGTCTGTGAGAGTCTTTGTAAAGTGGGGGATGTAGGTCAGGAAACAGACTGGAAGAGCTGCCGTCTAAAATATGGGCAACATGAGCCTGAGGGACCGGGAGGGAATAGAAAGGGGTGAAGGGGGAAGCTAGCTGTCACTTGGTGCGTGTGTGTTTTCCACAGCTGTGCACATCAGCTGTGAAGGCCTTTGAAGATACGGACTTGCACCAGCAAGGTTCTGGCCTCTCACTTGAGGCTCGGCTTGCTAGACTAAGTCGTGGCTGATTTTCCCGGCCCTCCAGCCTGCACACTGCAGGTACCGGACTCGACAGGCTCAGGTTCTGTGAGCCAATCTCCCAAGCCCATGATGTATTTTCCATGGCTGCGTTCCTCAGGAGGACACTAATACTGTGCCCTTCTGCCTTTCGTGAACGGCTAGCAAAGAGGGGAGGCAGCCAGAGGCAAGTGATAAAACACAAGCTTAGTCACACCCCTGAGACACCTGGACACAACATAAAGCAGACGCTGGTAGATGGTAAACTTTTTATTAGGAGACATATATTAAAAGCCTCCACAATGGCTTTAAGGAAATGGGATGTAGACCAATCAATAGCCCACTCAGCCAACTATAAGAAGGAACAAAATATTTCTATGAAAGAACCATTAGCTGTTATAGGACAACACCGATAAAGATAAAAGTTTTACACCCGCGATAATGCATGCGCTTTTATGGTGTTCCCTGCAGCCTAAATGGTCTCTGTTTTAGTTGCTCTGGCTTAAATCACACTGCTGTGTCCTAGCCTTTCTTGGAAGGCACTTAGAGACCTGCTGCAGGATAGCTTTAGCAGCTTGCCTCCTGACTCTCAAAGATAGCTGATGTCTGAACCAGAAGGGCTACTGCCGCTTTAATCTCTGTAAAGAGCTGCACTCGGACCGTAATTTTCCTAGAAAAGGAATTCCTGTTTGAAGAGCAAAAGCAAAGGCCCCTTTGTTCTCTTTACTCCCCACATCTTCCTCAAACGAAACTCAAAAGAAAGATCACGGCAGTCATCCAGGCAGACTTGTCACGGAGCAGACCGATGCGTCTCTGGGAACGTCACCACCACAGAAAGGCTCCCTGATCACAGACTGGTTACTATGGCTGAGAGTCAATCAGCTGGGTAACACAGATCACTAAACAACAGTCACCTGACTTCTGCTGAGGACAGCTGTTCCTCTCGTCTCCTAAAACTCCAGAGCTACAGTTTCCTATGAGACACAACCAGGATAGAGACAGACGAGAAAAACATAAAGGCATTTACTGTGTTTCAGACAAAGGGGCTGGAGGCAGGAAGAGAAGGGATACAGGTGAAGGATCCTGGAAGGACGTGTTTCTTATCCTCATCCCAGAGACAAGTGAACTATGAGTCTAAGACGTGTTCAAAGTCGTACTTCCAAGACCCGAGATAAGTGATCAATGCCGGCATCGCCTGAGATTGCAGACTCTCCGCTGTACTCTCCTCTCTTTTTTGGAAAGATAGAATGTTAATTTGGCTGGCGTTTGAACAAGGACGGGAAGTTCATAATAGCAAAGAGTGTGAGCATTGCAGGAGGGTAGGGGAAGAAAAGAAGCAATAAACATACAGAGGCAGAACAAAAGTATGAATCAAAAGTAGTTCCGCTTGAGTGAAAAGTAGAGCAAGACGCCAGCTAGGAAACGGGACAAGAGGAAGGCTTGATGGGATTTGAGTATGAGAAGGCTCCCCCAGGCTCCCAGGTTTGGACAGTTTTCTAGCCGTGCTCTTTTAGAAGTCGTGGAACCTGAAGGAGGTGAAG